>NC_054741.1:58216196-58926196 GCF_018143015.1 Lytechinus variegatus
GCTACATTCATATAGCACTTATTACTTTACATTTTGTTTCTAAAGCGCGTTATACTGCAATAATTATTACCCCGGTCATCAGATCCTGGCATGCTTACATAAAATGTATGTACATTCACCACTCCCTTGTGAGCATTCCAGCAAGAGTTCCAATACTCAAATTGCTAGGCACACTACACAGGTTTTCGCATCACACCGGGTACCCATTTGACACCTGGACGAAGAGTGGCTAAGTGTGGATTGACGCCCTGCCAAAGGACGATTGGCCGCTAATACCCCTTTCATAAACCCACTTATGCGGCTAATAGCAGCATAATTTGGTCGTAAAATCGGAGGAGGACCAGAGTTATCCGCATTATTTTGATGCTGCAATTATCCGCATAATAGCAGCATCAGGGCCAGATTTTCACTTTATGAACGCATTTCGAAAGTAATGCGGATAATTGCCATGGAGCGGTCACAAGGTCACCCTTTTCCAACGCAACCGCATCGGAGGGGGTGTGTGCGGTTGCCATGACGATTATCCTCCTTTTTCAGGACGGGCGCTCGTAAAAATAGTGCGGATTATTTTCGGAGTTTATGAACGCAATTTTTATTGAATTATCCGCATTACTCTTAGGCGGCTAATTGGAGGATAGGTTTATGAAAGGGGTATAAGGGAATCGAACACACGACCCAACCCCTCTTGAATAAAGTTACATCACATTATATGCCAAATATGATAGAATGTCATGATATTGTTTGATCGTTTGTTAGTATTGACAGTAAATTATTATTTTTTTATGACATGCTTTGGTCATGCTTCATTTTTCTTCCAGCGAATCTCCATCGTTTGCCTTCCATGAAGCTAAACGGAATGTTGACAAGTTCCTTGTGATTGGTGTAACAGAAGAGTATGACCTCTCTATGGCCGTATTCGAAAAACTACTTCCGGAGACATTTGGAGGGGTAGCAAAAATATATGAGGAGGGCAAAAGTAAGAGTTTCTTGCAACTTTGAATTATTTTGAATTAAGATTTTATTTATTGTGCCTTTCATAAATTGATTTTCGGGAACAAATAGCTGAAGATTCAAGATTCTATTATTGGTCAATGTACGCGTACAAAGAAATTTGGTTTCTTATGGCGTTAACAATAAGTATACACAAAGATGAAAAGTACATGTCGTAACAAAACTTTAAATATACAAACAAGATAAATAGTAATTTTTCTGAAATTACTTTAATACCCCCAATAATTCATAATGCATGTGGATGGTGATAAAAGGTCTGTATGCTGCTATAACACCCCCATCCTAGTATTTTCGGAATACACGTATGCTATCCTTATGATATAAATTAATCCTAAGGATGAAGTAAATACAAGCAGTTATTTCAAAATGGTGAACATGACAGGGGCCGCAGAATGGTTTTCAAAGTCGGGAAGGGGGGCTGACCATGCAAAAAATCACAATCTTTTGGTCATTTGTACGTTTTTGGAAAAAGTTTTGGAAAAAAAATTGGGGGGGGGGGGCTGAAGCTCCCAGCCCCCCCCCCGCTTCCGCGGCCCCTGCGTGATGTAAATAATGGAGATCATGGAAATGAAACGACGATTTCTGTACGATTTTTATATGTGTGAAACGAGACACGATAATAAACGGGGGGGGGGGGGCACTTCCATTGACGAGTGGATACCATGCGCAACCTTAGATACCATCATTTGGGTTTAGTACGGCCCTACCTTCCACACCTCGCGCAAATCGGACTCTAAACACGTAGTATTGGGGCAAAAAGGACATCCTTTATAAAACATTTTGATTTTGTTTGTTTGCATTTATTTCTGCGTTCAAAAACACAATACAAGAATACTTACAATTGCAATACACAAAATAATTCACAATATTGTGTTTTATCATCCCCGCATATTTGACCCTAAACACGAATAATTTTCAGAGCGAAATAGATACCCTTTTTTCAATATTTTGTGTTTTTGACACCCTTATCACGTTACGAACGTAACGTGCCCGCCCTATCTTGAAAAAGACGTCCTTTTTAGGTGTTTTTGGTCGCGCATGGTATCCACTCGTCAATGTAAGTGCCCCCCCCCAGGAGCTTAATATAGGTCTACGTGTATGTGTATATATGTGTGGGGTATGTGTACGGGTGGGGAGTTGTGCATGTGCATAATTTTGTAGTCTACAATTTAGTAATAACTTCTAATATTCCCTTTTTTATAGGTCGACCGATGACACTATTCAAAACGAATTACAAGAAGCATCCTTCAGACAAAACCTATTCCATTTTGAAACAGCGAATGAAATACGAGTACCAATTTTATTATTATGTGAAGAAACGACTGCACAGAGTGGCAAGAAGACTGGGCATTTGGAACTGTTCTGACGTGTAACAGATAAACTTGAAATATGTATCACCTTTGAAAAGCATATTTTGATTAAAAAAACTGTTGTTCATGCAGGGCTTCTTTGTACGTTTCTGCTGAGCATGCTGAGCAAGGGTTAGCCAATGAGCAATATTCTTTTCTTTTCGGAGCATCAACACGGAGAACATACTTTTTATTGGTATAAGGTCTGTCTGTTAACATTTTTGGCAGAATATAATTTCGATATTTTCGATTTGTTTTAGATTTGTTTGATTCCTTTTTTTTAATTAGGCCTTATTTCGAAAAAAACCCCACCCTTTTTTAAATGAATGGTACTGAAGTTGATCTCTCCTGTTTTTGTCGAATTATGTGTTTGACTTTGTTTTAATTTGACATAGATTTCAAAATAGAAATTATGCTCCTCTCCTATGAAATTTTACATTTCTATATTTAAAAACTATATTTCGAAAACTTTCTATAACGGTTAATATTCCCCCTGTCCAATATTCAATAGAAATTACGAATGAAAAGCAATTTGTAACGCTCTAAATAGATCTGCTTCAAAAGATGTATAGGTTCTTTTATAAAAAATGGATTGTTTCTATCCATTAAAATGACAAGATACTTGTCATAAAAAAAAGAATTTGTTTCTTATTCTAAAATCGAAAACTTATCAAGTGCCCACGGACAAGGCGTGTCTTCAATCATGACTGAATTGTTTCAGAGATCACAACACCAATTTTTATGCAACCGGGCCCTGAAATTCAGGAATACCATGTTAACCTAAAGGCCTGGTCACACCGCCCGAGCGTTGTTGGAGCGGTCGTGGAGCGGAAGGGAAAGAGAGTCGAAATTCGCTCACAAAATTGGGGGAAAATCGAAAACAAAAATAAACAATCGAAATCGAAAATGGTGAACGGTAGCGAGCGGTGATGATTTTTTCTCTCCGCTCCACGACCGCTCCAACAACGCTCGGGCGGTGTGACCATGACCATGATCATGTTAGGAGGTATTTGATTAGGAAGACGAAATTTCTAAAATCATTTCTAAAATCTAATTAGAATGGGAATTATCTCTTGTTTAAGCTTGACGTAATTCATATGACAGTACAACTCGGTGTATTTATCAACCATTGGTATTACTGTTAAATTTCTTGGAGTTAATCTCTGTATGTTTTGATTCAACCTGAAAATTTTCAAAATGCTGAACGCCTTTGAAATATTGAATTATCATCAATGACATGATGTTGTATCTGTATAGAGTTGTGTCAATGTATTGATCAAGTGTGGTTTAAGAAACCGTTCCACAATTAAAAAAAAGAGAGATATCAGATGCATTTATTCCAGTTTATTGTGATTTACAATGCCAGACGCCGGGGTGGTACTGGTGAGCACCTCCCAAACGCCATCACATTAATAGCGAGGAAAATGGGTCGGGGGATCTGGGCTTATAATAATTACACAAACAATATCGGACAGAATGCCTTTTCCAATTCTCCATCACAATCTGCTACATTCTAACACTCTTTTACGCTCTCTTCCCCATCTTCTTTCCAGTCCCTTTTCTCGTCCTTCCACATCTCCCTCCCCCCCACTCACATCTCCCCCACTCTCCTCCACACTCTCTCCCCACCCTCTTCACCACCCCCACTCTTTCCACACTCCCCCTCCCCTCATCTATTCCACACTCTTTCCCCCACCCTCTCCCCCTCCCCACATCTACACACTCCCCCACCCTCCCCCCCCCCTCATCTATTCCACACTCTTTCCCCACCTCCCCACCCCACTCTCTATCCACACTCTTTCCCCCACCCTCTCCCACCTCCCCTCACTTACTATTCCACACACTCCCCCACCTCCCCACCTCCCCTCTTATCTATTCCACACTCCCCCCACCCTCCCACCTCCCCACACATCTATTCCACACTCTTCCCCCACCCTCTCCCACCCCCACATCATTCCACACTCTTTCCCCCACCCTCTCCCCCCCACCTCTACTATTCCACACTCCCCCCACCCCTCCCACCTCCCCACACCCACTCTCACACTCCCCCACTTACCCACACCTTCTCCCCACCTCTCCCACCTCACTTATCACACACTTTCCCCCACCCTCTCACCCCACTCACCTATTCCCCCCCCACCCCCCCTCTCCCACTCCCTCCATCTATTCCAACCTCCCCACCTCCCACCCTCCATCCAACATCCCCACTCTCCCACCTCCCCTCACTCATCTATTCCACACTCTTTCCCCCACCCTCTCCCACCTCCCCTCACTTATCTATTCCACACTCTTTCCCCACCCTCTCCCACCTCCCCTCACTCATCTATTCCACACTCTTCCCCCACCCTCTCCCACTCCCCTCACTTATCTATTCCACACTCTTTCCCCCACCCTCTCCCACCTCCCCTCACTCATCTATTCCACACTCTTTCCCCCACCCTCTCCCACCTCCCCTCACTTATCTATTCCACACTCTTTCCCCACCCTCTCCCACCTCCCCTCACTTATCTATTCCACACTCTTTCCCCACCCTCTCCCACCTCCCCTCACTTATCTATTCCACACTCTTTCCCCACCCTCTCCCACCTCCCCTCACTTATCTATTCCACACTCTTTCCCCCACCCTCTCCCACCTCCCCTCACTTATCTATTCCACACTCTTTCCCCCCCCTCTCCCACCTCCCTCACTTATCTATTCCACACTCTTTCCCCCACCCTCTCCCACCTCCCCTCACTTATCTATTCCACACTCTTTCCCCACCCTCTCCCACCTCCCCTCACTCATCTATTCCACACTCTTTCCCCACCCTCTCCCACCTCCCCTCACTCATCTATTCCACACTCTTTCCCCACCCTCTCCCACCTCCCCTCACTCATCTATTCCACACTCTTTCCCACCCTCTCCCACCTCCCCTCACTTATCTATTCCACACTCTTTCCCCCACCCTCTCCCACCTCCCCTCACTTATCTATTCCACACTCTTTCCCCCACCCTCTCCCACCTCCCCTCACTTATCTATTCCACACTCTTTCCCCCACCCTCTCCCACCTCCCCTCACTTATCTATTCCACACTCTTTCCCCCACCCTCTCCCACCTCCCCTCACTTATCTATTCCACACTCTTTCCCACCCTCTCCCACCTCCCTCACTTATCTATTCCACGCTCTTTCCCCCACCCTCTCCCACCTCTCACTTATCTATTCCACACTCTTTCCCCCACCTCCCCTCACTCCACTACATTGTATTCCGCCCTCTTTTCATTCCCTCACTCATTCCTTCCTCACTGTCTCTCCCTCACTTTCTCCAAACCCTCTTCCCACCCCACTCATCTCTTCCACAGCTTGTCCCTACCTCTTCCCCATCCCCTCACTCATTACTTTCACATTCCTCCATCTTTTCCCTTCCCTAACTCATCTCTTCTACACGCTCTTCCCCATCTCTCCACTATTACTTATACATCCCCCACCATCTTCCCATCCCTTCCCCATCACCTCACTGATCTCTTCTAAACTCCCCTTCCCCTCTTCCCCACCCCTCACTGATTGATTTCTTCCACACTCTCTCCCCCACCCTCTATCCCCTCCCTCCCCCATCCTCTCCCTCCCATCTTCTTCATTTCTGTCTCACCTACTTCCATGTCCTCTCCTTATCTTCTTCCTCACTCTCTCCCTCTACTGTCTGATTGGATCTGTCCATCTCTCAGTTTTATTCACTTATATATCATTCAATGCCACAACTTATTTACCGCTTAATTTCACAATTCACCAATCCCATATACAATGTACGGGATCGCTGTGTTTCCAGAAGCAACAAGTTAAACGTCATTTCCATGAACTAATTAACATTTTGTTGACCCATTCACAGAGAGGCACATGGCAAATTTCATTTTTTTCAGAAGTCAAACAGAATTTATTATCAATATTTTAACATTTCATTTTCAGTGTGATTTCATGAGTGCATTATTAACATCACCCTATACCATTTACAACTACACAAAGTCAACTGGACGACAACAAAGCGAGAAACAACTTTCGTGTCAATGGAAAAAAAATATAGCAGTGACCACATACAGTGTAAAAGAAAAAATAAAATCGAAAAATTATTGGCTAAATACTTCATATACTTTAATAAATGCAGAAGAAAATAGTCTACTATTTTATTCTAGTGCGGACATTTGGTAGGTGTTCATAAGTAGAAATCTTAGTGCATAATATTGCAAATTGCTTTAAATTACGAAGTATAGAGAGAGGCTGCCAAGATAGAAGCGCCCGTTTCACCGCAATCTTACTAGACAACTATCAATTGAATAAATAGTCAAAACAAGCCTATAGAAAAATATTGGCATTGTAACACCTTGTACACCTTCAAGATGCTGTGTTATTTTTAGCAGAACAGTACGAGACAGCCAACTTAAAGAGCACATTTCGAGAAGAAACAAAAAATCAAAACAAATAACATGTTAAATTTCAAATGTGTTGGTCCATAGACATATTAAGTCTATACAATAAAAACAAGTTGTAATCACATATGAACTTGTTCACATTATTGGCAAATGGAATCTCACTGCAAATAGGTCATAAGTGACAAGAAAGCTGGTTCTCCCCCATTATGCTAGCTGTTTTTCTCCCCAAAGAGATGAATCATACTCCTTTATAGCGTTCATCATTACAAAAAATTCATTGCAGTTTGAAAATGTACATTAAAAATCTTTGCTAAATCTACCTCCATTCAAGTTCATCACACCAACCTTACGCTCTTTGAGACGAAAAACAGCTATCATAATATTGGTCAGTTGTTGTTTATCGTTATTAAATAATATTTTCTCTACAAAATAAAAGAGGAGTAGATAGAACACCTTTTTTCTATTTCAATAATTTGTCTATGTTGCACTTATTTTGGGTCTCATAAATATTCCGCTCACTCTGTTAAAGGACTACACTATTTTCTGACTATTTCTTAGATTGCCAGAGGCCTCTCCCTACGTCCTATCGTTATTAGTCTACATTCCAGCCCTCTGATGAATAAAATGTCAATAATACATTTTTTGGTATCTTCTCCATATGTACAATTAGACATAAAATTATTTCATTTTTTTTTTCAAATTTCATAATATTAAAAAATCCCAGTTCATCATAAATCACAACATTCATATTTCCCCAAATATGTGATCTCATCTTTTTATAAATCCCACTCATTTTTGTTCGAAAAGCGACACAAAGATGTTTCATGTCTCTGCTTATATTACAGCTTTTCTCACAAATATTTGTACAAAATATAAGGATACCCGTGATATGAAGCTTGTGTCTATGATCTCAAATAATAAGGTTTACAAAGACCTATCAATTCTCGGAAATAAAAAAAAGGATAAAACTAACCAAGGAACTTCCCATCCCATTCCCATGGAAATAAATAAGAGTATCACCAAATAAACATCTACAAAATAATTTTGAAGATGCCTTCTTTTCTAAAAACCCTAGAAGATATCACGTTGGCACCCTGTGAACATACTGTGCTCATCGCTACAACAAAAAAATTGGACTCATGATATACCATACATACATACGATATATATATTCCACAGTATACGATTCTGCGGATACGCTTCATGAATGATCATATACAAACATGGATGTTCTATATACCCAATGTTTTTGAGGGGGAAGGCTCAATAAGCAGAATATAAATATGTACCAAATCAGCTGTCTTGCTAATGAGCTGCTAAATATACAGGCTTCCGTTACAAATTGAAAAAAGCATGTTGATAAAGCAATTGGTGCTGTGTAGAGTCACCGATTGTGTGGATTTGTGATTATCCATCGTATTAATAGTGGCGGAATTGAGGTAGCCACGGTTTTTTTTCTTCTTCTTAATAACGAGGTACATATGATATGGTTTACCCTGCCAGCAACGCTACAAATACACTTCACCAACGTTCGTTCTCATTCAGAATTCATTCCTCAACTTTCGTTAAACCTTACCAGCCAATTAATTCCATTACTTCTTTACAGAAGGTCCTTCTCGCTTCACATCCCAGAGATATTTGGATCAAAAACTCCGCAAAAGACTGCTAAATCTCCATCTATCATAAGGCACGCATGCTACAAGAATCAATCTAATGTTAGCAGCTGTACCATTGCAGCAATGGTTCCTATAATAAATAAATATTTCTGGAGACTTTTATTATTATATCTTCTTTTTATAATTCTTGTACCTATCTCCAATCTACAATTACTACACATCTGGTCAAGTTAGAAGATTAAACTTCTACCTTTCTTGTTCTAATCGCTATTCTGCCAATGCATGCACTCTAAAGATTTCCAAATAAGGATATTCCAATCATGGCTCTTTCATCTTCTCATAATGTCGACATGTGAAAAAATCCCTTACTCTGTTCTCTCATATCAAGCTTTGCTATTCATGACCTTTGAACTATGACCTTGGTGGCAGTTTCATGTCAAATTTTTCATAAAATATTTCAAGGTCCGTTGCTTCTGTTCCTTAAAGATGCAAGCTACCACTATGAATCCACATGTGATTCTATCTATGCCACGGACAATCTACGTTGTCATGGCAACTACTGGCAGGAGGAACCATGTCATATGTGCCATATAATTCTTTCTCTTGTCTACGACAAAAGTATAAAACAATCTTCACAAGCTAATTAAGATATCTGAAACTGTGCATATATAGAGATACAGACAAAGCAGATATTTGATATAAACATTTTTTTTCTTCTTTCTTTCAGGGAGGAGAAAAGGGAGCATCAGACGATAAAGAAGGGGTCAGCCCCCAATTCTATGTCACTTCAAAATCACAAATTTATCAGATTATCTACAATTAATTTCTTACATCGACTTAGACATAGTATACCTATTACTTAGTGCACAAACTACGATCACCACAACCACATAATTACAAGTAATTCTACTCTACCGTACTACTTCTACATCCGATACTAGGTGTCTTAGCTACAATAACTTACCAATAAATGTACAAGAAAGTGAATCAAAATTACACAACCAAGAATAAAATGAATAGCAGAACCTTATTATATGCTTCACAAGTAATTGAGTTATATATATATTTATATATATAAAAAATGAGAGAATAATTTAAAAAGCCATGAGACAACACATACGAGCTAACCAAAAAGAAAAAAAGACCTACACAACAAAATTTGTGAAAAGAACAAGACAGAGTGGAAAGAATAAAATCATATCAAATCTCAAAATATTTATTCATAAAAAAATAGGACGATGAATAGCCCCATTATGGTTAACAATTATGTTGGCACTTCTTAGAGTATTGTTGTTGTTGATGTTGATAATAGTACAACCTGATTGGACCTTCCAAGGGGCATTTATGAACCTAGAGCTCAACTCAGAAGAAAAAGAGTGGAAAGAATCGGCTCCTAAACACGGAAACATAACAACTCCACTACTTAGTTGAAATTAGTCTACATTACAATATCATCCATTCCATTTAAAACTTATTATTTCTTATATTTCTTTAAAACATTCAGTTGATTTCACCTTATTTCCAAACATCTTTCATAGAAAACAGAATCAATGTTGAAACCACTGTTAATGTATTTTTTTCTTTTTTTAAATATTTTCAACCCTGAGTTGAGGAAGGAAGAGAACACACAATAACATACAACAAGAGTTACAGCTCCATTGCGAGAATGGACAAAAAACATGAATCACCCAAACACTCTCATACACAGTCACCATTTTTAACACAATCATCATTAAAACATCACAGTGGTTACATATATCCTCTAAGAGAGAGAGGATGCAAAGCTGATTCTGTGCGCCCCGTACCAGATATGTTACAACTAGTTCTCTGCACAGAGTGTCAATTCAATACTCTGATAAAAATTTGTCTTCTGCTTCTTTCTATCTATCCATCAATCGCATATAGCCAGAGTACCCAAGAACCTGAGAATCATTATGTACAGTGATATCCAGAACCCACCCGACAACTTCTTTCAACTTTTCATTTGACGTTTCTTATACAGCCCCGATAGAAATTTAGTACATGATTCAGGTAAAAATCTGTCAAATTTTGGTTATCATCAGAAGTACGTTTAGTTTGAAAGAGAATAGAATGCTCCTCCATGCTCACTCCAATAGGTTCTCATTATTCATTACAATCCATGATTTGATTTCATAATTGATAGACAGCTTGATTTGACTTCTCTAAGCATAAAATATAAAGTAATGGAGCACATGGCATATAAAAATTAGACTCCAGCAATTCATTGGTTATTTGTGGCATTAGGATGAGATTATTCTTCTCCAGTCTTGTGAAAAATACAACTCAGTGGAGAAAATGCAATGAAACAAAGAAAGATAGACAGACGACAACAACGTTTTCAAAAATAGTTTTTCAATTAAAAAACATGTAATCACATAGCTAAGCAAAGGATATTCAAATCACACAAACAAATTTTGGCAAATTCAATTCTTTCTTCTTTTCCCTTAAATATTGCTTAGAATTACAAAAAAAACTTGTACAGAATTCATAGATTGAGATTGTCAATAAATTGATACAAATATTCATGGAATTGTCTCTTGTGCAATCAAGTGAATAAAAATATCTCCAGCGTTATACAAATTTCATGCACTTTACTACAGGACACACGCTACGCAATGTGGCAAGTTTGTGTTTCTTTTTTTTAACTCTCTAGCTCCTCTCAAGGTACATAAGCTGCTGGAAAAATATCCTTCCCGCCCATATACCAAAGATCATCCCTTGGCAATAATCTACTTTCAGAAGCTAAGAAATGACAATCCATATATTCATCAAAAGTAAGTAGAAATGTCCGATGAAAGCTATCAGCATTCGCCAACGCGAGAAGTCTGAATTTCTACATGGATCGCGTTTCGGAGTTGTATGATCAAGGCTTTAAAGGCCTCTTTTCTGTGACTTTTGCCAAGTAGCAAAAAAACCCTATCAAGATAGGAAGATTCCACAGTGTGTCTAACCAACCATGCCTTGTACCGGTTTCAGAGATCCGAAATATATAAAAAAAAATTACAATTACTGTTTCGCACGGACTTATCTGAAACCAGACATACCTCCCGTTTATGAACAAATAATCACGCTTTAACACTGGTTCTTCTTTACCGTTGGTGGACATTTGCATCGGGTCATCAGTTTCAATATCATGTAGCACATACTCCATCTTTGAAATGTCATAACTTATTTCTCATTCATAATTTCATTGCATTGAGTGCAGACTATAAATTGGCTGCATAAGTTAAAAAAAACAGATGTGTACGAAAGCAAGCAAAACATATTTAAATGCAAGAATTCAGAACAAAACTGAACAAGATAATATATATATATTTACACTGATATCATCCTTAATTGCCTTAGATTGCTCAGATAAATCATATCATTGAGAAAAATAAAGTGAATGCATCAACCAAAAAAAAAAGAAAAAAACAATATTGGCTGCATGGCATCCAACATAGAAAAGATAACAAGCCATGCAATGTGCAGATTAAAAAAAAAGATAAAAACAATGATAGAAATAAAAACAATCACATCTTACAATACAGTTCATGAACATATTCCTTTCAAAGATTAAATTAACAGGAGTAAAATTTGGAGAGAAACTTACATTGTAATATTTATACAAATATTGATAAATAATGCAGGTTTATGGTAACCGGCTGATGATTTACATTTAAATGTTCTCCCTCCATGATGTATATATGTATGTATATACATGTATATATCAGCAGAAACGATCATAGAGATAGATGTGAATGAGTAGGACCATTGATATAAAGCCAGTAGATTATTTCCTTCTGAGTTAAACAAAATGTTATTGTTTAGTAGTTCCTCCCATGTGAGACTGTGTTATAGTGACCTGATCCGTACCCTGTCTGTGAAAACAAACAAAAAAAAAGAAAAAGAGAAATTATACAAAACAATATAGGCCATTCTGAAAAAAAGTTGAATTTCATTGTCTGCCAAACTAATATTATGGAATGGGAAGTCAACATTTCAAATTTCTATCATTTCATCATTTCTCCGCTGAATAGGTCTAGTCATACAGATCATCAGTTCAAAAATAAAATGAGTTTGGTTCAAGAAAGACCACTGACCAATGTACGTCGCCACAATAGTCAAAGCCATAGAAGTGAAAGATATTGTTCAGCGATTACTGAGGCAACAATTTTAGAAACACGTCAAAAAATTACAGTAACATTCACATATATTCAAATGAATTACATGCATACACAAAAAATTAGTGGAACATTTGTTGCCTTATTTTGAAAGGGAAGGTCTTTATTCATGTGTCCATTGATTTAAAAAGTCCTGATTTAAAATCAATGTAAGCTACTAATGTTGTAACAACTTTAAAAAAATTGGCCCCATTCTGAGTTCTTAGGGTGCATTAAATGTCGATTTTCAAATTTAAACAGCAACGAGAACCATGAATGAAAACTCAATTACAAAACGCTACAAACATGATCAGCGTTGCACTGTTCAGTGTCGAAAATATTATAAAGCTGATTATTTGTCGATAGTGTTATAAATTTCCCACTTTCATTAGTGCAGCTTCAGTGCGTAGTTTGACCCATCACAAGAAAGGTCAATTCTGGCACCTGCTTGTGTAGGCTTCCACTGCGAGAGCAAATTTAAAGAGGTTTTAAATCTCAATTATGTTCATTGTTGCGCTCGCGATGCCGAAGAACGTAAAATTTGAGATGTTTAAAGTTTCCTCCAAATCATGATTTGGAAGACATTCACTTTATGACCAGGAAAAGAGGACATTGAACAGACCCTTTGTTTCTCATTATATTCACGTTTAATAATAACGTTTTCAATCATGATTCATGCTGCCGTTTAAATTTGAAAACCGACATTAAACACACCCATAGTAGACCACACCAAGAGATGATCACACAACACTATAATGCTTGGTTATGATGCCACATAAAATATTAACATAACAAATATAAAATGTTATTACAATCCCAAATAGCATTGGACTAATACTGTGACTTAAAAACAGGTGCACAATACTTGCTGTTTTAGTGTGACAATAAATGGTGGCCCTCACAGTTTTGCAAATTTAAATTTAGATATCTAGTGCCCCACTCAGTAATGGTGTTGTTTCTTTAAAAAAAGGGTACTCTAAATAGTGTACAGATTGATTAATTGTGTATCAAAGAACCAAAAATAAACATTTCATCCTGATTTTTTTTATTAGCCAATTCCAGTTTTAAAATTTTCATATCATTAAGCAGAATGTACACAATTTAGTTGGGATTCTGACCAAGAATAGACTTTCATTCCAAATTACTCAATACATCCACTAACACATACAAGTATCTTATTATTTAATATCCAAATTTTCACAGAATTTAGGACAGAAAACTTTGCTCTGATTTCATCTCACCTAAACTACTGCAACACTAAAATAAGTATTTGTTTGATTATATGAGTTATTTTCAAGCATGGGCCAGGCTAAAAAAATCAGGATGTTATCTCTGTCTGTAGCTCTCTGTGATCACTAAATTTGTAAACTAAATTTTCAAAAGGTCCATTAAAAAAAAATCAAACACAATACTAAGAGAGGGCACATTATATCCTAAAAGGTAAAATTCAATTATTCATAATAAAGAATCAACTATTGGAAATCTGGTTAAAGTCTTCTATGGTTGGAGTAAGATAAGTTTCAGTTAGCTTTTTTTTTGTTTATTTGTAGATGCACTCCAATAAAATTTCAGCAAGATTTGAGGCATTTATAAATGCTTTACGACTTAATCATATAAATAATTGAGATATG
Organism: Lytechinus variegatus; assembly: GCF_018143015.1. Taxonomy (NCBI): domain Eukaryota; kingdom Metazoa; phylum Echinodermata; class Echinoidea; order Temnopleuroida; family Toxopneustidae; genus Lytechinus; species Lytechinus variegatus. The sequence goes on from NC_054741.1 coordinate 58,230,370, forward strand.
ATGATGCTCAACATTTTCAAAACTCTAAATAAAGAGGTTAAGAATACTAACGTTAATACACAAGTCCTACAACATGTTCAGCTGTCAGAATGTTAGTATCATATGTCTGGACATGAGTCTATACTTTGTATTAAATATTAATTGCTATAGGGGATGTAGAATAATGGACCCCTATGCTAATGACTCCATAAAAATTCACTTCTTGAAAAATCGCACACATGTGATCTAACTTGTGATAACATATACATATGTCAAATGAAGAAAAGATAATGATAATATAATAAAATATGTGAAGGTCTCATTTTTGGTAGTGTATACCCAAGTTAACAAAATGATATAGGAAATGATTGGGGGTTTATTGGGACCATATTTTAAAAAAAAATCATCAATGCACATATTTTGATGAAAAGCAAATATATCATATTTCAAATTATACTAGTTGAATAAGATGTGTTCACTTCAAAGTGAATAAGAGAAAGGGTGAAATGCTGCCCAACCAATTAGAAATTTTACTAAACGTCTCTGCAGAAATATAACCTCTCTTTTCAAGGGAAGGGGGGGGGGGTGAATTTATGAATACATATCATATTCTTCTTTCCTGTATGAGCCTAAGCACTGGAATCAATAGCGATCACAGCACTCTTGTTAGATGATATTTGGTACATTGGTTGCTGAAATACTAAAGGGAAATTACATATTTTGTCAAAAGCAAAGCTTGAAGGGTATTTATACCCCCAGCATCAGATGGTATTTGGTAGGAGGGAAATTAATGGATCAACACTGATAGTTGGTATGGAGGGCGAGAAACGGTGTTAGGATACGACATGTGGGGTTATTGCATGATTGCAGAAAAAAGAAAATATATTTATTACAAGAAAGAAGATGGTGATGAAGAAGTGTTAGTGGTATACCTTGGAGCCTTTAGTGAGTTTATCGGTTGAAGAGCGCCCTCTCAGTGAATGTAACCATTGTGATGATAGCCCTGCATCAAGCTCTGTACCAGTGAATACACACCGCGGAGGAAGAGCAGGGGGGGAGGCAAGGCAGGGAGAGGATAGAAACAGTTGTGACAGGGGGGGAGTATGCAAATAAAATCACACCGGACAGGAAAAAAAAAAGAAATATTAGGTGCGAGAGCAAGGCAGAAAAAGAAATATAGAAAGGGAGAGATACACAAAGGAAGACGAAGAGGAGAAAGAGAGGGGATGGAAAGGGGGGGGGGGGGTGAAAAATAGAGAGGGGAGGATGGGATTTTGGGGAGGGAGAGAGGGGAGATTATATAGCAAACGGTTATTGAAAAAAAAGAGATGAAAGTTATAGAAAGAGAAAGAAAAGCAAGCAAATGCAGGGATGTATAAAGAAGCAGATGAAAGAATGAAAGAAAGAGAGACGGGGAATGAATGAAGGAAAGAAAAACAGGTTTAATCATCAATACCATTGTGTAAAAAAGGATATCAATAAAATCCAATGAAGAGTCCACTTCGGTCAATGAAACCTTTCTAATCTAAATCACTGTTTTTACTTTTCACTTCTTAATACAGGCATACAACATCAAGTTTGAAGTATTTGAGCTGTAACTCCAATTATTCAGAACTTTAACTACCCCCCCCCCATCCTCCATGAACATTAATGACTAAATATCACGAGTAGATTTTATCTGGGAGTAAAATTTTTTTCACTGAAATGGAGAGTGTAAGTTGAATAAACTGTGTCCCTGAAAATGACTGGACAATATCACAACATATTAGTGAAAACAAAGAGAGTGAGGGTGTTGTGAATCAATTAGCGCTACATGTACTGGATTCTTGTGCATAGTGGGATCTTCAAAGACACAGGTGCCAAATCTATCAGTTTTAAGATGCCTAATATATTTATAAATATCAAATAAATGAGATGACTAAATTTCAGCTATAATTACTTTCAGGTTATTTCTGAATATAACTTAGACATATACATGTAAATTATATGAAATATCCATCTGACAAAATAACTAATCACCCTTTCAAAATATAGCATTCTTTTTTTAAATGTTTTAAACAGAATGTTCCTAAAGGTTACTTTATATATCTGTATATCCATGTTGTTGTTTTGGGGAAAAGCTGAAATGCTCAAATGACCTTGCATATGAAAATATGATTCCTCCCCCCCCCCTCTCAACAAGCGGAGATTATCCATGTGCTGTTTACTCATAAAGAATCATGTTCCAATTTACCAAATTACCGACAGATAACAAACCCGCAAGAACACTTCACACAAATGTGGTGGTTAAAAAAACATATGAAAAGTGAACACACTCAAAGGGGATGGGGAAACAAGACTAACCACAAAGCTTCTCTATCTACTACCAATAGAGGGGGTGATTCCATTTTGGGAAGGGGTGTCACTGGGGAATTCGTTGGGGATTTTTCTCTTTTTTTCAGAAGGCTGGTGAATGTATTATGATGATGTGGCGGGGGGGGGGGGGGGGGGGGGGGGGGGGTGAAAGGTGTAGCTAGTCTTTTTTTTTATAATCACAATGCATTTCACCACGTTATCAGTATATTTTTAGCCCATCTTGAGTGAAGCAGAGCTAGGCTATAAACAGTTTTTAAACACCAATTTAAATACATAAATAAATCAAACCAACTGAATACCAGATGATTAGTACACCATCCAACACTACAAGTTCTATATATCATCACTGATGGAGGGGGGGGGGGTGGGGGTTGAGTGGAGAGTGAAGAGGGGTGTGAGTGCTATACAATTGAACTGAAAAAAAAAATCTACGGGTGCCAGACATTGTAACAAGGACTATGATATGTGGGATTTCTCTTTTAAAAACGCTCACAGCTAAGTGCAGACATTAAAATGCTTTTCCAAAAAAAAAATATACAAAAAATATTTTGGGAGATGAAACAAACGGAATTCTACTTGATGCACAGCTATATAACAAGCACCATTTCAAAAAAAATAAAGACTTGAGATTGATTCAGAAGGACTTTACCTTCTTTTGCAGCAAATGAACACAGCCACGAGAAATACATCCAAATAAAAGAGAAAAAAATAAATGAATTCAAAAGTAAATATATGTAGGTATTCAGAGCTTCAAAAGAAGGACAGAGCCTACATGAGTACTGTACATGTAACAAGTACTATGGTGTAGTCCCTAGGCTATCAATTTTACTTATTAAGTAACTCTTCACTATGGAAGACTGCTTGACAAAATCATTCTCGATATGAAAATCCTGTCATTAAAACCATTTTCCATCCCAAATTTAGGAAAATATTTGTTGGCAACCATTCCATTAAAGGTAACAGACAAATTGATTCCAATTACAACTTTGAAGCACCCCCCCCCCTTTCTGATTGTCCAATTCGAGTGCCATGTGCAAGTCTTGTAAAACCTAGGACCAATTCTCAAAGCCCATAACAGGACATTTTGTTTAATAGTATCAAGAAGTTCAATGCAATTTTCAACAAGCCCCACCATTCTTCTGGTTCAGGGGAATTTCACAAAATTAAAAAACCACACTCTTATTTCCTAATGTGTGCAGTATACAACACAATGATCAACACACTGGTCAGATGATTCGCATGGGTCATCATAATTAGCGAGAGTCTAACCGCCCTTTCACACGGTAAAAAAAAGTAATTTGAATGATGATTCCGGTGAAAAATAAGGCTAATGACAAATTTTAAGCACGTGTGAAACCAAACTAGAACATGATTAGAATCACAAACCCCTACAAATCATCATTACAATGATGATTCAAGATTCACGTGTGAAAAGGCCCTATATCAAACGTGTGAGCATCCCCTAGCTTTGAGAAATGGTCCCAAGCCACTATCAAGGAAAGACAAAGGCTTTGTTCTAAATGCTAACATGATCTAATGACCTAAGAGCTCTTGTGTAATGATTTTTGTTGACTGACTGGAAATATACAGGTGAGCCTAGTATTCTTTAAAGACAAATAACAACAGAGATATAGTACAGAACAAAGAACGTAGAAGGGTATGACGAGAAAGAGCTAAAAAATATATATCCTGCATGAGAAAAACAGTACCCGAGAAGCAAGCAAAGACATGGATGATACAAATGTCCTCAAAACGTTCTCATTTTGGGATTTATTGGTTGAACTGCACATATTCTTCTTTCCTTCAAATCCTGGAAATTGTAACTTTGAGCTTGAATTTCTTTATTGCTTTCAAGAAAATTGTTTCATGTAGCATCTAACAGAAGGGATTTATTAGTTGAACTGCACATATTCTTCTTTCCTTCAAATCCTGGAAATTGTAACTTTGAGTTTGAATTTCTTTATTGCTTTCAAGAAAATTGTTTCATGTAGCATCTAACAGAAGGCTTTAACTGTTGTTTGAAGCCACTTCTGAATACTTAATTTGGAAGATAAACAGGGGGAAATTTAGAGTGATGTGTAGTTGTGTTCTGAGGCTAAAGTACAATATTTACGAGGGAAAATTTCATTCAGATTTTACTTGTCAGAGTTGCATTTTTTTTTCTTTCTAAAAATTGAGGATAGGTCTTGATTACATATTCAGGGCTCGATAACACAAAATTTTGCTATTGATTATAAAACAATTTTAAGATTGATTGCAAAGCTTTGTGTTATGGACCCATGAATGGTATATCAAAGAAAAAGAAATAGAAAAGAAAATGAGTAGAGTTTGCTTATAGTTATTGGGTTAAATAAACTTATTCTATTTGGTAATATAAAAAAGAGACTAGATATGAATAAAGATGTTTTTGGCCAAGCAAGGAAGGTAACCCAATATTTTGTCATATCAAACTGATGATTTTTTTTTCATCTTAAAGTACCTAATAACATGGACATGAAATGAGGCATTAACGAGAATTGAAAAGAAGCAAGCCCTAGCCTCATTGATCTTATTCTAGCCAGATAATAAAATACTTGACTTACCGGTTGGGACCCAATGCCGAATGCATGGGTTGGTTGAGGGCTGGCAGCGGGTACATAATTGCCCCCCATTCCCTGGTCTTGGGACCCGCCATAGATGTCCATGGGCCCGGGACTGTTGGTTGTATTGTAGCGGTTATTAACAGGTGACGGTGATGGTGCATAGCTCTGGGGCTGGTAGCTGTTTGGCATCACTGCGGTGGTCAATGACGTCGACGAGGATGGTGAGGACGATAAGGATGGCAACGATGTCGATGACGGCGGCGAGGATGACAGTAAGGATGAAACAACAGGTGGACGGAAGACATCAGAAACAACAAAACAAAAGACATGAAAATATCACATTAGAAATATACTTCATCGGTGCACATGGAATTTTATTCCACATCAAAATGAAATTGCAAAATACAAATATATCTTAATTCCCAACAATATATCAAAGATACATATTGTTAATACTACAAAAGCATACTACAAGCTTGGGTGGAAAACACATCTGGAGTAAATGAGGTATTCTAAAACTACTATATATATATATTCTAGTCTAAACACAATGGAATATCTTACATTAATATAATGTGAATCACCTAATGACACTTTTAATGCAAGTTCTACGATGCAGTAAACAAGGTTGGTTAAGATTATATCTCTCATGAACTAAGGGAACTATCTACGTAGCACACACAGCAAGCGTATAATCCTCATATTTTGGGCAATCATTAGGAAATGGGTGTATAAATACTACTACTTTCAATGGAACATGCCTCTATATGTATAAAAATGATTGTCTTCTAACCAAGGTGATTTAACTGAGTGAGAGAGAGAGAGAGAAGAGAAGAATCTATAGGACTTGATGGATAGTGCATATTAAAGAAACACGGTGTGAATTTAAAGTGGGACGTTCATTTACAGGAGTATCAGAGCGTTTGTGTGCTTACATTATTGGAAGTGCTGATCAATAAATTTAATTTTAGACATAAACTTATCTAATTTTCTTCCTTTTTTACAATAATAACATAGCATGTGGTATCAATTATTTTGTCAAGTAAAGTATTTAAGAATCAAATTCTAAACATTATCTAACGATTAAGCTCTTCTGGCATCTTATGAACAAAAATACACCTGACTGACTAGGTCATTATCTCTTTAAAGTATTGCGTGATTATCTTTTGTCCCCCAATTATTTCTTTGGCCACTCTGTATAAGTAACAATATCTTTAGTCACCCTATAGTGGTTTGGAGTATGCCACAGCCACATTGAATATCAACACTTTTAAGTCCAGCATTGCTTAAACAGTGCCTGGTTCCCCACCGAGAATGCAACATTTTGATCAACTAGTCTTCCAATCTATACCCAACAGAAACATATTTGTCATATTATCACAATTTTAATGCTATAATTATTTTTTTCTAATGATCAAAAGGATCACAGATTGCATCTAGACAATTTTTTTTCTTCTTTCAATTCAAAATACATGGTCCATTCTTTTATCATCAAAAGGTATCAAGACTAGTTTACAATACAGGGGGTCTATGTAAGAGAACCCCAGTGTGGAAGATACATATGTAGTCCCCCGTTAAAAGATATGTGCAGAAATCTGAATTTTTGTTATGGACCTACCAGCAGGCTGGTGATAATCCCTCCCATATTCAGGCTGGTGCGACATGGAGCTAGGCTCGTTGCGAGTAGGAGGAGGCGGGGCTGAGCGGCCCGCCGCGGGGCCGGCAGACCCGTAATCGGGGTAGGAGTAGGTAATCGGCGTCTGGCCTCGACGGTCGGGCGTGGGAGGGACCCCAGCCGCCGGCATCATTAAACCTGGGGTGTACGTTGGAATCCCTGATAGAATAAGGGGGTACATACAACAAGGGATAGATGGTCATATACCCTCGATGTATATAGTCTCTGAGCCTTCCTTCACAACAATCCGTCATCGTTAAGGGGCATGGATGGGCCTGGGTCCACAGTATTTTTTACATTAACACTAAAATTGACTTACACCTAACTATTTACAGATAATTATAGAATGGTACCTTCTTACGATATGCTAGTCTATCCAGTCTTGTGACTTGGTGCCTTAAATACTTAAAGAGAAGGCAAGAGGAAAGGGGAGGGAGGGGGGGTTAGTAAATGGTTAAATTAATGTCAAGCACAGTCGAGTTCAGGTCTACTCCAAATCTCTGTCCACAGGATTATATCTATCACCTCTGAAAATCACATTCAGGAATGGTGCTAATGTAGTCATAAGCTAGATGACAGATATATCAAAAGAGTATCATAGGAAGCAATATACAAAACTTTGATGACATCATAATTACTTTAAGCAATAAAACTGAACAGCACAGCAGGGACAATAATTTGTTAAGAATTTCATGATCATGAATCCTTGATTACTTTTACATAAAAATCATCACTATCCGTTTTTTTTTAATATTGAATATCAAGAAATGTAATGTCAAAATCTGTTTTTTTCTTTAATGTTTTCTTTTCATTTCAAGACGTGTTCCTTTATGGATTATGATTAAGAGCAGGCTTGAACTTCATTAAATTGAAGAGTAAATAGAAAGGGGAGAGAATGATGGGAGCTAAGATGAAGCATGCACCAATGGGAGCCTTTTATAAATGCAGAGGTTAGCATCATTTGTATGAAAAGGGGTTAGTAGTACATACCTTGAACATATAAGAGTCAAATACATAAAGCATGACATGAATAGAAAAGAATTTTCATAACATTTTATACTACACTGTTGATGGATAATGATCTAGCTCTGGCCCAACCTACTTCATTGAGCCCCACCCACATTCTAGTAACCCTCTCGCACACTCCTGTTTGTTTTAAAAATCCATTTATTTGTTCTTTTTTTTTGCATTCTGTTCTTTCAAATCCCTTTCCAACTAAGTATTGTTTTTTTCAATTTTCAAACATAATATTTGGCTCCCCTGGCTAGGAGAAAATCCAACCAATTCAGTACTAGAAGGGAAAACTAAAAAAAAAATGTAGAAGTAACTGCTGATCAGGAGCTGTGGAGGTGAAAAAATCCATGGAATAAAAATTTGCATCTCATCTGCATTTCATTTACCACTTTCCCAGATTTTGATATGACAATAAGAATTCAATGTCTGCATTATCTAAGACAACTTCAAAAGCGTGTTATCAAATATACATTCACAAATAGCCACAAATGGTCTTTGCAAACACTAATTTGAAGCCACTTTTACAAGTCTACCGCTAAGACAGCAACTGGTATTTTTCAGGATTTTGCACCAAGAAACAAGCCAACCGACCAACTAGTAACCAATCAACCAACACGCGTGTGAATGAGTTGGGACTGTAGTAGGGAAATAGACCAGTGATGTGCATGTTGTATATAATTAGAACACAACCGAATACTAGTAACCAACCAACCGACTGAACAGCAACCTCATGCAAGTGAACACCCAGACTGGAAAGTATTTGAGTATACTGACAAAGGAACACCTGGGAAAACCGAGCACAGCAAATACAATCTCCACACATCCATCACTACAAGTACATATTTACTTGGATAAATACACATCTGCATAGTCCCACAAGTTTCAAAAAGCGTTATAGGATGGTAAAAGCTATTTCGCTTTAAAAACCAGGGAGAGACTATTTGCTTTCGTAACATCTGGGTTTATTTATTTTTTTGCAGTTGGTAAATAAAATCTGATCAATTTAAATTAGAAAATCGAATCTGAGCAGAATGTGGATATGCAGTGGGGACCTCCACCAACATCAAGAGCTCAAAATTATCTTTGAAAATTATTGAACTTGCCTTGATTTTAACAATAAAGGGAGCACCACTATACTATCAGTATGACCGTTTGGAATTATTTAACATAATAAAATGCATCTAATTGGCCCAACAGTTAACAATTTGGCATGAAACACAGTGCAAAGGGAGAAAGGGATTCTGTCGCAAGCATAAAAAAGTAAAATAATGAAAACAAAAGGGAAAGAGCAGCCTATGCACCGACCACATCCTAAAACCATCCAGGAATTACAATTAATAAAGCGGATGAAAATATTTTGGATATGTAGGTTTTATCTCTTGCTTTTTTTTACCTGAGTGAGGATGCGACGGCATGCCTATAGAGCTGCCTCGAGGGGGTCGACCTCTGCTACCTGAACCACGCCCCATACCACCGCTTCCACACATGGCGAAAGGAGGCTGTTGGTAAGCTAAGGGGAGGCACGGAAGCACTCCGTTAGATATCTTGCAGTCCCACCCATACAAATTGGTGCAACTATAGTCCAATCTATGTGAATTGGTGTTATTATCACCCCCTCCCCTAACCCCACTTTCTTTCTCTGTGTCATATAGCCCTATCACTTTGCCAAAATATGCCACCAGCTTTGGTGGCTGGATGTCGATTCAACATCCTTTTAATAAAAATTATCCAAACCTCAAGTAAAAAAAATTACATTCATGTATAAAATCAATGAATAGGTTACTTTAATATATAGTATTTTTATAAGTGATAATATTTGAATGATCTCTTCATAATTTGAAAGTTTTATTTTTAAAAGGCAAAATAACAGATTCCATATAGGACCGGTCTTGTTGAAATAGTATCATTCATTGACAGAGTAGATAGCCAAGTTTTGCTCAAATTTCCTTTTAATAACACAATACATATTCCATTAAATTGAAAATAAACATTCCTTGAAATAATGAAATTATGTATGCACCGTCTGATATAGTGTCTGTTCAATGGATGATAATTAATGATGAAATGATGTCCAAATCATCTCATGAACTGATGAGGACTGATATTCAAACAACTTTGAGATGTGTGTGAATATAAGTACATAATCTAAACACACATGAATAAAATGATAAGACTTAACATTATAATAAAAAGATATAATTCTATGTAATCTTTTGATGTATTCTTGTGACAACACATTAATATTGAAGTATTTCATGCTTTGAGATTCCTTCAACATAATAAACAATCTGCTGGAAAAGGTGTCGCAATTCACAGAAGCATGCTTTAAATTTCATAACTTGCTTCCAATAATAGGTAGTTAGTAAACATTTGTTAAGGTTACGATTCGATTTTTTAAACCCTCGGTCCAGACAAATTTTCATTAAGTGGTTTAGGAGGGGGATGCCTACATAGAATTTATGTTCATTCCTCTGTTGAAATAGTTAATTAGGTCTATTTTACATGAAGTTTTAAAAACTTTTTTTTTCAAACTCATACAAATAATGCACCAAGATCTAAATAAGAGATGACCTTTTTCACACGCACATAGAGCAAGTCTAAATCATAAAATAATAGTTATAAGGGAATTTATGACTTGGAAACCACATCACAGATTCGTCAGTTGAACATAAAACTCTGCCTAGCAATTACGTAGGTGATAACTTGGAGTGTTAAAAGGGCAATTATGACAGCACAACCAATGAGCTCCACCTCAAATAGATAGAAAAAAAGAGACGATTGTATTTTGAACATCCTTCTTGCCGAGATAACAGCAGCTAGAATGATACAAAGCAAGATCACCAGAGAAACGACTTCCACATGATGGTTGCAAAGTCATAAGTGCAAGTTGCTCATCAATACAAACTTTAAGGGAGAATAGTTTGAAAAGACCACTCAAAATGGAAATACCTTACAACATTGATCGTACGACTACGATGGTAGCTAGAAGTCACGAGAGACGATCTAACTATTTTTGCAAGATCAACAAAATCAGATCACTTCATGAATATCCAATACAACAGGCAACACCTGCCCTAAATAACTTGGTATATTATAATGCCCTAGAGCTTGCTAATTTACCTATGAGTCTAACAGATACGGACTTCACATCTTCTGATTTCAGGCAAGTCATATCTATGTCAGGCAATATCATCGCTATATCAGGCAAGAAATCTCTATAAATATCAACTAATGGTTTCCACAAACTAAATCGTCACTGTTAGCTTTAACCTATACATTGGGGACAAATCTGAAATAGGTATCTGTGAATCGTAACATCTCCATGGTTACCTGATATGACTTCTCTTTGAGGATAGTAAGCACTCTTCTCTGCCTTTAATATTCTCTTCTCACTGAACTTAATGTTCAGGTTCACTTTATGTGCTTAATTTCTTTACCACAAAAGGATTGAATACAAAAACTTAAATTGTCCCAACAATTTTTTTTTTGACTAACCCTTAAGATAATTCATAAAATTGAGTATCAAAGGGAAAAGATTTATTCAAATGAATTATTTTGGGGGAATGAAAGCCACAGTATCACTTCAATCATGGAAATGAGAAGGAAGGCTTGGGGAACTTAGAAGATAAAGTCCACCCGGATATGAAAAAAAATCAGGAGAATAATAGAAAAAGGTTAGTGAAAGTCTTGGCAGGTACAGATAAAGTTAGGAATATTTTACAGGAGGGATTGGTAGTACTCAAATTGGCAACTCAGAATCCTGTGAGTATGAGACAATAAATTAGAGAAGAGCTTGCAAGATACTCAAAGAAACCAAGTTTGTGTTTGAGATTAATGATAGGTTCAAAAGATAGATTAAAATGTTAAAGATTGACTATTAAAAAAACAATTAAAGAATTTCAAACTTCTTTTTATCACACTGAAATCTACTAGAACATTCTTTAACATGTGTTTTTTTTCTTCAGAAAATCAAATATCAGGGTGGACTTTCAAAATGGCATGCCAGACATTTCAATGTTTAATATCACCAGTGTAGAGGCAGAACAAATGATTAATCACACAGACAATGTCCTTCTTGCAGCAAACATATAAGAACACTAAGTAAATGATGTTAGAATAAAAGCAAATTTTATTTATAAAGATGTATTCACAAAGAGGGAATTACCAAATGTATGGATGGATTAGATCACATTCATGAATAAGTGTATGTTATGAAAATGAAGTATCAATGTCAAATATGATGGATAATTGTTATAGATGCAGCCGCAAACAGATGTCTAAACAATCCCCGACTTGATTTCAACTTCATGGTTTTATATAAAGTTCATTATTTTTTATCAAGAACTAAACATTTTTATTTCAACACGTTTCAGTTTGAAAATTGAAAAAATGATAACAGGATACAAATAATCTGGAGGAAAAATTTCTTCTTCTTATCCATTCATTCTTTGTTTAGATGTAATAGGATTACTGATATTGTTAAATTGTCTTCCATCACTACAAATAATGACAGCATGCTTCAGAAGAGACGTAATCTAGAGAGATACATACTCATAAAATAAAGGCATGAAGCGGGGATGAGGAAGGGATCACTAACTCTAAAATCAATGCTCCAAACAACGTTTCATATCACGTTTCAAATCCATACGCTGATGCATGGCAATCAACGCTTAACTTTGTTCACACTTGCTATGGTAACCCATTGAATGGCGACAGAACACCCTGGCAAAGTTGAACACAGGAGACTTCCTGTATAATAATAATACCTCCAGTATTTGTACTAAAAACATGGTTAAATACATATTTGAGTATTATCTCCTTTTTAACTGTAAATCAGAGGAATAAAAAAGAGAACAATCAACTCAAAACATTGCTATCTAACTTCCATAATGAAGATCTATTTAATGTGAACTACAGTATTAGATGTTTAAAATGTTATTTCCATTCCCTCTCCCATTAAATGAAATTTTAAAAAAAAGCTTTTTTAATTTCCTATTTTCTGGAACCATGTTGCGGCTTTCAATTGTAAACTTAACACCAAGCAAATGCATTTTAATATAAAATGCCCCCAATTTATTGCAAGTTCCAACCATTTTAGTTTTGACAATGTCTTTTCTCTATCAATGTATTGTTACCATAGCAAGTGTGAGATTTTATAATGATTATCTTGAGTAGCCTAGTATGCAAAACAAAATCACAAAACCTTTCCACATAAAAAAGGAAGAAAAAATGTTCACGCACATCGTTTTCCAAATCCTGCTAACTCCAAGCATATGAAACGTTGTTGTGGTATATTCAATGCATGGCCATTCATTCTCTATTGGTAGAACATTGCAAAAAACTTTAAAGAATAAAAAAAACTCATAACCTGCTTACACTTACCTGAAAAGAAAGGAGGAAAAGGAGCATACGTGTAAGCTCCCCGTGTAAGTGGCCCTATCGTGAAATTGGGAGCCGCATATCCTGCAAGTGATGATTAAATAAAGAACATAAAATTAAAAATAAGTGTGATCAATCAAATAACTATCTTTTCATAGGACAAAGCGTCAACTTAATGATACACCATACTTGGTCGCAGTTTTGCAAAAGACATCATGGTAAACAAATATGAAAGTTACTCAATCAATTTAGAAGTGCTGTCTACATATGAGACCAGCATACACACTAAAACAATTCCAATATAGAAAAATCGATGTATCAAATATTTCAGGAGACTCTGCAGATAATACAGAAAATTTGCTGAACTGAAACAGCGAATATAAGATATGATAATCTTTACAAGAAAACTTGTAAAAGGCATTGCAAAAATTAATTGAATCATTTGAGAAAAGAAATTAGAAATCATATATACATATATATACATTATATGTATATATTGTGGTTGAGGTGATGATTACAAGCTGAAAGAAATCTAAGAGATAAATTAATCAATTCATAAGGTATTTAGAAATATCTTCAGCGACTGCTGCAAAGGATAAAAGTTGGTGAAACAAATATATATATATCTAGCTCCACCATGAGTACAACATTTGTTCACATTTGTTACACAAATCATAATGAAGACCTAAGGAAAATACAAAAAAGTTTTGAAATTTCATGCTTGATAAAAAGACACACAAATCATATTAACTAATTGCTATCTACATTTAACACACAAGCGTTGATTTGATAATTTATCCAAACTATCTAAAGTTAGTTTTTAAATTCCATTGAAATGTGCCATATTCACAACATTTATGCAGTCATTTGAATCTTTACAAAGACCTAACCAACCACATGAAAGAAAATGCTAAGTTGAAACATTTTAATGCTAAAACCATACTAGGAAAATCATAAAAGAAGCGGGAAAAATTAATAACAGCAACTACTTGAAAACAAGACCAAAAATAAGAGTGTCCAAATTAATCAAAGAAAATGTCAACCAGTGGCCTCCCTCCCTCCCGTCCGAAACGAGGGCGGGGCGAAGAAATACCATAAAAAGGAGAAAAATTAGAACTGAAAATAAAACAGGAATTTGAGTGAGTGTCGACGAGTTTGCGTCGCCGAGGTTGGAAACTTGCCTTTAACATTGCCAACTGTGTCCATGATTAACGGCACCGAGGAAGTGAGACCGGTAGGGACTGAGCACATCGAGGGTGAGTTGTTGTTGTTTGTTTGGTGTTGGGCCTGCAATAGTCTCAACTCCAGTAAACTTGTCTCTGTGCTGCTTGGGTCTACATGATATATTATATATATATTTATATGTGATGTCATATTGGAGCATGATTTGGTTTCACTCAAAGTGTCTTCTCTGAAAAAGCTAACGTTAAAAGATGGTTGAGAATTTGGTGTGTTATCAAACAACAACTCCTTTTCAGGGATAATTCTCTCCCAATAAGTGATAGAAGAATAGTTAGAGATAAGTTATCATTAAGGTTTAGAAACAGTATTATAACTTACATTCTAATGTATCAGGTAATATTTAATCAGAGATAATTTATGGGTTAAAAACTGTATGTATGATAATGCATACAATTTACATCATTTTTAAGTACCAGTTACATAAATTCCATTTAGAAGATTCCAATTTCTTCAATTGGGCTTAAAAAAATCCAGTCAACTACTTTTGACTCATCTGTTAGGATACTCACTTGTTCAACATTTTTCAGACATTACAGTTACAGTTTCATACCAATATCAAATATGAAAACAACGATAACACTTTTATACATTAACAATGGAAAGGTTGGATACAACAAAGTATGTCCCTTTCAGTTTTTATCTTAAAATGTTAATATACTGTCGCCCAAGTGCTAAAATCAACAATTTGTGAAACATAAACAGCCTTTCCATGTTAAAGAATCTGTCAACATATCCATATGTCATGAAAAATAAAGAGTTGAAGATCCCTTTTATTTGGAATGAGTTTATACAGTCCTAAGTTCAAACATTACATTATTATCCACATATTATAGTATCCTATCTTGTGCCCTTCCAGCCCTCACTTTCCTGTATCCACTTTTGTGGTATGTAATAACACTTAGTAGGCATAATATATTACTCTCTATTAAATTATCAGAGAGTAATTAAATTAAAAGGCAAGATGGATCTAATTGAGGGGTGCTAAGTAAAAGCAGCACACCGTTCCCGCTTTCACAGATAATGCATTTTTCATACTTGCTGCGGTAGAAAATTTGATTTTGGTTTCGACTTTTGAATTTCCTCGACTGTAAAATGGCACATATCAAATGAAATCAATTACTACGGCTACCTGTCTGCCTAAGTCTAATCTAAATCTACACAAAATGATATACATGTTAAGAACATGCTCGCACAATGTGTCTACATGTATGCTAGTTGGATGAAGAAACACTATCAATCTACTACAAATTACATGTAATGCCATCAGTGCGATATATACTTATGCCATACAGATATTATAATTGATGGGGAGATAGAGAAACACATATTTAGCAGAAGTCTAGATTTCTCTGATCTAGCTCTTGACCATGTAATACTATTCATCTATGCTCATGATAAGCACTTCAGTCTTATCTAGTAACCGGATGGCAATATTCCATTTCTATTTTTTCAGATGCCCTGAAAATGTTCTTTGACAATCTTGAAATGAAAAATTGATGCATCTTCATTAGAAGCCAGGCTCTGTGTGTGATTGGTAACTAATGCAATTAACAAAATAATCAAAATGTCATGGTGAAGATGATCCCCTGGAAAGCATGCAAACTAGCTCCTTTTATCTTAAATGCAGTTCTCCAAGATGAATAAAATGCTGCTTTCTTGTCTGCCCCCCAATATCTAAAATCATTCTTCAAATATTGTGAAAGTAAAATAGCAAAAAGAGCTGAGTATAGAACTTGGAATGCGTTCAACATGCTCCCCTTCATTTAAATCAAGCTCTACGTCTCCAATGAATTAATTCATGAATGACTTCACTTCACTCATTTGCCATCATTTCACACGTAACAGTGCGTTGCCAATTTAAAAACGGGCACTCTTTTCACAGATTCTGGGAACCTGAGCAGGAATAACACTGGGGAGGGTTAACTGTGACCTACTACAACTGACACGGATGATGTAGCTATATTCTCATTTGCTTCCTGACAATATTCATCATCTTGCCGTCATCAACACAGGAGGTCCCTAACAATCATATGATACATATGGATGGATAAATACATATATGGAGACTGACAGACAGATAGAGGAGCGTGAACGAAAGGTAGTTGAATAGACAGGCGGCTGGGTCCCTGTGGCCAATAGCACTCCAGTCTTATCGTGGTGATCTTAACCAGTATTAAAACAAAATCTAAACAGATGAAGAGAGAGGGGCTATAGTTTTTGAGTAAGGATAGTTACATATAAATCAATGAGATAGGTGAAAAGGTAAAGAGAGGGGGGAGAGAATAAGAAAGAAGGAAAAGGAAAGAATGAACAAAGGAAGAACAAAATCAAGACAGACAGACAGACAGATAGATAATTAGATAGAAAGAATTAAAAGAATGGATGTAGTCAAAGATTAAAAGAAAAACCAGGTGACAGAAAAAGTCAGAGAGAAAGAGACAGAGAGAAGAGAGGATGAGGATGAGGGAGATAAAGAAAGATGGATAAATAGAACAAGAGGAGAGATGCATAAGGTTGGAGAGAGAAAGAAACAAACAAATAAAAGATAGTAAGAGAGAGAGAGTGGGATAGATCGAAGACATAAATGGAAGGATATATATATATATATATATATATAGTTGAAGATTGAAAAAAGATACAGACAGGAAAAAAAAGGTTCAGATGAAAATAGGAATGAAAAATAGACAGACAGGAGAGTGACAATGGATGAATACATGATGGAAACCCTATTTACGCATACATATCCCAGTGTTCACTAACTCGGTTTACGACCAACCAGCCTTGTAGCCCTTACCATAGATGCCATATAGATTGCGCATCATTGCCGCTCTATTCTTTGCTACGTTTTGTGGGATCATCACCTCCTTGGGTTGGGCCTTCTTAACTTCAACCTGAAAAACAAAAAAGGACAAACATTTTTATTCAAATAAATTCATGATCGTGAACCCTATATACATGGAGCACAACAACTACATGAATATACTAGTATTAGAAGAGCCAATTGGTAGGTTTTTTGAATGGTCAGATTCACTCTCCTTGCCTATTTGAACTATGGTAATAAAATGTCGGGACTGTTTGATATTTTTCAATAGTTTTTTGTTTGTTTTTACTTTCCTCTCTTTATTTAAATACTTTATGTAGGGGTGAACTTTGCATTAAATTCAGTGTCCGTTAATGCAAAAAAAGAAAAACAAAATTAAAATTAAATCAAAGTATGATTCATAATCTTTATTCTCACATAATGAATATAATTCCTATTCCACATATAAATGGCAAGTTGAAAATAGTACATGCAGAGATCAAATAAATGCTGATTAGAATGATGTGCATTGTAGTTATCAAGATAAAAACTACATAAACATTACTGTTAAAGGGGTGGTCCAGGCTGAAAATATTTATATCTTAGTACACAGAGTAGAATTCACTGAGCAAAACGCTGAAAATTTCATCAAAATCGGATAACAAATAATAAAGTTATTGAAGTTTAAAGTTTAGCAATATTTTGTGAAAACAGTCGTCATGAATATTCATTAGGCAAGCTGATGATGTCACATCTCCACTTTCCGTTTTCTTTAAGTTATTACATTAAATCATATTTTTTTCATTATTTCACACTTGTGTGAATAATATGTCTTCCTTATAATGAAAGAAGTTGCAGCAATAAATATCTAATGCACTAAATCAGTTGTCAATCCAATTTTTCTAGTTCTTGGAGGAAAAAAATTGAATAAACCTAATTTCATATAATAAAATACAAAAGAACAAGTGGAGATGTGACATCATCAGCCCACGTAATGAATATTCATGACGACTGTTTTTACAAAATATTACTAAAATCTAAAATTCAATAACTTTGCTATTTGTAGTCAGATTTTGCTCAGTGAATTCTACTCTATTTATTAAGCTATAAATACTTTCAGCTTGAACCACCCCTTTAAGTGAAGCAATGTGGGGAAGCCGGGAGGGTATAATGCGATGGATGAATATGTATAAAATGAGACCAGTTTGCTAACTGATCAACATCTGTAATTGCTTCATGTTGGCAATTTCACAAGAAGAACAGAGGTAATATCTTATTCATTGGGATTGACGGTGTTGAAATCTTGCTTTATTAATACGTATCACCTCTATCTGTCTGAGGTAATACACAACATTGACAAGAAGGCACATTCTAAAATATCTAGCATTATTGCTCTATCATGTTGTTGTGACAAACATCTACGATCCATGGAGGGAGCCAACACAGTCGACGGGGATTGAAATCAAAGATAACAACAAGGAACAAGCATCATTCCTCTAATTCAATAATCATTTTTGTGGGCATTTCTAGAAAGTGAAAAGGGCAGGTATGGGCTTCATATCATCTCAAAACATAACATTTGATCACTCATTTGAGGACAAATGGCATTGCTGAGGAAAAGTGAAATGTGATATTTTGTGGTACAGGATGAGTCTCTTTCTCTCTCTCTCTCTTCTAGAGATCAAGAAGATCTCATGGGCTAAAGGAGCAGTATGGAGTGCGCAGAGTGGCGGCACACACACAAGGTTCTCAGGCTTCCAACGTACTAATCCAATGGGGTGTGATAGATAGTCAGCATGAAACAGAGATGAACATGAGATGGACAGAGAGTGAGAGAGAGAGAAAAAATTCTACGAAGAGGAGGAAGGGGATGGACAGTCACACAGAGAGAGAGAGAGAGAGAGAATGAACAAAACTGGAGCTAGAGATAGACAGCAGGAGAGATTGATGAATGGACTGATGGATGGATAGATGGATGGATGGATGGATGAATGGATGGATGGTTGAATGGATAGATGGATGGATGGATGAATGAATGGATGGATGGATGAATGAATGAATTATGGATGGATGGATGGATGAATGAATGAGCAAACAAATGATGGAGAGTTGGATAGATTGATGAAATATGGGTAGAAAGAGAGACAGATATATAAAAAGACAAAGAGAGGAATAGGAAAATAACTTTAAAAAAGAATGAGAAAAAAGGAGAAATTTCAACAAGGAGCATACACCCATTAAGGTAGGCATGCAGTTGACCAATGAGACTATGTTAATAATACTGATTGAGGTGGAATGATAATGATGGATACAACAATAAGCAATGAATTGATAAAATGATGAAAAGTTTAATGATTCAGCTATCAAAACTTGGTGGTAAGATAATTCCTGCATAGTTTATTTTCCTTTCTTCCATTCCCTTTTTATTCATTTGTAACATCTCTTCACTCATATCACTTTTCTGTTGATTCAGAAAGGATGGAAGGTGGTAAAGACTTGGTCCCACTGCACTTACGGATGCAGAGAGGATGTAAAACGGAAAAAAATCTTGCCATCCGTTGGAAAATGTTAAGTATCCGCTGTGCACTATTTGCATACGTGTTTCATACGCGCATCCATCGAGCATCCGTCCACTGTGATTTCATTGTTCACCCATTTTGTCCTTTGTCCGCAGTGGATAAAAACCGATGGAGCCTCCCCGAAAGTTTGCTTGTCGGCTGTATCTGTTATGACTACGTTTTGTGTCCGTTGGCCAGTGGGACCAGGCCTTTAAGGTTTTCTCTTCACCAAACCATGCAAAAATCCAAAGATAGAAGTTGAAGGAGGGAGGGGGGGGGGTGAAATGCAGGTAGTATAGAATCTTCCTCTCCCTATTTGTTTTCTTTTCTTTTACCTCATTTAGAGTGCTGAATCTGTACCATTCCAACCAAGGGGTAATAAAGCAAGTCTATGAGGGTAGTTGTGGGAGGGGTATGGAACATAGGGTGTCATCCAATTTTTTTCGAATTTCTTATTACCTCTCACTTTTGCCTTCACCCCCCCCCCCCATCCAAGGAGTCTTTCAGGAAGACACTTTCCTGCAACTCTGAATGAGAACTAAATCCTTACATCTGATTTGCTAAGAGCAACTTTGTTTGTGAAAATCACTGGCAAGATGCCTCATGAAACCACCCTTGCTTTCTTGGAGGTGGAGGGTGAGGGGAGAGATAACAACAAAAAAATCCTGATTTTCATTACAAAACATAATTTCCTAAGAGATTCCCTCCCCTGGATTGGACAAGATTTTCAACCATTGAGGAGCCGTGGCCGATAGGCCTAAGGCGCCTGGCTATACATGGAAAGTCCGGGGTTCGGTCCCCGGCCTTGCTCTTTTATCCTGCATTCAAATAAATGGAAATGCTTTACGCATTATTTGTAACAAGGTGTGCACTTGTTTTTTTTTAAGATTTTCAACACTGGTAAAATTGTGGACAATAGAGGGCGCCATTTTTTACATGTAAAGAGCTAAAGCACAACCATCGCCTTTGTGTGGCACAGTCAGCTGAGCACAAGACTGATAACAGTGGGTTAAAATCCCAGTACCTCTCCTTCAAAAGACTTCATATAAATGTAACCTCCACAGTTTATTTTACCAGGTTCTAGGTTAATGTGATTGTAAGCACCTGCTTGCAATCAACAACAAAAATTGCATCGAAAAAAAAAGGGTTTATGAGAGGGAGACTGTTATCGGGAGGGATACTGATGCCTGTGGACAAGCCTTTGCTTGGATTTGAGTTTTAACAAAGTGAAGCATGCTGAGCAGGTCTGATCATGAGATGGTCAGATAGATGATGCAAGCAGACAGGGGGACACAGGTATGTACATCAACCGGCGGAATGCCACTTTACCAATTTGCCATCTAGTTCATGGAAGTGCTCATCACAGACGTTGTCTACTGTCTTCTCGTTGTCAAATATGACGAAGCCGAAACCTGCAAAGAGAGAAAAAATGATAAGAGAAAAGAGATCCATTAGTAGGGATGAAGAAATGGTTTTGTTTCATTAATTAAATAATACAAGAGTGGATTCATTAACAGATCCCTCAATTTGAAAAATTTGCAACATCTTCTTATTTGCATATGTCTTAAGAAGTCTTAAAAATAATTGCAATTGATTTCAATTACACCTATCTTTAATACTATATCAAGTGTGCTATAAGAGAACATGAAATTAATCTAAAAATTATGATTGAATTGAATAATCTGCAATGCTTATTTTGACAATGCGTATATGATGCATTGTTTGGTGAAAAAACTCAAATAGCTTTCATAAACCCTTGCAATACCTGTCAGGACTATGCTAAGCATGAACTCATATCTTATCCATTAACAAATAACTCGAAATATCCCAAAAGAGAAAATTTAGGCAAAGAACATTCATTTCCGAGTTGTACATTAATGTTACCAGTAAATATAAAGTGACCTGTCATCAATTCTTGACATCTTTTGACAGCCCATTCATATAAACATTCATTTGGAAAAAAATTAAGACATCATTCTCCCACTCTAATCCCTCAAGTCAAAGATATGATTTACCCTTAAGCTAATAATCAATCAAAAATTTGCCTCCTCGCGAGTCTCCCAGCTCTATCTTTTCAAGAAAGGATGATCATTTTACAATTCTTCTTATCCCCCATTCTATCCCTTCTCTGACTTTCATTCTTTCTCTCTTCACTTCCACTCTCTTGCCCTTTCTCTCCCCCCCCCCCTCCCCTTCCATCTTGCCCCCCCCCCTCTCTCACAGCTGATATGTTACTTTATAGGCTTTCCAGGCTTATATATATTCTCTTAATATGAAATATTAATAACATAAGAGGTCTGAAATACAGCTTTTCATAAATCTTACATGAAATAACAATATCTTCCTTTTCCCTGTTGCATAAAAAAGATTATCTACCCCATCTTCATGTCATATATCCCTGCCTACCTCCTATATTGCCTGGGGAGGTTTTAGTATGGGAATGTCAAGCATCTGGGTCATGACCAAATATTTTCATTCATTAGGAAGGCTTCTACACATGTAGGTCTTGTTCTAGCCTAGATCCACACACATATTCACAAAGCCAATATCTCTGATGGAGGCTGTTTTGGGGGTTTGATTGACTTTCGGAATGTGCGATAAAACATCTCGTCTATTTCGTGTAATCCAAAAATGACAAGAATGGCAATGATGCTGGGAGGATGTCGCTGGATGACACCCTCTCCCCTTCTCTTTCCTCCAACGAGAATGCAAGAAATTGATCAGAAGCGACTTACAAATCAGGTATAAAAAGTCAGAAAATTCCTTCTGGGAGAGAATTGAGGGGGAAACTTTTCAGTCTCTCGCATTTCCTGAATGAATAAGGGGCAAAATGCTCTAGGTTCCTGAAGGCATTCTGTCATCTTTTCAGTTTTTTATTAATGAAAATGGTTTCTGTGAATGCAGCAGATCTTGTGGAACAATTGTGAAGACAGCAAAGTATCCAAAGTAAAGCAATGATACAAATAACAGAAGGCATAGATCCAAAAGAGTAGGAACTGATTTCAAGAATGGAAGAAAGAAAGATACTTGATTCAAGAAACACGATGAGTCCACCGGTCCATCGGTCCGGTGAACGAAAACCCCAAGCATGATGAGCTGCACCCCTCTGGTTACCGGAAGCTGGTCTAATAGAGCAGTCTGGAGCGTCAGCTGTTGCCTCACCATGTCTCATCACCGTTTACCAGATCTTATCAAACACATCTATTCAAGGTACCACCATCCAATGCTGAAAGCTAAGGCCATTCACACCTTCCTTGGAATGCAGACACACAGCTACGAATGATACCAGGGTCTCATAACACTAAGGTTAGCGAATAATCATACGCTTGATTTTCACGATTAATTGTACGTTTGAAGTCAAAGCAATCAATCGTAATAACATATTCTATGATCACTGCCAAGCTTTGTGTTTGATGACTTAATAGGTAGTTTTCGCATTAACTTTGGGGAAATTCTCTACAAGGCATCGATTCCTTTGAAAATACACAATGGAAAGCAGAGAGGCTTTTGTCGAAAGTACCGTAGGTGGACTGGGACAGCAGATCATCTGAAGATTTGCACCGGACGAACAATTGCAAAAATGTCATTGTCAAGAGTCATGAGATTCCAATGCTGTCCAGGTCCACCAACTTTCAACAAAAGCCTTTCAGCTCTCCACCGTGATTTGACTTGCATTTTCAAAGAAATTGGTGTGTTGTAGAGAGTTTCCCCGTAGTAAATGCGAAAAGTTCAGAATACTGATGCAGAGGAAGACAATAATTTCAAAGATAGTGTAGTACCCCACCAGTGTTTACAAAGCACCACACCCAGTATTTACACCATTGCTAAATTAACACTAGTATTTAGTGTTATGTTTAAACTCTACACTCCACAGTGAATTTCAACTAGTACTTAGTGTTATGTTTAAACTCTACACTCCATAGTGAATTTCAACATCTGAGGTGTGGTCGTATCGAATGAGTTTAGCCAAAAAATTTGGGCCAATTATGACATTTAGTTGCATTGTTCTGTGTGTGGAATCAACAGTAGAAATCAACTGTATGACTGCTCCATAGGCCTCATCTTACAGAGCACATGATACTGTACAAATTACAATATCCACTTTTTATCAGATTGCTCATACAAATAATATACTTGTCAGTGTAGAAGAAGACTAGATGCTTTACACCTCCAAAAGTACCAAGACGGCTTCACAACTCACAGCGGTGTGATTCGTCTGACCTAATATCAACAACACCCCCCTCTGTAGACAATGCCTGCACAACCTTCCTCTATTCTTTTCGTGAGTGCAATATCATAACACTACCAAGGATAGCTCTATTATCATTATAAACCACAAATGGTGAGAGACAGGAATATCACTAGAACTCGGTTCTTTATTGGTTTACCAAGTAATGAGCAATTATTCTACAGAGGGGGTAGCTGAAATAAAAATTGTCAATTCACAGAAATAAATGAAGGGAATATATGGAAAATAAAACTTCACTGTAGGCTGTATCATACTGGGTATACCATCAAAACATAATTGTTTTCAAATTAGATAAGTTCTTCATAAGATCATTTCAATAATACTTTGTTACATATGATTATCATTATTGTATCAATACTTTGTACAGTATTAACTCGAATCAGATAAAGGTATAACTTTGTGGTTTTTATCAAAGAGAGATGACCTTGAATCAACATGCATCATTTACTATAGGCCTAGACGCGGAGGGCACTGAGGACATAGGACGCAACGACAAACATCAAACTCTCCCATGCATCTAGTTTATTGTTTGATTGATTTTCAACACGTCATCAGCTGCCGTCCGCATGTAACGGCGCCCTCTCACAACCAATTAGTGCAATCCAAAATCAATTAAGAGCTTATTGGCTTTATTAAGCATCGGCAGCTGTTATGCTCATTCTCTATCTGCTTGTACTAACACTGATGTGAAGAGCGGGGCTGTCGAGAAAACTTGATGCAATCAATATCGGCTCAATTCGCAATATTACCCGCGTTAGAGGCAGCATAATTTTGTAAACAGTCAGATATATCTGCATTATACAGCAAACAGCTTTAATAGGAAGGAAAACTTTTTCAAGGCAAGATATGATTGGACAGTAGAAATGCTTACACCAAGGTTCACCGATGTAAGATCTATTTCATATGTTCAAACTTGTTTCATGACATTCTGATTTCCTAAGATCTTTTCCCCACTATGGTTGAAGGGGACGGCGGATATCATCACCTTAATCAAAGACCCATAGGCCCTACTCCTTTTAATTTTCTACTCAGCCAAAACTTTATAAGTTCTTAAACTGGGAAGATGAGTGGGAGTTCTTCGAACACAACATAATATTGTGAAAGATTTTTAGGTAATACAAATCCTAAATCATTACAACAGAATATGTCCACTCATATTTAAAAAAAATTACACTGTACTGCCATTTGCAAAGCAAAGATATGAAAAGGTAAAAAAAAGGTCTGAAATGATTTTTCCCATGAAATCCGACTGGTTTATGGCAAATGCGATTTTCCGCTCAAGAGAAACAGAAAAACATTGAGAATTGGAGGTTTCCATGGCAACACCTTTGAAGGTAACCCTGCCTGGCCAAGCGACTCACGATGGAAGCCTATAGAGGGCTACTATGTGGAAAGAGCGTTCGGCTGGAAATTGCCATGGAAACGCCGCTCTCCCTTGTTTCCTGTTGTTGTGTGATTACGCTTTCTGTCCATCTGCATGAACACTCCTTTAACTTGGAATGATTCGGAGGGAAAAACCCCTGCTACTTTTGTGGCCGGATTGGCCATTCTCATGACATTTCATCAAAGTACGTGACCATTGAGAAACAAGGACAAGTGATATCTCCAAAAGCCTTCGGACAATATGCAAAATGCCTTGGTCTTCTCTGATCGGTGACTAAGGAATTTTCTGATCCTTCACAGCAATGCTTGATGCAGTAAGCAAGTGATTTCCATATCAATATAGGATGGGATAAAGTGGTACTGGCATGGTTACAAAATAAACCTAGCGAATAGAGGGCAATACGCTTGTTGAGATGCTTTCATCGTAAGATGGAATTCCCATATAAACACCAGATAGAATACTGAATAATTAAATGGCATGCCTTCAATCAGAATAGACTTCACCATAAAGTTTAAGTCTCTAAGTAAGCTTAATTGACCGCAGTTCTTAGTGATTACTTTGTCTGGGATTTAAATTCAAACAAAGATACTACAAGGGGAAGATCGGACAGCACATAGAGCGCACAATGAAACGCTTGGGAAGAGCGCCCTACAGTGTTGAGTAAGCAACAACCTTTTTGACCTTTGCTTATCCCAATATGGCAGTGTACAAAACATATGAGAGAAATGGTGAAGGGGTGAAGGAATAGAAATTGTTTACATTTCAAAATTTTTTCATTCAATTTTTTTCTTACATCAAAGATAAATATATTTCAGAGGTTTCTAGGTAACAAAAGGTGGAATAATTAGGGGGCTTTTGCCATAAAGAAAGTGCTCAAATTTAAGGCCTGCCTAAATTCTTAACACTGAAGCAAAAATGAATGCACTTCTGACATTATCTATCACCAAGTGCTATCAAGTACATATCACTAATTTTTATTACTTTCTTTTCATTTAAAATGTTTTATGCCCTTTTTTCAGGTGTCTGTTGCTTGGCTAGTATTAGAACATCAAAGATCAAGTGCATTCTATTATCATTATCAATTTGTTGTGCTATCCATTATGAGAAGGAGCAACACCCATCATTTTCCAGATAGGATGCAGAAAATACTCACAAAAGATTATAAATGTCAGCTGGATGAGAACATACAGAGTTCGTGCTGATAATTGAAAGCAATTCAGTTCTTTTTCTTAGCCTTCGTCATAAGTGGAGAGCAATACAAATAAAAGCGGGTTTTGATTATTGAGAGCTGACGTGCAAATACCTGTGTCGCCATGCCAATTGCTATTTTGACAAGCAATCCTGGAACCCTGCTGATCAGGAGCACAGCTCTGCAGCTCGAACCGAACAATTATTTCATCTCTTAAGAGGCATACAGGAATCAAATTGTATACTTCAATATTGGATTGATACCCATCTAGCTCTAGAAATGATAATGTGAAAAGAAATCATCTTATCTGATCTCCCTACCTGAAACGATGTGCGAAAAGAAAACTCATATTGTGAGGCATTAGGCTGTTTTCCTCAACTAGAAATTGAGTGTAAGTGACTAAAACCTTACCAGAGCTATATCAAGAGCTGTCATAATGATTTCTCACCCATTTCAATCAAATTTTGTATATATAATCCACTTTTTTCTCAATCTTTTTATGTTTATGACCATAAATTTGATTTGGAGTCAATGCAAAATTAAAGAGCAAGATTATTTTGTAAGATATGCATGGAGTCATTCAGTTGTAATCATTCTTAAACATGCTCCTGACTCTAATATAATTCCTCCGCCATTTACTTGAACTACTATACCCCTCCTGAATGGATAAACACATAGCTCCTCAACTCAGAAGATAAAGAAATGGGCATTTGCATATATGAAGCCCCGAGGCGTGTTGCGCCGCGAGTATATATGTGTAATTATGAAATCCTTTGGCTGCGCTTATTTAAGTGGATTTATGAATCCATTAGTATCTGAATATTGCACCGGGTGCAAAGCTCTGAAGAGGAAACTACCATGAGGAAGTAGATTGAAGATACAAGAACAATGTGGGTTTCTTGATACAAAGAGAGAAAAAAATGTTTTGGTACTGCAATCATAAGAAATGGGAAAACCCCAGATAAAAGAGGCTTGAACATATATATGTTGCCTCTGCAGCATGTTATATATGAAAACATGCAATGCAATTTAATCTGCTAATTGGACATTAGAAAATATTATGTTCTTTGCATTTAAATGAGGGGTGTAAAATCAATATTAATTAATAGAGAAAGTGAGATGGAGAGAGAAAGAGGGGGAGAGAGGAAGAGAGAGAAAGAGAGGGAGAGAGGGGGAAACAGACAGATAGACGAATGGGAAGAGTCTGTATGAGAGGAAAGTGGGTGGTTTTATGTGCACAGAGACAAAGAGCATAAAGGGAACAGAGAGAAAAAGAATCAACCACACAAAGTAACGATACTCCTTACAAAAATTATCATGACACAATAAAACACATCAGAAAAGATGAAACTGAAGTAAAAGTATAAACATGAAAATAGACGAGAGAGAAGAACGCTCAAGAAAATGATTACAAGGAATATGTGATGGAATCCACTGCATTGCTAAACACAGCCATCCGTCATCCTAGCGTATCAAGTCACTATTCTTATGGCTTGAGCTAATATCAAATTTTAAGCGCGATAAAATCTTTCAGATCCTTGCCTGTAGGGGGAACAATTCTTCTCTTCCCAACAAAAAGGGCAGGGAGAAAAAAGAAGCCTGTCTTGTGTCATCAAGATGCATCTGTCTGAATCAAATGCCTGCAATGCCGCTTTATCATAATGTGTATGATCTGAATCACATTCATGACGTGTTAGGAGAGAAACTTAAATAGCTTGCATAAATACTTGTTATCTTGGTGTATTTGTCGCGGGTGTTCTGACCTGTACCGAACTAAGGTGAAATTCTTTTGATAGAATGAAGTAGTGAAGAGATGAAAATAATGATGTAGAAACACATGCCAACTTTTCTTTAATAACAATACAGCAATAATAGGTCTTCAATTTAATTGTATAACTTAACTTTCATGATGCTAATTTACATTCCTATTGCTTATTTTCTGTACAACCATATACATGTGCTTACGTATTCACAGATCAGCCATAACAATACTTGTTATATACTGTTGTGCCAAAAACTTACTTTATCCAAGGTCTCTAAGCACTCTACAGCATTATTACCCTGGCTTTAGCAGAGCAGCTGTTCCGCGCTGTGTTTCAAGGAATACATTCGTACCATGCAGGCACCAATTCACATCTCCTGGGTTGAGCGCAGCACAATGTGGATAAATTTCTTGCTGAAGGAAAACATGTCATATGGCTTGGAATCGAACCCATGTCCCTCGGATGGAAAGACAAAAGTTATAACCACTAGACCACAATGCCCCCACAACCATGAAACCAAAAGCCAAAGTAACATCATTGAGCAAGAAATGCACTCAGCTTCTTTCACAGTGACTTTTCACCCTTGTGTTTCAATAGGAGAATGTGCAACAAAATATGCTAAGCAGGGACCCAAATGACACAGAATAGACTTTTCTGAAGATGCCTGGAACCATTTTTTTTTTTACAAAAAGTCACCAAGCTATAAGACTGTAATTCTTCTAAAAATAATTCGAAAATTCCATTTCCATCACAACTCCAGAACATAAAATACATATATTTTGGACCAAAATAGGAAGAAAAACAGTATCACAATTTAAGAGATTTTTTCTATTTTATGGAATGCACTGGTTTGGTTTCATGCAACATTTCGAAGTTGAAATCTTTCATATCAATCCCTGTAGTAAAAGAGGGTATTCATAGACTACATGCTGTTAGCATTTCCCTGTAAACCCTGACATATGTTTTTTTTTTTACTGGAAATTTTCATGATAATTCAGCTTAATCATGCCGGTAGGATCTTAGACCAATTCTATCAGAGCTATACAATGCATAATGGCGGCTGAAAAATCAATTCTGATCAGTAAGAAGGCATTTTTGGGAGCTTTTCCCTGTATCATACCTCCCAAATCATAAAGCAGCCTACAAGTCTGGTAAAGCCTTAGTAAAGATGATATTTGGTTATTTCGTTTCTCTCATAAGGTACATATATAGCAATCTGGGCGTGCATGGCATGAGATCCGCACTTAAATGAAGCGAGACGGCTTTCTGCCGAGTAGAATCCAGGCAATTTTGATTGAGGGTCTACAGATATTATCCTCTCTCTCCTTGGGTATACGATGAAAACATGTTTCATTCCCCCCCCCACGTAAATCACAATGCACTCTCGCAAAATGACAATGACCGAGATGATCCCGTAACCATGCACCGCTTGCTTCTGCTTGCTCATTTCATAAAAAAATTCTCAACCCTAGATGAAAAAAATATGAGTCATTTTGAGTCGAGGACTCTCTCGTTTATCTATCTGTATCTGTGCATACAAAGTGTGGAGAGCTGAGATTGCTCTGAAGCCAGTTTAGTGATTAGTTGACAAGCAGGCCCCCTCATCAGCAATCCGATCCGAAATAGATATAAATGCAACCATGGAGAAATCATCATTATCACAACTACCGTTTTTACATCATGGTCTGATTTTAATGAAACGGCACATCACATGACATTTCCAATATGGAGGTCCACATGCAAGTGTCATTAGGCATGTTGTGCAATATCTCGTCCGTTTCAGCGGAGGTGATCTGACAAGATAAAAGTATTGACAATGTTTTTGACACCCTTCTCGTATACCATGGACATGTAATAAGGCCGGTGTTATCTTGATGAAAACATGATCATCAATATAACAATAGAAGCTATATTCCATAAAGATAACTACCAATCCATATAGCATGAAATATAAATGTTTGCATTTATTTTGTTGACACAAACTATCAACATAGGCAATAAAAAATGGCCAGTTCATATGAACACTAAAACTTGAAGCTCTCAATTTTCCCCCCAAATATTGGACACAGTTTTTTTTTATATATATCTGAACTACCTGTAGAACTTCCAAAATAAATTAAATAAGATTGCGCAGTCTCTATGAAAATGAAATTTTCATAGCTTGCATCAAATGGAAGTGGTGACAGGAAAGACAAAACCGGAGGATTTGTTCTTTTCGAAAAGGCGAAGCAAGGTAATATGATATAATCAATATATACTCATTTTTCACAAATCAATCTATTCCAAGCCACTTAAGCGCAACTGCTTAGGCTCATAACCCATTTTCCAAACTTGGATAACACAGTTTCTTCACGGAGTCTTTACACTGGATTCCCTAGTTCAATATAGAATAAGCGTTTGCTCTCTATACAATGATTTCCATTTTGTCATGAATCATGAATAATGTGGAGAACTATAAAAACTTTGAATACTTCCGAAAGCAACACAATTCAAAATGACTGATGAGATAAAAGGATGTCAAGTTTCACCCTTTTTCTACAAATACATATTGCATAACCATTGCAATATGATACTAGTAAAACAAATGCAGGTATGGAAAATTGAGAAAACTTAAAAAATGTGTATATTTTAGGCAAATTTGATGTTCTCATGAAGAAAAAAAACAGCAAAAGATTACAATTTCCTTGACCAAGGGATCACAAATTCAGTGCAAGTGTAAAACATAAAATAAACTGAAAGAAGTTTTTTTCCCTAAAGATACATTTAAAAAGCCATGAACTTCAGTCCTAAACTGCAGTATCAGGGGAGGGGGTATAGATACAATTGCCATTTCTCACCAAGAGCAGGGTGTTGACACTCAATTGCATAACTTCTTGTTGCAGTCAAAATTAAGATGCTTTCAAATCACACGTATCTGTCCTGATATCAGCATAATAAAAAGTCCATGGAAAAGAAGAGCAATTCAAAATGTATCTAAATAACATTTCCACACAATTATCAAAGCATCAGTTTACAGTGAATTGAATTATTTATTCAAGTAATTTCTAATTGAAACACCGTAAGTTTCTAGTACCTTGCATCAGATATCTAATTCAATTCTAATTGAAAAACGATACCAACTGGATGACAAGCATATATCAACTGTGCAAGAGCAATTATTTCATTGAAAGACATGCAAATCTATATGTTTTTTATCAATAAAATTTACGATAATAAAATAGATGGGATTTGTTCTTGATTGGCTTTCAACCGACAAATTCTCGTATTTTCATAATATAAGCAGGATTTGAAATATAATATGGGAAGCCATTTAGTGTTATTTACTTTTTGAAAATAAAAACAATTGAAGCATTATTCATTCTTAAATATCACAAATTAAATGCAGTATACTTTTTCTTTTTGGAATCATTGCTCTGATTAATTTTATCATGATTCTGCAAATATATTATAATATTAATGAATAAAACAATTATTAATCCTATATACCTCATCCAATTTTATTTTGTGATGTTCTCAACTGGAATTTGTTGGTTATAAAAAGTGAAAAATCATAAAAGTGCTTGACACAAATGCCAATGGGAGAAAAAATATTCTAAGATTGATTCCTGCTTTTAAGAGGAGGTTGACTCCTTTAAAATGGAAGCTACCCATTCTCTAGCCCCCTGAATACTAGTTAAAACCAGGCATAGGTTTGCTGGGACGTCTATAGCAACTCTCGGGGTAGCTGCACTCTTGTGAAGAAGCCCTTAGCATTTGTGGCCCATTAAATGGTGCGAAGATGAGCATCAATCACATGGCTAACATCAGTGCGGTATCAAATGATAATGAATTCAAGTCAGCTACCAACGACTAACAATTAACCTCACCCCCCCTCAAAAAATCCTATTAATACAGTAAGTAAATTACATCCCCTACTTGGTTACAGAATGCTCAGTTTAAAAAAATCTATTGTTTACTTTAGAATGCTCATATCACAACATACTGTATGACTAAAATCTCTAAACTTTTGCAAAAAACACTTTACTTGTGACAGCAGGCTCTATTGTAAAGCTGGCCGGCCTCAAAGCCTGAACGTGGCTACTATATATTTCTTTTTTTTTAGATAAAAAAACACTGATTTTTTAATCTTTCTACATTACTATCAAATCCCATATATTTTCAGAACTAATAACTTTTTATAATGCACATATGTTTACTTTTAAAAATCAAATTTAAACTGAGCATTCTCCAAATGAACTTCTTCATAAACATAACTTAACTATCTACCAAGAACTATAACACACTACAGCATCTGACAAATTTATGAATAGTTTTGATGAATACAGAACATGTGAAACCAAAACTTTTGGAGTGGTTGATCAAATAAAAACAAGATCGAAACTTTGTGCACTGACACAGGTGATAAAACAGGTTAGTCATCATAGCAATAATCAATGTTGACTGAACATTATCATCAAACCCGAAGCTAGAGACTAGTTTTAATCACTTCTATGGTGAAGAATATTATCCCATAAGAAAACAATAAGAATCTGAAACCCAAACTCAATCAAGCAAATAATTGAAAAAGTAAATTCACAACTTCATTGAATTACCAATCAATATATAGTTTATGATTCTCATTTCTCATACTTCCAAAACTTTTAAATGCCCCCCCCCCCATGATGTTTTGGACATTGAAGTAGGTGAAAAAATATATATCATAAATCATTAAAAAATCAAAATGATTGGCTTAAAAACAAACACTTTTTCTCAAGGGTACTTGAACAAATCTACAGGCTTTAAAACCACTAAACCCACAAAATATGGCATAATCAGCCTTTAAGCCAAACTTCAAGCTTATTATTACTTCTACTTGTTTTGAAATGGAAGTCTTTACCACATGTTTTTTTCTACTCCATCACAGCAAACTAGACTCTTAAAATATTGTTTGTTGTATCATTTATGACAGTAAGAGTCTATTGTAATTTGATCTATATAGGACTGTTTATGGGTTAATATAGGGAGCAATACATCACTGCTCATAAAAACTTCATGCATGCAGGTGTGTACATCTATAGTAGATGTTAAGTCATCAAAATTATTTGTTATCCTATGACAAACAAGCAATTCAAGTTAGCAGGATTTTTGCATAAAATAATGAAAAGGTATGACCAATCAGCTTCAAAAAAAGTATCCACATGATGTGAACTGTTTTTTTTTAATGTTGTTCATTGGAAAAAAATACAAGCTCGTGCAAAAGTGCATTTTACATGACTTTAGAATACAATCTGAAGACATCTCCAATTCCGTGGAGCTTTGGTAAGGATTATTTAAAGCTAGTTGGACTGTGTTTTGAAACATATATTAGCGGTAATCATTCTGTGGGGAATAGAAAAACACTGGATGATTTGAATGTCGGCTGTATTGTGAGTGAGGATCTTGTCATTTGGTTGTAAAAGTGTCACCAGGTCCCCCTCAAGTTCATTACTCTTCGGTTTATACCAGGGATGAGGTGGAGGATGGCGAGGAAGAAACGGAGTGATGAGGACAGGGAGAGGTGAGAGAGAGAAATTAGGTAGGGATGACGTTAACAGGGCCTCTGGGTAAATGGGAGTTTCCAAGCAATCTAAGTAAATCTGGGACTGGCTAGTGAAACCAGGCCAGGCAGCTAGGTGCTCATCCCGAAGGGGGCCACGATGGGGGTGTGACTGTTGAATGAATGGGGGGTAGGAAGGGAGAGCATGTGCAGCCCGTACGGGGTTAGCCGATGGCTGATGCTGGAGGAGTGATGAGGCAAGATGGGGAAGGGGCATTCTTTGGGGGGTACGAGATGGAAAGGACGCAAATCTCGAATGAGGTTAATAGGATGATTAAGTAAGATGAAGGGGCAGGATAGAAGAGGGACATCGCCAAGAGGGGAATGCCGAGGTAGAATTTTTGCAGGTAACATTGCAGAAGTAGTAGTGTAAGAGCATAGAAGAGAAGCATGTTGGGGTGCAGACAGAAAGGGGTAAGAAGACTTCATTGGGTGGGACTGGTAGGTTTGAAAATGAAAGGTGGCAGGCCAAAACAGATCAGGCATCCCCATTGTGGCTTGTACACCACTGGTATCACGGACTCAGTGGATGGGATTCTGCTAACAAAATGGATGCATTGGTAGGATAAGAATTCAATTAGAATAACATGTATATGATATTTATAAAAGAAAGTCCAACTTGAATTGGGTAAATCATAGGCAGGAGAGGGGATGGTGGTGCGGTTGTGTGGATGGAAATTGTATCCCATGTGGGACTTTAACGAAGAATCTGTTAGAAAAGAGGTATTCGACCTCACTGGTAATCACACCCCTATCAAATACATTACAGTTGTTGTGTTCTTAATGAATCTTCTCTTTGGAGGTTTGTTTCCAGGCCAATGGGTTGCAATGTCTCACTCGCGTGTGATCTATGATACTAATCACACTCAGACCAGCACTAACCCACACCTTCTAGAGTCATGTTAGGTCATCATTACACCATACCTCTCTCAGGAGTTACATCACGGCCGCTTCCCACGGCACAATACCTTTATCATTCATCCACTTCTATGTAGCTAGTGGTATGGGTGAAGGGGTATGATTGTGGATGCTTGTATCAGTGAGGATGTTCCAGTGGCATAAAGAAGGGATCTGATAGGATAAAGAGCGAGCAGGCTGGGTAAGGATCGCATGCATCGTCTAAACCCCAGTCAGGGCCCCCTGACACCTTCATGTTTTTCCCACTGCAGAAATTTAATTTCATGAGGGAGTGAAGTGAGATTGGGAGGCCCTAGGGCTAGCTGCTCATCGCTTGCCGGTCCTTAGGCAACCTGGACGACATCATCACCTACTCTCGCCATTGAGTAGAACCCTCTGAGTACCTGCACGACGCCTCACGACCAAGGACACGCATATCATTACAGTCCCGGCCGCATGTACTTTGAGGAGCAGTTCATACCGGGGCATTGAACGGCTTGGGTCTTCCTGGCCATGTGCACAGCTAATTATCAGTCGGACCGGACCGCTGACCCGCACCACGCATTGATTTACATGGCCCCTGCTCGTACACGGGTCGTGACAGCGTGTGCACATAGAAGGCTAATTAGGCTACTCAAGGGGGCATTGATTTCTCTGTGCACTCAAATGGAATGGAGCTATGGAGGAGGATGAAAGATTCCACCAAACATGATGCACTAAATACGTGATTCTTTACAGCCCCAGAGAGAAGCTTTAAACTCCAGAGATGGGCATAACGGTACAAATTAGCATTCATGTATTCAAAATCAGATGACGATGTAAAGAGATTCAAATCCCTGAAGCAATGCAATCCTTAAGCCGGACTGTCATTGCATATCGTGTGCTTGGACACACTGAATCATGCTTTGGAGGGAGGACCCCCTTGCATGCCTGCCATCTCGGAAAAAGATGCAGCGAGCAGCAACTTGGGCGTCAAATCCGGCAATCTTTTCCGCTTGGCAGAGCAGGGAAACTGGCTCACCTTGCGAGTGAGGGGCGAGCGAGGGATCCCCGGTTTGGTCGGTCAAGAACCCCCCAATGCTCTAGTTGTCTAATAAAGCAGAAAGAGCTTGCAGCAAACGTCTAATCAACGCTGACAAGATTAGCACAGGGCTAACTCAACCATTTCAAATGTCCCATCGTCATGGGCATATAGGAAATTATGCCAAATTCTACCAACTAGCAGGTTCTGTACAGGTAAAGTCAACATAAATTAAATAAAGAACGTCAATAGCAGTATTTGATATTGACTTCTTTCAGTTTTATCTATCCTATACTCTACATGATAATACAGCATTCCCTGTGTAGCGTACAATACTGAATGCACATGCTGTTTTTTTTCAATCCCGTCGATACATACAAATATAAAACCTACAACTCTTAGCTTTGTATGAAGCCATCACTATTTTCAGTGCAATCAATTTTCTTTTCTTTTTTTGGTAAAATATAAATGAGTTATAGACATTTTTTCTCTTGTAATGGATGTTTCAATTTATTTATTTCATTTTTTAAGTACTGCCAACATTTTAGTAATAGTTGAGAAGATGAATATCAATGTTTTAATTGTAACACCCAGGGGAAGTATTTTTAAATGGTGTAAATTTGAGCCCATGTTTGAAAACAATACCAACGAGTAATGACACTGGCAAACCTTCCAACCAATGTGTTGAATTTTCTGTCACAGTGAGAAATCATTTGTACAATTGCTGCTTGTTTTCTCCCAAATGCATATTCATTACTTTCAACCACAAAAATATATATTTTGAAATTTTTTTAGTAATCATTCATATTCATAATCATAGATATTTCATTTTGACCTAGATATTTTTGAAATAATATATGCTCACTGCGTTCCTATATGGATTTAACATCCTTAACGATGTGTGGGTGTGTGTATGTGTGTGTTGCTCTACATCATAAAGATTCCCATCCGTGATCAAATGATACCATCTTTGTGTTATGAAATGAAAAAGCCCTGGAGGCAGGGTGCTCTAAAGTTTCCAGAAATATTAGTTTTGTTGCATCTTGTGCAGATTTGCTTGACATCCTGATCTTGGGCAGCAGGTGATGGCGAACAGGAAACGGGCCTGGTGCATGATGGGATAGCCCCAATGCATGATGGGTCAATAAAACAAGGGGTAGTCGCAACATCAAAGATAACACATCTATAACACGGCTTTAATGGAAGACGGGAATTGAATGGCACACAATGGTAATATAATGATGATGAACTAGATTCATAAATCAAGCATGTACGGACAGTGCATAATTCAGAAAACTACACCAGTCCGCTTCCAGTATACATCAAATATGTAAGAGATCATTCATTACAGTGTTTATTGCGATGTTGACCATATCAGTGGCAAGGTATACTAACATATTTTTAACCAGAATTGCAAACATGTTTTTAAATTCTCCTAGATGTATATTCTGATACTTTTTACTGGGAAAACAATCAGGGGTTACACTTTTTGATTGTCTCCCATAAATAAAAAAATAGGTAAACAAGATGAGAAAATGATTGATTTAAACTTTTCAATGTTCTAAAACAATTTTTCTCAACAATCTTCTCTAAATGTTAATCAATCCCACAGGAATCAATATAAATTGAACAAAAGTACATTTGTCATTACAAATAACAGATAAAAGAAAACAGAGAAAACTTGAATGAGAATATTTCAAGTGAGCCAATTCAGTAAAATGAAGCAAAGGAGAAAGGAAAATCTTTGAAATTGCATTTTGATTTGCCATTTATAATAGTGGAGCAGACGATTGACGGCTCACAATGCTACAAGCATGCTGCCTGCTAACTTTCTGTCACGCAAGGGCTATTATGTTTCATTAATAAACCACAAAGCATTTAAAAGAAATTGTTGTCGCCCAAGCAATTGGTGGTTTATATTATCAATTTTTCATGAATACCATGGCACATTGCGTTACACGATGTACAGTATTCCGAGAGTGCTGTGTTGCAACAACAATTATTGAAACAATATCAGATTACTCTTTTAAAGCTTTAGTTTAGGAGGGACCTTGGTGTGATTATGAATACACTAGCTGTAATTACAGGGTAAAAAAGTACAAAATAAGCACATTCAATCAATTTTTGCATCGGAAAAAAAAAGGATACTGGTGTCATATGGATCAAATGTTGCAATGGGTAATATTGCAACATATATTGCTTCACAACAACAAAATAAATGGAATAGTCAACTGAGGATTAGGCAAAATTACTTTTGCACATGAAATTAAAATCAGAGGTAGATTATTGAATGCATCTCTTCTAAGTTTATGAATTTCATTAAATTTTGCAAAAGGCCTTGGAAATTATTCAATGTTCACATTGACATTTGCTATGTTTATCGTCTTTGCTATGATTCCCATTTTCTTCAGAACATTGGAATTATTTTGTTCATATTGACATGAAAGTCACGTTCTGCGAGTGTTATTGTAATATCAAATCCAGATCGTGTCACCGGGCAAACAATTAATCTGACGAGTGATGAATCCTCAAGCTCTTTAAGATGGCAGGTAATAAGTGGATCTAAGACGTTCATCCTCACTCACCGGAGCCGGGTGATCTAACAGAGATGTAGGTTATAGCTCACGCCATCCGCAAATAAATTGTTCAAATTGAGTATGCATTATGAGCTAATTAAGAATTCATAGTGCGGCCAGACTCCGGTGTGACTCATGTGTCACTGTTTGGTTTTTGTGTTTAGGTTGATTCACTTAGTGCTGGCAGGGTTAATAAATTATTGTTAGGTGAGAGAGGTAGGGGGATGTGAGTTTAGGCTACATCCAGGATTGGAAGGCAATCAATGAAGACTTCTAATGATGGAATAACTGAGGTGGATCGCTCTCCCAACATGGGACCTTAAATTCACTCCTTTGGGTTCTTCTAAACCAAGATGGTGACCTCATTTTTACTGCTTTGGGGCCAGGGAACATTACCTTGTGTTATCTGTTGGTTTACTTAAATAATGGAATGTAAGAGAATGAATAAGGGAAAATGGTACTTATATAACATAAGTTATAAGCAATTCACTGCTGTCAGTGACCCCTATTCAAATAAATAAAGAATAAGTAAAATGTACAGGAATGAAGATGAAGTTCTTGAGAATTCTTCGTAAAACCTCCCTTTGATTCGAAAGGCATAAACATGTTCTATGAAACGAAAATAAATGTCTAAACATGGCCAGTCTCTATAAAGAATGCATCAATAATTTAGAAAAAAAAAATTATCCACCATCATGTTGAATGCCCCTGAATATTGGGAAAACCAATTATATAAGGAAATTCTTAAATGAGCTCCATTAAGAACGTCCAAGCAATCAACCTTATTCCTGAAAAATCAATACCAAATTTTGTCAGCATGGGACCAAAAGAGCAGTGACTAATAGCAATTCACATAGAATCAACTTCCTCATACCTCCCTGAAGATTTCTAAAGACTATTTCAGTAGGTCGCTTTTAGATTGTTTACAAATTTTGCATCAGAGCAATCATTTTCTTGGGCCTCGCAAGGAAATAAAAAATATGAAAATCGGCGAGTGCAAGACAAGGATGAGGCAAGGATGAAGGGTAGGGAAAACCCGTGATCAATATGATTCAAGATGGATTCAAAGCTATCCAATTATAAGGTAGCTTGAGGGCCTAACTTTACATAGTAAGGGTCAAAGAATTTCATATCAACCACTTTTAAGCTTATCCTTCTTCTCCTGGCGAGGAGCGAGGGAGGGAGAGATGCCGACAAAGAGAGGGGCATTTAACGACTGCGTTAGCGCGTTTATATACCTCCAAGAATATTGGAACAGAGAAGGGAAGGAGGGAGCGGAAGGGTTTTTAAAAGGAGATACAAATGGAGAAAAAGGGAGAAGGGGAGAGAATAGGAGGGGAAGGGAAGGGGGGTGGGGAGGCGGAGGGAGGGGAGGAGAACAGGAGAGGGAGAGGGTCGGGATGGAGGGTTGAGGGGGATGAGAGGAAGCGGAGAACAGGAGAGGGAATGGGTGGGGATGGAGAGAGGGAGGGTTGAGAGGGGATGGAGAGGAGGGGAGAGGGGGAGGAGGACAGAAGAGGGATACGGTAGGGATGGAGGGGGGGGGGGGAGGAGAGGAGCATGGGAGGATAGAGGGAGTGAAGAACATGGGGTAATACATTATCATTTTTCATTCCAGATCAAGACATGGGGTAACATCCAAAGATGATGAACTCCATTGTCATCCAAACAACAAAATGGACAGAGGATGGTGGAATGACAGACACTATGGTATAAGCACATGGAAGGTGAATGAACATGCAAGTATGAAAGAGCTGAAGGTGCTAATGGGAGTTTGAAGCCAATATAATTGCTCCCTTTGGGAACAAACAACCCTTTGCTGGTCTACATCCTTCACAATTCCTCAGAATCTGTCTTCATTATCACCATTTCTGAATCCCAGAAGAAAGTTTCAATGGCGATGCAGTATTTCAGTCAGTGCCAGAGGGATTTAAATCACATAATTTAACACACAATAAATGCCCTAACAACTTAAAAGCTTGCCATGGTGGCTTTCCTCCTTATTGCATGAACTCTCTATTTCCTCTCTCTTTTGGCTATTAATCTTGGTCCCTGATTTGTTGTGTAGGTCAGAGGTCCACTTGTACTTCAAACTTTGCCTATTTTTCTCCTTGCATATATCCATGCCTATTTCTCACATCCTTCAGACTGAAGAATTCTAGCTCAGCATCCGTTTTACAGACTGAAGTCTCATCTCCCAAACCCTGAAACATTTATCCTGATCAAAGAACAAAAAATCTTCTAGCCATCTTCATTTTCTGTTTATTTATTCACAGGGCAGTTAATCCAATGATTATCATAGAAATTTGGCGTAACAATCAATTTCAATTTGTGATTCTATAGACTTCATTCAACACAATTCCTTTTATTCTGATCCTTTTCAAATGTTCTTTCAAAACCACCTTTCAATAAGAATTACTCATAATACCAATTGTTAACTGCAAGATTCTAAGGTTTTACATCCTCTAGACTTTTATAACATAGCACAGATATGTTTCATGAATCAATAACAGCTACTGGGGTTGCTTTATTCAAACATTATAGAGTCACCAATCCTGATGATAATGTTCTGAAGAGCAAAAACCAACAGACTTTTGATGGTCGATGACATTATTTCATCACGTCTCTTCATTTCATTGCAGAAGCTAAAGCCTAAATCCTCGAAGACCGGATCGAAAAGTACATAAAGATTTCCTGCGAGGCGAGGCTCTGTCTCTTTTTCCCTTTCCATTTGGCCTATTTATGACTACCATAGCTCAGTGAGATATCCCATGGAAATCTCCCTGAATACACAGGTAGAGAGCCCCCTCTTGTTCCGAGCTCTTATTACAAGCAAGGTTGGGTGTAGGGTATCACAAGAGTCTTCCGCTGGCTTAGCATGGAACCGGAAATTTCTCAACAAACCTACTCTTAAAAAGGACATCGGTTATTAGCGCTATAACAACTTCTACAACCATGCATCGAATATTGCATGTAGGTATACAACAATGGTGTGTGATAGGTTAGTTTGTTTCCACAGACTACACCGAGTATACACACAAACGAGAAAGGAGCATGTAAATTTATTCTAATCATGGATCCTGGTGAATTCTGCCTTGCTTGTTTATTAGCATAATTTCACAGCGATTATGAATTTTCCTCGAGAATCACAGCACATGTGTTTCATTCGTAAATGTGTACAAACACTATGTAATTTCATTGGATTCATGCGCAAATTCATTTTGGAATTGTTACCATAGCTTCCATCTATGTTAAAGCGGATTCAACACATTTCATATTACGTTTTACAGAAAATTTTCAATAAATTTGACCACTTTAAAGTATATAATCAGTGAACCATTAATTCTGCATGAATGTTCTTCCAACAAATGTTTCATCAATCACATGTTATCCTCAGAAAAAAACATCATCTTCATTGTCATATTTAGCGAACACTGAAGGGGACACACAAATTACTCCTTTCTGAAATAATATACATAATATACTAGATTATGCCACCCTCAATGTGGTAGCTTTCAGATAACCCCTTGATGATGTTTGTATATTGTTGTTTCTTTCAGCACATAAGCTTCGGTCTAAACTCCAACAGACATCAGGAGACAACAAATATATACCGAGTCACATGATAGAAAGCAGTTTGCTCTGGGTAATGAAAGATATTTCACGAAGGGTGCACGTCAGAACAAGATTAATTCATAATTGAAAACAAATAGACTATGATTGATGGGTTAAGATCAACACAAATGTTTTGCTGAAAAAAATTGTTTGCCTCGAAATATCTCGGCTCAAAGTGTCTGAATAATGAGCAGCATGGAAGCACGAGGTGACATCCGTTTTTCCTGTGTCGACCAAAGCAGTATAAATTTAAGCTTCAATAATACTGAGTGCCTGTTTTTTTTAAATGTCCGAACATGTATTGAGTAATACACAATATCTTGTTTGAGAGAGCTAGAGTTTTTACCCCTCCTCTTGATCATTTTCTTCATCATAACAGAAAATATAATATCAAATATTATTTTTATTTTTATGAATGTTGATCATTCCAATCTTAAGTTTGTGATCTGATTTTAACAAGGCAAGCGAGGATACAGTAAAGCTAAATTGTAAAGTTGGTGTTTTCTCTAATGAATTGTGTGAAGTTTTTTCACATTCTTCTGAAGCTGTACTTAATATGTCAGCATCTTTATCATACTCCTACCCTTTCTCTCTCCTTAGAATACTCCCCCTCTCTTCTCCTCTCCTCTCTTTCTCTCTCTATTTTTGTCTCTTTCTAATAGCAATGGGGGGGGGTCAATATCCACATGCACATCCATGTAGACTTTCCTCAGCTGTAACCCTAAATTCATCCTACCATTAATATCATTCCGCTCCCAACCCTCATGAGTCCGTCCAGATAATCTCTGCATTCTCCTCCCAGTCTCCTCCCATCCCATCCCACCCCACCCTCACCCCCTCTCTTGAAATGAATGCCATAAATAACAATGACAATCTCCCCAAACAATCCCGTTCTTGCAAATAGTTGTTGGATGACTTGCGGATGCGATATGAAAACCTAATCTACGAGCAGGCTTTTCTATAAATCAAAACACGTTTTGTCTTGTCCCCGTGTTGCATCCTATTTTCGGCAGGAATTTTATCGGCCCCTTGCAAATGTCACGCAAGGACACCATGATCTCATCGAGGAGTTTTCTAGATGGTCTCCTCCCTACCCTTCCTGATGCTATCTACCTAATCCTCCTGGATTAAATCTTACCAATCCATCTAAATACCGTCTTAGCTCAGTTTTAATCTTAAGGTAACCCCGTTGCCCATTAAGAAACATTGGTTTCTTTAGAATTCCTGCTCTATCTCTATATTAATAACCTCATATCAGAAATATGTTTTTTCTGTCAATGATCAAGGCTGATCTCGTTCACTTTTTTCATTTCCCATAACGGTTATCTTTCAGAACTACCTCAATATCGGATTTGAACATATCTGATTACATTACTCTCTCTCTCTCCATTTTTCTTCACATAACAAGAAATCAACTTATTCCAGATCGCTAAATTGATTAATTCCACTGAGTGGAAATGAGAAGCTTAAATCATAAAGTTTTCACATAAATCTCTTACCTCTGTGCCTATTTGTAGATCTGTCAAACATAAGAACTGCTTCTTCAACCTGAAAACATAAAATAAGAGAAAAAGAAAAAAGAATTCATTACATATAACATTAACACAAACTTGATTTTAATCTTTTACAAGTCTTTATTTATTAATTTATTTCATATTAGTACTCAGAACTTTTTAGAACACAAGTTGAATCAAACTACAATAGAATGTGAAATTATTTGCTTTAAATAATCACAAATATATTTATGGTGTGTGTTTTGGTAACTAGTGTTTAAAAGACATTCATTTCTACCGTTCCATTCAGACATTCCATAGGTTTGTGGTCCCAAATATTCACTTTGAGTGAGGCTAAACAAATATGTAGCTAAGTGCAAGAAGCTTTAGTGCACATAATCCAGGCCAGTTTCGTTCCAGCTTGAGGGCTTAGCTGGGTAAATGAAGTGACGTGACCCAGGGCTCCCTACAGCGAGCAGGTCGGGATGTTTGTCCCAGCTACGATGGGGACTTCTACCATTCCCCAAACAAGGTTTTTAATTGCACAGGGAAATAGACGGGAGGCACAGGGTGTGCAGAAAGGTTCGGGAGCGCAGGGACAACATCGACGTGATTCTCCACTCAAATTTCAAACTCTTTCCTAAACTATGTCCTAAAAACCAGGCTTTCCGATCCCATCCCCTTCCTGTGTCCCATCTATGCATTCAGGCTAGCATATTGGAATT
Source organism: Lytechinus variegatus (assembly GCF_018143015.1). Lineage (NCBI taxonomy): Eukaryota > Metazoa > Echinodermata > Echinoidea > Temnopleuroida > Toxopneustidae > Lytechinus > Lytechinus variegatus. The sequence continues at coordinate 58,274,441 of NC_054741.1, forward strand.
TTCCTCAAGCCATTTCCCTTCTCAATCTGATCTTCGTCCATCCTGTATTCTTTCGTTGACATACAATCTTGTTCTCACCTCTCACACGTGCACTCTATCTCCATTATTCCTTCTGTTATATCAATCATTCCCTTTCTCACCTCTCTGCCTTTCCCTCTCTTTCCCATTCTCTGTGTGTGTCTGCCTGTCTCTCTATCCTTCTATTGCATCAATGTATTTCTTATCTTTCACTCTCTTTCTGTCACCCCAAACTAAACTTTTCCCAACAACATACCTCATCTTTTAACAAATTTTGAGAGATATCACAAATGAATACCACATTTCCATTACTAAAGCAGGAGAACTAATGAATCTTCTCTGAAAGTCGGCATACATCAGACAAAATCTCTTTGCATTAGACAGCATCCCACCCCATATCCAAAGTGAATGTATGATGTATCTGTACACAACCCATAAGAAGTTGTGGCTTTCATAAAAACACCACCCAAAATACATCAATCTCTCTGGCCTGAAACTCAAAAGGCCCTGTGTAATCTGAGGTGGCACTTTGAAATGGCGTGGTAGGATTCCTTCCCTGAAGACTGGACGTACATACAAGAAGAAAGCAGAGTGCAATACAAGAGATGCTAAGATAGAGGCTGATATGCGACCTTCGACCCTCGCATCTCTCCAAAGGCCTGTTGTCCAGCGTGCTATCTTAATCACATCATGCATGTGCAGAGTGAACAACTACAGAAGAGTCACAGGGATAACTGTATTCAAACTATACTTAATGCAACTTTTAGATTTTGGTCTGTAATATCAGAGAGCTTCAAACAGTTCCTGAATATCAGGGTAGCAGTTCATGAAGTACTAGTCTGTGATTTACGCTGACAACTTTTGTTTATAACACATAGTGGTTCAGAAAATCTCCATTCAATTCACATGAAATTTGGGGTTTTACCAATAATTGGTAGGTTTTTCATGTCAAACATCTCTACATAGTGTTATATTCTCAGGGTATGCAAGGGTACAGCTAATGGTGTCACACAGCCCTATAAACAAATATTTCATACAACTCAACAATTATTTGTGAATTCTTTTGGATATGTCAAGCACTAGAAGTACTCCAACTATCATCATGGCAGTGTTTATAAGATGATCGCATGCCTTTAGCATACCATTCCCATTGACATCGTGATCTAACACAAGATACCAGCCATTGACATCTACTTTAGATGTGAACTTAGGCTGTGTTCAATCACCCAAGGTGATCGGGGTTCAGAAACACAGAGGTTAGCGATTTATCCTATGCTTGATTTTCACGATTGATTGTGAATTGTGGTCAATGCAGTCAACTGTAAAGACATTCTTCTACAATGATTGCTAGGCTTTGTTTCACAGGCCCCAGGTTTTGTGTGTTGTGTGATTCATGTTTGTTTTTGTACATATAGCTTTTAAGAATTTTGATTGTATGTGCCTATACCACAATGATACTTCTAAAGGCAATAGGTAAAATTCACACCCTACCCACGGGATTCCACAATTCCTTACCCTTTCACTTATCATTTTATAGCTGATAGTCCTGAATACTTCTCTGTGAATCCTATGGAAAACAGTGACAAAAGGACATTGCTTTTGATGAAGGGTAGGAGTTAACCTTCTTATCTGAAAGGTCAAAGCTTATACAGCACTGACCAAGAGCTTTTCTTCTGTAGAGGCATTTGATTGCCTTATAGTATTGAAAACAGAATCTCCTCCCCCTAAATCCCTCATATTTGTGCTGCTCCCTCAAGTACCCGTAATCTATATACAGAGAGGCCATAAACGAAGCACAGCTAAACAATGTAACCCTCACACATAAACAACTCTTCTCCACTTAAAGGTTACATTCATACTGCACTGATTTCCATGAAGTGTGTAGTATATAAGGCATGTGATCAATGTAAAGATGGGGGAAGTGTGGACGGGACCACCCTTAACAGCATTATTAGACTATGCTGACATAAAACATTGCAGAGTGGATAGAGCCCCATAGGCCTTAGGATCTTCTAGTGATATTATGCATACAGGCTCTTTAAGAAATGACAAGAGATTACGAACAGGGCATGTGTGGAGATGCGATCTAATAGAATTAGCAACAGCTGGTAGAAAGACTAATGAAGGATGGAAAAGAAGAATGGGGGTTAATTACATAGGAGATAGTGATAGACTGAGAAAGTGAATACAAAGGAACTAGGTTCTTCATGACTAGATATTTATTAACATCATGGTGTATAAAACGTCTACAGGTATAAATCTGTAGTAAAAAGTAATTTACAATTCAAGAGTTAAAGATAAGAATCTGCGTAATACAAACATAAATCATTGGAAATATAAAAAAGGAAATATCATACGTGTGATAGAAAGAAAAGGGGAGAGGAGGGTTGGAGAAAGATAAATATGTGAGAGGAGTACCATAGAGAGTGCAATATGGTAAGGACATTGGAAGAAATGGAATGGGGGTCGAGAAAAGAAAGGTTTAAGGTTTACATTAAGCAAAGGAGAAACAAACCCCAAACTGCCTACAGTTTAAATCTTGTTTCGACAGAGAGGCAGTAAGCAAACTGACTTATTAATAAAAAAAAATGAAATTGAAAAATGAAATCACAGAGATGAAAGTAATTTCAAATGTAACCTAATAGAGGGGAACTTTCAGATACAATATGAGTGGGAGTTAAATTGCACGCACACTGGCATAGAATGAACGTCCTAATTGTTTTGGCTTGATGTAAGCAGGGGCTCTTTGATAACACGCAGGGAGGAAATTGTACCTTGCCGTAGCAGACATTTCAACAATGTTGTTGGATTTTAATCTTCATGCAGACAACAAAAAACTATAAAGGCACATGGGTCGACTCAGGCAGCTAGTGTATCATATACCAGACCACCAATGTCAATTGAGAATGTCTCCTGAAAACATACTTGAGAAACAGCCTTCTCAATACATTAAACATTGTCCATTGTGTAAGGGCTATTCCGCAGAAAGGGGGCATTTGAAATCATGGTCAAATCTTGTATAGCTTTTGAAATGAAATGCTATTGATGAAAGGTCCTTTATGTGATTACAAACCTTGATGAACATTGATAAAAAAAAGAGACTGACCACCATCAGAATTTAACCCTATTGATGATCTAATGCAGGCACAGCATGGAAAGCTGCAAGGGGGCTGACGCAAGAACGGCAAGCCTACAGACAAAGAGGCCAGTCTGACAGATATACAGATGTAGCCTATATATGTTGGTCTGGTTTTTAGACCTTCCACTGACAAGAGGCAGCATTTGGAATCCTTACAAAAGGAGTGGGGACACTGGATGAAGGAATTCTATGAGATAAATGCCCCTTACACCTCCTCTTCGCTTCAAATCCTCTCTAGATCAATGTCCATCTACAACAAACAAAGCATCAAACTTCCTATTCCTCCAATCTACACTCCTCCATCTCCCACTCCTCCAACTCTTGGCCATATTTGGTGAGAAGACATTGGCCATTTCTGGCAGACCTCAACTTCCAGCCCATAAGACCTTAAGACACAAATGGATCCAAGAGTGAGAAAGCTTAGTCTCCAAAGGGAGATGGAGAAAGGGGATGCTCTTCGGGACCCATGAGAACTGGCTCTTGCAATGCCGGGTAAATCTCGGGCTAAGCTCCCAGCCAGCCTCCATCGCACCATCTGTAAATCTCTTTCTAGAAAGATCCATCCCTGAGGAATATGACGAATCTATCCTTGCTTACTTGGCAAACCGTGTCATTCAGTAATGAACACATTTTGGGATTGCTGTTCAATTATCCTCCATTAGGGGATTAGTATGTTGAGTACTAATCAATTTCTATTGTCTCGTATCTCTTTTCAGCTAGAGCTTAATTGGTTTGAACTTTGAATTCAAATTGCAGCAAAACTTAGTAACAGCAAACAGCAACTTCTTGGCAGTGAACATAGTTTCTTCTTAAAAAATATCAGTTTTTATGGTAGACACAAAAAGACTTTCAAAAGAATCAAACTCTGGCTATATTGTGACTTGGGGTGCAATATAAAGGAAAACTTTGAATATTACAACCTGTTGTAACTGTTTTAATTTTTCACCATAGAATAACAGTTTACTTGACACACAATTCATTTTATTGTTTATATTACAATGGCATGAAAACAGTTTAGTGAAAAGCATCTTCAAACTGACTTCCACAAAACTATTTGCCTGCCCAGTTACTTCAGATTGTAATAGTTAACTATGTGTGACTTTCATAATCTAAACCAGGAGATAGTGATATATATTTTTTCACTAGTGTAGAGGGAACTGAAAAGACTCTTTTCCCTCTTCCTCGATAGTTATCCCTGTTGTACCCATATAATATTTCAATATCTCCTGACTTCATAAATCACCTCAGATTGCATGTGACATTGGATGTCAAAGGTCACTTCCTGTGATGAAGTACTTGTCTATGACCTTGTATGTGACCTCTAGGTCATTGACATCCACACTGGAAGATAGATGAAACTCTCACAGCTTGAATTGAGACTCCCCATTCTGAAAAATGGCACAACATTGTGTTTTGTAGCGCCCACTTTTTTTAGGGGGGGTGGGGGGAAAATCTAATTTAGCTCCAGTAAATCCAAATAAGAATAGTCCCTTGTGTGAGGGTATTATAACCGTACAATCTCTACCATACCTGTTACGTTAATGTGTGTGTTTATATGTGTGGGTGGGGGTCAAAATAAGTGTCCCCTTCCAACTCAAAAAGAAACAAGACTATGAGCTTTAGTAACTCCTGAAACACAAGATAAAAATACTGATGACGAAGGAGGAGGAACAGTTCCTAAGAAACATATTCTATGTTACAGTAGATTGTAAAAAATGAATGAATTGAATATTGTGAATTATAATCCCTAAAAACAAGTGTGACCCTTGCTCTTCAGGTCATCCTTCTAGGATATCTAACAACATGTTCTCAGGTTTAACCTCCCATACCCCACAAAAACCTTCCTTCATGGAAGATGAAAAGACATGTAAACAAATCACAGGTCTTCCTCAAAGCAATTTCTGCCTCATCTCCATTAATAAGTGTTTGACACTTGCAAGGGGGCCACAAAGTGATTGGGAGTAAATAAACGGTGAGTTGCCATGGCAACCAAGTTCATTGACTCCTGAATGACGGAGTTGGACAGACGGTAGGGCTTGAGGGCAAGATGCCAGCGCCAAGATACCAGAACTAGATTTTATTTCAGGTACCAGCGGCACATCTTGGCAGGAGTAGATGAAGAAAGTGTTCAACACTCGATCTCACGACCAACATTGTCCTTAGCTGCCCTACAGAGGGCTAAGGTTAATGCAATGTAGTTCGGTCAACAGTCCTACAGACATGCCACGATGCCATGGTCTAGTGGTTATCCCCTGTGACATTACCTTAAACCTTAAAAAGGATGAAGCAAAATTGGAGACAACATCTGCCCTGAAAACATTTGCCATGGACTACAAATTCAATCAATACAAACATATTGTCATAGCTTGAATTGGTTTGAAGGGTGCACAATTAACAGCATTTCGATTTTGGAAGCATTGTGCATAATGATACTGGGTGAGAGTTAGAGTTAAGAATTCCTATGTGGAGTAAAAACTGTTTCTGAGTGCGTACCGTAGAGAATACATGCGTAAGGGAACCACTACGAGGCACACGTGTGTGTATATGAACACTGGGAACCATACCGGATGTGGCATGGACGAAAGCATTATGCTATTTAATCAATACACAGACCAATGATTCCTATCAAAAACATAAGCTACCATCCTTCCTATACAAAAACCTAAAAATAATTCAGAATACTGCAGGTATTTAGTTTCAGTCATGCATTCTCAATCAGCTGTGTCAATAAGCCTTCAAATCTAGCAAGCAATAAGATGAAAAAGAGCCTTGTACGCAAGCAATGCAGTGTGCATGCCTGCATACAAATCTAAAGCTTGTTCACTTGGATTCGAAAGAGGAAATGTAGATGAAACTTGTTGCCTCTGATGAAGTAAACAGGAGAAAAGAAATATGACTGACATCGATTGGAAACAGCTTTGATGATCCACTTCTTCTATGATGGGAGCCGGCACTTTACAGCTGCACGCTTACCCGGAGTCAGTACTCCAATATTCAAAGTGTCAAATCACTCACTTTCATTGCATCAGAGCCTTTCAACGATTCCAGCATCCATCATGGAAACCCTCTATCATCATTCACCAGCATGTTCAAGAGCATCTGGATCCAGCTGACAGAGTGTTAGGTCTTTAGAAACACAGGGGCCCCATTCTCAAACTTGTGATATCTGGCAGCAATAAGTGGGCCAACTAGAGCGAAATAACCCTCCAAACTGGGTCAGGAATTAGTGTTCGCACTCTTGATTGATTCCAATTGCCATCAATCAAATGCATTACCTGCCAAAATCACTAAAATCTATATCCACGTTTGGAGAAACACCCATACACTCTCGACTTATCCCTACGAAAAGTGCAATTAACGTAGGCCTTGACAGTATTGCTGATGCATGAAATGGCATCATGAATGTCTCTCATATGTCATCTTCATTAGCTCAAGGATGTATCATTCCAAATCAACAATGCATGAAAAGGAGAATCTTCACATACAAAACTGATACTGCCATTGCAATACCAATGGACGCATTACATCATGTAATAAATGTCACGAACTAGGACCATGTATGTATTGGAATGGATTCTTATTATATTACTAGGATCAATGGTAGGTGTGACCATCCTATACATATTACAGTGTTACAATGATCATTATAAAATTATTGTGCATCATACAGGCCTATTAGTATATTGCCCTCCCCCCATGTAACAGCTATTGATCTTTAAGAATGAAATTCAATTCAATCGCATACTAAATGTTTTTGCACCCGTGTACAACTCCCATTTCCATTTTGAGAGTGGTGGCTTTACTCCTGCTCTCACTGGGCAGTTCAAGGGCATGAACAGAAAGACCGTTGCCATGGTGATGGTCCTGGATAACGATTCTGATTGATCATCATAGTCAGGATGACTTTGGTAAATCTTAGGAGGGCTGCTGGATACCAATGATAAGGTGCCCGTAACATAAAGCATTGAGATTGTCTATACAGTCTATTTGTGCATTTCACATTGCACACAATGATCAATTTTTATCAAGCCGATTAAATCAGCCATTTAATCAATTGATAATGTTTGTGTTAAGGGGCTCATAAAACGATCCTAACTTCATATCGTTTGACACTCTCAGCACCAGACTCTGCAATGGGATAATGAAAAAAAATGCAAAGAATGACAGCATTGCTGATATTCTGCTGTTTTTCATTGGGTAATTAATCAGGATGATATCACTAAGTGCTTTTCAGATACATATGAACTAATTCACAACATCTGACTTGCCTTGCAATTTGCAATGTCTGCATAGGATGTCAGACCTGTGTAATTCTCCACTCCCTGGGGAGCATTCTAGAATGCGTTACCACAAACTACCACAAACCAAGATTTCAGAAATGAATTCAAAACAAATGTAGATACTTCCAGACCTATTTCTTCAAGAAAGAACTGATAAAATTTGCTTTACGAAAAGGGAAACTGGTTGATCATAACACTTTAAGGAATATATTCAGAATTTGCGTTCTATATTGGATGGAGGTTATTCAACACATGTGAAATAATAAGAAAACAATGGATTGATAACGTTAACTAGAAGAGATACAAACGGTGTGGAAACTTAGCGTAAGGAATATAATTGACCTTCTGTTTATACATAGATCACTTGACCACCACACTGAGTGGTCATCCTTCTTCTTGACGAGGAGATAGAGGGTCAGAGAAGGTATATTCGTTTGTGAGCGTTCTGCTCCCCTTTGTGTCGCCCTCGCTGGAGACACAAGTCTGCCGCTACAAGAGCACTGCTCCACTCCGATGCAAGACCACTTCGTGATTGAATACAAATTTGGGGCACACACGTTGCTGCAACCGTGCTACTACACGCAGCAGTAAAAACACAACATTTCACAGCTACTGAGTATGCTATTTAATGTCTGTACCAAGGAGTCGGGTAGTTAGGAGTATGCAAACTATAAATCAAACTAATGTACTGGACGACATGCTGTCAAAATAAATAAATATAAAGATGAAAAATGACTAGAGTTCATGTGCAAGTCAAATGGTTTTGTTTTGTATTTTAATTCTTCAAAATGCTGTGATATTGCAAAGACTAAACACTTGAATAGTAATTGATTTATTTCGGGAAAAAATTAGAAAATATTTTAATGGAGACTAGTGGTTAACTGCCTGAAAAAAAGGCTTCTGAGAAAACATCTAAGAAAAATCAAGGAAATTAAATCAGTTCTCCTCATAATGACTGTTGAAATCCAATTAATATCATACGATTGAAACTATGGCTTCAATATTATGTCTCTTCCAATAATCTAACAAAATGATATTGAAAGGTTCCTCTTCCAAGACAGAGAATATAATTTAATTCATTACGTTATCTTCCTTTCAATCTCTAGAACTGAAAATATATTAATTCCACAAGAAGAATACAGGTAGTTTCCTCCATATTTCATGGCACGACAAATCCATGCCGATTGATGGCTAATAATGGCCGACTGTCTTCGACACGATTTACATGACACAAACAGACCTGTAAATCAGTGATGCCAATTAGATCCAAATATAAAGACACCAAGGGAACTCAACTACAATAATTGACATCAAAACATAGTGTGAATAATGATCTATTATTGTCATCCTGATTCATTTAGAGAGGATTCAAGAATCGTAATTACTGTTATTACCAGAGAAATCTCCTACGGCTCAGGTGGATAGAAAATAGAATTCATAAATCATGATGAATAATGAACTTTCACTTTCACTCAACCATATAATCTTCATGCACTAATAAATAGATAAGGAAACTTCATTCAGTTTATCTTAGGATAGTAAGTCTTTTGCTTCATTCGGAGTAATACTTTGTAGTTTCATTACAAGTGAAGCAAGTTTAGGCTCTCCATATGCATTAAACCATTTGTTACAGAAACAAGCGACATTTAAAAGCAATATGAAACTCAAGCAAGATTGCTTGAACAAAGTATGATTTTTAAAAGGTGACTTTTGAAGATCTTGTGCATTACTTGAGTATCAACAAGTTTCTTTCCTGAAGAGAAGTTCAAACTTTTGCCCATCGAGACCCCCATCTCTGATCGGAGATGACATTTCAGCGGATAGGGGTATGGGAGGGGTACAGGCCCTTGTATGCTTACATAAGATGGAGCGAAGCTGATGAAGGGTATAATACGGTTGCTATGGTTATTGGAGCATGAAACCTACAAGTTAGGTGAAGCAGAGATGATGTATGGGTGATCAATCAATTCCACCGCTCTCTTGCCACAAGATTCCCAGAATCCTTTAACCATCGTCTCTAATCCCAATCAGTTACTGTCCTAAATGCTAAAGGATGTTAAAGGAGAATGAAACCAAATAATACAATCATTCTTGCCACGTCCAATCATAAAATCCCTCCCAACGAACTCTGGCAAAATATTTAATAATGCCACTGATTTATACTTTTTCATGTTAACAAGCCCACTCAAATAAGTTCTTGTGTTTGATTTTTCTCCATTTTTAGTAGCCTATTAAATTTTCTATTCTGATGGAACAATTTCCATTAATCAGTGGACTTTTCCATCTCTCTTATTGCTATTACTGAGCCTGCTTATCAGTTCATCCTCCAGTTTAATTCCATGACAAATATGTTTTTACCAGTGATTCAATTTTATATATAGTCTTCCATATTATCACCATATTCCTTTCATTTTAAAGGATGATCGGGAATCAATTTCCCACCCAATATCCATCTCACCTAATCTCTCTTCTTCTGCTGCCTAGCCAATGAAATGATTATGGTCAAGACCGAGCCTATCGATTTTCGACCCTCCTTTTAAGTGGACGTTGGGTTCCCCCATCTGGCATCTCCTTCCGATCTCTCTGTCCTCAGGGCCCGGTTTCACACACCTGAGCAATTGATCACAGTCTGAATTTTACAATTGCTTGCATTGACCAAACTGTGCAATGGACTGTATAAATCACGTTTATGATCAATCTCAAAGGTCTGCGTAATGGGGCCCAGGCCTCACATTACTATTTTCCTCACAGCTCTTCCGCTCCATCTCTCTTTCTCCATGGATCTTTCTTAATCTTTCTCCTCTTGCCTACTTTCATTCATTCATTCCAACTTTTTTCTTTCTTTTGCCTACTTTCATTCATTCATTCATTCTACCTTTTTCCTTTCTTTACTCTCCCTCTTTCTCCATCTTTCTCTTCCTGTCTTTCTCTCTGCCCTCTCTTATGTCACAAGGTATAGGCTGGTCATCGATGCACTTGGTTATTAAAACCACTCACGCTGTTTTCTACCTGGAAACCAATCCTGGAGACTCCTTCACTACAAATAAGGTGATTGGAGGACACAGAGAAGCAAACAACCATTTAAAAGGTGAAGGATTTCTACAATCTTACACCATCCTAGTCAACCAAGGATAACAGCAAGTTTCTTTCCCTGACTAGTCTCAGAAAAAAAAAACATACCTGAACATTTTAATCATTACATCAAGTTTTATTTACTAAAGCAAGCATTAGTTTTTTTTAGTGATGAAAATTAAAATTTTCTTGAGGGATTGTTAACTGATGGCCTATTCACGCGTGAATCTTGAATCATCATTGTAATGATGATTGCTATTGTAATCGTGACTGTGATTAGCGTTTGTGAATCTAATTATTTTCTAGTTTCGTTTCATATGTGCTAGATATTCCTCATTAGCCTTATTTTTCACTGGAATCATCATTCAAATTACAGTCATTCACTCTGTTAAAGAAAATACTTTTATTTAGTACTGTATTTACAAATGATAAAAAAACTGAAGAAAAATATACGGTAGTTAAAAAGGGAATCAGACCTTTTTCAGTGATATTTCTATTGAACGAGTTTCTAAAATTGACTGCAATGGATGACAATAGACAACACACAAATGATTGTGAGTGTCTTGACAGAACTTCACTATAAACATGAGATTCTTCTCACAAAGCTTGACATAAATCCATCCTTAATATCATGACTACGGAATGAGGCAGTGATTATAGAGCTTAAATTGGTGTATCAAATACAATCTCTGGAGATAAGGGATGCTAGCAATAGGCTTCCAATCAAACCAAGGGTTCATAATTTCATATATCCATCATTAATGTACTATCGGCTACAGCCTAGCTGCTAATTTTCCTTGGACTATAATTGCAGGCTTCGTTTGGAAGCACATGGGATCACACTTATTGTCTATTGGAACTTAAAGGTTGTAACCTCAAGTTTAAAGAGAGTCGAACATATGCTCAATGATAAAATGCTTATAAGAAAATAATGAAAATTAATCACATTTTGTATCATACTTCGCTGCAATACATCCCAGTTGATTTGAAATAGCACAGTTAATATAAACATGAAATATTTTCCTGTTTTTTTTATATGTATAGAAAGTAACTGATGATTTGTATTTCATAAACAAATTAAGTGAAAACCTCATAATAAATTAATCTTATACATAATGGATTGAGAGTGATCCAAATATTAAGGACAAATCTAACTTAACTAATGAAAAATACAGATATCTTACATAATATATAGGTTTGTCTGAATGCAATTGTCATAACCAATCCATACCACTGACCAGATATATACGTGTGCTACAAACGGAATAGAAAAACAAATCAGATGAAAAATGGAAAACTAGATGTAGAAAACGAGCCCAAAGTGGGTCAGGTATAGAAGCAACTGCCAATTTAATAAAGCCTCTCTCAATCAAAGAGGAATGGTAAATAACTCTTGCTTTATTTTTTTTATTATGATACAATGACAGACACACAAGGCAATATGGCCAATATTTGTCAGGAATCTTTTAATATGTAACAAGACAGTACCCTTCTATCTCCGTCTTCTTTTCTTTTTCTTCAAAGATCCCCCTGGAAGAAGGCCTCTCGCAAAGTGCACAGAGAGTCAATGGCACACGAGTGTAGTGTGCTAACCCGACAAGCCAATCAGAATGCTTGTTTGGTCAAGGTCAAAGCTTAACGGCCCTGCCTACTCAATGCTCAAAAGCATCCTCCTTCTCTCTCCCCCTCTCTCTTTCTTTCTGTGTTTCTCTCTCACTTTCCCCTTTTCACATCACCATCTTCTCTACTTCTTTACTTGTGGTCAGTTCTATCCTTCTCTCTTCCAATTATGCATTTATATGCATGCAGAATCAATTCCTTTCTTTCGTAGAAATCATGCCAATCCAGCAATGTGAATAACTTATTCCAACACCAAGGATTATATGAATACTGGAAAGGAAAGCAGAGAGAGACAGAGAGGTGGAAAGAGAGAGAGGGGGGGATGAGAAAGAAAGGAAGATATAGAGTGTGTGTGCATGTGTGTGAAAAAGAGATAGTAAAAAAGGGAGAGAAAGAACACGAACGAATGTGAGAGAGAGAGAGAAAAGAAAAAGAGAGAAATAAAGAATAAGAGAGAAAAAGGAAAAGAGTAAGAAAAAACAGGAAGGGGGAGGAAGGGGGAAAATGCAAGAGAGAGAAGTCTTTTGGTTTGTCAGTTTGTGCGGCCATGCTTGCCTTCATCCATGCATGCAAAATAGCAGGCGCAGAAAACCGCACGAACCCACAGAGCTTCAGGTCAGCGCTTTCCAACTCACAATTGACACAAATAATTTGCCGGGCTACGACACAAATGCAATTTCACACAATACAGGAGAGAAATACATGTTGCCATGGCGATATCTCTTATCCATGACAGCCACTTTCTCATGTTAATTACTCCTCTATCTTTTCCACTCGCAATACGACACTAACATAATTGCAAGCTATAGATAACTATCCATGCAACCATCATCTGAGAAACAGGGGGAAAAGATTCAACCAGCACCGCAGCAGCACATAATCAACCAAACAAACACCCACTTCCGCGTCCAATCGTAGGAGACACTCTTGGCCTTCCTATCATCTAGATTAACACTCCAAAAGCCCTGTTATTTAGCAAATAATCAAATTTTGACTCATAGATGCAGGTGCACCTTTAGATTTGAATTGGCATTAGATCCGACCACAGGACATCTCGGTAATACAATATATCCAACTCTTTATTTGATCATCCATTTCCCGAGGAGCACTCCTTCTGTTTATAATGCCGTGTATTGATCTACACGCCTCTTGTACGAGGAATATCAGCATTTCTACCCAAATGCAGAAGGCATAATTTGCGTCATATCCAACATCAATACTCAGTTGTGGTAATGATTGCAAAATTATTTTGAACGAAATACAAAATGACCATCAAAATAAATCAGTATCATGTGCTAAATGATTTTTTGTAGAAATATACTACACTGTCTCTAACTCTCTATACTGTCCCAATGTATGTCCTTTATGAATCCTGAATATCATTATTATCAACGTTATGTTTTTAATTGATAACCAATAGTTCAAATAGGTACATGTAGGACTCTGTATCTGTATTGTATTAGAGGATATATCCATCAACTGCCGAGCAGAGGGGACTGAAGCAGAGAGAGAGAGAGACCAAAAATGTGTGATATTTTCATATCTAAACTTGATTGCAACTGATCATGCAAATCATCAATTACTCCGTTTTCATATAGGCATTAAAGGTAAATGCCAGTTGTGATAACGATATCAAAATGAGTTCGTACAGAATCCAATGAAATGACCACAAAGTGTCTGTTTGTATAAATGAAAAATATTTGCCAAAGGATTCTGGAAGAAATTGTGTAATTGCTGAGAAATTAGCAAATAAGCACAGGATTCGGGTCAAGCGTCGGGCCAACATTCAAAGCAATAAAAATACACTGTCCCACGTGCGCTTATCTGAGTTGGTGATTTTTGGTGTGAACATTTTTCAGCGTAGATTTCAAGATTTCACAAAGTTCAGTTTATGTAACTGTACCAGATCTACATCCTCGATGATATACTGACAATTAAGCCTGGTTTTACACTTTCTCATGAAATCAGTGTTTACTGCAACTACTGGCATTTCTCTTTAAAAGTAATCCTGGCACCTGAGAAGTAGACACATGATTTCAATAATTCGTCAATAGAAAGAGAAAAAGAGAAAAGGACTCTGGAAAAGTTGGTAATAACTGGAAATTCCTTTTAGTATCATATCAGACTTACCACACACATCACAATGAGAGGTAACAAATGGGTTTTTTTTTTACTGAAAGGTTTCTGGACTCGTTCATACATAAAATAGGCTTAAAAGGAGGAGAAAATGATGCAATTGAATATGCTCCTGAAATATAGCAGGCCTATAATTTGAACAGGTTTCCAATATAAAAGAATAAACATTAATGCATATTTTATGACACACAATGTAGGCCTATAATTTAAACAGGTGTCCCAAAATAAAAGAATAAACATTAATGCATATTTTATGACACACATTAAGAACCTGCGGTTTTATCATTGTGGTATTTGGTAATGTGCATAAGCATATTTCAGAGCATGGTTAAAGGCACATGAATTTCTAGCATGAAGTATCAGGAAAGTACTTTCACGTTCTATGGAAGCACCAAGTAAACCAGTGAGATGATTTCTCCCTGAGAAACACGACGACGAGGCTATAGCTGCAAGCCTTCCCCTATTTACATGGCAAGAGCTTCCAATTCGAATCGATCCAGTCATAATTTTGACCCCAGTAACAGCAATTGACAAATTGGCAATATTTCACTCTGGGGAGTTCATCTGATCAGGGCATAGTTTGTTGTGCCATTGGAGCGGCCAGGGCTGGTGGGAGCCGGGGAAAGCGAAGGCTGGGTCTGCAGGATGACGGTGAATCCAACCGACCTCATCAGAGTAATTGCGCTTCATGTTTCATCGCTATGTCAACGTTCCATACTCTGAGAAATACTCCCAGAGCCATACGAAACATAGCTCCATTCAACGTCTCTCCCTATCTTATTCCCTAATGCCTTCATCTTTATCTCATTCTACTCTCTTTTTTCCCTTCTTCCTTAGATCCTCCATTTTCTTTCTCCTAGTCCACCTTGCACTTTCTCCCCTCATCTTTATTTCCTCTTTAACTTGCATTTCCCTTTTCTAGAGTGAATAAGAAAGTGCAGGCATTCTGTGTGAACTAATTCTGAATCCTTGCCGTTGGGACTTGTACAGGCAGCTGTTTAATTCACAAACCACTTCCATTTCAACTCCTTGTTTCTTAGAGTTCAGAGTGAAGAAGAAGGTGATGATGGGGTTGATAGAGAGAAGGGATTGCAAAGGAAGACATTCTTGCCATCCTTGTGAGCATCTACCCAAAGAGCAAAAAAAAAAGATGGACTTGAGAATGTTTAGCAAGCAATGTGCTGTACATGACTTTTCCAGTCTACAAATCTACACATACAATTTACTTCATCTAAAAAAAGATTTATCCAATGTTTGTTGTCATGAGTATCAAGATCATTGCATATACCATGCTTTTTGTGTACATATTAAAATGAAACACTCTGAAACTATTAACTGGATATTAAGTCCTAAACAATGAACGCTGTGACTGCATTAAATTTGAATTTCAAATTCATTTTATTCACATCCAAACTAGGGAAAACAAGCATGCAATACCTACGCTGCAAATAACATCCCATAAGCAGAAACATGGTATGAATACCGAAATGTTTGTGTGGTAAGATGTATTAATCATAGTAGACAAGGTAAACTAACTCAAAATACAATTTTTTTTCCATTTATTCAAATTTCTGCTAGTTAAAGATAAATTCCAGTTTTGGTAACGATCTAAAAATGACTTTTGACAGAATCTAATACAATGACCACTCAAGTGTCTGTTTGTATGAATAAAAAATATGTGCCAAAGGATTCTGGAAGAAGTTGTGTAATTGCTGAGAAATAAGCAAAATAAGCGTGGATTCTGTCACTTCCGCCAGGTATTCCAGCAATATTAATACACTGTCCCACGTGTGCCTATCTGTGTTGGTGATCTTCAGTGTGAACATTTTTCAGCGTAGATTTCAAGATTTCACAAACTTCAATTTATGTAACTGTACCAGATCTAGATCCTCGATGATATTCTGACAATTAAGCCTGGTTTTACAGACTTTCTCATGAAATCAGTGTTTACTGCAACTACTTGTATTTCTCTTTAACTATGATGGAAGTTAGTTGCAGCATTGGCAATACACAGCATTGTCTCCAGTGTTGATGTGAATCAAGTGAATCTTAATGTGCAAGGATCTTTGATATCTCCAAATTTTACAGATCTAAAGTCAATTTGGGTGACCTAAGAATGACACGTCTTGTCTCCTGTATATGCCCACCAACATAAAACTTGATTAGTATGGCAAGTTGCATGTAATATATGTAAATAAATTGATCACGCTGTATATACTTTATTTTTGCATCATGAGCTTACATAGCATATTATTGATGAAATTCAAATTTCCGCTGGTAAACCAGAGACAGTATGCTAGTTGCAGCAATGGTACTACACACTGGTGCCTCCATCACACCAAGGGTAGTTGTACAACATCGTGCACTGAAAGAAAGGCATTCCCCTCACCTATTCCTTAGGTAAATACAAACCGGCAGAAATGACACCTTATTTTTCAGAGTTCCCTTGACCTTGTTCCCAGTCAAGTAAGAAATACCCTGAGGGGTTATGAATGCCACGCTCGAATTCGCCCACACAAACACCGCCCTCTCCTATAACAACATTGAACAAACAAGCCTAATTCTAACAAGGCTAGCTTCATGAATATCTTTGTTACAAGGGTGTCGTTTTTGCAACGTGCCATACATGTTTTGTTAGTTACTTCAGATATGAACGAGACTTTAACTAGCTTCTAATTACATGCAGGGAATAATTTTCCTAATACTGCATAGCAACTTAATATGCATTTTTCAGATGAATGCCACACGAAAGGTCTTTTGTATGATCAGGATTTTTAGAACAGGAACTTGCAGAACTTAAAGAAAATATTTTCAGTTAATATCAAACTGCATATCAAATCTAAGAATAAAAACTGTCTGACAAGTGGTCACATTTAAAATGCATAATTCTACAGAATGAAAAGTGAATAATGCACTTATCCTAATTTTGTACAAATCCACACTTTACTCCAAAGTAAATGTTTCCTGCATCCTCTTTATAAAAGCATCTGCATATCAAATTTAAGAATAAAAGTTATTCACTGACAAGCCTTGTCACATCTAAAATGTATAATTCTACAGAATGAAAAGTGAATCAAATTCTGATCTCCAAGTCTCCATAACCTAATGCACTTAACCTAAATTTGTACAAATCCACATTTCACTTGGAAGTTAATATTTCCTGTATCCTCTAAGTAAAAGCATCTGTATTGAATGTATTGAAAGCAAGCACAGGGGAATACTGAGAGCATCACATTGTAATTTTCTCCTAATATGATTTCATTAAAAGCTTCGACTAGTAAATGATGTTATATCATATGAGATTTGTCTAATTGGATTAATGATTTGAGCTCTTACTGCACAAGCTTTTCGTGAAATTATTTTCAAGGCAAGATAAAATGTAGTTATTTCTAGCTTGTATACCAACGTAAGAATGTATCATCCATATAGTCTTCGCAAACCCCTGGTATTTGCTCCCACGATAATAACTTCCATGATATGAAAGCAAAGCCAAAACTAAAGCTATTAAAAACCTAATAGTAACGCCTCATTTTTCATCTCGGGTCAATGTAAGCTAAAACCTGTCCCAACCTCAACCCTTCATCATTTTTTTTGCACAAAACATGGAAAAATATATGCACATCAATGCGTTTTCCTCATGATGCGGCTTATTTTTTGCCTCCCTTCTCTACAAATCACATTACAATCAATAGACCAATTGACCAATGCATCTACATGTACCAGTGAAGAAAATCCTCTGCCCCAACTTGTATCTCTTTAATAAAAAAAAATCAGGCTATCTTCATTCTCTTTCTCTCATCGAAGGTCAAGTCCACCTTTCATGCTGGTCCGCAGAGAAGCAAAGAGGAGATAGATTGTGGTATATCTGTATGCATAATATAAAACTCTTGAGGGAGCTCAGGATAAAGCCTTCATCATGCCAATTTCACTCACCCCTGTTGTCAGTCCCCAACAAGCCATCTTACGTAGTTTGCATTCAAGCGAAAATTTTTCTTCCTAGAATCTCCATTTCTAAACATGTTTAGGTTTAAATATGGCTGCATTCTCAGCACTTAATGGTCAGAATTTAAATGTTGTACAAAGACAGATAGTCATAAACAAATATGAAATACTGAAAAATTTTGAATATGGTCAAAGTGATTACGAAGAACGTCAGTAGGTAAAAATTGCTTCACAGGGATCTGAATCATGATTCTCATACCCCTTTCATAAACCCAATTATGCGGCTAATAGCAGCATAATTTGGTCGTAAAATTGGAGGAGGACAAGAGTTATCCGCATTATTTTGATGCTGCTATTATCCGCATAATAGCAGCATCGGGACAAGATTTTGAGTTTATGAACGCATTTCCAAATAATGCGGATAATTGCCATGGTGCGGTCACAAGGTCACCCTTTTCCAACACAACCGCATCGGAGGGGGCGTGTCGAGTTGTCATGACGATTATCCGCCTCTTTCAGAACCGGCGCTCGTAAAAAATAATCCGGCTTATTTTCGGAATTTGTGAACGCACTTTTTATTGAATTACCGCATTACTCTTGGGCGGCTAATTGGAGGATAGGTTTATGAAAAGGGTATCAGAAATTATTTTACTGCTTTTATCCTGGTTTGGACATGTATTGCATACAGTCATCTGGGATGACCTATACTAATCCGGTTCAAACTATGCAGTATGGAGTGCTGTGGCAGGTCTTAAATACATTGATCCCCCAAAAATGAACGTTTTGCTGCAGTAACAATTTTTGACTTGGATTTGTGATCCATTTGTGATCCATATTTAATAATAATAATGATATTCTGCATTTATATAGCGCTTAATACATCGGAACGACGTCTCTAGGTGCTTTACGCACACCTACATCTCCTACCCCTTCCCTTCTAGAAAGGCCTCACATCCATATTTGTTCTAATCAGGTTATGTGCGTGTATCATTTTAATGTCCTCTGTATCCTATTGTAATCCTTGAAGGCTTTCCTATTTGCATTCATCACAATATGAACAACAAAATAGTTATCAGCGATTTCAGAATGTTTAATCTACTATGAAGTAAAAACAAATTACAATCTCTCCAAAAGGGAAAATCCGCAAAAAACACTTATCTGCTTGCTTGCTTGCTTGTATAATTCCCGATTAAATGTGGAATTTATTTCAAAAGAAATTTCAGGGAGATATAGCTAATTTGAACTCAAATGATTTACTGAAGCACAAACTATTTGTTCATAATGGTTTTGACATAAATACATTGGATTCACAAGTTAAACCACCAATGAATGTTAACCTTCTCTACGAACGAATCCCGTTTTCTAATCATTACATTCTGTTGTATAATTCATTTCCATTCCCTTACACAAATCCCCCCTCGCATATAAACAATTCAATTCATGCACGAGACTGTATGTCATAAGCAATTTGGAAAATTACAGCCCCCAAGAGCACACAAAACATCATTTGAAGCAATTCATTGGAGGGTATAAAACAAGTATGACAATAAACATGACTACTTCTAAAATCAATTTATTTTAAAGCAAGTATCTGGCTTAAATTCTCAGAAAAAAGAATTATAATATGCTGATATTTTGTTTTAAAGACAAAAAGATAAATTTTGAAGAATGTCACCGTGAACTCTTAACAACTCAAGATTAAGTGATCAACAGTGACTATGAAATATATGTGTTTATAATTTAAAAAAAAGGAAATTTCATTACAAAACATGACAGATATTCTCTGGTACTAGACAAAGTTCAGTAATTGCACAGAAAACTGTTGTGGAATCTACTAGTCAAAGAAATCTCATAAAACTCCATCTTAATAATAAGCATTTGGTTGAAATGTTGGCATAGCGGGGAAATGATTAGTCTGACATTGACCTCCGACATTGTTTTCATAAAGGCTGCAGAGGAAAACACATGTGCCGTTGTTGTAAACGAGATGCATATGTCATACAAACCGCTTCCTTGTCAACCTGCAGTAAGACCCCCATCTAACCAATCAAAATAAATACACCGCGATTCAGCTCCCCAGTCCCATATTGCAGGCATATTGAATACTTCTCCTCCAGAATGTGACCAGATTTCTATTTGGATTTTCTCCAGTTCATCTCAACGGGATATATTAGGGTGGGATGGAAATTCAGAGGCTGGGCGGCCATCTTGGACTGCACCATGTAATAACCAAACTTTTCCTTAAAACTGGATACAAGACACTGTCAAAATTTATAAAGAAGACATTTTCCAGATTAAAGAACAGGCATAAGGGATAATTTTTTGAAAATTCACAATGATTCGTAAGTACATTTTCACATATCCTGAATTTTCTATTGTTTGGTTGGGTCGGCGTTGAATACAAATTTGTCCAAATCTGATTTGATCACAGAAAAGATAATTTCATTGACTCAATGTCTTGACAAATTATAAAAGCCCTTTGCACCTACATTGGAATTCTAAAAAGATAATACATGATAATAAATGAAAGAATGATTGAATCATGAAAGAACTGCGTGTCATAATGATTTTCCACTCCTCCATCCATATTCCTCCAAATTCTATTCAATTTCTCTTCTGAGTATTATTTTGCTCTCATTTCCAGAAAGCCATGAAAATTGAAGAACCCTGGATGTACTTGCTGCATGACAGGGGCTGGTGAAATTCAATAAAGTATGCACTAAATATGCCCTTTATCACATCATGTGTCCATCACTACAGAAATTTGTTCATATTACTGTCATTCACCATGAGAGGGATAAAGATGACAACGGCATTCCTAAAAAAAATATATATGTCATAGTAATGGAGGAACCTCAAGTTTCTTGGTAATGTTCTAAGGTTGACCTCTGACCTACTGCATGTTGCTGGGATTGTGTTCAATAGCGCATGATTGGGCTCCGGTTACTACCCAGGAGGGAGGCCTACAACGTTCTCTCTAGTCCCACATGGTAAAATTTCTGTAGGGTCTGACACCGTATCCATGTATATAGCTAACACACTGCATTAATTTTGCTACCCACGGACAGAATCAATTTGGTGCTACTGGGCACGCGCACTTTGCTGGCTATCACATTACCTGGGACAAACACACATATTTGCTCACTTCAAATATGAAAAAAGGAGGCCTGTGGAGTAACCATCGTAGCAAAAGAGGAAATATTCCACTCACGTGACGAGGAGTATGGGCCTCAATATGGGAAGACAAAAAATGCTCTCACATGATCTGCACCAAAAGATATCCTCCATCCCCCCCCCCCGGACTATTTCCGGACTATCTTGAGTACCTCAATTCTTTTAGCAAAAGTGTCAAATTCAGTTCTTAACCATAGATCAATTTTCTAAACTCGCCCAACCACACCTATCATTTATTGTTGCATTGGTATAGGAGGCACATCTCATCAATACACGTATATCCAGCAGATATGTGCAACAGGGAGTACTCAAGCCAGGCTTCAATGTTGCTGCCATAACTGCTGCCAATTGAAGCAAATTACAACGCACCTAATTTACATTCCCAACCCAGATATTTCTCTCAACGGTCAACCATATGTCGTTCAGCGGCTGGAACAGTCAGGTACACCACCAATTCTAGGAGGCGAGGGATGAGGACGCAGACAATGGAACACTGGATGTTTCTAAGTCCTCTTAATATTGGCCACAGACTGTTATACAATGTATCGTCAAAATCTGAAGAATCATTCACGTTATTAGCCTTTCTTCTTCGAGCATGATATTTGTCTATTCTGGGGTATACCTCTGAGAACGGGTAACATTTTCACAGGAAGGTTAGATTACCATTATAAAGTGCAGCGACACGGTCTTACATACAACTATCATGCATTTCGCATCACGCTCGCATTATGCCGCGAATGCAAAAGGTATGGACAGAGGCAGGGGGAATGTTGAATAGCTTCATCCTGGCTAGGTGTACGTTTCAGAACCACCCATCTTCCCGCTTTATTACATTAGCTTCCAAACTTTCCACCATACCGTGACCTTTCTAAACCCATTATCATGTAGGTTAAATAATCCTCCCTCATTTCTTGCTAATTCTTTAATGTCTTCCAAGACCTAGATTCTAGCTATTGCTATATACGATAAAACATATTGCCGTCTTTGCGGAGTCCCTGAACACACTGAAGCAAATGTCTTCAAGAACTCTTGAATGATAATCCTCTTACACAGAGGGCTATCAGACTCTACATCATAGCTCAGGTTGACAGTATTTTCTTTGTGAGCTCTTGAAAATGTCGATGAAATGGGCACATCCTATGAAATGGAGTAGGAGTACATGAAGGAATTCAATGTTTAAACGTCAAATGTCAGTGCTTGTTATGAGGGAGTGTCTGTATATGCGCAGACATGGCAAACATTGTGGGCTTAAATTGTTTATTCCAATGCAACCCTGCTCTAAAAGAGATTTCGGATGGATAAGAATAAGCACGACATGGCTGGTACAAAAAAAATAAAGAGTGGGGAGCTCTGATAGCTAGAAAAGCATCATGGCAGAAAGCAATGACAAACACTGAATGAATAACAGACCAAGAAGAGTGGTAGAAAGAAGAATTAATTCATTTGAATCAAATAGTCAGGCCTGGAATAGTAAATAAAGGAAATGCAATATTTTGTTTCCTGAAATGAAATGTGATCAAAACCCAAAGGACGTATTAAGAAGAACCATGTTTACTACAAGGTATGCAGATATCAAGAAATGCAGTACGACATGGACCCCATACCACAAATCCTTGCAATTGATTGCATGCTTGATTTTTAGAATGCATAAGCATTGAGATCAATGACAAAACATTGTTGTATGATCATTGGTAAGGTTTTGTGTAATGGGGTCCAGGATGCAAGATGGGCAAAGATAAAGACAGGATCAAGATAATATCAAATAGATTTTATCTGACTTAAAAAAAAAGAGTATGCTGTCTTCGATATCCAAGACATGGAGGGAGTAAGGTCCATTTCTACTGAGCAACATACCCAAATGCTAAGAAGCCAAATGTGAACACCACCTCATTGCTGTGACCTGTACAGAGGTCAGTATTGATAAGATATTCTGTTCTCATACTCTCTCTTCATCTACAAACAGATCTTCATAAACAAGCTCTCTCATTTTATATGCTCTCCTTTATTTACCGCTTTGCAAAATCTTCCCTCAAATCAATTTCCAAAATGGACGACATGGATGGTTGGCCGATACATGTACTTCTGTCTCTGAAGTTTAAATCATTTTGGACATGAATTGATCCGAAATGTTATCAAATGGCATATTCCAAAGATAGATTGACTTACCTATTATGTGACCACATGTGGAGAATCAGTGAGAAGATAAATATGTGGAAGAAAAAAAGGAGAAAGGAGAAAGAAAATTGTTAGATCCCTCATTAAAAAGTGATTACATTGACATTTGAAAAAGCACGATACCATGAATTTTAATTGTTAAAAAATATCAAAGGCAACTCATTATCATTACATCATTATAAGAATTCAAGTCATTATCATAAGGGATTACTATTCCTACATGGTTTCAGTGGTATACAAAGTAAAGGTGATCAATCATGATCGCAAATTTACACATCATTCATTGAATAATCAGAATCAAACAATGACGTCACTGATACATTGTCGCTTCCACTCTGGTAAGCACTCAAGGTGCATGATGTGCAGTATAGATATGAAATGAATTCAAAGGTATTTTCGAGGATATACTTTTTTGAAATACCCAGCAATTACATACACACAATGTCCGCATAAGAAAGTTGTTCATGTTTTGTGGTATAAGGAGAAATAGCAAGATGATAAATGAGATGAATGATACCAGTGGATACAAAATGCCTCCTTTTTTACTTGTACAACGGTTAAAGTATACGAAACGTCTAGTCAGAAATCTCAAAAGAGAAACTCATACTTCAAATCAGTATAATCAAATTGCCCCAGAGGACAGGGTATTCAGCTCACACACAAAGTACAATCTCTCAGATGATGATACCCAAAAGAATTAGAATAAGAAAAGGAGAATAAAATGGGAGTGAAAAGATGATCATTCTGACTAAGCAATCTTTGAATTCTTGGCTGCGGGCAAGGCGGGCAAGTGATACGCTTTATTATTTACTACACCGGTTAGACGTCGAACGGGTCATGCCGGTTGAATGGAAAATTTCATTAATAGTAACAGAACTCCCCGAGCTAGAGAAATCGTGATTGACGGACGTCCTCTCATTGAGGCTGCCGCAAATACCCTCTCCCCCCCCTCCATCGAGGCACTTTCATCTTTTTGCATCGGAACTGATTATTTTTCAGTCAGTTTAGCCCTGGGAGATGCTGCCACACTCCTTTTGTGCATCCCTTTCCTCTCTTTTATTTTGGCCAGTGATGGCATCCCTTCCAGGCCGTGTCCGTGTTTGACTAGGTGATGCTTCTTCTCGATGCCACTTGAAAAGAAACCCAGATTGGTTTGATGCTCACCTGTACTCTAGTCTACAATCGCAGACCTATTTTTCGTCATTCCATACCCTCCTTCAACAGTACAACAGTCTTTCAGAGGGAAAGCAGTCATTTTAAACTCTGCATGATTCTTAGAATTGCATGATACTCAGTAGTTTCACAGAACATGAAATCAATAATGTATTTTTTAAAAATACAATATGCTGACATGCAGTAAAGATGACAATCAAAAGTTGATCCCTCAAAATCAACATTTTGTATATAATATGCAGCCTTTTGAAAACTGAACTCTCAACCCTGGCGAAAAACTAACAATGATGATGAAAAGGCCATTAAATAGGCACACTGTTGAAGAATTTCCACGCTGATGCACACTAAATAGCACTAGAAAGGCAGTCAACACCCATCCACTTGCACTGCAGAACAGGTAACACAGGCGTGTCACTCACCCCATTTAAATAAAAGACCAAAACGTGTCTGAATGGATAGACTACCCGATACAGGTGTGTCAGAAGGATCCATCCCCCATCCCTCCGCATTTATGAGGTCACCCCTATCACTCACACACAGATAGAAGTCCACCAGAGACCGCAACCATCCCCATCATTGACCCAGAATTTGGTCAGCTGCAGGAATCCTTTCTCTTATTTCTCTTCCTTTTTTTTTCGTTCATCCTTCTCCAGTGATCATGTTCCGCAGAAGGGATGCCTCTTCTTCTTTTTTTTTCATCTCTTAAATGACTGATGAAGGATGATCAACAGTGTGTATTATTGTGAGTAATGCTACCACTCCACATTGAGGGGCATTCCTCTGCTGAATTCAGGATGCAAGATTTCAACATCAATCCAAGAATTATTTTTACCTGTCTCTATACAGGGGGTATTTCGAAAATGACCAATTAACCAAGAGAAATTTAATGACTAATTAAGTGGTCACCCTTTTCTGTCTCTCTGAGACATTAAACATTTTAAATCATACCTTTTTTCATGAAGCTTTTTAACTCTTTCTTGTATCAAACTTACTTACATTCTGTCATTTTTGGGCACCCCCCCCCCCAAAAAAAAAGTTCCATATTTATGTAACTTCGTATCTTAATTGTCCTTGCTGTCAGATAATTGTGTATTACTGTCATGTACTACTTTATTCCTATCTTGACTTGAGATATCTCATTTGAATAAATGTACCCTACCAACAAATCAAGTTTTTTGTTTCAAAGAAACAAACAGGCTTTTTCTAGAATGCTCCCCACGGAGTGGAGGATGTGCATACATGTACATTGTGTTGGGCAAGGCAGAATTTCATAATGATGAGGGTAATAATCTATCTGCTACATGTATGTGCTTTAGAGACGCTGCAATGTATTATAAAGCGATATATAAAAATCCGAGTGGCTTAAAATTGATCAGGATCCTCCAAATTCAATTAGGCAATAGGCTTGATTGGGCAAATTTTATTAGGAAACATAAAAAAGATAAATATTGAACGACTGTATATATAACTCTTCATATCCTTTCTCCAAACATAAAACTGTGGGTGAATATTTTGTATTGTTTCTAAAGGAAAATGGTAATTGTGATTCCCAAATTTGAAAAAAAGGTATGGGTAATTATGAGGGGCGCAGCACTCAAATAAGTCACCCCCCAAAAAAAATAAATAAATAAAAAATAAGCACTCTTCAATAATGCAGTATACCATATCCCACCTCTGATTTTATTTTTCAAATTCCATCATTAAAATATATACGATGTTTCTATGTAGAAGGTAGAAAGTTGAAGAAGGAAAAATAGAACACAAAGCAATCAAGAAGACCTTTTGAGGAGAGAAATTGATGTGATTGATGACAAAGCCTAGTTAAATCCTTAACGATGTAATTAGAAATGAGAGCTCTCGCAGATGAGAGAGAACACTAAATAGATAATTCCACTTGATCTTGTAGTCCGAAACCGGTCGTTAACTAATGCAAGTCGTACTACACAAAATGGCTGGGTGAACTACACACCCAGAGAAAGTCAAATGGAAATCTTAATATGAAAAGGTCAATTCCTATCTCCAAATCTAAACATCTATATTTGCAGTATTTCCGTTCCGTTCACCTAATTGCTCACTTGATATCGCCAATGATACCGGGAGTGACGTACGCTGAGGACGGCTTATCATATTTCACTCTCGTTTCTCCGCAAATAAATCAATTTTCCTGTCGGTGCCGAGAGATTACTCGCCCAGGCCCGGATCGCCTTTTCAGCAAGTCACCTCACTTGATTCCAATACTGAGCCAATATCGCCCATTCCACTATGCATGATTGAGTACATATTTTCTAACAAGCAATATTTCCTTGCTACTCGGTACTGTAATCATATTAAAGCACGTGTAGAAGTGGTTGCTTCTAAAACCACTAATGCTCAAAATAGAATTATCCTCAAATGAAAAGGAGAAATGAACGTGTGACATAACAGGTGTATCGAATTACCATGTTCCGATAGTGCTACTATACTTGTTTATCTAACGTGACAATGGTTTACTGGGACTTAGCAATCATTGCCTGAAAGCAGCAGACTAAGACTTGGGAATGACGCACAGCAAAACAAAGGTTTTTATTACTTTTTACAAGCTTTTGTAAGCGTTAAGCTCATTGACTGAAAGTATCGAACACATGCGTCTCAAGTGCTGGCGGCAGAGTGATAAGGTACGCAACATGATTGGGGTTAAAAAAACTTGCCTATAACCAACCGTCTTCCCTTTCCTTTCACAACCAAGTTTCTCTACTAATTAACACAATGTGATGCCCCAAACCACATTATGTACACTGAAATGAAAACAGGAGAAGCTTCTATAGCCCTCAACAAAACCTGTTACGATGATTGCACTGAAAATCGAGAGCAAAAGTACTGGGTCGACGATGATCATCTCCCCACTTCGTTAGAAGGGAACATGCTAGCCAAGAACTGCGCACAGTATAGCTAGATTGGACTTGTTAACATTTGTATCACCTGTATGCTTCCAATGGGGGCTTCGGTACGTAACGTGATCCACGTTCGGGGCCGTGTTACTCATCCCAATAACTTGGCCGTGGCATAGATTAAGGGCCCATTCAGACTGGAGCACATTTGTTTGCAATTTGTACGACAAACACCGGATAGCTATTGTTGTTGAATCAACGTAACCCACTAAAGATTCAAAATAGATTTAGTTCACTTGTTTTTAAATGGGTCGATAAATGCTAGCTGGTACTGTACGTCATCCACATAAGATATATAGATATGATTTTAATCCTGCCTTCACTTTCTTCAAACTATATTCAAATGTCCATTTTTCTCTTTGACAGAGATCACAGTAGGACTATTATAAACATGACCATTATCTTCTGACAAACCTATCACTGTTGCATCATTTAAGAATGTTTACACTAGGTTCTTTCTTTTTTAATGGCTACTTTGGCACAGTTTTCTATTTGTGTGAATGGGAAGTCATGATGGAACACACTCATTTTGCTAAGACCGGTGGACCTACTACTCTAACAAGTGAACTATTCTTACCTGGGGACATGCCTTTGTCAAATTAATCATTTCCTATGAGCATTTTCGGAGGTTATATTTCCCCCCACATTAATGCAACCCTCAAACATGTGATTTTCTTTTAAATTCAATGACAGAAAAAAACTGATCTCTCTAAAAAAAATGTAAGACTATTTGGCAGGTTTGCCGAGAAATGAAATGTCCTCTCATCCTCTCTCATATACCCATTTAAGAACAAGATGGGTTAACATGTTAATGTATCTAGGCTATCAAATATGAATAAAATACACTGACAATTTTGTAATCTTAGTCATAGAGATATGGTAATCATTTATCTACAAAAAATCTACATAATCTTTCAAAAATGACAATCACGACTTGTAACTACTACCTTGCTTTATCTTTCCAGTTAGCCTGCAGGCAAGATGTTGATTATGAAAAAGTTTTTTTTTTCCTGCCTGAATGTAAATCTTCTGCCTTATTTGCAGTTTAATGACAAATGAACAAGCATCAATAGATGTTCTCCGTTGATCCCTAAATCCTCACCAAAGCCAGTCAAGCTAGAAGATTCAGAGACAAAAGAGGTGATGTCTTTGAGATGGAGAATGAGGGGGAGGAATGAGAAGAAAATTTGAAAGGATGTGGGGGTGTAACAGAGGGGGGGGGGGGGGGACAGGCGATGGGAAATTTGGAGAAGGAATGATAAACAGGATAGAGAGAAGGGTAGATGGGGAGGGGGAAGAAGGTTGAGAGAGGAGGGGGAAAAAAGAAGTTATTATTAATTGGAGAGGGGAGGAGGGGGGGGAGGAAGGGGAGTGGAGTGGGAGGAGAGGAATGGGAGGGGGAGAGGGAGGACGAGGAGGGACCGGGGGGAGGGGAGGAAGGGAGGGAGGGGGAGTGGGAGGAGAGGAAGGGGAGGGAGAGAGGGAGAGAGGGAGGAGGAGGGACCGGGGGGAGGGAGGGAGGGGGAGTGGGAGGAATGGAAGGGGAGGGGGAGAGGGAGGAGGAGGGACAGGAGAAGGAATTGGAGTTGGAGATAGGATAGAGGAATGACAACAATCAAATGAGATGGGATAGGGGGAGAGAAAGGGATGGGTTAATGAAAATGTGAAAATGGAAAAGGGAATACCGTGCATAGATGAGAAAAAAGACAAGATAAATACATAAGAACAAAGGGAAAGAGAGAAAAATAGAGAGAGGTGTATTAAGGAGTGATAAACAGAGGCAGAGACACACAGGGGGAGAAAGAGAAGTAGAAAGAGGGGAAGGAAGAGACGTTTCATTGAGAGGGAGTTGATAAATGGATCAGAGATACTAGAGGGTTCTTGAAAGAAGGATGAAGGGGGATGATGGTTAATTATT
This sequence comes from Lytechinus variegatus, assembly GCF_018143015.1. NCBI lineage: Eukaryota > Metazoa > Echinodermata > Echinoidea > Temnopleuroida > Toxopneustidae > Lytechinus > Lytechinus variegatus. Next base: position 58,304,015 of record NC_054741.1, read on the forward strand.
CATCGGCTAATGCTGCGAAAGATCCTTTTACAGCTGTGTGCAAACTAGAATCACTTAAAGGGATGCAGCCCAACAGCTCTGACAACCAGTCGTAAGGCATTCCCAGACTGACAGCGTTAGAGGTAATACCCCCATTGCAGAGGCAAGAAGATCTGGGCAGCATCTTGAAGATTTGAAGCTAAATCCTATCTCAGGTAATGCAAGATAGATCTCCATGATTTGCAGTCTGCAGAATAATAATCATAGCCCACAACTCGATTTATACACCTGGATTATTGAGCTTGAAAGGTTAAATTATCAACATGATTGGTAGATATACCCAGTAAGATATAGATAGAAATATCATCCATGATTGCTCTTTGAAAGATGTTCAAAGACAAATGATGTAATGGAGGATGATAGTGCTTTTAAGATGAGGCATTAATCACTCTGGACTTTATTGCTTTATGAACCAATAAATTATTATCCTTGAGACTTTGCCCATCTGTCTGTCCTCTGGAAGCCCTAAGCAATAGCTCATTGATGTGCACCTGCAATTACCCAAAATGGTTTACACTCAAATTTATGCACAGTTTTTCATTGCTTGACTACTAGTAGCTGGAGTGGAATACTTTTCAATAACAGAAAATCAATGGAAGCAAATATTATGGGATGATTCCTTTTACTCCTGCTTAACACTTGTAATAATAGCATGATATTTCATTGCTTCACATTATTACGTTGTCATCTTATTACTCAAATTCACACAAGTAATTCGCTTTCATGTTTGTATTTAATTCTCATGATTAATAAAGTCTATCCCTTAGTTTCACAAAAGCCTCAAATGGATATTCATCCATTTACAATAAAAGCATTTAGCATTTTCAAAGAATAATTTGATGATTGATGTTATTGTAGCGATCAAATTAATGTAAACTATTCACAACCATCCTTGAAGATGCTATAAAATCTCATTATACCAGCTTAGCATCAATTGAATGATGTTACCTTTACCTGCACAAAGCTTTATTTAAGTAATAATAAATAAGAACCTTGGGAAGCATGACTAATCATTTGAATAGACATTTATTTGTTGCAAGATGTCCTCAAGAATCAGCTCTATCAGGGAGTTGGGAGTACTCCCTGGTTCCATCTTGTATCCAAGGAACAATATTATTGGTCAGTTTTCACCATCTCGGCATTGTGCATATGATTTCATCTTCACAATCATATTATCAGTCACATACAACATATATATTTCACTCCAAAGAATGTACATATTTTTCAGCCTTAAAATGGGATTCCAAAGCAAAAGTGAGGGGCACTACATTATACAACGAAGACCAAAACGAGGCACATGCCCACTGTACCCCCCCCCCCCCCACCGTGCCAGCTCAAATGTACAACTTTCTTCACACATTTACTCCTACAAAATGTTATAAAGCTGCTAAAGGAACTCCCAGGGGACAGTCTCGGGTCTTAATTGAACCAACCAACTTAATTGATTTTACATTAACTGGATCATTTGAGATCCGTAAGGCTATACTTTTAATACTGGCCATCTTGTGGGCAATTCAAGAGCAAATTAATGGCACTCCAGAACATAAGAACATCTGTAACAGAGCTGAAAATTGTTAATCCTTTTATCCATTTAAAGTGTTAATTTTCTCTGAGTAGACCACTTCCTAAAAGGGCATTTTGCCTATAGCATTGTCAGTGGTCACCTTTTTCGGGGTGGTCAGCTGCTCATGTTCAGGTAAATTCTAAACAGGGAAAAGGCAATTGTTTTCATATACCCTTGGGTTAATTTCAATTTCTTAAAACTATCATAAATCTAATTGTTGAAAAGCACAGGGAAATTCATGTTACAACTTAGAATTCTGATGATCTGTTCATAAAGCACGCCCTCAAATCATCTAACAAAAAGGTACATTGGTGTGGGTATTGAGATGGCATAAGCAAGGACCTCTTGATTTAGCATGGATGTCCATGATTTAAGTAGGGGTGTTGTACATGGTGAATCAGGTAAAACTGGGAGATCAGTCACATAACATTTCCACGGGACTCGCAATTCGATAAAAATGATACTATCAGTATCACAGATTGGTCCAACGAGTGGGGGTGGTGTAGGAGTGGCAATCTCCTCTGTGGAGCTCCAAATAAAAGCTCTTCTGTAACAGCTCCATTATAAACTCATCTGTGATGCCCCAATAAAAATGAGCATCAATAACATCCATCAATTGCAGCAGAAAAAGGCAGGTGATAGAGCCGATCGTCAGTGATGTAACAAAAGATGATAAAAATAAAAGGGGATCAAGACATAGCTTTGTAAGGGTGTGAAAAAAGACTTGCAAGAATTTACGCAAAAAAAATCACTTGTTAAAGTAAAGAAGTTGTGCGTCAATACCATACCATACAAGTAATAAGACGTATGTTGCTTTGATGGGCAAGTTAATACATAGTAATCCTGTAGGCCAGTGACATGCACATTTGAAAAGTAGTTTGTCAAACTACAAGAAAAAACAGCACAGAATATGTAATGATGAGTCGCTGATGAGGATTCATCTGATCGGATAGATATGACACTAGCAAATAAGCAACAAAATTGAACAATCGGGGGGTGGGGGATGACAGCAATAGCTTACACAAGCACTTCAGATTTCATGATTGTGGAAGAATTTTTTATAGTGTAATGTGAGAAATGGAATGGGGATATAGGAAGGCAGGACTTGGGGTGGGGGGGGGGTAAGATAAGTGCCCTGTCACTTGTAAAAACTGAAACTGGGTCAACAGCTTTAATAATAGAAACCTCTGCTCATATTTTCACATGAAAATCATCGGAATAGTATTAGAGCCTTTGGCGTATGTCGTTAATCCAAAATGTCATATCCAAATCTCATTTCATTCTTGGTAATCATGGCATTCAAGACTAAGCCTCCATATGGGTGGCCGAAAACTATGAATTGCCGCCCCTAGATCATTCGTTCCCATGTCACCTCGTTTCAAGCTCCCAACTTTACTCCCCTTGCATCTTGCGTCACAAAATTGATGATTAGCAGTATTTCAACGCCACGATAATTGTACTCCAAATACATCAGGATACTGCATGTTATATCATCAAACCGGCAAGGAGTTTTGAAGTATGTCTTTTGACACGTGCGCTATTTTGGCTCAAAATTTAACACATCATCTGTCCCATGAATGAAGCTCTGAAATTTTGAATTCTAAGAGATGAAAAGAACCGTTTAATGAGCGAACCTAAAGTTCAACGAAGGGGGGGGGACCAAAACGTGGTAATAACACATCACAGTAATGCTGCCAATAGCGATGGGGATATCTGGACGAGGAGGTTTGACGTATATTGGTATTCCTCATGACGTTGACAGCTACATACATATTCCCTGGCATAAAATAGAAAGCATTGCCTGACTGGTTAGGCCATTTTCAACTCTCCATCCCCCTTCCCAGAATGCCTGTATGCTTGACATTTCCATTGTTTTCTTTCCGTTAACCCTCTCTGCCATGCTCATACACTTCAAAGCATCTGAATTTCAAGGGGAAAAATAAAGTGCAAAGGAGGGAAGCCATCCACTAAGTATTTCAGAGGCAAAATACCAAAACCCCTTTTCCTTTGATAATTTTTCTGTTCGATGTATAGTGCAAATCTATCATCAGCCTTTTTTCCCCAAGCTTTGATCATTTATTGAAGTCAACGCAATGATACTTATCATACTCCAGGTACTGACAAAGCATTTCATGTATCTTTCTAGGTTTCCTCCCCCCCCCCCCCCCTTAACTGAGCCAGTACACTAGTGCAGTAGAGAAGAGAAATGAAATGGAAACAGATTCAAGACATTGCTTCCTTTATCTTATGCAAAAGCCCCCTGGCACTTAACAGATATGTTATACCATCTATTAGAGGGATATCTGGAGCACCCTAGTTCATATTCATATCATACCATTTCAACTATTATACCTTGGCGTAAAACCTTCCCTGGATGAGGCCGAGGTCAAAACTTTATGTAGTTACATCTACAAGCTTTATCATATTAAGTACCTGTCCATCTCCATATTTCCATTCTCACTATTGCTATCTCCCATAGTAGCCTATTTGTACGTTTAAAGGGACGTTCCACTTTTGGTCATGCCTATGAATTCAGGAAGATATCTGCTTCAGAACTTGGAGACATCCGCAACGTACTGAAGGTGAAATGCTATTGAGACACCTTGTTTACGAAATATGGCAGTGATTGTGCATAATAATACTTTGAAGTTATCCATAAGTGGATAAGAGGATAATACAGTTAAATCATGCTTTAAAAAATGCAAGGTAGTAGACACAGAATTTCAAAATGCTCAAGAGAATGCAAGGAAGTTAACAACAAATTTTGTAAGTGGGACTACACCACAATGAGAAATTAAATATTCTCACAGGATGATTTCTTGATATGGATGGAGTATGACACTTCTTGAGAGCGATGATTTTCACGGAACATTACTATGGTGATACCTCATCTCATGGGAATCAAACCAAAAGGGGAAAACCTGTGACTCCTTTGCCACGACCATGGCTCGGCCTTCTCTTTAAACTTGGCTTCACGGATATGGCCGTGCCCTTGAATCTGAAGAACAATCTAGGAGAGGAAGATCTCCTAGCTAAATAGGATTGTGATGACAAGCAAGGCTCACTAAAGGGAAGTTTATTCGCCCAAGGGACAGGGAATGGACATAATGCTTCACTCACACATTTCAGCATTTCAGCACTAGGGCACAAATTGGCAATCAATAAGGAGCTTTCATCTATTTCTCTGAATGGAGGACGCTGGGATGCAGCACCATAAAGAGAGGTGAAAAGAAAGTATCATTATGCAAGAGACGGATGACGAGAGTTGGGTGGAAGGATACACAGCCAAGTGAGCATCTCATGACAAAGAATAGCTACACCTTGACAAAAGGATTTTAGAGTTGAGGTGTCTCTATAAAGTAATCTTAGCCTAGATTGCAGAAGAATATCCTATACTCAGAGGGAAGCATAAGACACTTTGACATGGATCAGAGGGTTCTATGTTTGAGCCCTAAGTTACAGAAGGATGCATTCCACCTCACTCAGTCTTTTCTACTCTCTTGGACTACATATCCTCCCGTTCTGGCAATGAAGCTTACCACCTCAAACATTCTTTCCCTGTTTTTATCATCCATACTTGTATTCTTTCCTCTAACGATCTTTTCCTGCCTTCCTTTCCTTTTCTCCTTGCGAGGATGACAAGATAACTTCTTTTTCCCCTCCTCCTCTCTCAACCTTCCCCCTCCCTCCCCATCTACCCTTCTCTCTATCCTGTTTATCATTCCTTCTCCAAATTTCCCATCACCTGTCCCCCCCCTCCTCCTCTCCCATTCTTCTTTCCCTTCCCCTCATCCATTTCCCTACTCCATCTTTCTCTTCCTCCTCCCATTCTTCCTCATCCCGCCCCCCCCCCCTCCCGACTCCAGAGCCGAGCCCATCCAACCCCAGTAATCCAGGTATCACTCCAAGTAGCCTCCCTCTCCAACCTCTGAAGTCCTTTCTTCCCTCTTTCCTCCTCCTCTCATCATATTGATCGCTACACATACATCCATCTTGGAGGACCTCTCCAGAAGCCTCTTCATAGCTACCCAATTCTCATGGACCACTCAAATACTTGGACCTTCCAGAAAGAAGAAGAGTGTCCATGGTTCATGCTACCATGGTAATTCTCGAGATGAAATCATGGCCGAAAGATATTATGAGGGCCGTGAACTTTTGATATGATAACCCCCACCTATTCTATGTGACTATTGTAACTTGCATATTTGGATTAAAAAAATGATATCCCCAATTATTCTATACTTGTATATTTGGTGCAAAAAATTATATTACTGTGGTGTTTGGAAGAGAATATCAATATAATTTCTTTAATAAAAATTAAAGGGGCTACCTTCCATGCTGTCTTGATGCTTTCAAAACAAGCAGTCTTTTTGTTACCATTAACCATCATATTTTGAAAATACAGACTGTTGCTTAAAGAAGCCTGACCTACTGAGATATGAATGATGATGCAGAGAACATGCCTTTTTCTTACAGGTTATCTTTTCATCCACGTAAGGAGAAAAAGAAAGGAAGGCAGGCAAAGAGTGACACAGAGACAGAAAAATTGTGAAATAGGTGAGGTTGCAAGTGTGTGTGGGAGAGAGATAGAGAGAGAGTGGGGGTAGGAAAGGGAAGTAAAATGGAGATGCAGAACTGAACAGAAGAGAGCAGGTGCTATGAAAAACAATACAAGATGCCCCAACTGAGAAAGCCTAAGTGAAAGATGAATGGGTGAGAAGAGGAGAAAATGAAAAGCAGTAAGATAAGGAAAGAGTGGGGATGGATAGATTATACAAAGGAGGAGTGCATGGGTGTTTTCACCTGTCTTGAGCCTATCCCATAATCTCCCATGTCCTATTCTTCACTCATCGAAACGCAAATTGACTTCCTGTATGCACTCCATCTACTTGCCAACCCTTCCCCAGCTCAAGAACTAAATGCCACTCTTTTTTTACAAAAATATTAGACCCTGGTTAAAAAGACCACAGCTACTGAGTTAGACACATGGCAAGACCGCAAAATATAACTAAAGACTAAACCAGAGACGTCATACGTCCTGAATGTGCCTACTTTAAACCATGGACCATGGATGTACTATTCCCTGTTCAAACCATGCAGTAAAGAGCAGTATTGTGCCCTTTTCTTGAAGTCACAGAAAAAAAAATAATTGAAGCCCTTTATGGAATGACAAATCTACCTCAAACTATTTTATTTAATGTAACTATTCTTTTCCATCTAAGAAGCTTTGAGTAATTGAAATAGACAGTTTCTCGATTGAAGTGCTCCCTCGCTCGTTCTCTCTGGAAAAAAACAGTGAAGACCTGAAATCTAGGTCGGGTTGGTAAAGGTCAGAAGTAATGAATTTCTTCCCCTGAAAGGGGACAAAGCAGTAACTATTAGAGCTCCGTGTCATACACTATTTTTTGCACCAGTCTACATGAATGCAAAGCCTAGTCTACATGAACACCAATTTTGCAGCGAGAATGCTTTGATATGTCTGCAACATCATCCCCAATATGACATAAAGTTGTCTAAACTTCGCAGGTCCAATGAGAGCCATCTGTCTCCCATTCACTTTTTTCTCACTTCTACCTAATTATCTTCCCATCGACTTTCAATTTCAGCCGCCCACAACATGATCTCACGACCTGACGCCTCGTCAATGGCAAACATAGGAGCCATCTCCATCCAGGCATCTAATGACATCATTACACTTGGTATTTGCATGGTATCTATCCATTAAAGGGACCATTTATCACAAGCAAACTGAAAGTAACCATTGTCCAGCTGTCGATAGCCAACGAAATCCAAATTGAAATACCCTGCAGAGATCGAAAGTAACGAGAACTTCTTCAAAAGTCCTGCCTTTGTTACCCAGCTGGAAACTTGATAAACTTTCTTTGACTGAGCAAGAACAAGGTGTAATTTCAATCTTTGCAATGGAAAGTGTTCCTCTATCTTTAGCTGAAGCAGCCATAGGTTTCCTTTTTAATTTACACTTTGGTTAAGTTGACCATGAGCCCTACGTTCAAGGATTGTTCATATTCGCTAATAACAACACCAATGGGATTTTACAATAGATCGTTTTCTGAAGGAGGGAAAATATTCTTGAGAGTTTGTAAACTTTCACTATTTCTTGAAGTGTTGGAAACATAGCATATTCTAAAGTATATGGATATGAACAATATTACTATGGAAACATCCAACACCTACATGCAACACGGTTTCCCAAGAACAAGCATATAGCAATATTTCTCCTACATCTGTCATATCCATATGCACTTCAATTAATATTTCCAAATAATTCAAGCCTCATCAACTTCACGTATTATGAAGTGCTATTAAGTACTTCAACAACTGTTGTATAAGTGAAGTACATTTACTAAAATATATGGGTGACATAATTTAGAGAGGCTGAATAGCAGGTTTCTGCATGATAAACTCTACGTTTTCCAAAACAGTTCAACTACAAGGAAGATCAAAAGAAGAATAAACGTAACATCAACTGGAGTTGCTATGCAACAACGGAAAAGTCATTGGTTTATAGTGAAAAACATTTTCATACATCATTTCCCCTTCAAATGAATTATTTATTCTGAAGACTTTCTTATTCATTTTAACCAAAAATGTGGAAATTCCTTTGCTGCCCAATTGAAATTTCCACGTTTTTGCACAGAGAGTATGATTTTTCGACTGAAGCTTACATAACCATTGCATAAAGGAAGAATGCTTCATATGAAAGCAAGGAAGGCCAATGACGTAAGAAATCCTTTGTAACACACTCTAGATGAAGAAACGCAAATTAATAACCGCATCAATCCCCATTCCCACTTATTTTTAGCAACTGTTTTTACATTCACCCACAAGATGAGTTAAGCCCTAGAACTAACTGGATGTAATTTTTATGAGAGAGGAATTCATCATTTATCCATGTTTGCCCAAAATTCCTTTAGAATTGGATGCCCTCAAATTGATCAGAGAAGATGAAATTTTTCATGCTGTGTTTTCTCATACTGCCCCATCCTTCATCATAAGAACAGACATTCAAACATATCAGAATTGGTTACCACGGTAACCATCAATAGGAGAATGGAGATGAATGATGGTGTTTGTTTGGAGACAAATCGCCTTCAAGGACTCTTGTCCTCTTCCCATACTCCATCATCATTCAAAGGACGGAGAAAAAAAAGGAAGAGAGAGTCAGAGAGGGGGAAAGAGAGAAGAAAGAAAGAGAGTGTAAATAAAAGGACAAGAAAATGAATTATTAGGAGGAACAAGAGGACCTATGTAATAACCACTTAATATCATGAAAAGCTGAAAATCAAAATGACAGAAAATGCATAAAAAACAGTAAGACCACTCTAAAATCATATATTAACTATATCCTAATTGATTCCCAATAATGCACCGAATTTCCCTTTCCACAAAATCCTTGTATGATTCATATCGATTAGTCAACCTCCTTTTGACTTGTATCTCATATGACAGGCAGATATTAGGAGTGAAAAGGACCACTTGCAGGACATTTTTTCTTCATTTTTTCAATTAAAAATGCTCTTAAATTAAATTTTATTGCACCAATGTCAATATAAAACTCTGGACTGCTACCTTACCTCAAATTTACCACAATTTTCATTAAGTATTCCAACGTGGCGTATATCTGATCCAAGTATTAAAAAATGAGGTCGCCCATGAATATGTATCTGGGGCACGGTAATACATTAACCTAAATAACATGTCAATAAATATGAATATCTAGTATGATATAAAGGCCTCTAACATTTATTCACTTCAACATGCATGTACACATCAGTGTGTCATATACACCCCATCATTGTAAGGGTACATAGTTGTGTTCTAATAGTTCCATTGCTTCTGAAACGAGTTCTAAGATCTGTTCCCTTTTGTCTCTACATTTTCTATATGTGACAGAATAAATAAAACATTGTACTCTTTTGGTCGATCACACATTACATCCACCCCGAAAATAATAAGACCGAATTTCCGAAAACAACTGCCACTCACTTTCAAGGTTTTTCATTAAATATATTCGATATTTGCTAAGTTTTCCCACAATATATGAAGCATATTACGCACACTCAGGAAACAATTCATCAATTTTACGAATGCAAACGCAAACATATTCCAACTATTGTCCATCAGCTTCCATGCGTGCACCACAGCAAATACACAACCCACATATGATCCGATTTGGAATATAAAATTTGCAGTATTCCTTTGGTAGTATATGGCTGATTGCATTGCATTCAGTGAACTCTATTTGAATTGTCTGTAATTATCACCCCATTCATTTTCTTGAATTAAAAAACCACAAAATATTCCATTTAGTTGAAAGGGAATCATTAAATAGTAGCACAAGTCAATTTTAGCCTACACTGTTCTTGCACTCTTTCTAATTTGTTTACCCGCAAACTACCATATATCATGTTGATTTATATATACATATCACTGAGGGTGAATACAAACTGAAAATTTTCAAAAATTAAAAAGGATTTTGAGGTCAACTTGGACGAGAATTATAAAAGGTTCACTTTAAAATGATGTTGCACTCGCCTACATCAATGATATTTGGTTTTTACAAAAAATGTTGCTACTATTTTGAATTTCAACTTATCTGCCATATTGCAAATAGAAAAAGGTAATTTCACGACTGTTCAGATGAACGTTATATGTTCTCACCAGTTCAAAACTCAATTTATCCTCGCCACAATTGTATGTGCGTTCATCGAAAATGATTGGATTTGATGCTTATAGAATTAAAGGTTGCGTGCACCTTTCAATGTAATCTAACTGTAATTAAGTCCCATTACAATTCAATTATTTTGCAGCGAAGAAGGGCACACTCACGCTCTCTTCTTGATTCCTATTATGTTGCAAATCCACTTAGCTTATAAATGTGACAAGTACACAGAATATGACAAAACCGTTCTTTCTCCATATTTTTCTTACGAATTTCTTCTTTTTTACAATGTCATTTTCTTTTTTTCTCAAACTCAACCAACGACTTGCTTCTTGCTATTTCTCACTGCTACCCCTCCCTCTCTTTCTCTGTCTCTCTTTTCCATGCACTTGTTTCGAAACACATTTGCTTTCCACTGCATCACATTTCATTTTATTACTGCAGCCCACAATCAAATTACGGCTTGCATCGCAGGTGTGCAAATGGCTTGTCACAAGGCATGAACATAACAATTGTCCATATCTGATAACCACCGATGTCTTTTACAAGTCTTCTAGCATCCTGAACTTGGGCAAAGTGGAGTCCAGGAAAGGGCTCGGCGGAGTAGAAATAAACCCTTTTGTTTCTTGCACTCGGGCGGGTGAATAAAGTGAGGAGAATTAACGAGCGAAGCAAGGATCAGGGGGGGGGGAGAAAGGTAATGCAATAATGCCCGGTGTTGCTTGGTGCGCAGTACATTCCGCTACGCCAAGCAATCTCCATCTTGTCACGTAGCAGGAAAAGAGAATATTAGACGAAGGTGGACAGGAGCACTTTTAAGGTCTCTACTTAAATTGCACTTTCTGCATTTAAAACAGGGCAAGGTAGATGGACACCACTACACAAATTAAGCTGTGTGGAGATGGCGACAAGAAAACAAGAATAAAATACCACAAAACCGTGAGATTAGTAGTTTCTCCAGATTGAAGCACATCATGTCTGCATTACATTCAAGAAAAGGCAACCTTATCACTAACACATATTTCCCCCTGCTTTTTGAGTAAACTTATGTCCAGACTTAATTAAAGAGAGAATGAAACAATGCATCAAACACAAATACAAATGAAATAAACAACTACACTGATAAGTAAATACAAAAATTCAAAGGAATGGTTTAGACAGGTTTTTTTTTTTTCTTTGTTCGTTTCCTTTCAGATAAAACCAGAACAAAATTGCCTGCGCTCAATTGTACAATTCTTTTTTATTCATTCTATTCATTATTATCAAAAAGACATTACATCAGAAGTGATGATTGAATGCCAGTATCAATATATCTTCTATCACCAAATTCTGATATTACATGTCAGGTGCAAGAAGGACAGCTCCAATTTATTTTTTACAAATTAAATTGAAGTTTGCGAATGAAATAAGCAGGAGATGAGAGATACGGAAGTCCACCATCAGAGCAGCTTTCAGCTCTAATAGTCCAGCCCATTCTGATTATTTACTATATACCTGATCTTACCCTACTCACAAATGACCATTCGCATTATCTATCTCTTTTTTTAATTTTATAATATATCTATCTCACTGTGAAGACAAATAACTCTATAGCTATACATGCTAATGGCCAAGTTAATTGTGAAAGATTTCAAGCATTTCAGGCAACATGGAGAATATTTCTGCTGTCATTAGGTCAGGGAATTGGACTTTTCAGTCTCCGAGTTAAGGCCGATTTCTACCTTTCTGAATGATTTTACATTGTATATTAATGATAATTTTAATACTATCTAGTCATCTCTTACATTCTTCTAATTTGATACTTACAGAAAACTAGAATAATCCCTTATCAACACAATAAAAATGTTGCCATTTGGTAAAACTTGTGGCTAATATTGATCACCTGTTTATGTTTTGCATTAACTAATAAATGATTATAACATTCAAAATAACGATAAAATCCTATATTGTTGCATGTCTAAAGGAATATTTTCATTAATAATATCATTCATTTCAAGGCAAAGAAGGACATTAGTGATAGAACATACGAAGGCTAAATACACAATGGATGACTACAATTTTCATTTCATGGTCTGTCGACCTGTTATTGCAAGGCCTGTGATGTCATTGTTATCTTTTAAAAAAGAGTGTCACAAACATCCTTGACAAGATCTCAATATCAGCTTCTCCTGATGGTGTGGGAAAGGAAACAGTTTCGGTCCATGCAAGTTTTCATATTTGAAGCTAATAACTGAAGAATAATTACATACGGAGCATGAGTGTGTTTGCTCGTCAAAGCAATGATCCCCCCCCCTTCCTTGGAGTTCATGCCCTCCCTCCCCCTACTCTCAATCTAAGCAGACATACTGTCCATATCATTATGAAAATAAATTAAATCTACTGACTGTCTAAACAGATCATTTTCAGCCAAACCAAACGCAGTGTGCGTGACAAGGAAACATAAATGCCTCTCTTGACGAGGCTCCGCACACGCCATCTCTACCCCGCTAGCACCACGGAAAGACGGCGTGGATGGAGGAAACTCGTCAGGAGGGCCGGGTGATGAAACTAGAATTGGTCCCTATTAATGTTGAGTCTGGAGGATGTATAGATGTTTATCACCCCGATTCTACCATTAATCATCCTGTTTTTTATCAGTGCAGATGGTAGGGAGGATCAACACCCATTAGATATTACATTTCCAACACCACAGCTTCACATTAAAATTTAAAGGGCAGTAATAGATTATTTAATTTTAGTAACAAGGTGGAAAACTTTTCTAACCTTACAAACTAATTTTTTCCCTGCTTTCAGATTTTCAGTTACTTACAGCCAAGCAATATACCTGATTATGTAACTGTTCTAGATCTCAATGTAACCTTAATTTTTTTTAGTATGAAGCAAAAGAAATATATATACATATCTTTATCAAGTCAAAAGAATCCTATTACATATCAGTTAATCTTCAATCAGACTCTATTACTTTGTCAAAACACTACACTCAACCTATCTCTAGGTATAACCAGGGAAGTAGGAGACCGATTCCCTGGTAAGTAAAACCCAAGTTCTGCAACCGATCTACTGTTAATGATCTTAATTGCTGCTAAAATTAATTTCTTGCCAAATAAAATTAATTTCAACCTCCCACTTTCCCAGGCTATCACATGCAAACCGACTCGACTGAAAACAATCATCAACTTCCGAGAAGAAGGTTCTTATGATCATTGACAGCAACACTAAGCACCTTCTTGCAGGCAAGCAAAGATATCAATCTCAAGTTTATGTTCACCAATCCATCTGACTAAACTAAGCGCAAGAAGTCATTCCATCCACTCTGGAAACTGCCATATTTGTTTGTCTTTGGTGAAACCCTAGGTTTAACCAGGCATTGACTTCCCCCAGCATTATGAATGACTCTGTCTAAATAAAACTAAACACATCAGTCAGAAAGGGTAGATTGTTACAATGCCATCTCTCTTCTTACTGCTAGCTGCAATTAGCCTAGTTCGAACCAGATCAACACTGCCTTTGTTTCTCCCAAGGTAGTAGCAGTTTAGGTCACTTGGCAAAACAAGATTGTGCTTGTGTTTCAGTCTGAAATGAGGTACTGAAATGGAAGATTGAAGTCTGATGCATTGTACAACATTCTACACCCACTCTATAAAAGGTTGTTATATCTATCTGAAGTATAGACTCTGGTTTTGCTTAGTATCTGAAATATGAAATACTTGGGTTAAAAGTGACATGCTTCCCCCCCCCCAATCACGCATAAAACAACATAAAATAACGTCGTGGAGTGAAGAAATCTTTGGAAGTCTTTTTCATAAGACATCTAATGCAGATATGGACACATTCTTCCTTATCGGTTCATAGTCCATAGACTCTCATCTCCTCCCTTCCTCTTTTTGTCTCTCTCTGTCTGTCTTTCCCCCATGCCATTTCTTTCTTTTCTATCTTAGGAAGAACTAATAGAAGGTCTACCCCTCCCCCAGCCCACCTTCGCAATACACAACAAAAAGGTTTGCAAACATCAAGAAGCGTTAAGTCAGAAATTAGTTCCTTATTAAATGGTATAAAGATATGCTTTCTACACTGACGACATTCTGAAGCCATGTAAAGGCTAAGTACAGATTAAAAAGATATCACTGATTCATTTGCATCAAGGTGAAATGATATCTTATTAATCATACAGGATATTTGGAATAAAATGTAAGGATTCTTGTCATTGCTTTTAAAACCATGGTACTGGATTAGAGGTTTTACACCAACAAAGCTTATAATATGGGATGCTGAAAGGCAAAAGGTTATAACTCAATGTCTTAATACAAACAGTTTTGTTGATTCATTTGAAGGGGGATCATTCAATCTTTTAATAATTTGTTGTTTTTTTCAAAATTGGAATCCATCCCCTTCTCTGGTGTAATACCCATATCTTCTGCTTCCTCCCTTTCAAAATTTCAAATTAATCCATTCAGGAAATCTACATTTGAAAAGTAAAGACTCTTTGCAATTGGCATTTATAATTTCTTTCTAAGGGAATGCCCTACTGTGTCTCAACAGGTTAATCTATTCAGATCTACTCAGGGTTATTATCTCCATTGTGTAATTTGAGTGATAGGCTTCTCAAAGATAATACCTAATTGCTTTCTTGAATACTTGAGAATTAACCAGAAAACCAAACAGGAAATCTTCATTTTCTCTTCACAGTGTTGTAAGATTTTTGAGTATTTCCTCTGGATATTGAATGCACAAATGCAGAAAAATAATACATGTGATTTGTGAAATTGCAGGAACGGTTAGAATGAAGTCAGTTGTAGATGAATCCTTACAGAGGTTGGGCTTTCCCTTTGATCTGAGCTAATCCCTCACATCCATTTGTTTATATTGAGAGCAGTTCCCCTGACAGTGTTTATAAACTCTTCTTTCCCCTGACTGCATGTTCCTTTTCTTCTTCTATGCGCCAGCATTGCAATGCAGAGGTCAGGTTGAAGAGGGAAAGCGATTAGGGAACATTCTTATGCAGTCTTCAACGAGACCTTCCTTCAAGTACAGCCCCCATCATCCCTCCCCCAATCCAATCCTTATATAGAAATGCTACAGAAAGCCTTGTAACCTTATAAAGTTTAGTAATAATAAGAACACTCATTTACTGAGTTTACCCTTGACAGCCACTCATGCTTCTTTGACAATAGTCTCCATAAACCCTGAGATACACACTACTTTATTTTCCACTGATATGCCAAGCACATGGTGGGTTTTCACAAGCCGTTCACAAGATGCAAATGACTTAACGCAAAACAGGGGAGCGTTTCATGAAAGGACTTGTCAGACGTTTTATCCGACAAGTCCCATTTTATCCGACAGTTGCTATAGTAACAGTGCCTCTCAGCCAATCAGAATCAAGGAAAGATGTCAGATCTGACAACTTGTCAGACAGAAATGTTGATGAAACGGTCCCCTGGTGACCCATTCTTTTGCTACATGAAATATCCCTATGAAGATAGCCAAGCACCTAAGAACATGTTCCAGTTGTGCGTAACTTTATGAAGCAGCTTCATGAACACCCACCAGGCTAGATAGCTATAAGATTCCATTTTGAAAAGTCTTTGGTGTCACTTCGCGGTTTCTTTCCAATTCGTCTAATGCCATTTCGTCCAATTGCCAACTCGTCTACCATCATTTGGTCTACCATCAGTTCGTACACTCACCACATGGTCTACTTTCATTTAGTCTAATACCATTCCATCTAATAACCAGTTGGTCCAATAGCCTTTAAGTCCATATACCATTTGGTATGATTGCACTAAGTGTTAAATTGTACAAAATGAATGAAAATGAAATGGATATTACACCAACCGGTAATGAGACAAAATGGTCATAGACGAAATGGTGATTAGACGAAGTGATGATTGGACCAAATGATTAATAGACCAAATGGTTGTTAGACAAAATGATGATGGATGGAATGGTATTATACTAAATGAAAGTAGATCATGCGGCAGCAGACGAATGGGCAATTGACCCACCCCGCCACCAGGGATCATCTTCCAATTCATAAAGGCTCTTAAACCCAGCCACCATGCCCGCCATATCAAGCCAACTTTACTCTCTCCAGGACTATGTACATTTGAAAGACAATAACATCTTCAACATTTCTTGGATAACATTTCTCTCCAGGACCATGTACATTTGAAAGACAATAGAGAGATTTCGATTGTCTGCGACTGCAACGTATTCCTAGTTCACCGGAAGTGGTGACAACGCTCGTTCAGTATCACGTTCGTACATTGATGAAAACAGTTTCGATTTAAGTCGACGTACCCGTACCACGCCACAGCATATACCAGCGTGATAGCGAGCGGGCCGTGGGCCGATGCTTGGCCGGAGAATCAGGCGTAGCATCACGCTACGAACCAGTTGGGCGACTGTGTGGGTGCAACATTTGCACTCTTGCGCAAAAAGCCGAAAAAACACGGTTCTTTGGAAATAAAACATCAATTACCTATCGGATATGTAGTGTCTGAAAACAGGACATACTAAATGTAATGGAAAAGCTGGTAACAAGCAGTAATTTGCAGTTTACCAGCCCTGCTGAATCAACGAAACTCGAGTGTTGATGCGGCTTCATTCATTTTTGCCAAGCTGGGATGACGTCATCATGTACGAACTAGCGCTCGTTCGAGCACTATGACACCGAACGTCAAAACCCTCAAATACGAGTCACAGATTTGGTCAGTGGACGAGAAGGCTCGTCACAGATTACTTCGCGCATGCGCAGTGCTCCCAAAATTCCTTAATCTCGTACGTCCACATGGCACGTCATAGAAAACGAAAGGTCTCAAATAACATCTTCAACATTTCTTGGATAAACATATTTGCTTCTCCACAGCTATAAATAAGGTGATGCTTGAAAGAGGGATTGGAAAAGTGACATCAAAAATAAACAACCAGCACCTAGCGAGCATGTGCTTTGATGTGACCTAAAGTCAGCACAGTCCAGTAATCTTATGTATATCTGTCAGGCTAGGTATGTCATTTGCTTCAATCTCTTTCACATGCTGCAGATAGCTGATGTTCAATTGCTCAAGTCGTTACAGAGACCCAAAGAGATGTACCTACACATTTGGTATACTACTTTAACACAGCTGTATACTTTACCATTGGAAAACCCCATCCCCAAGGCAACTATCACATCACGTAGGCCTATACTTCAATACAAGCCTAACTTATAGGTCGACTGGCATTTCTTCATATAGTTGTTTGTGTCTGGTTAGAGAAGGAGGGCAGGGTCGTGCTTTTCACTTCTTTATGGGGCTAGAGGCTAACAATGCCCAATCATTGATTAACACTCCAAATACCTCTCTTAACATCCTAATGCAAATAGAACAATCCTATTCATTCCCATCACATAAGCCCTATACTTGGTGACATCGCAACGCTCTTATGATGGCTGCACTTAAAACATTTTATGTCTTTTCTTAAAGGACAAGTCCACCCGAACAAAAACTTGATTTGAATAAAAAGAGAAAAATTCAACAAGCATAACACTGAAAATTTCATCAAAATCGGATGTAAAATAAGAAAGTTATGGCATTTTAAATTTTCGCTTATTTTCAACAAAATAGTTATATGAACGAGCCAGTTATATCCAAATGAGAGAGTTGATGACATCACTCACTCACTATTTCTTTTGTATTTTATTATATGAAATATGAAATATTGTTATTTTCTTGTCATTGTCATGTGAAATGAAGTTTCATTCCTCCCTGAACACGTGGAATTCCATTATTTTAACATTTTGTGCTTCAGGCAAGGAGGTCCTAATGGTCAAATTCGTAAAAGTTGAAATATTGTATAATTCAAACAATAAAAAAACAAAAGAAATAGTGAGTGACATCATCAACTCTCTCATTTGGATGTAACTGACTCGTTCATACAACTATTTTGTTGAAAATAAGCGAAACTTTGAAATGTCATAACTTTCTTATTTTACATCCGATTTTGATAAAATTTTCAGCATTGTGCTTGTCTGATTTTTCTCTATTGATTCAAATCAACATTTTTCTGAGATGGACTTGACCTTTAATAACTTTCAGTGAATGCTAGGTTTGAAGAAAACAAGGTTTCAGGAGAAACACCAGGAACGGAACTCATCATTTTTCAATTGTTACATTCAATTGATTTTCTAACAGAAAAGCGGCGAACAGAAATGAAAAATTTACTTTGCCTAGTTGAATTTACCATAAAGCAATGGGTACCAAAGCATGTTCCTTTCCTCCCCCCCCCTTCCCCAACCTCATAGACATGCATGATAGATTGTCACTCATCGATGACTCAGCTACGGACCTAAATAAGTCGTAATTAGCATTCTTTCATGTTAATATCATTCACCATGAATTATTACATCCACTAATATATTATTTAAAAAGAAACCCTGTTCTTAAACAAACGGAGCGAGATTAAATGGACATGGATTGAAATTTACCCCCTAACTAGCTTCCATCATTTAGGCAAAATGCTAGTGGGCATTATGAAACATTGATCTTCTAAGGACAAGAAGATATGTCATAATTTTTCATTCATTTGGAATAATATTTTCCAGTACTTATATCATAAGCCTTTGATAAGCATTGCTATCAATGTTTCAGTGTGCTGTGCTAATATAGATAGGCAAATGCACATGAAAAAAAGTTGGGAAATATAAAAATAAAACAATATTTATTTTATATACCTACCATATTTTGATAGATAGGCTCATTATTTTTTACCAAATACTAAATTACAACATATTGAACAGTACCAGATCATACTCATTTTTCTCATCATAAACGGTATCTGAGTTTTGTTATGTGTATTGAAGACCACCCCTTTGTTCATTTTGGAAAAGACCAACCAATGCAACATCTGAGTCTTCAGGGACTCCCGATGTCAATGACATCATGAACCTCTCCTAATGATGATCTACCGCACTAACACTTTGACATGTCATTCTTGAGAGTTGAAATATCAGATATGTCAAGAGCTTGTTCCAAAAGGTTTTACATCCCGTTTTGATGAAAATTGACTTAACGGTTGGACAAGGGTTCTCACTATAATAACAGAGCAACCATGAATGAGGATACAAACTTTTTACACCAATTTTCCATAGATAAATCAAGCTGAATAAGAACCTTTTCGAACTTGTAAGACTTTATGCATTGAGAGATAGGTCTAGTATCCACAAGGTTCTCCAGTGTCTGATTTCCCTACGTTTTCCTATTTCATACTTTTTTTTGGTCTTGCCTTTTTTTTCATATGGTTCAAGGTAAGCACAAGACTTCTGCTAAACAGTAGGTGGGCGTGACACCCTGGCCTATATAGCAGGGCAAGACTGGTTTTAATCAATTTCAGATTCCTCTAGAATCACCTCCTGGTTTATGAAACCAAACCACCCTGGTCTCTCCAGGTCACTGCTTTCTTACAAAGCTGGAGCCAACGTTTCATTAGCAGTCACAGGCAGTCAGAGGCGTCGCCCACCCCGAGAAATGATACCATTCTGGTAATCTTACCTTGGGTAAATATAAGAGAATAGGCCATTACAGGACCAACCAGGGGTGACACCCAGACTGGGATGGTGTCTTTTTCTGCACTAACGCTTGACAAAACACAGCACCTTCATGTTTAGATTAAAACCCAACAAAGAAATCATCGTGATGATTGTCATTTGAAGTAAATTGCTTTCTTTCAGATGTGGCATACGATATTTAACGAGGATTTTGTTTAACTGTAATTGATCACCAGGGCAGGATATGTTACATTGTAAACAGGGGATTATGTGGAGAAAAGAATGAGGAGTGAGTTTATTTCAAACCGCATAGAATAACAACTTTGATCTCTGAGGTCAAGTCTATAATCATTGGGATTTTTTTCAAAACAGAGAGGATAAAACCAAAGGTTTGAAATTGTCCTCCACATGTCTTTTGATGGACTATGGATGTAAATTCCCTGGATGGACATTCTAAAAAAAAAATATACAATTTGGCGAGGCCTATTCATTTTTTATCCATCACTCCACATTCACATTTTGGTTCTATTACGTTCTATCTTACAATATGGATTTACTGGTCTAGGGGGCTGTTTCATGAAGCTGTTGGTAAGTTATGACTGAGTGAATTTACTTGCGACTAGTGACCCTTTCTTGTGCTAAATGATACCTCCCTATGTAGCTGACTTTCCAGCCTTGAACAAAGTTGTGCATAACTTACAAACACCTTTTTGAAAAATTGCCGTCAGAACTAAATACTTCCGTGGGAAAAAGAATTTCAAAAATATTGAATCATAAGCGGTTTGGCCGGACATTGTTTCAAGCCAAGGACTCAAGGTGGGCATATCACAGCTTTTACCTTGCAACAAAGCCCCTCTGATGAAACAACACCCTTAGAGTTTAAGATATTTAAAAACCTCTTGGTACTTGACAGCCTTTTATGACACAATGTATCACCTCCCTACCTGATGTCTCAGGTACTATAAAACATCGATAAAACCCTAACATACATCCTCAACTGCCCCATCACCCATGTAATGCTCATCAATGACCTGGGCTTGGATAGCATCGCTTCAGCAAGCTTTTAGCAAGACCATCTCTACAAGGAGTAAGTGGTTTGGTCTTTTGTGGGGATTTAGGAGCACTTGTGACAAAAGAAGACCAAAGAAGATATTAGATTGAGATGAATTGTGGGCAATGAAGGCAAGGTGAAAGTGATATTGATATCGGGAAGATTAGTTTGAAATGCTAATGGTTCCTCATAGTGCTGTTACACCATGGATGGAATCTTGTGAAGCTGAGGTGTCAATTTATGAGATATACTCAAAGTAGAGAGGGTTGGCTTGCTTCATGGAGGCAGTAGACCTTTCCAATGAGAGCCCAAAATTCACAAATTCATAACATAACATCTATGCTTTTTTTGCCAAATCTAAACAAACAAGATTGTCATATTTTATTACGAAGAGATCCTTAGCATCAATAATAAGAATAAAAAAGCTGTACATACTGCAACCAACCATTCTGTACCTTGAATTCATGGGGAGTTTCATAATAGAATGTTTTAAAAGAAGTCTTAAAATGTTCCAATTTGGATGTTTATAATCAGCATCTTGAAAAAAAATAATCAAATAACATTAGCTTCACAAATCGTCTGGAGACTTGATTAAGATGTCAAATGGAAGATTGCTCCTGTTTCATACTCCAAATTTCAGACATGACAAGCTACAAGCCGTACTTGAACTCCATGTGGCAATGCAGTAAAAGTGAAATCTCAAGGGAGCTGTTTGGCAATCTAATGGTACTCCCTCGTTAAGGATTTGACCTATGACCTGGGGTTACAGACAGACAGTGAGAAAAAGACAAGAGGCAGACAGATGTTTGTAGACTGGGCTCCTCTTGTATGAGTCATGCTATATTTTTCAAGGAATGTGCTCGATTTGACAGCTCAGGAATCAACATAAAATTTGAAACAATGAAATAATGTTGCATTGAAAAGTAAAAACTTTTTTTGCAGGAGTGGCATATAGTAAGGCCCTTTCAAAAACTTTCTGTAGCAATTATGAGAATGGTCACAATCATTTGTCATGTAATGTAATTATGATATCTTTATCAATTTGCCCTCAAAATGGTGATTGCTTTCATGTTCGGGTGGTTCATAGTTCCATTTTCAACAACAGTCATAATATCTTGAATTTCTAAAGTACGTTATAGGGCCTATGTGTTCTGAAATAATAATTCCTTGCAAACATACAGATATAGAATTCTTTGTTTTTACATTGATAAAATATAGGCCTAATGCTACTAAATAGGAGGATACCACTGTTGGGGATAGGCCTACATATAGGCAAATAATGTGCCATGGTTTCATGACCCAGAGAGTGGAAAAAACTCATAATGTATTCATATAGGGTTGTTCTTCATTTGACAATTGCATAATGGCTACAGAGAGCTGTGATTCATATAGGATGTAACTAATCAGATTTACTTACATCTAAATGGAATTTTGTCATTTTTTCAATAACGAAAGGTGTATGAAGTCAGTATTGATATGAAATGGCCAATACCATGAAATATATGGGAGGTATGGACTCTGAAGACATGTTATTAAAGAATGTTTAAGAGTTGCCAATGTGCATCTGCTTCATATCAAGGAGGGCTTGATCTCTGGTGTCCATTAGCCAATTTCAAGTTGCAGTGACGACCTTCCGAGCCAAGGCACTAATCTTTTAAAAGTCTTGACACAAAGCATGAGGTTAAAATCTTGAAGCATTGCTGTCATTTGAACAACAGCGTGAAACTCTGCATGATCACATTCTGGGATGAAAGGCTTTTGAATGGAACTGGAGAAGGTCTCATGACCTCACGGTTCAAGATTAGAAGTGAATTCTTTACTGTTGCAGACTTTCATGCAGAAGCGGCCATCACATCCCTGGTATAATGAAATCTTGGTGTGTTGACGTTGTCTTTATCAAACAACAAAAATTCAGCATTATATTTTATATTTTTGCAGTTTTACATTATTTGTCAAGGGCAGAATTGACAGTACTACCCTTAAGGATGACTTCCACATCACAACACAAGAAGTATCTTCTGATCTTTAAACCATTTGTGTTATTATTCCATCCTGCCCTAAGTTGCTTATCAACATACTTCCAGCGAGTTAATTCCAGCAAACATAGAAATAACCATTCTTTATTGATCTCACTTATCCATTCAGCTAGATGGATGAATAGGAGTGACGTTATTTCCACTCTGCTTTCATCCACTCCATCCTCCGCTCATTCACTCTTTCAACCAATCAATCATTCATTATCCTGCACAAAATTTCATTACACGCCGTACAGCATTGTCAACTACGGCCTGCGCTGGAAACATGTCAAATCTATCGGCTCCCAGACGTCACCGCTTTTCAAAGGTGTCACATTGATGCACAGGCAAACTGGGAAGATTAAAAAAATGGGGGAAAACTTGAAAAAAGCCTCAACAAAAGGAGTGCCTAAACTGGACCATCTGCATGCCAGCTTCCTCCGCAGCAAGACCGGCAGAGGTTGCATAGTCGGTTGGGCTGCATCTAACAAGGAAGCGGAAGAGCGCTGCTCACAAGTCTCTGAAGGCACACTAAATTTCGAGGAAATCAATATGAAATCTGGCAAGAGAAATCAATACCTGCCATGTTGTATCACCATCTTGTGGCGTTTGAAATGTGAAATGGGGTAAAGAGGAGGGGTGCAAAGAGATTAGGGGTGGCATACAACCCCCTTTATATGTTCCATTCCAGATAACTCATCGGTAAATGAAAAACATGCCACTCAGAATTTACACCTAAAATATGTACAAAATGTATAGATGTAGAACCATAATCCCCCTACTGCTTTCATGTAGCAATTACAGCAGTCAACTGGTGGAATTTCAGTGAGAGAACTTTAACTAAGGAAGAAGAAAGTCATCACTAGTATTTTCATCAGCAGTCCCTTAAAAAATGGAACCAGTATTCCTTCTCTCATCTTTTAGCATCTTCTTTCTAGATCCTAATCTCAATACAGAGATGACATCAGCAAGGTGAGCTATAAATACCCCACAAGTCAGAAAGTGACACAGGAACTAAGCCATCTCCTCTACTCAATATCCAAACAGTTCCTACTTTTTTTTCTTCACCCCTCCAACACTCACCCCCCCCCCTCGCCTTTCTAATTCTCTCTCTTTCTCCCTACCTCACCCCCATCTCTCTCTATCTCTGTTAGAGCCTCCATAAATCTAGATATTCATCATCTTCATTATCTGTACAATCTACAACCAAATCTAAAAATAAAATGTCTTCTAGAACAATGAATAACCAGTATTTCTACATGTAAGCACCCATTATGTGATTCTGTAGAGCTTTCACACCCACTTGACCCAATGAATGCCTGTAAAGTATGAGATCCTATTCAGACCTCAAAATACCTGATAATTGAATTTGTGTGTTCACACCCACCCGAACCAGAAAAATTCCCGTCTTTGTAAACCAACATCAAGATTCTTAAATAAATGGTATGCATTCATTTTGCTTCATATCTGAACTTCTTGTAGTTAGCTTTTACTCTCTAAAAATAACAGCACCTTGAAAAATTTCTGTGAAGTTTCTTAGGGGAATATCAAGGGCAGTTTGCTTTCAACCTTGCAGAATACACATTTTCTTATCTAGACCATGGACAGAATTCCCACATATTTCTTTTTTTTATTGAGTGGATATAAAAGCAACCTCTGTGACATATCCATTACAGTGTGATAAAATAATCTGATTTAGTGGCTATAACTTCATCAATGATCATTTCCAACATACTTTTGTAAAGCCATCTTGATTGTTTCCTCTGAAGTTATCATATTTTCAATCATAATTATAAAATATATAAATGATGTAATAACAATAAAATTAAAAATGTAGGGCATAGGCCTATGCTTCAGAAATCATTAACATTAAACAGATCAGAAAAAATCAAACAGATATAAAAAAAACAGATTATACTAATGAAAATAAAGATTTTCTAAATAAATGAATCTACATGCCTAGAGAAAAGTATTTTCAGGAGAGGGGCAAAATATTCATCTCTCGATGAGCAAAAAGATCTAAATCTACAAAATAGCACAAAATAGCCACTAAAGCAGATGAGATGAAACATATTGCAAATGGACAACGGTCATTACAAATGGCAATATCATGCTTTCATCACGACATCAATTCCTATTACAGCTGGCCTGGGAAAGGGATGTCTGAATTGTTTTTTTATGAAATGGTGTGAGAGGGGAATGAAAATTATCTATCAGTGGAGAAAGCAGACTGAACTGGATGGATGCAAAATAGATCAGATGACAGACATGTAAAGTACAGAGGGATGCGATCCTGGGATGTAAAATAACATGATGAGACATTAGGATGGAGAGAGAAAGAAATGGATTAATGAGGGACAGAGAGAGAGAGATAGAAGAAACAGAGAGAGGGGGTGGGGGTGGAGTGTGTGGGAAGGAGGGTTAAAACAAGAAATAGAGAAGAGAGAATGGGTGAGAGAAATGCAGAATAGGGCCATGTGGGAAAATATCAATGTATTAAATGTATGAATGAATGAAATGAATGTATGAAGTAATATCAAAGATAATATCTGGATAGAACAAGAAAAATGGTGATTGAAGAATGATAAGAGAGAATGAAATATAATGAATTATGAAGCATTAATGAAAAGAGGAGAAATTCACTGGAGAAGAAAAGTGGGTATAAAAGTGACAGACAGATAGATCCAGATACTAAGAGGATGAAACTGTATGGAAAGGGGGACAGTACATCACAGGAGAGAGGGATGGGGAAACGGGGAGAGAAAGAAAGAGAAATGGACAGAGGCAAAGAGCACAATATGCATATCAGTCCAGGTTTACTGCACTTTGCTGTGATGCGCCCCTACAGGATCCGCATCCAGCTTTTTTCATCTACCTCTCCACTCGTTCATCATCATACTTGTACATGTGACATTTTCAAGGCAAATTGGTAAGGGAGGAAAAGTGTCATCATATTTAACCTAATTTTCCTCCACACATTATATCAGTAAAACATGTTACATATACCTCTACCCCCCCCCCACATGGTTCTCCTCCCTTCAATAAATTCCCTTCCATATTGCATGTAGTCCCAGATATGCTACCCTCCATCCTCCGCACCTCAATTTTTTGTGTGGGTTCTGAAATTTAATATAATTTCTGACTGCACGATAAAAGGGAAAATAATTTGTCCATATTGTATGTTCATCCCCCTATGTTGCTATGGGGCATCAACCCATGTCTATCGCTTTATAACTGACCTTTATGACGGAGAAGGCAGAGCTGTTCGCTTGCCGCAAATAACATTCGCTTGACATTTTACGCAATTTCTGCACACCCATTTTTCTTGTCTTTTTATTAAACGAAGAAGGGAGAATGACTCTTTCAAGACACGGTTTTGATTGCTCCTTTTAATACTACTTTATAGTCTTTCATATCAGATTGACCAAATAGGAAAAGGAATAGGCCTTATTCATTGCTTATCATCTGCGCACACCCAAATACAGTTTAAGAATCAGATATCAAGTAATGTTTATGACATCCTTTACATTTCGGTAAAACAGCAAATGCCCACCTGGACAAATCTGGGTTTTATAACTTCAGATAACTACTACCACTTCAGCTGCTGCATGTATAAAATGTTTATTACATGAACTGTTACCAAAGGAAATGAACTACTGAGAAAGGGAGAAACGAGGATGCCAAGTTCACTTCATAACTGAATCAAGATCTAAATACTTCCACATGAGGCCTGTAGTTCATCTCACTCCAAACCTCCTACCAATTTTCATTCCAAGAACGGTCCCAGTTGAATTTTTATTTTTCTCACACTCTTGCAACTCCAGCAAGACATTGCCTAACACCCTCCAGCCCTTTGTCGCTCGATTTCATAGATGCAATGAAAATAATGAGGTCACCTGAGACTTCAGTGATCACTTCAACTTGACCTCTGTACCTCCCTTCCTGCCCCCTGATTGGACGCGTCTATACATAGCCTTCTTACAACTCTCTGACAATTAATGACATCTGCCATCTCCACGATTCCATCCACTGTCTACACATCCAAGGATCTGTCAAGAACTTTCTTCAACATTTTCTATCCCCGTTTCTCTTTTCCATCCCCTCTTTCTAAACAATGTACATTTCACTATTCATTTATATAGGTACCATGCATATAATGACATAAAACGCAATAAAAGGTTTCTGTCCATAACAAATATATCATGATGTAGGAGCTTTGTTTGGGAAAGTTTACCAAATACATCTAGTGTGCACCCCCCCCTCCCCCATGAGTACTCACAAGTTTGAAGCATTAACTTATGAAATAACGATAATCACATGAGGATTTATTTCTATGCTTAATGTGATTACTATGCAATTCCGTATTTAGAAACCACAATAATTAGAAAAAAATACATAATTTTTCACTAGTTTTTCTTGTATTCTTTACAAGAATAATCACAGTTATTGCATGAATAATTGCTATCATCAAAAGCTAAGTAACAAAGGCTCAACCGCCCAAGGCATATGTTTCCAGATCCTTCATCTAAATGCAATGTGATGTTTCTGGAACATGATGTTAGCAATTGTATTTATCAGCACATGCACAAATAGACTTCTGTTAAAGCTCATGGTTGATTGTCAATTTAAAGGATATGTATATGACATGAACAAAAAGGTTGTGATCCACTTGATGCCTCTGTCATTATTGGTTTCCTGTATTTTTAATCTGAATGCTATATATGAGTGATAGGAGTCATTCATGCACGAAGCCTCTCACAGCAAATCTTCCTACATTTATGAAATTTGTCTAAAAAGTTGGAAAGCATGGGATGAATGGTAATGGAGGACTGAATATGAGCAACTTGTAAATTCATTTCAATTAATCCTAAAGGAGGACAACTAGAGACGTATTTGAAGGTGATTGCCAACAAGTACTCAAATAGTCTGATCGCGACTCGCATTGAGATTCGGGTGTTGATCCATTAAATGAAAAAGCCAAAGCCAAAATGGAGGCTGACGTCCGAGCCTACGATGTGCGAGGCATCCGGTGCTTGCTTGCATCTATTTCTTGGTAGGATGGTGATACTACAAACATCCTGCATCCCATCATCCTTTGCACGCTAAATGACTTGTGACACTGTCAAACCTTGTTTACCTTCTTGGCATCAGTACTGACCTTTGGATTCTCATATACTGCAAAAAGATGACCCCCCCCCCTCTATTCAAAGAGACCCTACATTTCTTGAAATAATGAAAAGGTACAATAACAAGTCCAATATATCCTTTCATGCATAAATGACTACCTGCCTCCCCTCCTAATATTCAACATGATACAACATTTCTTTTCAATAACAGAAAGGTGTATCAGCAAGTTAACACGGCTCCAAGACGTCTGACCCCTCCCCTACCTTTCTCTTAAAAATAAGATATACTATATTTTTATCATCAATTTCTTTAAACATAAGGTGTGCCATCAAGTCCAATCCATGCTCGTGTTCAAAGATGACTTATACTTATTCAATTTTCACCTCTTTTGATCATGCATATACGTCCACATAGTCAATAGGCACCCCCCCCCCCCTATTCCTGCCTGGAATGGTACATTTATTTCTTTAAATCAACATGTATCAGCAAGTCCAATACTGCTCATTTGCCAAGATGGCATTCACAATGTCATAATTACATATTTTCTTTTCTTTAAAATAAACCACCAAAAATATAGAATATGCCACATCATAAATCTACTGTGCTTGACCATGTATCCTAATTATCACAACTCTTATCTCACCTAAGTCATATGTATTCAACTTAACCAACAAAAACTAATTGAAATTTTGTTTTATATTACTTTTTTTGAAAGAAAACCTTCAAAAACAAATTACTCAGTCAAATTTTATGTGGGAGTGTGATGAAAACAGATTAATTTTCGAGGTGAAAATCCAGTATTTTGGATCATTTCTCTCTTAAACACTGCGATCTGGTTCCAATAACTACGTGGAAGGTCATCAGAATGTTGCCATGGTAACATCAATACATGAGTCAATAAAAGAGAACCTTGTTGATTGGCTGGCATGCAGACAGCTGTGTAAGGTACAAAGGTCTTGCCGCCAGATGGGATGAACTCACGCACCAATCCTAACTGTCTTATTTATAATCTATTGATTAGACTAATTGCAGTCCCTGTACACCCTGGAATATTTATATTTGGAAGACTTTAAACAAAGGAAACCATTCATCACCATATGAACTTCACAAGAATTGAAAACAGGCTCAGTACACACAACAAAACAGAGCAATAGTGACGTGCATCCTATAGATGTAGTTCAAGATCAATCAACATGTTGACTACTGCATTCTGGAATTCCCATATGCTTTGTACAGGGCCCAGTGCTTCCAGTAGGAAAGGGGTTAATTGTTAAATTATTCAGGGTTCTTACCTTTCCATATTTCTCAAAGAATTTTTTTAACTGTGGTTCTGTTGTTGATGCTGCTATACCTCCTACGAATATCTTCTTAGTCTTAGATACAGGCTGTAAATGAGAACAAAGAACAAAAAAGAAAAATATATATTGTTAATCTATGAAAACTGAACATCACGTTGCCATGGTTACAAGGGAGAGCAGGAAGTCCGCAATAAATTAATGAGATCTTTTAGTTTCGATTCAATTGAGACAAGTTTCAACGAGCTATATAGAAATGTATGGCAGGATTACAAATCAATAGCAGCCACTCATGCAAATGCATGTTCACTAATGAAAACTGCCTCCCTGTCTAAGGCAGAACATGAATCCGATGTCGATGACCTTGAAATGATATGGTTTGGGGGGGAATATGAGGGGACCGTTGAGATGAATGTTATGATGAAGTCATCGGAGAAGAAGTGCACTCATGAGCTGAGACACCAAAGGGGGTTGCCCTGGGAGATGTGAACGTACCTGCACTATGGTGCATTCACATATGACATGGTGAACACATCGCATAAAGCAAGATGTTCAATATATTACAGGGGCCATGGAGTGGTTTTAACAGAGGGGGGGGGGGGGGGGGACCGTGTAGAGAATTGCAATTAGATGGTAATTTTTACGTTTTTTGTACATTCATTGAAAAAAAGAGACAGAAGCCCTCTCGCCTCTGGTACTACAGCATCTATTACCACCCATTACTGTATTAAATAATTTTACTATAAACCATGTTACCAATCATTAGGCCTATACATTTCCTTTTTTCTTGGAAAATCCCACAGGACATCGCAACATAATGAAGTATCAAGGATGTACATGTAGGCTCTTCTCAAATCTTGGAAGGAGTTAAGAGATTAACGACCAGCTTATTATTATTATTTATTTTATTTTTTTGCTTTTATAGTGGAAATATCATGCAAAATTAGAAATGGAATATTTACATATTACTTTAATCATAAAGTGGTAGCTCGGTTGCAGCACACTAAAACTCCCAAATAAAATTGATCTTTGAAAAAGACCAACTTTCAGCGATGAAAAGGGTAGATATACCACTTGGGCTCTTAATATAAAGGTGGTTGAAAACATATGTGAGCGGACCCTAATGAAGGAAGGTTAATGACACACAACATGAATGCGGCACCCCTCCTGGTGATGCTGCACTAATGCTGGACTTCATTTAATTTCCTCTTAATGAGGGTCTCAATGCATGTTGGGGAATGGAGAGGGAGAGACAGTTAGAAATGGTGCAAGGGCACTAAGGAGAGAGAGAATAAGGGGGAGAGAGGAAAAGAGGAGCAAAAGAGAGACATTGACATTGAAAGAGGGGAATGAGGGTGGAAGAGGAAAGGAGATGGGGGTGATAAACAAGAGACGGGTGTATGGTATCAGGTATGAGAAGAGAGAGAGAGGAAGAATGAGAGGGGTGGGGGAGAAAGAATGAAGGGGAGATGGGGAGAGAAGGGACAAAGGGGGTGGAGAAGTAAGCAAGAGAGAGAAGGTTTTGTAGAGATGGAGAAAATGTGGTGACAAGTGGATGTCAGTTGGTTGGCAGTGTATCCCCTACCCTTCTCGCCAGTCAGTCATCACCATCACTACATTAACACCCAGGTACATTCATTCATGTTCACCAAAACAATTAGCACGCACACACCATACTAATATCTCTGTTGATAAGTGAAAAGTGAATAACAGCGATGCGATACCCCAGTTTCAATGTCAGATGAAAAAAATCCAAATCATATGCGTGCTGCTATTACAGGCAGTGGTATATCAGTAGAAGACCTACATTAAATGTATGTGGTATAAACCTCAGCAGCAGATGAGGCAGCTCTAATTACCATTAGAAGACACAAATTTATGGAAGTTACCTTCACGATTGCTTCAAAATAATGATAGATTAAAGGCTGCATATAATATTGTTTGTAACCGAATGATGTTCAACCACATATAAGATTGGGCAGGTGGGTGGGTGCGTCGTGGTCTAGCGGTTCTGACTCTCGCCTTTCAAACAGAGGGCCGTGGGTTCGAATCCTAGCCATGGCGTGTTTTCCTTCAGCAAGAAATCTATCCACGCTGTACTGCACTCGACCCAGGTGAGGTAAATGGGTACGCGGCAGGAAGTAATTCCTCAAAAAGCTGTGCGCACCAGAATCGGTAGACTAGGAGCACCTTGAGCACCTAGCAAGGTGGTTACGTGCGCTATACAAATCATATATTATATCATATTATATGATTATATTTATATTGCAACAATTCTATCAAAAAACATTCATCATTCAATTATCTTCATAATTGACAACTGTCTTCATTTGACATAAAATTGAGAAAAGGTGTTGAAGATGATTAGTGTATCGATATTCATATCAATGTACTATGGTCCATTCAGGCATTCACACTGACTTACATAGTCTAAATGCCATCAGCCTTCTTTGTCATATCTTTCAAAAATCTTTCAGAACCACTACCCAAATAAAACTACATGTATCCATTTCTATCATCAGGACAATTCAAAGACACTCTAAAAATGCCTGATCCTGTAGACTAGCAGAACCCATTGAAACGCATAGAGCGGATAAGAGTAATGAGTTAATGTGATGTGACAGAGCTGCTAAGTGATAACTACAAACTTTTAGGACTTGATTCCAGTTCTATATCCCCACTGACATACTGCTGATGCTTTACGGAGCCACGCAGGGTTAAAAAATAATCTCCATCTCGAGTAACTATCAGATTCACATTCAAATCCAGCAAACTTCATTGTCATGAGTAGATAGCATTAAAAGATGTATCAAATGATTTGTGGAGAAAGTGAGTAAATGAGGAGTACCCAAAATCAAAATGTCAATGTATGCAAATCAAGAACATATCCCAGTCACGTATAACAACCTGTAACTTTGTTGAAGGATACATTCAATGTAAACATCCAGGGGATAGGGTTTCAGTACCTTGAGAAGAACTGGTTACCATTTTATAGTAATTTATATAGCTGGCATGACTTTCAACATATATTTTAATGAATAGACATAACACTGGTTCTGGTCATAAGTCTACATTTTAAAAGAAATAGATTCATATTGGTAGATTGCCATGCTGGTAGAAGTTGCACCAGCATCATCTAAGAACTGCCGTTTCCTAGATGTTACTTGAAATTACCAAAATTTTATCATAAATTGACATAATTCTGCCGAGAGTCACACATACTGCACAGTGCACAAAAATGAATGTATGGGACTGAGCATAAAATTGTGCCCAATTTTTGCTACTTGATTTCATCTCGTCTAATTGTCAGGCCGTATAAGAGCAATCCCTTCCCTAAATATCATGAAAAGAATTGTAATGCTCATAACATTTTTTTTCATCTTTCCCACAGCTAAAATATCACTTTAAGCGAGACTAATTGGTAACCTTACGCTTTAATTTAGCCTCATGCTTTATCGACCTTGATCTACTTTTCCATTTTGTGCCTTTCGCCACCCAAGGCTACGGCTACGGCTGATGACTAGGGTGTTACCATGTAACTCAATTTTTAATTTCGCTTATTGATTACTAGCATCAATCATACGTGCAGCTAAGTAGGGAGGTGGTAAGTGTACTAGAAATTACATGAGATATATATGATGTATGAGTGATCCGCTGTGTAAATAGCAATGGACAATAAAATACTGTCCATGATAATCAACCCAAAATAATTTATATGCAACATAGTTTGCATCAATAGACAGGTCTCCCTAGCAAAATGTATGCTTTCTTTTCAAAGATTATCATTTAAATCTTGATAGCAGGCACGAGGTTTGCTTAACATAGCAACAGGTATATATTGCAGTTATTTTTTATCAAAGGTGTATGCAGGTAATATGTAAAATTATCTTTAAAATGAATGCCGAGGTGATTTTTTTCATTTAAAAACCAAGCATCAATCACAATCTCGATAATACTCTCATTCATATATGAAATTTCACTTGATACCTGCCTGCCTATTTGTCAGAAGAAATTCCTCATCACAGATGCCAGAATAAAACCAACTGATGCATGATACTCACTATATGATCAAGGTTACCTGGATATCATTGAATGATCGAGGTCCCAGTAGCACAATGCTCAATGATTGATTGTACAGTTGATTTATATGATTAATTGGACATAACTGAGCAATGCAACCAATCATAAACCTCATCCCTAAGATCATTCACTACGCTTTGTGTAATACATGCCCGGGATGTGCTTGTACTTTTCTCGTATTCCAGTGGGTAGGGTATACAATGAGAGATTCAACTCGGACTTGTATCTCTCTATTCAGTTCATTACGTGCATAATGACCGGGCTCATTCCGATTCCAGATTTCATTTCTCTAAAAGCCGACCAAATATGCATTTTTTTCTCCTTTTCCTTATTCTACTTATTTCATTAACATGCCACAAAGTGCAGGCATTCAGCAAATAAGGTCACAATTACTTGCCAGACAATTTACTGTTCCAGATTGTGGAGATGGGCTAGGAGGAAACGGTAGGAAGATGCCATGAACTGCGCAGGTCCGTACTTTTTTGAGGGTATGGCGTGATGGGAGATCGGTCTTCGACCCTCTGTGACATAAATATTTGCGGATGAGTATAATTTCGAAAATGGAAGCCCACTGCTATCGCATCCTTGATAGAATATACACCACCAATTAAGCGTCAGATTTGTCATTATGCTACGGAAGAGAACCGCATAAACCCTCATCCACGTTCTGAGCTTAAAACAGGCACAGGGCAAAAAAATTGCAATGCCATTTTCATAAACCAGCTGAAATTGCCAATTTGGGGCAGGAGGAAGGCGATATGGGATTTTGGTTAGAACGGGTAAATTGCATGCCATCATACTGCAAATAGCAGTATGAGGTCTTCCTACATTGGATTCACCTTGCTTGGAATTTTTACCTCTTTCGCATCAACGTCAGATATGAATTCAGGTAAACTTAAAATAGATCAGATTGGAAGTTTCAAGAAATTAAACATTTCAAAGTGCACCTTTGGAAGAGAAAGAGGGTGGCATATTGGCAAAGAGTGGAGAGATGACAGATCAGTTCAATAATGAAGCAAATAAGAGAAGAATCACTAATCTTATCTGTTCACTTTTTATAAGTGATTCAAGTGCACTCCTTCTTTGAACATTTCCAATTTCTGAACTATGTTTATCCTTGCCATCAACTTGCTTTTCACTGAAAGGAAGTCTAATTCTCTCTCTAAATATACAGCTGACTGCTTATATTTCCTTGTCTACTTCAAGCCAACGTTTGGTGGAAGCAGCTTTTGCTTATTTTTTCTTGAGAACTGAAATAAATTGTAAAGAAAAGATAAATGTGAAGAGATTTGCAAATAGGATAGGCAAAAGTACCCCATTTTAATCAATACTGACTGATAAAATGTGATGGTGTTGCAGTACATGAAGAAGGGGGTGGGAAGGGCAGGGGCAGGTGCATGCACAAGACTTCATAAGGCAAAAATCTAGCACTCATCACAAATGACCATAAATCGAATGTGAAAGCATGCATAGAATAGACTTGCAGATAATTGCTACCAACTCCATTACATTTCGACAAAATATCTTATCCAAACCCGAATATGATATCCTCATAACGAGAGAAAAAAGGGGACTTGCACACACGTTACAAAACAATTTCACAATAAACCAATCAATATATCCCTTCCCTCTCTCTCTCAAAAGAAAGATAGGCACAGCAACAGGAGCACTGAATAGCATACAATATTGGCCGGCTGCTGCGCATACATCCTCTTTCAGATCAAATATATAAACAGGAAGCATAAACCACATGGTAATAATAGGTCTCATTTCCAATATAAAGTAATATCTGCTAGACATGTACAAAAGAAATAAAAGCCTTTCCAGTGATCATTACTCTGTAAACAGAGCAGCAAAAATAAACTCAGTGGATGAATAATCTTTTTTCATGTTGTAGGTTTGGATTGTCAACTACATATGTAGGTCTTATTTCCTGTACGTGCGCAAGGTGCATATGCTGCAAGGTTAACGATTTTGTCTGTTCTTAGGGCACAATATATTGAATTGGGAGGTGTCGAGATGATCGGTATGATAATATTGGATATATTTATCACTTTCTGTGGATCTGACTCTCAATGAACAGGCATGACAAGTGAATGATTAGTATAAAGCAAGTATCTTGCACCTGGATGATGAGAAATTTTAACATTAAGTCCCTTTTTATAATCAATATCGAATGTCAAGTCTCTCTGAGAAGACGTCAAAGGCCGTAAGTCAAGGGCTGAATCGTAACAGGCAATTATGCATAGTTATGATTTATCAAGGATAAATAAACTAAGTCAGTGAATACATTGTACAACCACAAAACTAAAAAGGAATAGTCAACTCTATCACAGAAACACCTTTGGTTAAAGATCACCTCATAGAGTGACTAATTGCACAGCATTGTTGCGTGAGGAGATACTGACATACAGGCAAATCAACGACTACTATAATCCAAGAACGACAGACTCTCCCGTTCTTTCCAATACAGCCCTGGAATAGCCACAGGCCGATGTACCCGAGCAAAATGGGACCACAAAATATCAATGAGCTACCTCCAACGGTATGAGCATAATGAAGAAAAGATGAGGATACGAAGAAGAGAAAAGAGTGGAAGACATAGAAAAGGGGAGAAAAGGAGGAAGGTGGTGACGGTGAAAGATATCATTTATAAAGAACTTTACTTCATCCTGGAGGGCGAGTCCTTCACTGAAAGATGCTGTTCACCCATCCAGGGGCACTGGCGATGAATCTTGTTAACCCATCACCAAACCACCACTAACTGAGCCAACCGCATCCACTTATTGCTATGACATCTTCATCCCATGAATGTGCACACTCACATCATATGACTTGCAGGGCTTAAACAAATGCCCCCCCCCCTTCTTGCTCCTAAACTAGTACTATCCTAAACCCTCTCAGTGAACCCATGTACCTAGTAGGTCCATGGTGAATCATTCCTTTGCCAGCTAGAATATGGCTTATAGGCCATGTATGTGTAAACTGGCATGTCCACAAAATAAATTACAGCAGTTTCAAATTACAGCCCCCCCCCCCCCCGGCCCCCTCCCCATGTCCCTTCCTAGGTAGACTCCCACCCTTTCTATCTTTCAGAGTCTTGAACTGTCCCTCCATGAACCATGTCAGCAAGAGTTGGCTTGCCCAACGAAGCAACAGTTACTCCACAAAATCAAGGTACAATGTCTTCAACTGGTGAATTCTACTTTGGTCCTTACACATCTCACATTGAAGGACATCAAGAAAGCCAGATTTAGAAGAAAAAAAAAAAACAGAGAGAAAGATGAAGAGAGATGCGGTGCTGCACCATCCCGAGTTTGCTCAATCTCAAGATTTTAGCCCGCTCGGCCCTCTTCGCGATTAATCTCGAGATTCAAGAAACCCTGTCTCCACCATCGCAAGAAGAGCGATTCCTGCTCGAGTGAGGCATCGATGCATTATGGTCTGACGCCGTGAATAAATAATCCCGAGTGAGTCTGCACCTACGTATTAGCGCGATAATTTGTAAAATAGCGCGCTGTTTTGCAAATAATCCCAAGTTGACTTGGGATTGCAACCTCAAGATTAATCCTACGAACTAGTGCAATATTTACATTTCCATTGCAAATAATCTCGAGATTGTTCAGATCGGGATAATTTGCCAGATCAGAAATAGCACGCTAATTTGAAAACACGGGCTGGTGCAGACGGCCCTATAGAGACGGAGAAGGGGGTAGAGAATCCTTCTCTTTCCCTTTATCATTCATAACATCTTCAGCAGCAAAAACAATTTGTCAGGAGAGATGGCAACCAGACAAATGATTGTGAACCTTGACCTTACTGCAGCCGTAATTACCCAATCTGCCATGGCAGGCAAATATTTTCAGAATCACTATTTTCCACAAAAGATGACTTTTGTATAAGGAACAGATTTTAAAACATTTGCAGTGCAGCTTTTAAGCAAACTTACACCAAAAAAGCTAAATTGAATCACATAATATCACATTATATTGTAGGGTGGTCTCAGGAGGCCCTACCCAGTTTTGTTCATCAAACACATTGCTTAATACAATCAATTGATATTGATCAGAAAATTTTAGGGACCTATTACCTGAAAATATCAATTCTATAACAGCCTTATAATGAAACAATAAGTCTTCCACCTTGAGCCTGAAACAAGCTCCAATTATAATTTTAACACCCCCCCCCCCCCCCATGCATGAAAGGACAACAGGACATATCAATTTTCCGCTCAATTAACTTATGTCATTTAAAAAGGGTGGGGAGAAAATTATAAACTTGGTAATTGAACTCAACACCTCATCGCATAATTCTCTCTTTTTATTCCACATCTATTTTGTTTTGCTTTCACAAAAAGCCTTGGATGACATTTGATTGATAACAGTTTACATCCAAACAAATTTCACTCAAATTCCACATTACAATAGCAACAATCAATATTCTATCCAAAATGGAATGAAAATTCGAGGCAGAATTGTGAAGCTATTTAGGCATGCGAGTTGTTTTTCCGTCCACAATAGAAAACAGACGTTGATTGATCACTGATGTGTCAAAATACAGATAAAGCTAAATACCCACTTTATAATCACATTTTTATTAAAGGAAGTTAAATGTTTTCTCTCTTTATCACTTCAATGATGATTGAGTCTCCCTATCTACATGGCAATGATCCAAAACAATGTAAGAGTAAATCAGAAGCTTGTCACAAAATGAAATGTTTTTGTGAAACAATTTGTCATTTTCCTCAAATGGAAGTGTACTAACAGGATTTTATACTGAATGATTGCGAGGGCAGTGAGGCAACTGCCGGAGTTGTTGTTTTAAACTTATAACATAGAATTAAAATGTAGGCAAGAATTAAAATGTAGGCATGCCTGTATTTGCCTTCATCCAAATTGGCCTTGTGTTACAACTTTATTTTACATAATACCATTGGTTCCTGTAAAATTCTTCAGACATTAATCGCATACCCTTGTATGAAAAAAGCTGGGCAATGAAGATGTCACCCAGCCTCATTTCAAATCAATGTCAAACTCATGAACATTTTTCCTCCTTTGGCTATTTCTCCCAATTCAATGATACAAACATCAAATTTTGTAAATTCTGTGAAATCCACCCCTCATATATCAATGCTAAATCAATGGGTTGATACTGCACTGTTTACATACAATCATCCTGCCTGACTGATCACATTGCAAACAGAAGATGAACTCAGGTGTTGAGATTTTCAGGACAGGAGGACGGTTGTCCGGCTTGACCGATCTTCCATGACTCATCTTGGGGGTATAATCTTCACGACCAAGCTCGCTCGTTTCATGCCAGCTTGGGCCTCACTGCTTCAACACCATTGTAGAGTAAAGGCCTATTCATCGGACATTACTACAACAATAGCCACACAATGGCATGGTGTCTATCTCCATCAAACAGAGCAGAGAGAGAGAGACAGACAGAGGGGTGGGGTGGGGAAGGGGAGAGAACAATAGCTTATTGGCCTGGGAGGATGAACAAAGGATTATGAATAGAATCTTAAGTGTGCTTTTTAACTCTTAAGATCAATACTATGTTTGCTAAACACAATAGAGAGAGGAGTGAGAATAGGTTGTGTCAGGGACCAAAGGCATGTACAGTATGTATATGGTACCCACGAGGTGTATACAAAGGTGTACACGTTTCTTTCAAAATACGCTTCCTCACCCAAGAATTATATTGTCAGTGGCATGTGAAAAGCCCTCCTTGGACAACTGGATGTTACTTCCTTGTCATAAATATTTCCTTCTTTAAGAAATCAATGAAAATTGGTATAACTATGTGTCTTCTTTTTTTTCCCACTGAAGACAGATCCTTTACAATCCTTGTGATTTTAAGCAGAAAATGAATAATGAGAAAAGGGGTTTGAATACAGGTACTTTAAAGCAATACTCTATGCAATATCATCAGGTTTACTATATTGGTAC
Organism: Lytechinus variegatus; assembly: GCF_018143015.1. Lineage (NCBI taxonomy): Eukaryota > Metazoa > Echinodermata > Echinoidea > Temnopleuroida > Toxopneustidae > Lytechinus > Lytechinus variegatus. Next base: position 58,343,346 of record NC_054741.1, read on the forward strand.
TTACACATGTATAACATCCAGATTACACACTTGAAAATTTGAATACGGTACATGGCATTTAATAATCACCCAAAATATTGAATATCACACTCACCCTAAGGCGTGGATAAAAGTAGCCGTCAGAACAGTACAACATGTTTCCTTCAAGATAGTGATATTCGGAAACAAAAATAATGATCCTCACAAATTATTGAGATGGATGATCTTATCGTAACTTAGACTCCACAGATAAGGTTCCAACACTCCAAGTACTTTTCTACACAGGAATACTGTAAAGTATCTTCCATCAAGGGCAGAGAGAAGGAAATTTGCACCACATACACATGTAATTCGGGATATAGAGCTAGTTAGATGCGGTGTGTATCTAGTGTTGACTAACCTACGCTATGATTAGCTCAAAAATACTTTTAAACCTCCCAAAAAAAATCTGACTAATCAACTTCACATCATCCTACTTTTTCAAGTCCTCTTTTCCTTTTTAATTCCATACATTTCACAAACGAAATAAAATTCCACGCAATAACATATTCATCACTCTCAATCCCGTGTTGCCAATTTGGGGATCCCGGGGCTGGATTACGAGTGACATATGGTTCTCATCACAGAGCATGTCACAAATCGCTAATAATCCAGAGATGGGATTAAGAGAGCATCACGCATCTGTTCAAAGTCAATTGATAATTATATCCAAATCAAGAGATATCTTTAAACTACGCTGTCAATACCAAAACAAAATGAACATCCAGGTTAAGTCCTCTTGACTCATGCAGAGGAGACGCAGAATATCCCCCGCAACAGTTTTTAGACTGGGTGTGACATGATACTACCTTAACACTAATCAAGACTACTTACATCACTATACAAGTTTGAGAAAGCAGTTTAAAATCTAAATTAAATCTGAGTAATTACAAAAATGCAAGTTTTATGACAAGGCAGCTAAGAAAAAAATATAGATGTTAAGAGACAACAAATCACAAGCTTTAGGTAGGTGTACTTTGTCCGATCTTGAACATAATAGAAAGAATTATGAAGTGTTTTTTCCTGATAAAACCAAGTTTTCAGGACAAAAAATCTGACATCTTGGAAGATGTTGTTGGTGTTGGGATTTATTAGTCTTGTGGGATAAAGATATCGAAATTTTAGACCACAGAAAATTCAAGAGGGGTATCAGAGGTTTTAGTGTATGCAGTCTGGAATGATACGTCTTCTCCACACTGTGCAAAAATGTACATTGAGGGAAAGGAGTTCGAGAAGAAATCTAGATAAAGATTGAACTCATTCACAAACCAAGTTGTCTTATGGCCTTCCCAATCCAGCGAAAGAAGGAGAAATTGAGATTGAGAGAGATACCCCATGCAAGGTAAACCTCACCCATTGGAGAAAAGATGTTCTCTTTCACCACAACCACAATTAAATTACCTGAAACTTAGCTTTTTGAGCCCAAAATTACAGCACTGAATCTAATTACTGGATGGGGTTTTATCTCCTCTTGCCAGCAAGCTAGGCAGCAAGCTGGCCGGTGGAATCTCCGTCTTTTCTTTTCAAAGAAGGTGGAAATGAAGCATTCAAAGCCATGGCCAGGGATCTTCATATCGGATCAACGGAGGTATTCTTTGGTTAGCAGAGTCAGGACTGATGTAAACGGAATCCTTTTTAATTTGATCAGAGTACCTGTGTAATGGAGGAAGGGGAGGGGCAGTGGGGAATTAGGTCAGAGACAATAACCACCAACTGCGCCCTTTCTTGCTGACATACAATTTCATTTCAGATGATGAAGTCACAATATTTAGTCTCCATGGCGACTGAGTTAGGCGATGGCTGGAAGAAGTACAAAGACAAGATGAGCGATTGAGTGCTGCTTTCTTTATTCACCGAGAGAATGCATAGGCTGATTTATCATTTTGTTTGCAATATGATTAATGGAATGGCATGTTTCCTTGCATTGGAGAGCCACAAAGAATGAGCTGGGGAGTAATTGCAGCTCGACGGGAGTGATGGAATGATGAGGATAGAGATATGGCCGTCATCGGCATCAGCAAACTAAAATAACAATCAGCACATTCATACCCTACCTGGTATGTCATACCACACACCAGCCATTCGCCGGCTCTCGGGTGTTGCATCTCATTTCCTCTGCCAACATCGCAAAGACGCGATCCGGAGGACGAGGGTAGATCTCTGTCTCACGGGGGAGGCAGGGTGATGGAGGAGGGACGAGTAATTGGGGCTCGCGAGCATCACCCCTTAAATCCAAGGAAAATCAATTTGACTTCAAAAGACTCCAAGCCGCTTCCTCCCACATCGGCCAATTAACACAGGATAAAACATCACGCTTTCTTTATTCTCAACTCATCTCAGAATTACAATTCGGGCCAAATATATCCAGAGAGATAACACATTATGTCCATCAAGACGAATTACTAACTTCTGACACTAAAGATGAAATACAGCTCGGCTGATTTACATTCAGAGATAAAAGTTGCCTTTCGAACAGTGCTTAGCGTCACTTTATTAGTCACATATACTGTAGCGGGAAGTAAGAAATGTGTTAAATTACAACTTACCACATGCCAAGAAGGGATAAAGAGCTTGGAAGTTTTTTTATCCATAGTATTTTTACTTAATTTGAAATTCCATCAAGAGATGTATAAAGCAGTTCCAAATTAATACATGGGGTGTACTATCTGACATTGAATTAAATTGAAAACAGGTTACAGTGCACATCAAGAAGTGTTACTTCAGTCTTCAATATTTGAATTTCATATGGTATTCAAAAGAAAAAAAAATCTTTAATGAAAAAAGATTAGATTGTGTTCAAACTGCTTGCATTGTGTGTGATATACATCAATATATCTATGACTGGTCCCACTTGCTGAGAACTAATATTTGTTATGTATTCCCCTTCAAATATCATAACAATCATCATTGTAGCAATTGTCCATTAGTCCATGCCTTTATTTTGTTCATGGTACATCATGTAATTTCAACAGCATAAATGATCCATTGATTCCATTTTACCCCATCTTGCAGACTGCACATGCAGTACAGACATGGCAAGATAGTTCTTGCAAACTCCATACTCGAACGCACCCACTTGCTCATCCCAACAATTTTCCAGCAAAATGCACTTTTCCCATCAGCAAACTTTTCCAGTTAGATAAATTTTCTGCTTGATAAGCCATATACTGAGTAAACATCTTCACCCATTCAACATGCATTTGCCTGTATATTTTTTGTTTTAGTTGTTTAACAGCACCCCCCCCCCCCCCCCCTGCAATGTAGTTTCTTTGAAAGTAACCAAGAAAATACTTTGACCATGGACCCTACTGTCAACCTACACAAAGCAGGGTATTACAAAGACCTGGCATCGATATTCACTCTGTAAAGTAATATTTTCTCCAATTAGAAAAAAAAAAACTAGGGCTCAAAGTTCTTTTTAATTTCTTACAAAATGTCTGTGTGATCAAGAGGTCACCGTTATATATAGCCACTGTCCTCAAAATGAATTAGAAACAGCTTACCACATAGACCTGAGGCCACATAGCAAATATACCTTCCCTCCGCTATACAATCACATTTGTTCGCAAATAAAACGTGGCATGTTTGAAATTAATGACGGAATGGAATGCACTATTTGCAGGTTACCTGTGATATCGTAGCCATGTTATTATTGGATATAGAAATAATCAAATATTCCTCCGCAAAATCACTTTATCTTTTCTCCAGAATCCATTAACACATCAACATGTCGATATATCACATTTAATATATCAGGAGAAAATAGTATATATGCATTAATAATATTTTGCCACTATTATGTAGTGTATCAATTGTACATTATTTTATGTAGAGTATATGACTAATTTTCTTCTTGTAAACATTGATAAATAAATATTTTTGTTATTAATGGAAGTAGATTATTCTGATATTGTTTTTAACAATTTTGGAACCATCAATTTACTCATGGCCCATTCTTCACAATGCTATATGGCATTGATTACAATTAATCCTAAATGAAATGCTTTTTAAAGTATGATCAAATTTATTAACCAAATATCAACACTTCCAAGCTAAATTTAACTTTCAATTGCTCTAGGACCGGGTGTGCTCATTGTCCAATGTTCTTTAATGTGGCTTGAATTTCGCTCCTAAAATTTAAGTGATATGATTGTCAACTGCATCATAATAATACTTAATCCAAATATCAATATGATGATACTCATAACTCGCTTACAAGGAGCATAGAGGGAAACCAACAAATTAACTTGACAAATAATTAGAGCAATTAAATGCCTCTCATTTTTTATTTATTCGCCTGACGGATCAATTTCATACAACCGATCATGTCATGTTCCATGCTCTCAGCGAGTTTACATTACCATCCCCCTCATCACTCACCTCAGGTTCAGCAAATAATCAAACATGGTATATTTCCAATATTCCTTTTTCTTCCTATTTTGTATTACAGTTAAAGGACAAGTCCACCCCAGCAGACAACACTGAAAATTTCATCAAAATCGGATGTAAAATAAGAAAGTTATGACTTTTAAAAGTTTCGCTTAATTTCACAAAGCATTTATATGCGCATCCTGGTCGATATGCAAATGAGGGGACTGATGACATCACCCACTCACTATATTTTTGCATTTCAGTACATGAATTTTCTCCCCAATGTAATGTGAAATGTTTATTCTTTCCTAAACATGTTAATTTGCATTGTTTTAACATATTATGGTTCTGTCAAGTTGGTCATTATCATCAAATCTGTAAAAATTGAAATATTGTATAATTCAAACAATAAGAAACAGAACTGGTGAGTGATTGACGGACACCATCGACTGTCTCATTTGCATGTCACTGAGTTGTGCATAAAACTATTTTCCAAAAAATAAGCGAAACTTTAAAATGTCATAACTTTCTCGTTTAACATCCGATTTAGATGAAATTTTCAGCGTCATGCTCGTTTGATTTTTTTCTGGGGTGGACTTGACCTTTGAAAACAAAAATCCTACACGTCCAGAGCATCAAAGGTGTATTCAAACTATATTCATATGGACTCTGTCATCCCCTGTATATACCTATGGCATTGGGAAATTATAACCTTGCATTTCTCCTTTGTTTGTTTGCACAAGATATGTTACCATGGCAACAAAGCATCTTGCGTTAATCTTTGGACATTTCCTTCCTCTGTCTCTCTCTCTCTCTCCTCTTGGGTATCTGTTACTAAACACGTTTTGCTGAGGTTGGGGAATAAGAACCACACTCTCCCTCTCTCCAATGAAACTCACTTCGATGTTAGCCAATGCTGTGATTTCTCTCATTATTCCTCAACAAAGAATTCTAGAAAAGTTTAAAATACCAATATACAGCTCTCAATTACTTATATTCTTTTAATTTTGTCCCTATATAGAATGACAATAAACTGTTCAACTAAATACAAAGTGAGGTAGCAAAGTGGTCATGTTTATCATAGTTCTATTTTTATATATATATATTTTTTCAATTGATGTGCACAAAGCTACTGTTAATTTGCAATTAAAAAGGTAAAAAGTTTAAAATCTCTAGGGGGGATTTCATTTCTTACTTTTTTTAAGCATTTCTAAATCGTAAATACACTTCACAATGTTTCTCAGACTTTAAAATCATTTTTTTTCTTCTCATTTTCAAGGCTCCTATTCAATCAATCATTCATGTTCTTCACAGTATTCCCCCTTACTTTTTCGAATCTATTCCTACTATCTGATCACCAATCAGCATTAATCCCCAGGCCATTATTTTATTAATAATTTGACATGACATACAATCAAGTCCTTCTTTTTATGATTTTTTTTCCAGGGATAGAGATGTTGTACCCAGAGACCACAATACATTAAAGACAAATGCCAACAACTCATCCATGCTGTTACCATGGTTACGCTACTAAAATCTGGGCAGTTTCTTGTCCATTATTCACTTTCTCCTCCTATAAAGGGATATAAGTGTGCCATTCTCCTAACCGTAAGCTGAGCGAGTACCTATCTTAACTTCGCTGTTTGAGATACTTGATAGGGTTGACAAAATAATTGTTCAAATTTTAACCGGATTTCTGATCATAAGTTTGATTTATAGAAGACAATGTCTTGAAGAAACTGGGTAACTTTGTTTATAAGCCATATATAGTGAGAAGATGTATATTTGAAGATTTTTATCACTACAATCTTTCTGAATATATAGGTCTTGTCTTGGCCCCTCATAATATATGTTTATGTTTCCCACAACACAAGTTCTTAACTTACCATCAAATTTCATAAAATTATTTTACATCTTCTCCAAAGTAATAGATGAAATGGCTACATTAATTTTTTGCCACTTGAAAGAAAGGATCAATTCTAAAAAAACATTTCTCAGCCAACTAAGAGAAAATACAATGTGGTCCACGAACAATATAATCTACTGTAAAAGTGGTTAACCACAACTGCTTTGCATAATTCATTATGCATATGATACTGAGCTGGCATGCAATGTAGCAATTAGTCAATATATCTCCTGGGGTGCCCAAACTACCAAGTTTGTAGAGAATCATTTAATTGTCTCTTTCGGAAGATAAAAAGATGCCAACCTTTATTTTTTCACGGAGGGGAGAGGAACTTATGTCTGGAAAAAAAACTAGGCCTATATTTTCACTTTCCTGCAATTGACAGATACCCAGTCACAAAAACCCTAAATATAGGACACTAGAAATTTCCTTTTCACGTTTCCCACCAGATCTTCAAATGCTAGCCCTATTTTAGGAATCTGCATCTTTGAATGGTTTAAAACAGATCTTAGCACCATACAATGATGGATTATCATTGTCATCATGTTTTTAATTTCAGTTTTACACCTATAATATTTTGAAATATAATTCAAGATACTGAATAGTAGCTGGACCTCATGTCATTTTTTGTGTGTATAATTCTGTTTTAAATCTTTTTCAGTTCTTTCAAGACAATAAGCACAATCCTTTGATACACCAGACCGGTTGGCATCCCACATCACGGCAAATACACCATTCTCCCATTCATATTACAAGTACAATCTTTAAAGAAATGATCATTACAAGTCTATCAGGGGAAAGGTTATAGCAGTCCTGTGTTGGTGTTGTCTGAACTGCATTACCCTTGGACTTGAGGATTAGGTTTAAGAGGTGTCACTGACCCTGGATCTAGCTTGCTCACCCAACTCCTCCCTCTTTCATTGGATTCACTTCCGCCTCCATTTATCCTTCAAGAGCCTCCACCCCTCCCCACCTCTCTCTCTCTCTCTCTCTCTCCGTCTTCTCCTCATCCTCTTTATCCATCTCTGTATGTTCAGTTCCATGTACCCCATCCCAAACACACTATAGTCTGCACGCACAGACCCTGATTGAAACTTTGATAAACAAGTGTGTCTCCACACAAAGACTAGCAAATACTAAAACTTGCTGTTTCAATTCAGGACTGAGCGAGAGGGCCTTCAGTACACATGTCAAGGCATGAGCAGGCTGCAATTCAGACCCTTTACTCGAATGAAGGGTTTGCATAGCAGACTAAACACACCAAGCCAGGAGTAGAGATGATCGCATGTGTACCAATACATCAGATACATTACTAAAAGACAAGCTTTATAGTACTGTACAATTCTCATCCCTTTCATTGTATTTATAAAAAAAAGACTGCAATGCAATCAGTTCATCTATTCTCCCTTCATCTCCTTGTGGACTCCCCCCCCCCCCCCCCCCCCCCCCTCGGCTCCATAACGCTCCAACCCTATACTCTATTTTGAATCATGAAAAATCTCCACCACCCCCTGCCTCGCCCGGCCAGTACAAACACCTTCAGTTTTGTCTCCTTATCTTTTTCGTGCATCAAAAATGTGGGGTTGCTTTCATGAAACTTGTCTTTGATCTGTATATACAATCTTTTCCTTCAAACTTATCTGAACTATTAATCGAAAACACAAAAGGAACTGCTTGTCTTGGTTGAAGGGACTAAATTTCTTCAAAGACCCTCATTTTAGAGGTTACTCGGATATGAATAGAAGTAGATTTGAATTAACTTGGGGAATAAAACAGAGCACTTGGCATTATTACCCAATGGCATAATGCTTTCAATTTAGATATCAATACTAAGCTAAAGCTTCACGCTTGCGTATTATCCCAATTTATGCCTTTGTCTGCTGTCTCGCAACAAAGAAAGCAACTCTATTTTTTTTTTTACTTTTTTCTTGATGTGGAATATTATTTTTCTGTGAATTCTACATGAGGCTAAACAATTGGGGTGACATAGTCCCCAAAATCTGAAATAAATAGATGATTCAAAAGAAAGTAACTATGAATAATTCCACATAAAATGTCATATTTTCCTAATTAAACTCATTCTAAATATGTGCTTCCTTTTGTCGTGGGACAGCAGATGTAAAATTAAATATTTAGCCCGATTTGTTTCATTTTTAATTGACCACTATCAATAGTTTTATAAGAGCATTATTCAGACAAAAGGGAAGAGATAACAACAGATTGATGGAAGAAACCAGTACAAAAACATACAGAATCTAGAAAGGTTACAAAGACAGGTAAAAGAAGTGAGCGATAGAGATATAATATCATGAAAGAGTGAAGACACTGAAAAAAATGGATTTAGGATCAAAATCAGAAGAGGAAATTGATAAAAGATTAGCCTAGATGCAGTGTGCCTTTAAGCATGAAGCAGAGTTATAATAAGGACCAATTAGCGAGGTTTTTAACTTCACACTACTATATCACATTCCAACTGCATGATGGCATAAACCTGGCCTTTTCACACTCTGCTTCTAAATCGGTCATTCACCAAAAGCCTCTCCCTTCAACTTCCTCCACAAACACTCATCAAATCCATCTCACAATTTCCTACCAAATTTTTAGGGACATCCCAAGACGAGGGTGGGCTGGGTGAGAGTGAGAGAGAGGGAGAACTCTGACAAAATATATCTCCTATTCTCTTTCACCAATTCTACGGATCAAAGGCCATGGTAGTCTGTATTATTTCTTTTCACAAAACAAAATCCTGACAATATTTCTTGTTTTCTGCTTTGCGTCTTCTTTGCGAGTTTTGTCGATAATGAAAGTTGCTCAGCATGACATTTGAAAACACAAACATTAAACGAGGACTTCCATCTGTCCTATTTTCTTTCTATTTCTTCTCGGTTATTCGATTTCAAAATCCATTAAGAGTCATGCTAGTTTCTTTATCTCAGAAACCGAAGGAAGTGGGATGTAAGGCAACCATCGTGAACGCCCCTCATAAAGTCCAAAATCACACTTGTACACCATATTTAATTGAAATTTTCTTCATATTGCCTCTTCTTCCATGCTCTGATCATATCATACCTACTCTACTTGTTTGAACACATGGAGAAAGATATTGATTTCAACTGCCGTTTTCCCCCTTTCAAGACACCATAGACACACTTAGCAAAAGAGGCAGTACACGGAATGAAATAAAGTCTTTTCTCGTGCATCTAACACATAAGATACATGCGTTTTTATTTGATATCTTTCTCTGCTTGGATGGTACAACTCTATAAGAGCACCTAAGGTCACGAAACATACCAATTAATTGTTCTCTCATCGACCCCACTCACTTCGCATACATTCAACATTGTTTTCTCACGTAGATGTGAATCCTCTGTTATTGCAGCTGGTATCACTCTTTCTGGATTAAAACAACATTGACAAACATCATAAAACTTAGAAGAGATTGATGTAATTTTTATAAGTAATCGTCATCGTCCACTTTCAAGTCATCCTGCCCCCCCAAAAAAAAAAACGAAAGAAGACCCCCTTCCCCCTTTATGAAAACAAGGATATTGTGATTTAACCAGTATGTAATGATCACCTAAGCATGCCAAGGGAGACTTTCTAAAACTAGTTTACTTGAAACCGGTTCAGGAAACCAGTTTGAAAGATCGCTTTGATAGCGTTCTCATTTGATCACCCGAAAGTGGTTTTCTAAATCACGTCATGTAAAGTGATCGTGTTGCTATGGGAACACTATCAGTGGGGTTGCATGTTTTCGTGCAAAATTCGAGACCCCAGCACAGGCATTCTACAGTGTGTGGAGTAGCGTGCTCGAAATGTGCGAAGATCGCTTCCCGAAGAACGGTTGTGACCTCACTTACGCTAAAACCAGTTGAACAAGGAGACAAAGTGATCTTGAAAATACATCGCAAGATGGGTATTATGAACCGGTATGGAAGACATCGACCGTTCTCATTACACGTTAAACTAGTTTCCACTAAACTAGTTTCCGGAAGGTAGTGAGAACGGTGTCCCCAAAAGTGGTCTTTCAGACTCCATGTAGTAATACTGGTAGAAGTACCATCCCATATCTTATGACCATCCTCCATTTAACATGTAGATATCATTCTCCTGCCAGTGTTACTCCTACACACCACTGATGCGATATCCATATTTCTGCATCATCTGTAATTCCTTAAATTGGCCCAGGTTTATTGGATTCTAGCCTGGGCCATTTGCCTGTGGTTTTGTGGTTAATCTCATTCCACGGTTTGAGAGGTAGCTCCAGTTCATGCACAACTCATAACTAATGTCATCTACGGTGGTGGGTAGGATACAGATGAGAAGCTTTCAAAAAGGCATCACAGAGATAGAAGTTTATCTCGCACTCCTGATCACATTTATATGGAAAAGCAGAAAATAAATGGATGATGACGTAGAGTCCAAATTGTGAATTAATAAGAATATTTCCTCAATTTTCCTGGGTTATTACAAACATTAGGTTTATGTTAAAAAAAGAACAGTCCCTTGGCCTTGACTATATTACTCCCTGATAGGACCTTTTGACTACAATGTGAAAATTACTGACAGTACAGTACACTGTAGAGAAAGAAATGAAGATACGCATCAAAGGCACAGTTTTATATATTTTGGGGGGAATAATCACCCTAGATTGATTAAAGACAATTTTATCATATAGGTCCTAAATGTGAATTAATATACTTCCATCAAAAGCATAATTTTTCCCCTAATAATCATGATGAAATAAACATGAAGGCCCGAAATTTTTACAGGAACAGGTACGAGAAATAGGGGAAATGATATGCAAAGCGAGATATTCTGCATGCAATACTGTATTAACATGAAGATGAAACATAGAAACTAAACCTTATTAATATCCAAAGTCTAATGCAAGCATTGAACGAAGACAATAAGACTAACAATAATCAACTTGTTCCCGCTCAGTGACGCAAATAGCACTTGTAGTATAATAATGGGCAGCCTAGCAACTCCACATAAGCTCCATAGCGATGTAGTGTGCATACTGGGAGTGCTTGTATGCTTGGCAAATATATCCACTTCTTTGAAAAGTGTACGCTGCACCTTTTTTCTTCTTTTATTTCTGTTTCTTTCCCTTTTGATATATGTTTAGCTTGAGATTGAGACTGGCGGTACGAGGGGAGGCACGAGGTATCACGTAGGTCTGTGTATTTATGCCTTGAGTGAGAAATAGATGCCTCTCTGGATTATTTTCACTATTACCCACTATGCCCGGCAATATTGGGATGTAACTCCAGTATACAATACTCCAGCCAATTTTGGACATGCTATTAGGCTTCCATCCTGACTTCCACTTATATCTTCATGGTAATAACTTGATTTATATTAGGTGAAATCCTCTTTTTTATTATTGAATGTATTAATAAAAATTGTATTTGACAGTATTCGCATAATCAAATAAAAAAAGTGACATATAAGAATTTAGATCACTCATAAGAAAATATTTTGAGCTGGAAGGTAGACTAGTGCAAAGCAAGTGCAGGTACACAGCTCAGTCTGTAGTGGACATAGCACTCGTATTACATACAAGTGTGGACCGAGCGGTAAAATATCCATTTGTTCAATCAAAATTTGCCAGAATAGCAACCGTTCCATTTCTTAGCCAGGACTTGAGCAAAAGCAATTTGCTGAAAATGCCACAATGTAAAATAATATGAGGGCAATTTAGAAAAGTATGCGTGTCTGTCAATCAGCCACACAAGTGAATATATTTTGCAATAGGAGAACCTATCTGGATCTGAATAATGATCCAAAAAGAAATTTGAATACATATATACTACACTCAATTGAGGAAAATTGTAATCACATTTACCCTATGTATTGTCATAAATATGTAACAAATGAAAAGGAGAGTACTGAAATCCTTCAAAGAGCACATATTTTTTCTGAAACAATTATTTTATATAGAAAAACTTGAGAATAAAATTGTATCGATGTACGAGTTAATACAATAAATAATACCAAATTGGAATAAATATATAAATGAAATATCATTTCTCTGCACTACTTTACTATTTACATATGAACCAAAATTCATATGCAAGCGGTAGCAGGATTCAGATTTCTTCAAAACGCTGCCATTCCTGTCACACTTTCTACCTTTAACATGTAGCAACAATGGCCGCATAATTTGGTGCAAAGTGGCTGCATTTGTTGTTCTATACCATGTCAGCCTGAGTTAACTTGAACTCCACCATTCTATACAAGCTTATTCTAATCACCAAAGCCTAAGGATTAGGCCATTATCTCTAGGCCATTCATTCCTTAAGCCCCAGGGATTAAAGTCTTCCTGAAGGCAAAAGATAATACTTCAACTTCCCTCTCCTTTCTCTTCTCCTTTGCCTTACAGTAGATCAGAGTCTGAGCTACAATGCTTCTATACATTGGAAGTAGGTAAGTCCAAATGCACTGATTCTTCTCATTTCAATGGATGCATGTGATTTATGTTTGGGGATAAAATATTTCGGTCACCCCTCCCATTCTTTGCCCCCCCCCCCCTCCCCCAGCCCTTCGAAAAAAGAAGAAGACTAGAGTATACAAACTTGTAGATTATTATTCCCTAACTGATTAAAAGTGTTCAAACTTCAAACTTGCATTTTCAATATTAAGGGGAAAGGGTAGGTTACACAATGAAATTGCAATCAAAAGACTAACATTTTTTCTTTCATTTTTTTTCTTTACCAACAAAACTTTGATTCTTTTTAGATTAAACTACATGTATAAGAATGTTCAGAGGAGCTACTTTAGTACATAGATTTGAACCTTTGCAAGATATCTGTACCAGAAAAAAATGTATGTACATGTAGCTCAGTAATCAGTATCAAAGACGAAAAGTGTATTAAACACAGTGACAAATCCTATTTTTAACAGATCTTGATAGAAAGAATATATGCCTTGATTTGAGCGAGATTAGAAATCTCTTCTTTCAGCTCTAAGCTACCCTCGGCAATCCTCTATCTATCTCTCTTGCACAACTAAATAGAATTTAATTAGAACCTTCCTGCCATATCCCTAAAATAAGTAATCGGTGACAGAAATATAGCTTTGATTGCTGCAATGTGGTTATTCTCATATTATTGGGCCCAAAGATCGACCTAGTTCATTACAATGATTACCATGTAAGTAACATTAGATTGTGTTCAGTTGTTGGACCCTTCCCCACAGCCTTTCCACTTTGTAAGGTCTTCAACGCCCAAAAGATGGAATAGAATAGCCGCTAATGAGACAACATTTCATCCCCTCATAAATCGAAGTAGTTGCATTTGATTTGCTGGATCAGAACTTTTAAACACTCAACATTACTCTACAGCAGTAGTTGTTGACTTATGTACATGATGTGGTCTATAATATTTGCAAAGCCTTCATGAAATTAATTACATGTAGTTTAGCTTGCGAAATCTTTATCCGTCCTAATATTCATTAGCCGCCCACATATTAGCCCAATTTTGCAGGTATGATTACTATCATAGGCTTATATACTAACCCCATGCCATGAATAGCACCCTAAATTTGATTTCCATTGCTTTGAATTCAACCCCCACAAAAAGAAAAGAAAAGAGGCAAACAAAATGAGCAATAGTAAGTTGATTGTAATATTAGATTTGGAACTGCAAGGCTTGCACCCAGCGGGGTATTCGGTCAATGCACTACACCTCGTTTAGAAAAACCTATTTACTGCTGGTGTTTCCAGAGCCAAATATGCCTTATCAAAATCTCTCAACCAACTAAAACCGTACACAACAATGCTCTGCACCGTGGAAGGGCCAAAAAGTTCTCACGAACATGCAGAAACCGATGCAAAGTCGCCGTCGAAGGCAGAGAGCGAGAGAAAATCACTGCAGTTGATTATACAGGTTCACGAGATAACAAAAAGAACCCTCATAATTTACACTGCATAGAGCAGAAGGAGAATGCTTAGGGTATTCCTAACAAAAACTGCAACTGTACTTCTGACAGAAGAGTGATTTCATAGTTGGATGAGGATCAAAGGAGAGTTGATCTATGGACAGTTATATCTATGAAAGCAAGCGATTACCATTTATAATGAGGAAAACTTGACTCCAAGCCAAAGTTTCTATGAATACACAGGCTTCTTTTAAATGTATCAAAGTGTCAACATGTACATATTGAATGCATGTATGTAAAGGAAATAAAAGTCATTTATCCACGTTTGGGGTTTTTTGAACTTGGAAAGCTTTGTTCCACATTTACTCCATGATAAAGTTGTCAGTTACATGGAAATCTTTGAGAGTTCAAAGTGTGAAAGAGATGTGGCCAAAATATAGTTATTAAATTCAATTGATTTGATTGATAAAAAGCTAATAAAATAAAACAACACACAGTTTGGCGCATGCTCCAACATTGTACCATATGCAGTACATTTATATGTAATTTTGAAAGTTTTCAAATATCTAGATGAAAGATATCTATCCTTTTTTTATTTTCACTGCCACAAACGACTCAAGCTCATTATCAAAGCAAACAATGAGTAACCATTTTAATAGCCCAATAAAGGAAATAAGAATAAAAGATGCATTCTGAGAGTATCAAATGGTTTCATGACACCTCAACTCCCCGATTACAACATCGCTAATGTTAGCTGGGAACCTATCATCATGAACCTAATGTACCAAATGAATTGTCTAGCCAGGGGGTCTGTTGGGGTGCCTTGATATTACGTAACACTATAGGATCGTGTCCTCATTCAGGATACACTGCTTTTTACTTGAAAACATGCCATCTTTAGGTGATTTCAAACCGCCTCGATCATAAGAATCCCCGTTAAATTACAAAAACATTTTTTCGGCGAAATAATACCCATTAATTATTCCTGCATTCACACCGCCCCAAAACATACCCTTCGGGGATAAGTTCCTGAAGCTACGAGCATGCGCAGTATGGTCTGATAAGCAGGCAAGGCGCGAGATTCAAAATCACTAGCCCAGCAGCCACCCACGGCGCCCAACGACACGCTGGGCTGAAAGTTCCCGTAAATTGCTTTCACATTGCCAAAATACCTGCGACCTTGGAAAAATCCCAGTGAAAGTTCTTGTAATTTCGCCAAGTACCTACTATTTAGCAGGTATTTTCTTTTGGGGAAATTACGCGTAGTTTGCGTTCACATTACCAAAATACCTGGTATTTTCTGATCGGGGTAAATGCTATCGGGCATGACAAGGAGACACTTCCAGTGTCAACAGAACCACCATTGGCTACTTATTTTTGTCCTTCTGCCCTTCTAGATTTTCAACACAGCTTCAGAAAGGAAGAATGAGTGAGACCATGAACCTACTAGTGAGACAGAGACGGTTGCATCACTTTTCTTTCATGTCTAATTCATTTCTCTTTCTCCCCACTTTTCCCCTTTTTCAAGATTTTAACTTTGCTTTTTCCCCCCTTACACTATTTTCTTCCTTCCCTCTTTGTGAATGAAGGAGACTTTAGAACCAATACACACGTCAATGTTACATGGTACAGTATCTCACGAACACTCATTGCTTTTGTTGTTGAGTCTGTCTGGGAAGATATCAAAGAACAAACACAGAAAACAAAGAGTGGGGCTGTTAGGTCAACAATGTGTGAGAGTAAACAAAGTAATAACTAAGTCATGTCATGCTGCTGAGCAAGAATAAAGGTGTGAAGGCTATGAAATGCCCCATTAAGATTTCTAGTTTATTTTTTTTTCTCTCCTCTTTATGCAAACAATATAAAAGGCCCTCATCAACATCCCACCCAATAGTTGCGAAATAGGAGTCTCCTGACTCATGGATCAAGTGGAACTTCACAAAAATATTTGATTTCCAATTTCATTGTACATTTTTTTTTCTTCTCAAAACATTCAAACAAAATGCATATTATTTGTTGTATTACAAAAGCAGGAAGTGATTGCAGTTCTATTATAAGATGCATAATAATGACAAACAAAACTAAAAAATTTATACAAGGGGACAATATGACCTCTTACACCGCCCTGTTATAGTAATAGAAACTGTATCAACTATACACTATATGAATGCATGTCACAGCAACAAGTGGTATTGTTAAAGGTTTTTTTCTTTAATAGAATCATATTGAGAAGTATTGAACAGCATAAAACAGTACCTTTGCATTCATTCGAAATTGATTGATCTCAATTTGCTGTATCTTCTTTGTGTGCTTTTTTGGAGATGTAAAAATAAATGAATTTGAATCTGAATTTGAAAACAGTCCAGTTTTCCATAGTTACCATCTATGGACTTCTTTGATTTTATGAAGGCAAACTAGGATTCAAAGTGACACGAACAAACTTGATGAAGAACCCAGGGATTCACACGCAACACGATCCAGCTCGGTATCACCATCAATGGCAACATTTGCCATTAGCATACGGACTGATAGACATCGGGGTACGCTAATGAAGGAGAAAGAAGTCCTTGGAATCGATTTCACACTTTGTCTAGATCATTAAGAAATGGAGACCCCGTGGATCGGAGGGTGAGTTTGTCTAAAGGCGACGCCGGTTAGGAGCCTTCCTGTAGGCTTCCTGCTGTCATCGTTTAGACTCCAACCCTCAGACTCCTCTCATAACTCAATAATGGTCGTCTTGACCTTGACATCGGGTAAACATACTGGAGAAGGATCCTCCCACTCTCCTCCGACTCTCTTCGTCATGTTGCATCTCTCTCCCGAATGCCGAGAAGTATTGCATCACGTATATGAAAATATTCATCAGGGTCCACATGCATCCATTCGATAGTCAAAGACATCAGACTCTGATTACAACTTGATATTCGTTGTTAACTTGACATCAGCAAACACACAGACAAATCTTCATTCCTCCTCTTCATCTCCTCCATTTCATCTAAGTTATCCTCGTATTCTTCCTTTTATTCCTCCTCCTCCATCGTATCCGCCTCTTCATCCTTCTTCCCCACTTCCCTCCCCTTTCATCTATTACCACTCATAATTTATTGCAAATCCTGTATTAATAATAGACCCATGATTATCACCACAAAAATATGACCATATTCCACATTATCATTCTCTTCTCAGTCATTACCCAAACAAAAATCATCATGACCTTGACATACACATGGATGAATCTTCTCAGCATCGCATGCATGCATTCTCCACATGTTACAACTCTTGTAGAAACTACAGACAGATAGTGGATGATCAAAAATAATTTTAGAATAATTCAAATTGCACCTGTAATTGCAGACATAAACCCTTCAAGATACTTAAACCTAACACTAACCTAAAACAGAACCTATAGTTTAAGCTGGTCTCCACCACAATGAAAAACATAGGCATATATCTGAGTTATATTTGTGCTACTACATGACCACCAAAAACATTTATTTCTGTAATTAGGGTATATAACCAGACTCAATGATATCACATTCAAAGTGTACAGGTATGTGCTCTACTTTTGGATCAAATTGAACACACGCGATGCAGCAGCAGCGACAGCATGGGCAGAAGCAAAGAGACGCGTCCATCCTTTTAATGAAGACCAATGTGGCCAATTTGCTAAAGGTCACCATCATGATCATGCAGCCGGATCGAAGCATGCGACATGAATGGGATCTCTTGCGGCAGCCGTACCCTACATACTAGATCCAGGTGTGCACACACTCGGGTTTCCATTATGGCATACATTCTACTTCAAACATCAAAAGTGACGACTGCTCCATCACTTTCTGGCTGTGATCCATTTTATTTACCTCTGCCTTTACAAGGCAAGAAACCTCGCCATTTCTACCTTTTTTTTTCCATTCTCTCGATCTCGCTCTCAAATCTTTCTTGCTGCATACACTCTCACTATGTTTGTATCCCACACCTATGCAACCAACCTCCATTCTTTTCTCCTGCATCGCCTTTCCCTTTTTCTTTCCTAATTTGCCTTTCTCATTCTAAATGTAACATGTATATTATATGTAACTCTCCCTCTCTCTCTTTCTTTCTCCATCTTTCTTTTGAACACTCATCAAACGACACACGTGATAAAGGAATGCTTGATTCCTTTTTTTCCATTTTCACTCAATAAAACATCCATCCCTTTCTCCACCTCTCTCCCCCTTTCTTTTACTACCTTTCCCTGGTTTTATTTTATTTCTATCTTCTCTACCCTGCTACCTCTCTGACCCTCCCCTTTCCATTACCCCCTCTTTGGCTCTTTATGCATCATCATCTCATCTCTACCCCCCCTCCCCTCCTCCTTCATTTATCTTTCTTCCCTTCTGTATCCTCCCTTCTTTCACCATTCCTCTCATGTTGGTTATCTCTGCACTCCCCACAGTGCTAACCTACGTCACTGCGCCTGTCACAAGCCCACAACATTCCGCGCTCCGATCAATCAACCAACAGCCAAAAAAAAAATTAAAAATTAAGTGCTCACATTAGAAAAGTTATTAAGCACAACCACAAAATTGCAAGGCATTAACGTTGAACACTTACTTATTTTGAGCTGGATTACAAAATGATGAGTCAAAAATGATTTAGCTTATCTAAACAATGCTTGATTGATAATTTGAGAAGGAACCTTTCCCGGTTTGATGGGGGTTTTCATTTTGTTGATGTAATTGAAATCTCTCTCTCTATCTTTCTTTCAATTAAAATATCATTCAATTTATAATCCTGAAAATGCTGTTTAGTACGAGAGCCTGTCGTTTCAATTACTATACCTTCCCTCTCCCTTTCTTTTTCTCTCCGAGACTACGAAAGTACACATGCTGATTTTACTTTGCGAAATGTCAGGAAAATTCATTTCAAACCACACAATCAATCTGTCATAAAAATTCACCTAAAAATTAATTTGCAGTTGAAATCCCATTCTTAACATTTCACTGAATTCATAATACCATTTCATGTAACAATGAACAGTTTTCACCTAAACCCTGATAATGGAAGAATTCCCGTGACATGTTCAAGTGGTTTTATTCATTTTTCAGCTTCCTGCACTGCTATAAATAATAATAAATTCAATCTTATCTTAAAGGAGGAAAACTTCTTTCTTTGCTTGTACACAGAAAATTAATGTTCTCTCGAAGAAACATTCGACAAATCTTTGAAGATTATGGTGACATTTTTGCCCCAGAGGTAGCTTTCAAGCAGTATAAGGTTTTTCTATACCTTACACCCCCCCCCCTCCCTCCCTGAGAAAATAAGTAGCACCATGCTATAAATTAAAACAAAAAAAGTAAGAATAAACAGAAAAAAAAGAATATCATCATACAATCCTCAATCAGGTTGGCATGGGGGGGTTAATAATTCAGATAATTGCCCCCCCCTCCTCCTCTTGTCTAGACTCTTGGACCAACCATTGTACTATAAAAATTGAAAGTGTGGAAAGGCGTAAATCACCCTTTAAAAGGACTTAGGAGTGACAGTATCTTACAGGGGAAGTTCACCCTGAGGAAAAGTTTGAGGTAAAAATAGCAGAAAAAATCATTAAAAATATTGAAGGTTTGAGGAAACAACGTTCAAGTATCTGTTGAAAATCAAGAAAGTTATTAGAATTTCAAGTTATGGATTTGTGATGTCATAAATCAGCAGCTGTCCCATAAGTTATGTAATATGAAATGCAGGAATTTCAGGTTTTTTAATTGTTCCTGATGACTTGTTTTTGTTTTCTTTTCCTGATCGGATGTGAAAAGATTTGTCTATTGGTATACATAAGGTACAGTAAAAACCATTTTCAATTTTCAGAGAAAATTATTTTCACCATTTGCTATGTAGGAACGCTGCTCGCATATGACATTACAAATCAAATTTAATCAAAATTCTAACAACTTTTTATTTCTTTGATGGATTTTTCTCAAACCTTTGGCAATATTCTATTATTTTTTCTGCTATTTTTACAGTAAACTTTTTTGTCAGGGTGAACTTCCCTTTAATCGGGATGAAAAACAATGTCACTCCTAGGCCCTTTACCACCCTATTCCATCCTTTTCTCGTATCATGTTTTTAGAGTTCGCTTTGACTTGGGAATATCACCACTATCCCCCTCCTATTCTCACCAAGCATGAAAACTGTTACCGACTGTAAAGATGGCAAGGAGTAGCTATTATCACAAGATAGAGCAGGTCCTTGAGTAACTCAAGCTTTCTTATTAATGAAGGTAATCCTTTCATCATTAACTATCTCTTGTGCTTGAGCTGCACCATATCCCAAGCCCCTCCTCTCTCTCTCTCTCTCTCTCTCTTCTAGTGAGTAAATTCACACCTCCCAAATCACAAAAAAATGGTGTTTTCAATTGGGGACTTTTTCCCAAAATGCTGAAAAAAAATGCCAGGAATTCTGAATTAAAAAGCACAGGACTTGCGATAGCCCTGCAAGAAAATAGCTGCAAAATTAGAAGGTGCTTTTTGAAATTATGAAAACATTTGCTGGGATATCTATCCCAGGAATATATGTGTGGTGTGAAAAATCATTGCTCGTTCAATAACTACAGAACTGTATTATGGTATGGGAGGTGTGAGTTACAAAAACATCAGGCAAACTTTGAGTCTTGGAAAGATTTTTATGAAGTTATGGATATTTCTGATCAGAAATGTGTGAATACATCATCTCTGTCCCTTTTCCTTCCGTCTCTCTCTCTCTCTCTCTCTCTCTCACTCGATCTGAAGATGACCCCCATTTGTAAAAAGGTGTCATGTTGTGAAGACAGCTAAGCTACAAATAACAGAGTTTCAACCATTTCTGAAGATGCTTCCCTATTTTCTCATACTCTCTCGTGCTCTTTAAATTCATATTTTCAAATCTAGATGATCATAATGCCTGTTCATAGTTCATGGATTCTACATCAATGAGTCAAGAGATAAATCTTGAATAGATTTGCTTAATGTAATTACCTAACCCTTTATCTTAACATTCTATATAATTAACTAATTAAAGATTATTTTTTCAAAGGGGATTCTCATTGACCTATTGATATCGACACAGACTGCAAAGGAGGGAAGCTGCAGGCTGTTGCCACAATCTGATCTTCTGCCTTTTCTGAGATTTTTGGTCATTTAAAATGCAAATAGGGAATAAGGTCTACATACAGAAAGGTATGTGCACAAAATTCCTTCAATGTGGTTAACTCTGTTCAAGATGAATTCATGTACACTTTTCAGCACAGATATCACACGCGCATGATATATGCGCACATCATGGCTGGAATGGAATGAACAACCTGGGAATGAAAAGAGAGAGTGAAAGAATGGAAGAGAGAAAGGGATAAAAAAAGAAGAGATCACAAGGGATGCAAGGAGGGTAAAAAAGATAGGAAAGAGAGAGAGGGAGGAGGAGGAGAAAAGAGCCAGCAAGGTAGTTATGCGTTTGCGTGCATCACATCAATGCGACCTGCTTGTAATATTTGTCCAAATCACTCTCCATTAACCATGGCCTTGAGGCAATACCAAGCAGAAAAAGCAGAATTTCCACCTGTATTTATCAGTCTAAATATCTACCAAGATTGTATCGAGAGTAGGAAGAGGATGAGAGGGCAAGGTCTGTCTTCATACCCATCATGGTATAACAAAGGAGTCAGGCAAGAGGTCAGGAAAGGCAATGCAGTGTAATTGGTGGATGTTACAACAGGGTAATGAAAACGTTGTAGAAAAGATGAAAAGTTTGAAAAGATAATGTGCATTCCTTTGTGCATTCCTTTTCATTCGATTATAGGATTATGCATATTTGCTTAGAATTTGGTTTTAAAATGGCATGACTTTATCATAGCCCCCGCATTTCAGCTGGCATATAAGATGTAGATTACAGAATTTGTGATTTTGCTATTAAATCTGGATATTAATGAAATTTGTCATTTTCAAATTAACTAGAATGCACCAAAAAGAAACATACAAAACCCCTTGACATTCCTCAGGTGCAAGTGCAGTCTGCCTTAAGAATAGAAATAGGCCATATACAAAACATCGGGCATGCACGCATAGGTTCACATGCATCCTAATAAAGGGCCTACAGTACACAGGCCTATAACATTTGCCAACCTACACCATTTGCCAATAGGTGCAGTGCCCATGCAATATCTCCAATGCACCAAGTGCAGTTATTTATAGTCCATCTGGTCATTAATACCTCAAGGTCAAGCCTGACCAATAATTGTCCCGGAGTCTTTTGTTAGCCATTGGACTGGATCTCCTGTCTGAGATACATTGCACAATCTGCATTAACAATAGAGGGATGACCCTGGAAACATCCTTCTGCTATTCAAAGCTTGATTGCATGTTAATAACAAAGGGACACGCCCATCCACCCACCATTGAGTGGTGTAAAGAGAAGAAGAGAGGGGGAGGATAGGGGATAACTAGACAGGGAGACACAACTATAAAGGGTACTTGCTGTTTTGTAAAAAAAAACACAGTAAGATTCAAGAGAGAAAGTGAGGCTGTTCTCACTACGTTCCTAAAACTAGTTTACTGGAAACTAGTTTAGAGGAAACTAATTTAACGCGTAGTGAGAACGGTCAAAACGGTCTTGGAAGCGATCTTCCAAACCAGTTTGGAAAACCACCTCGCGATGTAGTTTTCAAGATCGCTTTGCCTCGTTAAACTGGTTTTAGCGTAAGTGAGGACACAACCGTTCTTCGGGAAGCGATCTTCGCACATTTTGAGCGTGCTACTCCACACAACAGGTGTAGAATGCCTATGCTGCGGTTTCGAATTTCGCGCGAAACGTCTCACCCCACTGAGAGCGTTTCCATAGCAACAAGAGCGCTTTACATGAAGTGATTTTGAAAACCACTTTCGTGTGATCAAGTGAGAACGCTAGCAAAGCGATCTTCCGAAGTGGTTTCCTGAATCGGTTTCCAGTAAACTAGTTTTAGAAAGCGTAATGAGAACGGCCTCAGTGAAATACACAGTGAGAGGTAGAAGGCAGAGAGAGGGGGAGGGAGATACATGAGTGCTGATGATAGGCCTATGTATTGACCTACAAAGAGAATACTGAGAGAAAGATACAGGAAAGGAAAGAAAGAGAAGTGAAACAGGGTCCATGAAGGTGTAAACCAAGTCTGAGAAAATAAAACCCTTTTCAGCTACATTGTAGTAGGATAAGAATGTGGTAAAAAAGTAACCAGATAGGAAAACTGACTTTTCAGCTGTCAATGTCCTCCCCCCCCTAATTTACAGATTATTTTACTTTTTTTTCCAAACAGGTCCAGTATCTATATTGATGATAAGATACATAGTAAGTATAAGAAAAGTGTTTTCTTGATTTAGGAATGATAACATCATCTGATGCTAGAAGCCAAGAAAGAAAAGGAGGGACAGATGGAGAGACAGAGAGAGAGAAAGGGATAGAAAGAAGAGAAACGAACCGGAAGGGACAGCCATTTATAGAACTATTTGGGAGAAAATAATTCAAAATAAAAACAAGATTTTATTGTTTCTCCCTTTTCCAAGCATGCATGACCATAACCATCAAAAATAATTTCAATATGACAGTACACACCATTGACTATTTACGTCACCATGGCTAATCAAACAATTTTAAATTACTCATCAAAATCCATGAATAGACTCCTGTTCATATTCTATCAATCCTAATGATATTTGCTGAAAAGTTATGATGCAGAACAATTATTATTTGAGTTTGAGTAAATTCCTGTTATTGTTCATATTTGAATACTTTGTGTGATATACTTTAGGGGAAGAGAAGGACAGTGGGCTATTTGCATGAGCAGTATTTCCTTATCCATCAAACTAAAAATCAATGGAAAAGCAATTTGTTTTGTACACACCTCTTCAGCCTTGATAGATATTAACACATATTTTGGTAACGACAATTATAAATTTGTGAATATGGTAAATCACATCATATGGGGAAAATGTAATTTAAGCATTTTTCATCACAGAATAAATCTGGTTTTAGGACCACCAAAATATAACAAATGAAGAATAGCAAAAAAGCCTCAAAACAAATTAGTACCGACTCATGACTATAATTATAGGCCGATATTAATGAGCTTTGTGGCACCTGGCTGCTACATGTATATTTATTTCACCCTTTTGAGAAAGGCTTACATATTAAAACACATCATATCTATCATATCTGTTTTGAAAGTTATATAGTACTTACAAGAAGGTTGGAAATTCACAAATTCATGAATAAATTGTTCTCACCATGAACAGATGTTAAAATTAATTTTTATATCTATTGTTGTAAATAGCCACATTACAAACTCAAAGGCAATATATTGCTGCCACACCCATACAGCCCAAGAATGTGTGAAACAAAGACGAATAGAGAAAAAAAATTCAGCATTTTTTCATTCGATTTATTTTATCGCTTTAAATCTGAAGGTCTTGAAATATGCATACTCATGAAGATTTTATTTGCTCGCTGGCGAAAAGGCAAAGAAAAATCTGAATATAAATGCTTGATACCAATGTGTATTCTGGAGCATTTTTTCTAACCCTCCTCACACGTTTCCCCCTCTAGAAAATGCAGACTCAATATTTGATGGACAAAGTCGAACAGTTTCACTTGACACAAGAAAAATCTCCATCCCTCCTCTCTTCTTTTTTCTTTCTTTATTTCTTCTTGCTGTCCATGAAAATTGGAATTTCTGTCACACCTTCATTTGTTTCTTCCCACTTTGCAGTTCAGTTGAAAAATCTATTGCACCCACCCACATGGGAGAACCAATAGGACGATTATTCTAGCATGTTTATAAAGCCAGTGTCATACTGCCCAAAACAATAATTCAAACGAGTGACATACGATGCCAAAATAATAATTCCATTAAATCTACACTCTAAGAAAAGGCATTCCAAATGGTACTATGTTAAACAGAAACTACCTGTAGGTTTCTGAAAGCCAATTATGAGTAAAAAAAAATATGTCAAGCAGGTCTAAGTTGAAAGTCTGATGAAACTTTGCTTAGTTTCATCATCAAAAGTAATTAATTCTCCCTTACAAATTTTCAGCAAACTTTTTAAAGTGATTGGTTAACATTGGTTCGACTTTCAAAAATCTGAGCTAGAAGGTCACACTTGTCACCTGTGTCTGTGATATGTTACAAACATGAAGCCCAGAAAAAATAGCGTTCGAAAATAATTATTTAGTACTTCAAAAATTGAAATATAAAGTGACCGGAAACACCATCTTAATTTCATCCCATACACTTATGTGTACTATTTAGGCGTCTAAAAGACACCTACTTTACAAAATGGGGGTTTGCCTTGTAGTTTTAGCTTTTCATTCTCAATAATGGTTGTTTTCAGGGTTTATTAGTTCTAATACATGTATGCACTTGTACACATGTTTCATCT
This sequence comes from Lytechinus variegatus, assembly GCF_018143015.1. Taxonomy (NCBI): domain Eukaryota; kingdom Metazoa; phylum Echinodermata; class Echinoidea; order Temnopleuroida; family Toxopneustidae; genus Lytechinus; species Lytechinus variegatus. The sequence goes on from NC_054741.1 coordinate 58,368,939, forward strand.
TGGTTTGATAATTTTTTAAATCGGCTGCTCACAAAGTTAAACAACACCTTTAATCACCAAACTTGCTTCTTAGTTAAGTGAAGGTAATTGATAACAAAAAATCAACTGATATAAAAATACAAATTCACCAAGTGACAGGGCAACTATATTTTTCAATTTTTTTCTGGATTGGCAAGGTTATGTGACATCTTTAAATTCCACTAAGAACTCTTTGTCACTTCTTTGTTCTTTTATTTCATTGAATGCTGAAATGAATAAATGCATGTAAACTCTTCAAAACACAGGGTGATAAATTTCAAGTACACAGTAGGCGGTGCTGCACCAGCCTGAGTTTGCTCAATCTCGAGATTCTAGCCCAATCGGCCCTCTTCGCGATTAATCTCAAGATTCAAGAAACCCCGTTTCCACCATCGCTAAAAGAGCCATTCCTGCTCGAGCGAGGCATCAACGCATTATGGTGTGACGTTGTAAATAAATAATCCAGAGTGCGTCTGCACCTGCGAATTAGCGGGATAATTCGTAAAATATCATGCCATTTTGCAAATAATCCCAAGTTGACTTGCAATTGCAATCTCGAGATTGATCCAGTGAACTAGTGCGATAGTGGCACCTCCATTACAAATGATTTCGAGATTGTTCAGATCAGGATAATTTGCTGTATCAGAAATAGCACACTAATTTGAAAACATGGGATGGTGCAGAAGGCCCTACTGTGTTGCATTTCCAATTCAGGTTTCTTACAAGTATGTACAAGCATGCATATATATCAGAATTCCGCAGTGTATGAGTGAGCCATGAAATACCTTGCAAATTTATTAGAATTTTCTGTATACAATTATTTTGGCATGTACAGCAGCAACATGTTGGGTTGCAAAACTGCAACGTATTTCCACGCAAAAGAGAGAATCCTCCCCCCCCCCTTTCTCCACGCCTCCTGTGACAGCTAACCCGAGAGGAATCCTAATTTATGGCGCCGTAATACCTCCCCGGGCAACTCTTTAGAGAGAGACCAACCAGCCATGAAACGTGGACCACGTCATAGCCAGCCTTCCACTCATATTTATCATATAGCCCAACAAAATAACTGACACACATAAATAAACACGTTCTGGCTGCTAATTAATGAAGGAATCTCCATATATCCTGCCTTGTGTAGTGTGTACAGTATGAACTTGCATGCAACAGCCAACGATATTCATTTAGAATTACGTGTTCATTTCAGTCCTTGGTACTACAAGCCACGCTTTACTAAAATAATAGAATTTTGTATTACTGGTTGTTATTTCATACTTACTATACCAGCCTAATTAATTGATTTGCTATTTTATACAGGTAAATGTTGAACAAATTGAATTCAATAATGCAGAACCCTAGATGTATATCAAGTTAAATTGTAAAACAATGTGATGAGGGCCAACTTGTTATATAAAAAGCAATCAATTTGATCAAAATAGCAAAATATTCATAGCCAATATCCAGAAGATGTGTATTATGGATTCCATGCACCAGTTCCCAGGCTGCAACAGCAGTTGTGAAAAGGCATAAATTAATGAAAACATGACCGTTTTTCTCTCCCCTTTTGATACATTGTCGGCCTCTATTCATCACGGCCTTGTAGATGAACAACAGGTACAATGCACGAGACTAAACACAACCACAATGGGGTCGGGTGTGGAAGAGAAATGAAAACCAATCCAAGGCACCGCAATCATTTATTTCTTTTTTATGATTTGATGTCATGAGTGGTGTGCGCCTTGGTGATGGTTGGAGGAAACTCTTAAAACAAACATTTACCCACTCTGTAATGGCTAAAATGGAAATGCAAACAAGGTCATGTGTATTCTAGTCTTTTGAAGGAAGGGAAGGGAAAATGCCAATTTTGTCAAGGCTCCATTTATCACCAAAAAGAAAAATGATAAGTTAGATAGAGAAACTAACTCTGCCATCTCCTCCTCCTATTGTTCTATACCTCTTTCTCAATCAATCAATCCAACAATTAATATCTGTTCATTTTAAACACCCCATTTTTTCTGCCAGTAATAATCATTTTCTGCTCCAGATTGTACTTCCAGCACTGGTTAATATTCACACAATACATTGAAATACATAATGCCACATCATCAATTCCAGCATTAATAGGCCTATTCATTTCGCTTTAGAGAATAAGAATATTAATCTAAAAAAAACCTGGGTGTGACTAAGTAAAAAACGGAAATAGCCACCACTTGGAAAGAAAATTGAATATTCAGGTTGAATGTTCAGGTTGGATTTGCACTATGAAAATGATACTTTTCTTGAAAAAAAAACTGAAATCAAAATTGTTAAAAATCCAAAATAAGAAACAACGATTGTAGAACAAAAGAAGGTGAATAAAGGTGAACAAAGAGTTCAACTCTATTAACCATATTCGTCACATATTCAATTTCAGTAACAATATTCCCAGCATTTCATAAGAAATATATCTACTACCTTCTATGATATCCTAGGACCTACCCACACAAAAATGATGGTAGAATACAGTTGATCTGAGGCAACGAATTCCTACCGTTACCAGGTAACTTGATAACAACCCTCATTATTTCACAAACATCCTGTTCTGCATAACCTTGTACTTGAGTCCAGTATGGAATGATATATCCCATTGTCTACATAGATTTTAGGCTTTAGATTAGAATTTGTTGTTCGCATCACCATTATCAAAATTGCTACAATTCGTTTAGGCCATTTTATCATCATCACAAATATCTAAATCATTACAGTCATCACTAATTTTGCACTATAATCATTATCACCGTCATCATCACCGTTACTACCACCACCACCACCATCATCATCATCATCTTCACCATCACTACCACCAGCACCATCATCATCATCATCACTATCATCACCACCACCACCACCATCAAAACCATCATCATTATCCCCATCAATTTCATTACCACCATCACAACCAAAATAATTCATCATGATGCACTTAATGTTTTTCAAAACCACAACCACTTCCACCATCCCCTTGGACAACTTCATAAATGCTGCTAATGTAAAGAGATCATCAAGAGAACACCGTAGTAATGAAGCATGTAGGCTGATATTTGGCAAAAAGTCGTTAGTCTCTTTTCCGTAATTTTTCTGTAAAATCTATTTCTTAAAGAAGAAACTTATATATTCTTACCTTGGGATGGGATCTCTTGGGGAACGCCACTTTAGGATCAACCTGTTCAAAGAGAGAAAAAAAGATTTGTTAAAGATCTTAAGCATATTTTAGAGCTCTGTGATTGGTTAATCTCATGCCTTGGCACCTGTCAAAGACTACAAACAATATTTCGTAGCTACCTACAATACCTGTCCATATAAGTAGTATTTATCACTTAGTCTGAACAGAGAAAGAACTAAATCTACGGTGAATTTCCTTAAAACTGCTCAGTGCTCATAAACTTTGTTATTCGGGATTTTAAGACAATACTACACTCTACAATGACTAGGAAAAAATTGGCAATCCGTTTTAACAGTAAATCAGTGTATATTCTCACAGAACCATACTCATTTATTTCATAGATATACTGTAAAGAAGTATGCTATATCACTTCCTATATTTACAAATGTAGATGTATTGAGAGTAGTATTTTACAGCATATTTGATGATTTGTTTAAAAAAATCATATGCAATTCCCAGCATTAGATGTTGATATCCCTCCCTTGACAATCTTCAAGTACAATATTTCACATCTTGGCAGTCCAAAGGTATTCGACAATGACATTGACACAATGCCATCGCCTATGGGTACGACTGCGGGTTGGGAGCGGGCCGAACAGGAAGAGATCACAATATGTACGAATCAAAACTACATATCTTATCGAAATCTGTATTGGAATATTATGGAGACAGCCGTGTATTTCAGTAGCTTGATAAAAAAATGACAGGGTGTTGCGTTTCGTAGGAAAACATACGTGAGATTGAAATATGCTGGCAGCAGCATCTGACGCACATTGCTTGTATTTGATCACCCTGCCTCACCCGTCCTTCTTAGCTTTATTTTCAATCGCGCAAATCACTGGAAAGCCAGAGGGCAAAGAGGGATAGGAAAACATGGTTTGATGAATGAGCATATTAATAACAATGTAAAATATAAAAAACATTCTTCATGCAGGCGTTCAATGTCACCGTCTTGGATCCCTATCTCTGAATTCAATGAACATATGTGTCATATCTGCTATTTCTCCATTAAAAAGTCTCAGAAGATTTCAACATGTAGTTAATTTCTTCTTGTATAATTACAGCATGAGCTATCTATCTTTTAAAATTTAAATGTTTCATATGACATAACTAGCACCAGTAAGTGTAACTATCATATATCTCTTCTTTATTTACTCTCCATCCCTCTTTCACTCCCACTATCTTCTTCCTTTTCCGCTCAATTTTCATTGTCACTTTTCATCGGCCATTCGGCCTTCCCTCTTGTTTATCGAGGCTCCATCGTGTACAAGAAATCTTATTCTGACCCGCTCTCAGCTATTTACTCTGTACATGCAACCACGGTGAATTGCGCCAAAGTAATTTCCGTGATTGTTTGGCCCGCGACACCCAAAGGTGTTGGAGCTCCAATCGTGACATCTCGCAGGTAAGGGCTCCCGGTTGAAATATATAATGCAACGAGAGCCCCCCAGGTGAGCCCTCGTTGACGAGATTTTGCCAGGTAAGAGGGCATCTATGTCTTTGCACTAACTGTTAGCCTCTTTCGAATTCACCAGAGAGTATGGGATTCCGAAGGCTGAGTGATTGAAAGTCCATTCCTAAGATTTAAAAAGGACAACTTTTTTATACCATCCAATCCACTCTAAGAAACAAATCTATTTCTCAAACAAAAGAGCAAATCTAAAATGAATATCATATAAGCACAAATATTTGAATTCACTTGCTAAAATGTAATGTACGTGTATGAGCTATGATTCTCAAAAGCCCAAATAAGCGATCTTATCAGATTGGTAAATATGCCAGGCATTGCCATCCAAGATTGGTCAATAAAGTGAAAGCCATCAAGAAATATACCCTTTCCAAATACCAAATAGTTGTTGTTTTGTTTTTTCGTTGCATTAAAATATGAATCTAGGCGGGGGCTCAAGGAATTGAATTGAAAAAAAAGCCTCCTCTTTAATAAAAAAATCAACCAATGAACATACTGTATGTAGAGTACAAGTCACTTAAAAAATCTGTGCCCCCTTCTTTATCAAATTAATTTTACCCCTCCTATAAAGGAAATCCTGGAACCACCACTGCACATAAAGTGCTGCTTCTTTCATGTACTGCATCTCAAATGAAAATGTATAGTATATGCATGTATGCTTCATGGATGAGAATGCTCCACAAATATGAAATGAGCACTTCTATGTTAATTAATGAAATGTTTTCTTTGTAGATTGCTAAAGCAATATTTGGCTGGTTGCCTAGCTTGTAGAATAATGAGTCATTATTAACACTTCATGACTTTCATGTACATGTAGCATGTACACAAGAGGGTTCTTTTCAAGTACTTTAGAAAACCCAATAACCTCTTAACTCTTTGATCATGGAGTACATACATGTACATATGTATATATCAATAAATAAAGTCAGTAAAAGATCTATTTTTCAATATCCTGTATTAGTTTTAATACCTTGAATAATTTGAGATTGAAAACTATAATTACTTTATTCCTTACTCATTGGTTAAGTTTATAATCATGTATAAAATCATGTGGTTTTACTCTTGAGTAATTCAAATCTATGATGCATAATTTTGGCTAGTCAATGAAGTGTGTTTCCTCATCGTCTCTCTTGTTTTGTTTCATTTTCACAGAAGGCTACAAATATGCGCTTGAAATTGGTAGAAGAGATCTCTATGTTCCATGATGTTTGTTCTTCCTGATGACCGATACTCTGTTTAATTAAGGAAAGATTTTTCATTCAACAGAGGTTTTAAGTAATAACCTGGCAACAGATGTGTATAGTAACCATTGTATGTTTGCGTAACACCATATTCACTAAGCGTGTTGCTTTGAAAAAAAAAAGGCGTTTCAAATATGTGTGGCAGCTTGTTTCCTGGTTCAGGAACGTTCCCCCTGCCAATGAACCTAGCTGAGAGCTCACAGCATGATTTTGCATTCGACTGTGCACATTGACACAGAGAGAGAGGGGTTGCGCACCACATGTCTAGGTGGTTATTGAAAGAAAAAAGCCATGATTGATGGGGCTTGTGGGGCCAGACATATCAATGTTAACGAATGAAGAAGGCATAGACATACTAATACTTCATACTTCCTGTTTTCATACCATGATGTTCTACTTTAAATACATGATTGACTATATTTCTTTCTTTTTTTTGATGTGCACACACCGTCAAAACCAACACCTCATTGAAACTCCACATACAGACATTGAATGAATGTAGTTGGACTTGGAAAACCATTAAACAAAATTATTTCCTAACCAAAACGAAATATCATGTTTCCCCTCGTTTTCAACCTTGTTGACCCATTTTTTTTCCAATCACATCTGGTTTCTGACCAAATGTAGTGATCAATTGCAGGGCACCAATTGTTTGTGTCTCAAGCAGTCATAGCTGCTGAGCTTTCTCTCAACAAACACAAAAGGTTTCTGACCAGATGTTGAGTGTGTCTAGGTTTGTTTAGACCCACTGGATGGCAAAAATGCCACACATTATGCACGTACATGTATGAAAGCAAATCACTATCTATATCCCTGAAAGAAAATACCTGAAAGTTGGTAGATATTTTTCAAACTTTTGAGAATTTCTGTGGGAATCTGATTTTCTAAGGGTCACGTGTCAATGCAATAGGAGTGCGAGAACTGTGAAAAGAAGACACATCCTTCATGATATAGGAATGAGAGATTTGATGCTGGCTTATGAGTACAATAACGTCATCTGGTTCAGTCTGATGTAAACATTTTCTGAGATAAATCATCACTTATTTTGTGGTCTGAGCAAAGTTCTTGGAGTTTATGGACATTTTTGTGAGAGAGCACTGTACATGTTTATACCGCATGTGAAGCAGTAGCAGTGCTTCATCTCCAACCTGATCTTCAAATGAAAGTAAATTTATGCGATTCCAGGAAGTCTGTCTGTCTCCATTCTTTTCAAAAAAATATACAACAGAATTTACTTGATATCACATTTGATATCCAGGCTACATGAAAGAAAGTGAAGGTAGAATGATGTAGAATAAAAAAGAAACATTCTAATGTGAATTTCAAGTTTACGACCAGAGATTCAATGGAGTAAACCTACATTTATGGCCAAAACAATCTATAAATTGTTTTAATAATGTCTGTTGTTGTTGTAGCCTTAATGACCATGATTATTTCCATAAAATCATAGGCCCGTATTCTGAAGTCAGGTTTAACTTAGACCACGGTCTAACTCTGTGCCAAAATTATTGAATATTTTATATGTTAACTAATTTGTTTCCTTTTGCTATCATAATAAATAAAAATATTTCAAAATATGTCATTTATCATTCCTAGACAATAATGAACAAATTGGGTGTCATATGAGTTACTAAGTTTAATGTGTACCAATTGGCTCTCCATAGTTAAACCACAACTTTAAACCTGAGTTTAAGTTAAACCCAAATTCAGAATACGGGCCTATAAGTTTACAAAATTACAATACAAATTCCATTTAATAAAGCAGAAAAAGGGAAACAAGGGAAGTAGAAGGTATGATTTGTATTTCATATAGGCCTTTCTTAATAGTTTGAGCTAATGTCATAGAAGCAGGATATGTTGAGAACAGAAAATAGTTGAAATATGGTGATGAATAAGGTTTCACACTGTCTTATTAATCATGGCAACTCTTGACTTGAGCAGAAATCGCAACTAAACATAAATCAGTGAGTTATAAATCATTTAATACTAAAAATATAAGAGTGATACATTCCCACAAACTACTTCTTAGAATATAATTAAGGATATCAATCATATCATATCTTAAACAAATACAATTTTTCTCAATTACACTTAATTATGAAAATACTTACCTGATTTTCTTATTTACGAGATAACTCATACATCTACTTGATTTGCTAGTTCAGCCCTCTGGACTGCCATACCCGAATAGAACTCCCAAGGATTTAAAAAGCGCGAGCGCGCCCTCTCCCGTTCAGGCTTACTACCCATGATCACCGCGCAATTAGCGTCCATCTTCCTCACCTTTCGCAAGCCCATACGTTGAAACATGTTGCTACGCAAGGCGGAGGGTCGGTGGGAGGGTATCAAGTAGATGTATGAGTTATCTCGTAAATAAGAAAATCAGGTAAGTATTTTCATAATTTACTTCAATAACTCCATACATCTACTTGATTTGCTAGACCAGCACGGACTCAAACCGTAGGGAGGCATGTTTTCAATTGTAAGCCTAAGAAAATTTAAAAGAAAAAAACAAAAACAACGAAATTTAGGGAGAGGGGGAAAAGGCCGCAGCTGCTTTAAGCGCCGAAGCAGCAAATCTCGCGTCGCTGGACGGAATGTCCTTCAAGTAGAAAGAAGTGAAGGAGTTAGTTGAGCGCCAAAAGGCGGCCCTCAAAAATGTCCTCGAGAGGAATGCCCTGTATACTCAGGAATACTAAGTATCATGGGCCCTCGGCCTAGTGTCAGGAGAACAACATCACCTGCTGACTAGAGCGTAAGAAACGAAATTTGTTGAAAATTTCAACAAGAATCGTGATCGGAAAACTGAAGCTTTTAAGGCTCAGTAAGTGATCAATCGACCAATCTGAGAAGGCGAGATATCTCAGAACCCCTACCGAAATTTAAGCGTGCCGCTTGCTAGTAACTAGCATGCGACTAGCAGGGCACTCGCTTAATAAGCGAGTGCATGCTAGCGAACAGTCCCTGCTCGCTAAAAGATCGCTTAACTATTACTCTGCACGCATATCACACGCTTATTAAGCTAACCGCATGCTAGTTACTAGCATGCCGCAAGCTTGCGCAAGCTAGTCGCACGCTTCCCGCAAGCTTGGAAATTTCTGTAGGGGAAGCCTCCGCGTGGGAGAAAGCGCCCAGAATTCGATATCTGTCTCAAATGCGTGAGGGCAGAAATCTGCAGAATTCTGATAGAGAGCTGTGGTAAAAAGTTACTAGCGGTCCGAAGGGGACCAGGAACGACGGAGAGTAGGGATTTAGGAAGAAAACCACTCGTAAGGCAGACAAGGGTCGAGAAAGCGACTGAGTGCCATCCTGTTAATAAGGAATGCCGCGGACATGTTGCCTATGTAGAATAGAGCAGTCTGGTCAAAACAGCTCAACCGGGCGTGTCAGGGATACAGCGCGGTACACATCACGACAAAAGTGTGTTAGACCGAGTGATCGAGAGAGAACTCAGGATCCCCTTTCTCCCATACTGATATTGAAGCACCCATCTGAGGGTGCAGTGCCCGCGGTGGAAGAGGTGGCTTGGCTCAAGCCACCATCGCCGAGAGAGCCCGTGAGGCTAGGCTGCGATGGCTGTCCGCTGGGCGGGGGAATCCCTAGCAGCAGCAAGTGTACGCCAGAGGGAGCTGGCGAAAAAAAATCTGTCACGATATTACGTGTAAACGACCATCAAGAGATGCTCTAAACGAACAGACATCGCCAGATATGATACCTCAACCGTTACATTCCCAACGGAATCGAATGAGGTAGCAACGGCCCTGTCCTATCAAGTTAGGGACGGAAACTGGCTAAGAGTGTCGAAGTCCTCGCTTGAAGAAACAAGCGAAGGAGACTTGAGGAAGTAATCACAAAATTTCCATCAGTCTGCGGTGAGAACCAGTTGTTTATGAAAACAGTCACAAGGCCTGTTTCTCAGGTGATCGTAAGAGCGAGCACCGCCGGCGCCGGTTGCGGCAGCGTGGAACAGTCCGATATCGGTAAGATAAGGAGCTCCAAAAAGCTGCGGGGGGCGGCAAAAATGACGCCCTAAGCAGCGGGGGATGAGAATCTAAATTTCTAAAAGAAGAACTCCAGTGAAGTAAATCACTTACATAGAGAGGCTCATCCACAGTCGGCCCGAGAGAAGGCGGGTCGTAGTGATCGTGGTTAGGAAGGCATAAGCATACATCCATCCACTGTTACATCATCCTCGGTCGTGCGGTGACCCTGGTCACATGCCTTGCATGGAAGGAGGATGAAAGCAGCATGCGGGGCGACTCGAGTGTGCCGTGAAAAAATTTCTAAGAAAGAAGCCGATTCGACTAACGGGCACGGTAAAGACATCCACCGTAGACCACTCCGCACAAGGAGGGAGCGGCGGAGACGCCCGCAAGATTGACCCACATAGAGGGCAGTCTATAAGATAGACAGTTAGAGCTCGACCGATGGTCTGGCGGTGTACAGTTTGGTGTGAACTCGCCGACCCGGTACGGTGGGTGTGCCCAGAAAGTAGGCATAGAATGCCGACAGAGAATCCTGGGGCTTTAAACAAGTTTGAACGCGCGTACATAGCCAACAATCTCATGAGATGTACGGCGGTTACTTTCCTCCGAGATGATGTTTACCCAACCGGGAAAGACTCGGGGAACAGCTGTGAATGTCAACAGGAGGGATATCTAGCATATGAAAAGCTGATTCCTTCCACGTATTCGGTGCGGGTGCTGCCGGCGGTGTCCGGGGGGACGACCGGTGATGGCAGCTCGGGCAGGGTTCGTACGAGCCGCCCGAATACGAGACAAATAGGTTAACATAACCATAATGCACCGGGTGGTGAAGGCATAGCGATTATTAAGCACAGGAGAACTTTTAATCGCCGTGACATTCAGATCCGATATACATACTCATAAGCTCGGAGAGCTATGAGATAGTGAGACATACCGCTGAGCGGTGATGGTGCTCATATCAGAGTCGCCCTCTCTTCAGCGGCGATCGCTGGAGAACGGGTGTCTATACTAGCCCTGACTCTGGCGTTGCAAGGGTAGGAGCTAAATAAGACAGGGCACCCTTACTTTCGAATAGAAAGTGAGGTTCAGGCCAGAAAAGCGACGGTCCCGTCGCCTGGGCGGACGGTCCGCGGACGTGATAGGTTGTCCTCTCAAAGCAGCCAAACATTCTCACGAGAGAAGTGCGGCATGCGGTATGTAAGAGATTCATACCTCCAATCTACGGGCCCGCTTAGGGGGAAGAATGGAGAGAGTTACCGCTGAAGGAGTCGTCGCCGTATGTGAGCTTGACGTAGAGGGCGAATTCGGGAGAACCTGCATAATAATCGCCCCCCCCCCTGCCTCTGCCTTCTCGCTAGCCTCGAGAGGCTTGAAAATTTCGAGACGGCGGCGCCGGAGCCTGGCGCTTCCGGGCAGCAGCAGAGCGGGGGTGGGTTTACACCCACGGAGCTGGCGGCTTCCTCGTCGTAGGAGCCGCCTCGTCTAGAGCGACCCCGTCACTCTCCGAGACCCCCAATTCGGCCGATTGAGCTCGGAGCGCCTGAAGAGGCGGGGCGAGAAAATATGGACTCCCTTGCTTCATCAATACCCCCACTCGGAGGGTAGATGTGAGGTAGATACTTGTCAAGCAGCGCCTGAGCGCTTACTGAAAAGTCGACCGCGGGATAGGGGTTGTCCTCGTAAAGGGAGTCTCGCTCTATGGACTGAACCGGGGGGTTGTCCAGTAAGCGCCGGGGTGGCCCCGCGTGTCGGCTGGGACACGTGCTCTGAGATCGACGAAAATGCTGGAAAGCACACGCGATCTTGGGGCACCCGGTTAGTCGGTGCACTGGCTGGCGATTTAACAGAATCGCTCGAGGATTTCCGGGTGTCTGGTGGTTATTGCCCACTTGTCTCGCTTGATGCTCAGGGGCATCAGCGGGGTGAGTAGACGTCGAGGGTGGGGTGAACCCGCACTACTCGAAAGCAGAATGTAGCAGCATGAATAGCTGTAACATCTGACCACCGACACAAGGGTCTGAAGGAGGGACGCCCATGGCAACAGGGCTGGCCGACCTCACCTTCGACCTCTTCTTCTTCGCGGCCTCCGCCGGTGTGGCCGGGGCAGAAGAAGGCACAAGAGGCACGGGTGATTTCTTACGATTTGCCGCCCCTGGCAGGGCGGCCGTCAACAACGAAACTTCACCCGAATCTGACGGGGTCAGATTGTGGTCACAGTCTGATGTGTGACGCCTCTCGCGGTAGCAGAATGTAGCAGCATGAATAGCTGTAACATCTGACCACCGACACAAGGGTCTGAAGGAGGAACGCCCATGGTAGCAGGGCTGGCCAACCTCTCCTTCGACCTCTTCTTCTTCTTCTCTTTCTGCGGGCTCCGCCGGCGTGGCCGGGGCAGAAGAAGGCATGAGAGGCACGGGTGATTTCTTACGATTTGCCGCCCCTGGCAGGGCGGCCGCCGACAATGAAAATTCACCCGAATCTGACGGGGTCAGATTGTGGTCACAGCCCGATGTGTGACGCCTCTCGCGGTAGCAGAATATAGCAGCATAACATGTATGACTGTAACATCTGGCCACCGATAAGAGGGTCTGAAGGAGGAATGCCCATGGCAACAGGGCTGGCCGACCTCTCCTTCGACCTCTTCTTCTTCTTCTTATTTTGCGGGCTCCGCCGGCGTGGTCGGAGCAGAAGAAGGCACAAGAGGCACGGGTGATCTCTTACGATTTGCCGCCCCTGGCAGGGCGGCCGCCAACAACGAAACTTCACCCGAATCTGACGGGGTCAGATTGTGGTCACGATCAGATTGTGGTTACAGTCTGTGTGACGCCTCTCGCGGTCAGGGGCTGGGCGATCTCTCCCGATGCTGTCAACGGAGGACGACTTATACGGCAGAGATCCTGACCTGTGCCGGGGGGAGAGAACCGCACTCTCCCTCCGGACTTCTGGTGACCCGGTAGCCGGTGGGTCGCATAGCCCTATGGGTGCTGCGGCGGCAGGACCTAGTTTAGGCTTGGAAGCCTTGGCTACCACTTTTTCCTTTGTCCGAGACCGTGGCACCACAGTCTCGGCCTTCCTTCTCTTAGCATCCGACCGCAAATTCGGAATGCTGATCGACGCACCCTCATACTCACCGCCGCTGGGCGCTCACCGCGGCGTCCTTCCTGCTCGCCTGGAGGCGGCCGACTTCTGTAACTTGCAATCGGGACGGTCCCCGTGGAGGGCACCAGGTCCTCTGGGGCTGTGTTAGTCCCATTCAAAGATACCTCTCTCTACCCTGAAAAAGGAAAAACAAGAATTTTTTTTTTTTTTTTTTTTTACAAAGATCTCGCTTAGATTAAAGGTGGAGACCGGAGTGGTCTTTCCCTCCTCCTAAAAGGAGTTTGTTTGAGCAAACAGAACAAAACAAGAGGGGAGGGGTAGGGAGGAAGAAGAAACTAAGAATAGTTTAGGTATCTGCCTGTAAGAAAATAAAAAGGAGGTCGGAGACTTTGAAAAAAGAAACTCCTACAAGGTTCCCCTACTATATTCTCTTTTTTTGTGCCCGAAGGAAAAATTCGAAACAAAAATTCAAAAATGAATGCAAGTTCAGAAGAGAACGAACTTTCCACCTGCGAAGAAACACAAAAACAAGCATTTCAGAGCAGGAAGAAAAGGGATTGAGAGACAAATAATTCCAGATAAGAGAAATTTAACGATAATTTCCAAGAGGAAAAAAAAGTAACCTCCTGTGGAAAGGTAAAGAAATTCAGAACAGGAGGAAGGAGGAACGTCTCTAGTAACGATTCCAAGAGGAAGAACGACACAGTAAATCCTCAAAGGGAATCGTAGAGCCCGCCTGTCGAAATAAAAAATATATAAGACTAGGAGGGAAGAGGGAATTGAACGAAGAAAACAATTCCGGGACAGGTCAAAAAAATTTCTAACAGGAAGGAGACCCCACCTGTAAAGAACAAAAAAAATTTTTTTTAGGGGGGATTGAATAACCAAACAATCATCAGGTATAATTGCGTAAGCCGAATTAAACAATCCCCGAAGCGTCTGTGAATAAAATATTAATCAAGAATTTTATTCAGAACAGAAAGGAAAAGGAATTGAGCTTTAGGATGCGCCTGTGAATAAAATATCAATCAAGAAATTTATTCAGAACAGAAGGAAAAGGAATTGAGCTTTAAGATCCGCCTGTGAATAAAATATCAATCAAGAAATTTATTCAGAACAGAAGGAAAAACGAATTGAGCTTTAAGATCCGCCTGTGAATAAAATATCAATTAAGAAATTTATTCAGAACAGAAAGGAAAGAGAATTGAAGAATTAATCAATCAATAATCAATCGAAAATCTTAATAAATCAATTCCAGAAAGCAAGGAAGGAACAGAGTTGAAGATCCCAACCTGCAAAAAGAAATAACAATAACACCCTCGACAACAAAGTGTAGAGGCTGTCTAGAATTTAATTCAAAAACGGCACCAAAAGCCACCACGCTTTGAACGTGAAGAACAATAACCATGACAGGTGGTGAAGGCTTGCTGCCACGTAGGCAGGCCAAGCCCGGTGCCTCGCGAACGCGCTAGCGATGCGGCGCGACGAGAACTCAAACGTTAGAAAAACAATTTAAGTGTCACCAAAAACACGTCTAAAAAGTCACGCCAAGTGTAAATTCTGAACACAATCTTACACACAAATGGAAAGATTGAAATTAAAAGGGAGAATGCACCACAGATAAGCGAAAATAATATACCAAAGCTCAAAAAGATTTGAGCTCTTAGGAGACTTATCTGAGCACGTCTTGACAGGTGGCTTGCCGAAAGCAAAAGAGGAAGATGGACGCTAATTGCGCGGTGATCATGGGTAGTAAGCCTGAACGGGAGAGGGCGCGCTCGCGCTTTTTAAATCCTTGGGAGTTCTATTCGGGTATGGCAGTCCAGAGGGCTGAACTAGCAAATCAAGTAGATGTATGGAGTTATTGAAGTAAATAAGGATAACTACCGCATGGAAAGAGCTTTTAAAGCATGAATATTGTAGATCCAATGGCACAAAACTTTAATCAGCAAATGATACAATTAATAATGCATTCCATTTTCTGAAAATGTGAAATTAATGTAAAATATGAAGGTTACAAGTTTCTTTTGTGTTTTCTTAACTTTTTTAAAAATAAGAAATGTCTGGTAGGAGACTATACACATGGGCAGTTTAGAGTTACATTTTTTGTTCAGCTGGTACCGAAATCTAAGCCATCCCATATGGTTCTAGTCCAAGGGTCGAGCAATGCCACAGATATAGGCATCTACATGTACAATGGTAAAAGTGTCTAAAAACTTGAGTATTATACTGATAAGGCTCTGTTTTAACATAATTTGGAAATTATATGAAATGGTAAGATATTTATGCAACATGGGAAGGTTCACAAGAATCAAGAAGCCTGTGCATTAAATGATTCAAATTTATTCCAATTCCCATTTTTTCTTTTGCGTGTAATATAAAGGTAATTTGAACTATTTAAAGGTACAAGAAAGATGTTGCAGCAAACATTCATTTCATGAGAAAGTCTTTTAAATCATGGTTAATTGTCACAATATTGTCATATATCTAGATCTGCTACATTAATGTAAACTTATCTCTGTGAAATCATAAAATCTTAGCTCAAAAATGATCATTATGATTACTACTAACACAGAAAAGCATTTGTGGGACAATCTACTAATATTACATGGAAAAATACCTGACATTTGATGGAATTCCGTCCTTATTCTGCTCATTTTACAGCAATTACGCATTTTCTTCCAGAGCCATTTTTGGCACATATTTTTTAGTTATACAAACAACAAAAACACTTGGGTGGTAATGTTATTGGATTCTGTTCAAACTCATTTTGAGATCTTATCACAACTGGTATTTATCTTTAATAATACACACTTACACAGACTACATAATTCTTATCTCTGGGAAATATACATGTGCTTTCAAACCAAATCATGAACTACCTTGGTCTATAAAAATACACACATGCATAAATTTGAATACCATTGGTAAAAAGGGTTATCACGTTTCAAAACCTTGTCCTTTTGTTGCTTTTCCATAACTCATAAATTATATTCAATATATTGGCTACTTCCTGAAACAATGTTTGTATACTACTCAGTTAGTTTCTATTACCTTCTATCTAAACACTGATTGTATCTGTTCTATATTCTATATTTGAAATTAGATGTTTCATTATTTTCTTATTTTTTTCAGGAAAAATCAAAACAACAATACCACAAAGGGTATTGATAACATGATGAGCATTCAAAATTGAAACACCTTTTTTTTTACAATGAAGTTATCTTTCAAAACTAATCAATATTGACTCCTAAGAAGACGTGCCATGGATGTAGCCTCAATGTTGACTGATAACAGCTGGAGCAATATTTGGTCTTCACAAGAGGCATTAATTTAGTTTTCAGAAACAGCAGTGGTCATTTTAATTACATACTGTATACCACACCATGGATTGTAAGCGTTTGAAGAGAAAAAAAGGACTAGTCCCTATCACTTGGGTTGGTGTAATGGTCCATGGTTTCAGTGACAATGGGTTTTAAATGTTCATTCTTCTAACAAAGACGGTGAATAAGTACAAATGCCCACAGTGGTTGACCAATCCTTTAAATAGAGGCCCACAGTGTGAGCTTTGGTGTTGGGATTTGCGTGAAGCGAGAGAATGGTTGATTCATCTTTGCATTGGTTTTACTTTGAATTTGTAACCATTTTTGTATGATATTGGAAGGTTGGTACAACATGTAATTCTTTGTTGGAAAGAAAAATATAGGCCTATATGCAAATGCCAAAGATCTGAAAACCAAGTCAACATACTATAAAAGAAATGAGAGAAATCTATTAAAGTTCATCACAAACTTATATGTTGGTAGTAATAAATAACACAAAATCATTTGAAAAGTAACTTGAGGAGACTGTCTCTGGCTATGCTTTCTTAGAGAACTTTTTTCCTGTCTTTATTTCTCTTCGTTACTATTTTCTTTCTACATTATTATTCAGTCAGACTCGGTGTATTCGCCATGTTCGCACTATTTCATGGGGGCTCAAATATACAATTATTGCAATTTGTTGACTTGTGAATTAAAAAAAAGGGAGCAATCAAAGTTTTTCATGTTTTTTACATGAGAGTGCCTTTGGGGTCTGATGAAACTAAATATCAAGTGAATCAATAATGGTATATAGAAGTATGCTGTAGTACAGTATATCTGACGGCTAAGTATACATGAATGTGAAACTGTAAATGGATATCTACAACACAGGCTATGCCTATGGCAACCTCCCCTCCCCCCCCCCCCCACGAAAAATATAAATGTATTTGATAAACATCTATAGCAATGCATGTGGACCTATAAGGTGAGGGCTATCTGCCATTCATGCCTGTAATAAATGGGTCAAAATGGCCGCAAGGGCCGCATCGTTATAAATGCACATCATCATCGTCATCTCCCCCACACCCATGCATGGTGGAAAAAGACAAACTTCCTGCAGACACGAGATTCGGTGTAGAAAATAAGTGTGTCATCCTGACCTTTCCGATCTCTTTCGCGACCCCTAGCTGGTCGGCTGCTTCCGATAAAGAAGAAATGGCTGAACATGGAAAATGACTGGAAGCCATTTTAATTTGAGCTGAGACTAGGAAAACAGCTTCGGAGGGGTCCTCTGATTTCCAATTTTAAACATTCCTTAATCAGTTCACAAAGAAACTAAAAATCATCAGTCACAAATTAAGCCTGATAAATGTTCTTTGGGCGAGCATATTCATTTCTGTTTCTCTAAATCAGATGTGGAAATGTTAAGTTTAAATTCATATATGAATATTCCTTGAGGATCAAGAGTAAAGTTCTCCTCTTCTGTAGGCCTATGAATTTTAAGGTGACCCACATTGTATCAAACTTTGTATTACTAATCAAATGTCTTTTTTTCATAACATATTTCATAAATCATGAATTCAAGCAGATTTAAATTCTATTTTTAAATGCAATGAAAGGAACATAAATTGCATGGTGTCAGTTATAAAGTGAAATTATGAAAACCTGATGGATATTCATAAGTAAAAACACACACAATTTTTTTTTAAGATCTTGAATGCATACTACTGAAACTAAATGAGCACATCTATTGCAATCAAGATTTGGTGTGACTTTAGGGTTTGTAAAACTAAACTAGAAGGGGAATTCATTGAGCGCATGCATTCATGTTTAATTCATAAATATAGTTCTCCTACAGTCACCTATTCATAAATTCATTCACTCATTTAATCATCCCATACTCGTTGATGGGCCAAAGGCAAAAGGCACTTCACATAGTCTGATATTACAGACACCTTAACATTTTTATCAATAATTTTCTCGGGTACGGTTTTTCAGGGAGGCAGCCATCTATGGGTGTAAAAGGATGATATATGACAATAAGATAATATCATTATCATTTGTTTGGCATCACGTGCACATGGCCTGGGAGGCACAAAATCAAATAGTTCTAATCGCTATGACCCGCAGGTCTCTCTCCTCTTGATACAACTGACTGGGGTATGCAGGTGGACCACTTCACCAGGGTTTCCCTTACTCTTGATATTGAATTCAAAAACTTGAAATTCTGTAATGAAAAGATTGCAGTGGGTTCTTCACATACAAATGTTGTGAATCTCCTCTACAAAGGGGCCTCCATTTGACATCTTATCAGAGGGACAGACTGTTTTCACAGGCGGAGGTCCCATTCACACTATATTGGCTTTAGTCTTCTGCCTGGAGAAGACTACCCCACACTCAATTGACTGAGCAACAACTAATCAAAAAGCTCTAAAATGGGGGAATATTGAGACATACATCTATCTCACACTGAACACTAGCTTTCATTTTATTTTTCAATTTTTTTTAAACTCTATTATCTGGGCCCCATTTCAATAAACAATATTTTGATATGCTCCTGTTACACCTGGTAGCAACATCAATAATTGCCCAGTTACCATGAATGCAACTTCTTCAGGAAGCATGGACCATGGTCATGATGGTGCCAACTTGAACAGAAGTAGATGAAATTCAATTCAACATTGTTGCTAGCAAAAACACATTATGGACTATTCATTTACCAATGTTCAGTTTTCTACAGCATAACGCCATGAAAGAGCGATGATAATGTGCAGACCTGAGACCATGTTCAAGCATTTCCTCCGGTGATCAAGATACTTATGAAAACCAAAATAGCTATTACGATGGTTTGTGAAATGAAAGATACCATAGATCAGAAGGTTACCACCACAACCCTACAATCCTGGGAGCCCCAGATATAGGGATCAATTACCGCTATAAAAACAAATACCATTTCTCTCATTAGCTGCACGCTAATGGCCCAAACCATCAAGACAATGCTCCAATAACAAATCCCTCTTAGTATTAATTGACAAGCTTTCATTTATTAGTCTGGCAAATGAGGCTTGATGGCAAAGAGCCTTGGCAACATGACTGACAATGTAATACCATGTTACATAAATGCACAGCATCATAGCATTTTGCATGAATTATTGTTGTACTAGATAAGGTCGCATTTTAAATAGGATATAGGCCTACTACTTACATGTAGCTTCTTAAGCGCTTAGAGACATGTTTTGTGATAAGCGGTATTGATCATTATTATCTCAACTCAGGTGAAGTAGATGGGTATTATAACATCAAATTCAATTACTTGAATTTCTTGTGCCTTATTTGGGTAGCTTGCGCTCAACTCAGGGTAATGGTTGAGCACTTGCCATACATGTAAGCATCATAATAGTTGCATGATCCCTTGTGGTAACACCTAATTATTTCATGAACATGTTTCACACATCCAGATTTGAAAATTGAATGCTGTATTTTCAAAAGATCTTATAGGCCTATATATAAACATCATTACGCAAAGAACATTGCTTGCAATTTGTATAGGCCAAATAAACATTTGCGTTAAAAAGTTCAGATTATATCACCCCTTGAAAGAATTATGAAATATAACTTAGGTCAATCTAATGGAGGCATCATGCATTTGTGTGCATGGTTGAGGTTGATTTTCCTTCTATTCTTTTGTTGTCACAAATAAGAAGTCTGGAACAACAGCGCATGCCAGGAATTCCGGCCTGGAGAGCGAGGGCAGCAGATGAAATGGACAGCGGGGGATCCCCAGCTGCTGGCAGTCAAGATGGCTCTTAAACATTCAAGTTCTTATAGAAGCTCAACATCGCTTGGGCATTTTTTCATAATTGAATGGAATTTGGAAAAGCACAGGTCTTAACTAAGACAAATAAACAGCTATTTGGTTGATTAATCCAACTGGGGCATCTCGAAATGGACCAATTACAAAAGAGAAACTCTATAAGCCTTTTTGTAAGAAATGTACTTTAGGCATAAGAGAATGAGTTGGAAGGCGAATACTGGTAGTAAGTTATTCCAATCAAACATGTAAGCAAGTACTATAGTAGGCTTACTACAGTTACATGTATTCACAAAATATATATCTCAAACCACAGAGATTCAGTAATATGGGGCCTTCTACAATAATACTCTGTAATTCAATCAATTCACAGCATGAAATCTGAGCGATTCATGAAATTTGCGTAAGATCTATGGCTTTTTGTTATAATATTGCTAGTTTTACGGTAATGAAATTACAATTTTGGCTCCACATGGGATCAATCATTAAGAGGAATGCTAATAACATGGTACATTTCTTCCCACTCGGGTGTATAGGGATATTCCTTTTTACTCCACACTGTCACTCCAGTTCTAGTACAAACTAACGAATTGCATTACATCACGTCTCTACTGCGGAACACAGAATCACCAACACAGACGCAATGTTCCCAGCTGACTGCCATGTGTCAAATATGGGACAACTTCTTCCATGCAAACTACCCCCAGGGGAGTTTGCATGCTCATTAGCCTAGCTGCCTATACACTTTCTTACCGAATACGTGTATATTCATTCCTTCTCGTACTGGCCTATGCATTACATACTATGGCTTATTTAATCCAAGTAATTCAATGTGTCAAGAAAGAAGCAAAATATTAGTATTTGCAACCAAAACTCAGCAATTAGGTGTTATTCATTTGTTTTTATTTGCCAAAAACGTCTACATGTACTTTGACAAAGCCATAATCAATGAGAGTGACTTTTTTTAATGGAAGAAAAAAAATCCATTGCAGATATGAATGAACTATCCAGGTGTATTTCACTATGTGTATGTGGCTTCAGTATATGTCTTTCACCTTTCAAAATCAAATGTGCTTCCCACATACGTATTTTATCATGTACCCCTCAGTCATAGAGGCCTATGCCCATTGGAATAAAATCAGAGTTGCCAACCCTTCATGGAATATTCATGAGATGTGTTCTAACAATGTAAATTCAGTGTTTACTTCCCGATTTAATGACTGCGAAAAACTTTTGTTAACTTATTTTGTCTCTTAAGAAAACATTTGGTTCAGATGTTCGGTTATGCACATAATGTTAGATGTAATTTCTTATCTGATTATAACGGTTGGCATCTCTGCAAGATAAATGATTGTCCCTGAATTCACTGAGCATTTGTGAACAAGTTTTTATGGTTTGATTCTTTTCAGATAATCTAAGAGGAAATACCTGACAGCACATTAGCTTGACATAAATATCATAATTTTTCAATGATACATGATAAACAAATTCAATTTCAATAAGGACTATTCAGATGAGCATTGGCGGCTGCATCCATGTTATCCTGATACAGAACCTCTCAAAATTCATAGAGTAAAGGTGGATATCTCTGGCAGCTGGCAGAGATGCATCAATACAGGAGAATCCAGTTTGAGAAGACAGAATTGGGATGGTAACATCACTCTCCTTCCTCCAATCATATTGAATGTCATTTCAATCACAATGAATTAGCAACAGTTGACCCCCACCTTAACCCCTGCTTCCACTGCACAGTTTGGCCCATCAAAAACCATCTCTGACTAGACAGTGTCTGTGATATCACATCACGACAAATGTAAAATATTGGTACATAATAGCGCACCTCCCCCCCCCCCCCACCTTCCGATCATTGATCTAACTTAGCAACATAATCTATACTTTCAATAGCACTGGGTCCACCATCCCCCCCCCTTCACTGATCAAACAGTCAAACTGATCAATGGCTTGCCTTGGATTTGATGTCATTACAATCCAAAATGAACTGGAATGACCTGACCCCCACCCCAACCCCTTCCCCGAACTTAACTGATCAATGACGTCAAGTGTGTGAGGATACAATGGTGGAAATTGATACTAATCTCTGCATCAGACAGAACGGTTCTATGCATTATTCAGTGTATGTTTCCATCTTTGAGACAACTTGGAGTCTTGCCTTGCACTTATGTCAAGAATCTATATTTCGTACATCTATCTTTAGGATCTCTTTAAACCTTTAAGTCATCTTTTACTGGACATTATTTTGTATGTTATCACATGTATGATGTTCAGTTTAAAGGCAGAAGTAAGTTTGTCAAGGGTTTGAAATCAAACTTGCCATGATTCCAGCTACAAATCCTTTCTTTTTACCCAAGTGTGCCCCCATTCAAATATGAAAAATGGCAAGGCACAATGAATTGATTTTAAGTCAAAATTCTATATTATTAAATATTTTGATTTCACATTTCATTGCAACTTTCATTTGACTTAGATGCATTCTAGTCTCTACTTCCAACAGACAACTACATTGTAAACCCTCAAAGTGAAATTCAGACAATAAATATTGGGAATTGTCACAAATTCTGAAATTGTGTCTAAAAGGAACTTTGGAAGAAAAAGTCTAATGACTATACCAGTTTTCCTCTCTTTTTTTTCTCAATGAATGTACTTTCAAAATTATACCCATGGATCAAGGATGTATCAGACTGGCAGAATTCCAAATGGAGAAAAAAATATTACACTGTTCAATTATAAAATTAGATTTTACCTAACAAATTTGTGTAAAACTTTAATGCCTTAAATACCTCTACAACTGATAAGAAAAAAAATATAATCATTTTTTAGAATCCTTTGAATAAGTTCGCCTTTCATAGAATAAAATTCAGATTATTTACAAGATTGCATGACCAATATTCATAAAGCAATAAAAGCAATACCTATTTTTGCTCAATCAGATTTGCATGCATGGGACTGCATGCAATTGCAAAAGGTGTTTTGAACCACAAATGTGAGAATAATCAGTCAAATTGTGGTTCTAAACTGATAATTCACGGTTGCATTGAGGGTAATAGACTATGATAAGGTTTTTTTTCACTACATGTAAATCAATCATTGATTCATTTAAAGATAAATTCCAGTTTTGGTAACGATCTCAAAATGACTTTTTACAGAATCTAATATAATGACCACCCAAGTGTCTATTTGTATGAATAAAAAAATATGTGCCAAAGGATTCTGGAAGAAATTGTGTAATTGCTGAGAAATGAGCAAAATAAGCGCGGATTCGGTCACTTCCGTCGGGTCTTTATTTCAGCAATAATAATACACTGTCCCACGTGTGTCTATCTGTGTTGGTGATCTTCATTGTGATCTTTTTTCAGCGTAGATTTCAAGATTTCACAAAGTTCAGTTTATGTAATTGTACCAGATCTAGATCCTCGATGATATATTGACAATTAAGCCTGGTTTTACAGGCTTTCTTGTGAAATCAGTGTTTACTGCAACTACTGGCATTTCTCTTTAATAAAAGAATGTGCAATTACTGTTCTAA
This sequence comes from Lytechinus variegatus, assembly GCF_018143015.1. Classification (NCBI taxonomy): domain Eukaryota; kingdom Metazoa; phylum Echinodermata; class Echinoidea; order Temnopleuroida; family Toxopneustidae; genus Lytechinus; species Lytechinus variegatus. The sequence continues at coordinate 58,392,607 of NC_054741.1, forward strand.
ATATAAAACCTGATAAGAAAAAACAATGTGATTAGCCTACTACATGTAGCCTACATAATTATGTACAACATAGTTTTCATTGAAAGCATGTGCTCCTTCAACAAGAAGTTATCATATATTATTATGCATGTATCTGACTTCTTCTTTATCAAAACACTCCTTATCTTTCTCTTCTACATGAATGTTTGCAAACAAAGGAATGTGGATGAAACACATTCTCAATAATAATAAATACAAATGCAAACATGAAAAGACCTACCATACATGTAGCATGACACACAAAATGAAATTTTTCCAAAAGGGTGATACCGAGATGTCAATTAAGCCTTATACAGCAAAAAATAATACAATTGGTGCATAGTATTATTCAATGCAGTAAACAGTTTTTTTTTCTTTTTATTTTATGACAAGCCAAAAAACTATTTGCCCTTCCCCCTGGAATGCTTTTATTGATTATTATTTCAGACATACAACTGAAGGGATCCATGAGTAATATCACCCTGATATTTACATGTTTATGAACATGTGAGGTCAATTACATATAGACAGAGCCTCAGCATGAAATATTAGAGACTGAATAGAAGTCCATGAAATCTAATACCTACATATAAATATATTTTCTTGTTGATTGCCAGGAGATATCATTCAACTACGACATATGCACATGCTAAATTGGACAAGAGAAAGAAGATGCTTTTGGTCAATTTTCCAAGACCGTTACCAAGCACCTGTTTTTAACTGGCCAGCGGCGGCATCTCGTCTTCAACCTTCTACGTTTCACGCCAAATCACTTAGATTGACATGGGACGATGCGCCTCCGCTCACGGGCCGCTTCCTAAAAGGCTCTCCTGATCCCTCAACAAGCAAAATGGCCACTTGCTTGATCAGTGCTGGTAGTCTTCACTCCATACTCTCCTCATTTGTATCCCAATTTCTTTCTGATAGCCACATACCAATATCTTATAACAGGTAGGTATTCATTTATGACAAAAATCTATCACAGTAATCTTTAAATTCTTGTTTCTATGTATCAATAAGAACTTCATAGTTCCCAAGATTTGGTCAACCCAATTGTCAAAATTTGACATTTGTTAGGACCAAATTAGACACCATGTCCATGCTATAGTGGTAGGCTATAATAATGCTCAATAACTTCATTAAAAATATTCCAGTAAAATGTTCGGTCTCAATACGAATTCAAAGAATACAAACGAAAAATCCATAATAGGCCTACATGTATATTAAATTGGGATTAAGTTACGATGTAATTTAACAATTTGCATTCCAATTTTGTGGAAAAGAACATTATATATACATATCCTGTACAATAAAATGTACGTTATATATACTTCATATTCGATTCGAAGGCACAAGGGTGAGCAAGATGACATTCAGAACCTTGCATGGGTAATTTAACTGTACAAGTATGTTCAGACAGTGGATCTATGTAACAGGTCCATGTTCAGACTTACCACCTTGTCAGATAGGCCAATATCAACAACAAATAAAACTTACATGTATATATCAACAACTAATTCAAATATCTGGTGAAAGTCACAGGTAAAAAATGCAAGACTACTATTAAACTATATCTAACCCCTCGGAAGGGATGCCACGGGACTGATCGAGGGCCTGTATTTTTATCAAGACGTACAGAAAAGCAAGAGAAGTGGATATTCCTTTGATTATGATTCACTGGAATCTGACCTGCATAGCTAAATACCCTTCAGGTGGCACTTGCCGGCAACGCTGCCGCAAGGAGAGTATCCCATCATCTTAAACTCAGGTGAGACAGGTAACTCAGGTAAGTGAGGTCAGGACAGGTGCTTTTATACCATGAATGAATCATAGCACAGTTGTAGGTATGTAGTGTCCAACCATTGATGACGACACCCACCCAAGCCCCCATTCCCACCAGTGTGACTACACCGTATAAGGGCATGATGGAATATGGAATATTATTCTGATTCGATAGTACCAGGATTTACTTTCAACTTGCAACCTTTCATCTTGATATGTATGAAATACATGTTACATACACTTTAGGGGTGCAAGTATACATATGACTGCATTGTGCCAATTGTTATGACCCAAACTGGCCTTTACTCACACATGTCTGACCTTTGAAGACCTTGGAACAAGCCAACCAGGGCCTCAATCCACACAATTTTTTGGAAGAAAATTCTCCTACTTTAACTTTAAAGGTCAAGTCCACCTCAGAAAAAAATTGATTTGAATCAATAGAGAAAAATCAGACAAGCACAATGCTGAAAAATTCATCAAAATCGGATGTAAAATAAGTTATGACATTTCAAAGTTTCACTTATTTTTAACAAAATAGTTATATGAACGAGCCAGTTACATCCAAATGAGAGAGTCAATGATGTCACTCACTCACTATTTCTTTTGTTCTTTATTGTTTGAATTATACAATATTTCAATTTTTACGAATTTGACCATTAGGACCTCCTTGCCTGAAGCACAAAATGTTAAAATAATGGAATTCCACGTGTTCAGGGAGGAATGAAGCTTCATTTCACACGACAATGACGAGAAAATAAAAATATTTCGTATTTCATATAATAAAATACAAAAGAAATAGTGAGTGAGTGATGTCATCAGTTCCTCATTTGCATACCGACCGAGATGTGCATATAACTATTTTGTGAAATGAAGCGAAACTTTAAAATGCCATAACTTTCTTATTTTACATCCGATTTTGATGAAATTTTCAGTGTTATGCTTGTTGAATTTTTCTTTTTTATTCAAATCAGGTTTTTGTTGGGGTGGACTTGTCCTTTAAGGAGGTAGGTCTACTATATCACAGTGTACAGAGCACAATCTTGGTTTTCCCAATCTCAACAAAGAATCGGGGAGTTCTAAAATCATAAAAACACCATTCTGTCTTCATTGGCAGCAGATAGTTTGACTTCCCTGTTTCACAACCCATTCACTCATACTGACTTCACAAGTGATTCGTCATCCTTCTTTTTCTCAACAATTTTCTGTAGTCTGAAAGAGCCTTGTGTCCAGCTATCGATAGCAGTACTATCAATGACAATGTTTAGATGAGATCTCGGAAGGAGGAATGGGGATGAGGCATGGGACTATGAATGACTGACCATTTAATTCTGACCGAATGACTCATGACTGGACCTTCATTCAACTATCAAACCACTACTCTAGAAGTGTAATATTGCTTAATGCTTTACTAGTAACCCTGAACAGATGAATATATAAAAATACTTAAGTTTTCATCGTATTCAAAATAGGGTCTACCACCCTTATCAGAAAAATTGCTCATTTCAAATCCACAAGTTTATAAGAAGCAACAAAAGGTGTTTTTTTTTTCATTATTAAACTATCAAATACAAGCATATGAATATTTGCAATTTTGACTAACAGGGAGGATTCAACTGCTTTCTTTGATAGCCCATTCCATCCACATATAGTCTAACCAAGACGTTTCTCATTCTTTGCTGCTGAACAAAATCAATTTCTTGGGAGTCTGGAGGCCAAGACTACAGGAGTGGATAAGTCGAGGCCTATGTGAATGATTAAAGAGCCTTGTTTTGTCATCCAGCTTCAGAAACCATGAACTTCCTTCATGGTTTTACCTGAAGCTCTTGCTGGCCGGCCAGTCCTTGGGTTATGATTCACACAGATCTGACCTGCATCTAAACTATCTCCATCTACATCTCCCCTGTATCAATACATGCACACACAGAGAAGATGGACAAGAAAGCAATTCATACAGGTTGGGTCAGGTGGGCCCTCCTTGATGAAAGGGGGGAAATTTAGGGAGGAAGCTTCAAGTAAAATGCCAGTTCCATCACCACAAAATAGGATGTACAACCCTTTTCCAGTCTTTAATGTTGACCTCATAACATTTTTAAATAGAAAACTAGAGATGATTTAGCTCCAGAATATGATGAGCAAGTAGCATCCCACTAAGGCATGTGTCGTTGAATTATTTTTAAAAAATAAGAAAATCATATTGCAGCAAGAAAAAGTTTTGATAATTAATAGCAGATTCTTTCCTAATTCAGAATGGTTTTAGCTATGAACCAATGAATCATATAATTCTTTTTTTTCTGAAGCACATTAATTCAGATTGACAGGGAACATGCTTCTACTTTCCTTCATTAAATTGTATGTAGGGAAAGGGTGAAACTGCAATAGAACTTCTAGCAAAAAAAGTATATCAATCATATGCAGTATACTGAAATGTATGATAAATAATATGCATTTGTGGTGTATCATCATTGCGCAAATGAAATTTGCAGGATTTGAAAATCTGCAAAAGCAATATTCATGTAAAGCTTTGGTGCAAAATAACGACACTGACAACTTTATTAGAAATTCCAATGTATCCACATAAACTTCATTTGATATTCATGAAAAGGGGGCATTCGAGCCATTTCAACACTTTCACTGAGTGCGTAGTGGGAGTAAACCCATTCATGAGTTTGGATGATTTGTATGAATGAATGATGAGGATAACAAGTCGAGGGAAGTTCCCCCTTGCTATGAGAAGAACTGTTAAAGTGCTCATTAATAGTGGATGCCAATGTGGAGAGGAATGCTTCTAATCAATTCAAGACCTTCGTCTCTAGATGGCGATGCTCTGTCATTCTCTTTCGAGGGCTGGGAACGAGCGATGAAAAAGAAAGTGTGCCTTGAATCGCCATTGCAGTACATTGGCTCATTATTTATGAATCAAGTTCAGCTATCTCACAAACATGCATTGCATCCCATTATGTTTGTAAAGTTCTGTTTGTCATTCAGAGACTATACTTGCTCCATACTAAGTTTACAATACTATGCAATAAGCAAATCCTACATGTACAGGTATGGTTATCCTCAACTACATACCTGCCCCATAAGCAAATCCTCAACAATACCTTTTATTATTTAGTCCACTTTAAACTAACAATACCCTAAAAATTGTATTACAGGTAGGGCCTATTTCCTTGAAACATGTCAAAGCCATTCCATTGAGTTTGTTTCAAAGGACACCCAGATCGGGTACAAAATGCATTGAATTGAATCATTGTTGCATCAAAGAGGTACAAAATATCAATAAAAAAATCCTCCATAGCAATATAGGACCAGTATAGTGATCTGATAACAACACGAAGCAGTGTTTAATACTTCCGTACAAGAATATATGCATGAGACTTCTAAGAATACTTCAATTGTCCCGAATGGTCAGAAATGACCTCCCCATTTGAAGCCTTCCTCTGCCTTCAAATCTCTTGCTTGCTTAGCTTCAATATCTTTAATGCTAATCCTCTTTCTAAGCTTCATCAGTCTCATTATTTTAAATCCATTGCTGTTAAATCATAGACTTAGATCCACAATGCTTATTCACAGGCATGATTTCTCCTTCCTTCTCAACATGAAGTCCAGTCCCTGCACCCCCCCCCCCCCCTCCCCTCCCTACCCCAGTTATTTGAATGCATTTGTTCTCCAGATCAGATATTCTATTCAAAACTATGATTGACAGTGCATACAGAGAATAAACCCACAAATAAATTCATGCCCAGTTGAGAATAGAGAGAGGGTGGCATTTGAAAATCATGCAATCGTAACATTTGACATTTTGAAAGTTGGGTCTGTTGACCAGGAAAAGGGCTAGCCAACGTCATCCACAAAATCTGTTTACATCAATGCTCTGGCCCTCAACCCCCAAAACAATATCATATAGCAAAGCTTTCCCTAGTTTATTAGATTTGCAAATGTATTTATATACAGTGAAATGATGAAATCTGATAAGCGGTGGCTATAAATAGTCTATGAAAATAGTCTCCATTATGACAGTATACAAAATTAATCATTGCATATTTAGTAACCTATGTCTTGTCTAAATCTGCTTGAACGTATTGCTCAAAATATGGATTTTGTGTCAAGAGAGTGTTCACACTTAATTCACTTAGTTCACACAAGGCATATCCATGTAATTTTGGCCTGAATCACTCAAACTTTAACAGTGCAAAGCCGCAAAACAATAGTGGTTGTGACTACAAAACTAGCTGTACATTGCAAAGGGAATGCACAATACATAAGGGTATATCATAAGAATCATAAATGATATTTTGATGGGCTGTTGATATGAAAATGGCACAGGATCTGTTATCGTCGGTGGATCAGCATTTGATTTGTTTCATCGGGCGCGATCGAAGCCTGGCTGATGGCTGAGGGTTCATTTGACCTACTCACGTCATAGATGATAGTCATTGGATGATATCAAACTAATTACTGATTACATCAACAGTGAAGCGCAAATCAATTTCAGGGTATCGCCCTGTTCATTTTGCTTTGAACACAGCATCACTGGTATTGCTCTCTTTGTGTTATACACAGATAAGGCCTTTTTCTAATCAGAGATCGGCTGTGGATTGAAATTAATGGATTTATCAGAAATGGTATAGGCCTACCAATATCTATCCTTTCAAACTCAAAGCATATTCATTGATGTGTATCTAGGAACTGATGAACATATAGGCCTACCATTCTTTTCTCTCTGAGATGAAACTATCTTTCTATTTAGAGCCGATACATGTAGACATAGAGTGTCAATAAGCACCTTCAATTTAACTTGCTTATCATCTCTCTGTCCTGCTCAAAATTCATCTAACCCAAACCCTATTCCTACAAATGCATTCAATTTTATCTTCTACAAAATAAGTGAATTCATTTCACATTTTTATGTCATATTTTTGCACCGATTCAAGCACAGTAAAGTAGAAGGCTGTCCAATAGCATATCAACGTGTGTAATTGATGGAATGCATGGATGGCCAATTGGCCAGTACTGTACATGGCAGGGGACCTGATGATGGCGGCGACAGCCATACTGACTGAAGACCGAAGATGAATCTTGCGGGGAGACCAAGGTCAACTCTGCTCCAATATCAATATCACAATTGCTACATGGCCCATCTCAACATGTATTGATCCTCACAGATTCTGTGAAAGAAGATTAGTTGGCTGGGGATGGCATCTTGGTCTCCAGTAACAGACCCTTTGCAGGAAAAATCTCTGAGAATGGCTCTCCTTGAGGAGTTCCTTGGTATTTCATATATCTACCAATATTCCTCCATAACAGCATAACTGGGAGAATTCGTCAAAGGATAATAAGGAATGGCAAATCGTTGATAACGGTGCTTTTCAACGAGATGCAAACAGGGGTAAATAGATTGGGAAAGGGTCGCCGTTTTGAAGGGATAAACTACTGGTAACGTTGCCGAGGAAAAGCCAGGGTGCACAGCGTTGGAGAGGAGACTTTTAATTGGATTTGTTCGGTATGATGGGGTGGGGTTTGGAGAGACAGGAGGGAGCCTGACAGGAGTCAGCGTGTGTTGGCATACACATGGTGGCCAGCAGTCAAACTGAGGCCGAGAGGATGTGTGGGAGAGGGTGGATGTGTGTGGGGGAGAGAGAGAGAGAGGGGGGAAAAGATTGCAGTGAGAGAAGAAATTAAGATGAGGTTGGGAGATTGACGGGGAAAAATAAACTGAGAGAGAAATATAGAGAGGGGGGACAAATGGAATCAAGAGATAAAAAATGACGAAGTAAGAAAAGAAGAGTAAAGGGAGTACAAAAATTAATCTAAAAGAAGTAAATAATTGAATAAAATGAAAGGGAGAATAAAGAAGATATCAGGAGGGAGGGGGAAGCATGTAAGAGATTAAAAAAGGGAAAGGGAATGAGGAGATACAGGAATACATCTATACATCTCCCCTTTATCAATACATGCACAGAGAAGATGGACAAGAAAGCACAGAAAAAAAATGTGGATGTTGGCCTACATACAAATTTTAGCAGCTAAAGCAACTGCAATACACGACCCGAGGGAATTGAATAAAGAAAGCCAGAGAGAAAGAGATAGTTCATTTGGCAATTCATCAGCGGGGAGTGTCTGCCTATGGTCATAACCTTGACTGTGGCTGAGCAGACTATCAATGAAAACATAGCAGGAGACAGCATGACAGCCCAAGAGCATTGATGGTCTACATTGGCAATGAAGCAAGCATGAGTAGCAAGCTCAATGGAAGATCAGAAGCACTGAACATAATGGATTACAGAGTGAAATCCCTACAGCTGATACAGAAATGGAAAGGATAAATATACGATGCGGGGAAAAAGAAATATAATTATTTCAATTCAATTCAGTTTGTTCCCTTCTTTTTATTTCCAATATTTCATCTATTCAATCCCATCAATGTAATAATATATTTCTGTGATATCGATAAATAAAAGATGCAAACTAAACATCTAAATTAATGCAGAACTAAATCTTTCTTTGTTTGCATTATTAAATATTGAGATTAAACCACCTAGATATTCATGGGAGACAATCTAACTTTATTTTTTAACCATGCATGCAATCTAAATTTCTATCATGAATTTCCCACTTCCTTCATCATTTTACTATTTTGACTAACATGCTCTATATAGGAAACAGGGTAATGCATGTCAGATGTACACTGCTGAAATAATGGATGTATTATGTATGGCAGACTAGGAGCCTGTTTAGAACAAAGGAATAGGCAAGAGATAGCTGCAGTCCCATCACTCTGACTGACAACAAAGCCAATGGCAGACAAACAATGAATTCAGGGCTGACCAATGACATCCAGACAACCTGTAGTATCTTCCTGTCTGTTTTCTATCAGACCAACGGGAGACGCTCCCAGGAATAGAATTTGGCTTGTAGAGTTTGGCCACAACAACAACAGTGGAGGCACCGCGCAGCAGGACTGAATAGGATCACAGAGAAAGGATGTGTGCCTCCACGCAGAACCATCCATTGCAACATGTTGACAGAAACTCTAAATGTCAAAGGTCAGCTAAGGTCCTGAGGATCATGTGCCCTGCCCTACCCAGTCCTGCCCTGTCTCTCCCATGACCTCAGGTGCACTTTCTCTACAGACTGACCAGGTAGGCCTAAGTCGTTGACCTGATCTAAGGTCAAACCAACTCTTTGCTGTCCTTCCCCTTCACAATCACAAACACACACACAGGTGGAAATCTCAATTAGCACTGTGTGTAGGCTTATTACTGTTGTGCTATGGGAGTAATATCATGGAATGGTTGACAGGAGCTCGCAAGGTAGCATCAGCCCTTCTTCAACGCTGACCACGGTATCCTTGGCTGGGTTCTGTGTTACAAAGGTTAATGATCCAGTATATCAGTTATTCATACTATTCCCAGGTGGAACGATCAATCATAGTCAGTCGAGAAGGGATGTTCATCCAGTGCATTTAATAGCACCAGGTATAAGGGTCCATTCATATCACTTTATATAATAGGCAATCATCTGTTACATAAAGGCCCTATATTAAAAGTCAAGTGTAGTGGATTGATACAAGTGATCCAGTGACTACGCAGTAACTGTCTGCAACCTGTATCTTGCCACCTTAGTGTAAGTAACTTTGTGTGTAATTTTGATATATCATTAATATTCATGTGTGCAGTTGATGAAAAGTGTGGAAAGATTTATAAAAGTTGGTATCAAGACAGGTTGGAAGTGTCACAGAATACCATAGGCCTATAACATTCTATCTATGTACACTACCCCCTCTACCTCCCTTCCCATTCGTTGTTCCTCATGAATATTGATCGAGATATATTGTATTTCAAATTTATATATTTGTTTCTTCCTCTTCTCAAACAGGCCACCAGATTTGAGTATCTTCACACTTACATATGACTTCTGGTAAAAAACAATTATACACTTTCAATTATGCCAAAGCTGGTGGATATTTCAATCACCAGTCTCAATGGACACATGCACATGAATTCCTCTACACAGGCCAAGAGAAATACATCTACAAAATAGCCCCTCAAGGTCTTCTTGACTAAGAATTACAAAATGGTGGTATAAAAACCTGGATATTTCAATTATCACCATACCCCTTATATGTTTTTATGCCAGACCGTTTAAGTGGAAGGGTAATTTGACATGTCCATTTCCAATCTTATCAAATGAAGGCGAGTTTCAAAGTCTATGCAATTGATCTAAATATAAATAGACCAGAGGTCAACCGTGCAAATTGTATCACACTTTGAGTAATATCTGGTCAAAAAAATATATTTTTACTTCTGGTCTTTCATTTCATCATTCCTGCATATAACTATAAAAGCTATTATGAAACCTTATTTTTATTACTGTTTCTGATCAATGAAACAAAGTTGAAAAAGGAGGAATATCACCACATGGTAATGTTTTAAATCATGAGGTTCAATCACTTCAATGCCAAAGTCAAAATCGTAATAGTGATTGTACCTTCATACAAAATTTATAAGGATCAAGTTTGATATGACACTCCTGGCATCCGAAAATAATTAATATTTTCAAGGTCTCTATCAAAATGGAATAATATTATAATAATGTGACTTGAAAAGCGCCAAATCCACTCTGTAGAGTGCTTAAGGGGCATAAAGAGCTAAGAGTTACATAAAAGAGTTTTCAAAAGATTTGTAAAAGTCTCGATATAGGTGTATTTTTTCACAAAGTAGGATACGCATATAAAGCAAACGATCTCCCCCCCCCCCCCCCCCAGTTGTTGAAACTTTTGGAATAACAAGGTAGCCAGAAGTAGATGAGCGCAAAGACCTGCTTTGTCTGTAGTAATTAATAAAAACAATTTCTTTCAAATGCATACTAAATCCAAATCTAAATTCATGAGTAAAATGTTGCAATTGAGAGGAATAAAAATCCACTCAACAATGAAGACAACAAAATGTCAATGCACTCTTCTGGGACAGAGTACTTATCCAGACACAGAAATATCCCCACATTCTATAAATACTCAGATCTTTAACTTCCATTCGTATTCTCTTCAAATTAATCCACTTTGTTGATTTTGCAACTATTTTAGTGTCTTCAATCCCTTGTGATTCATAATCTTTCATCATTTCAAAGCATTTTTTTGTTCAAACTTTCAATGGTTTAACAACATTCAGAAGCAAATGAACACCTGCACGAGTTCTTCCAACGAGGTAAGTGTCCTTGTATTTTATCATTCTGGTTGCTAAGCAACAAAGCTTACCTTCTTCTTGTCTACTTCATGAGCTCCTCTCTGTATAACTTTCTCTACATTAGCAGGATCACTGAATGTAACAAAGCCAAAACCCCTGCGAAAACAAACAAAGATTACATTATCAATCAACTTTATCACCTATTTAATAAATCATTAGAATATTGCTACCAAAGCCCCAGCCCCTTTAAATAGGAATATTCAAGAAAAGCAAGATTTATTGTAAATGATTAGATTTTTTGTTAGTAAAATAAGCTCTGGTCAACATATTTTATTCTTTCTAATTCCTTATCTAGATTATCATCATCATTATCATTACAAGAATCAAAATCATTTACTGTAAAGAAATAAAATATAAAGAAAAGAAATTTAATTTTGAATTCAAAACTCTTACTGGAATATTTGAACATTTAAAAACTAATGTTCTAAACATTACTTCATTCTTGTATTAAAACTATAAATATACTAAATAACGAAAATTTTTCAATAAATTTGTTTGAATGACTGTCAATAAAAGTGATGAGCCACAATGGAAGGAAAATTTCTCTCAGTGTTAACAGTGCAATTAAATCGTTATATTTCTTCAACCAATTTCTTGGATTTTTTTTTATTACATCTGATTCAAAAACAAAAGTTGAGAGTCACAGCATATTCTCTGCATACATGTAGACCTGATAAGACGAGATGACGTCTTCATAATATACTATCAAATTCAGTAGTGATATATGACAGCTATTATGCTCATTAATAAAACAGACGAAAAAGTGAGTAAGAGAAATGCACGCCAAAGGAAATAAATTTTATCCAGGTCACTGCATTTGTTTAAACACGCTTCGCAATATTCCTTCACACATTATCGACGGAGCTCATCCCGCCCTGTCTGTCTGATTCTCACTCTCTATCTCTCTATTCCACTCTCTTTCTCTCTCTCTCTTACTCTGTTTTACTCTTTGTGTCTCCCTCTCTCTCATTTCTCTCACTCCCCTTGACTTTTCTCGAAGTAAACAGACAATGAGCAATCAGTTTCACACAATGGAAAACCACATCCATGTACACTGGTCAAAACCATTAGAACTGCAATGAATGCAGATGAAAATTCATTATCTGTAGCCATCAACCATTTAGATTGATGGGTGTGGGGGAGGGGTAGTAAAAGAATGAGGGAGGGATGGAAAGAGATGGGGAAAGAGAGAAAGAGATGGAGAGATGGCAAAGGGGCCCTAAGGCTTCGGGCAAAGTGCAGATGTGAGTTATAATTAATGTGATATATTATGCTGCCGATGAAATATAATCTTTCCTTTGGATTGCCCACGGGTTTGATGAATCATGCGGGAGAGAGAGAGACCGTCAGTCGGCCCAGGGATGTACTCTTGGTGTGTGGAACATCAGCTTCTGGGGTTCCCCCTTCCACTTATTACGTTATCTCCCCCCCCCCCATCCACCCCTCCCTCATCCCTCTCTCTCTTTCACTCTCAACTACCGAAGACCCTCTACCATCATCATGCCAAGCCTATCCAATCCTCCTGCTTTTCAATGCTGTCTCCTTGAATAGATCTAGAACTCTATCAAGACTCAAAGAATGTCTACCAACGTACACCAAATGAAACAGAGGTTTCTAGTACTAGTAGGACCACATCAATGCGTGTAGAATTCTACACAAATCTAGAATCCTTTCCATCCATTCCTTTGCCCCCCCCCCCCCCTTCCATCTCCCCATCCTACCTCACTCATCCTCTCGCCCCATAACACACACTTCAGAACCTCTCATCCTGGCAGAGCATACACCCAGCCAATATGAATTACATAATGGGATGAATAAGACGAATTAGGGCCATCACCAGTGTACTTTCGCTCATTCAAGGATTTGTCCCCAACACACAACAGAGAAGGTCACGGAGGGGGCAGATAACGCTTGCCTCCTCTTTAATTTATGCCTGGTTCTAATAAGGAGCTTGCATGATTACACATGAACAAAGGTAGCTAGCCAAGTGCAATGGTCAACCGCTCACTATTCACATCTGATACGATATCAAAGATATCCTGATGGTGAATGATCATATAAGGGTATAAGAGCAGAAAAATGATTGCCTTGATGTTGTAGTTGTGTAGGCCATCACTGCAATCTTATCTGGTGATATCTTCTGTGTTTTCATATTATTGTTCAGAAGTAACCTACTAATTTCTATAATATCATCCTGATTCTCACAATCACCACCGACATTTTTTACTCATTTTTCATAGTTTCTACAACAGGAAGGCTTCAGACAGGAGATATCCTTCAATACAGCCTTGCTTCACAGTCTTCTAGCAAAGGAGCAATTTGCCTCAAGATACGATATTATTCATCTCACTTAATATTCTGTGCATTACAAAACATGATGACTGGACCTACTTTTCTTCAAGTTTGTTGCTATGCCATGGTGGCATGGTGTTCCCCTGCATAGATTCAGTTCACTGAGAGCGAAACATAACGCACTTGACAGAGACATTAATTCCTAAGCTAATTCTTCTTACATGCTTTAATGTACTTTCAATGCATCAGATGTCCTACTTTCCTCCCCTACGATATCATTTTCTATTACAAAAGGATGGCAAGTGCACAAAATATGGTATATTCGACCTATTTCTTCATCTCCCATTCATCCTAAATGTATAGGGAGGGACCCCCTAAAAAGTGCATGTAAACCTGTCTGGTTTGAATGAAGCCGTTACATTTTCACTCAAATGAGGAGGTGTCAAGTGTTGCATGCCCCATTTGGGCCCGAGACTGTAGTAGGTTTCAAACCACCTCGATTACAAGAATCCCTGTTAAATTACAAGAACCTTTTCAGGCTCAAAAGTACCCTTTAATCATTTTTCGCATTCACACCACCCTGAAACATTCCGTATCCTTCGGGGGGGGGGGGGAGTTCTATCAGCAAGAGCATGCGCAGTACGGTCTGATAAGCAGGCAAGGCGTGAGATTCAAAATCGCTAGCTCAGCAGCCACCCATAGCACCCATGCCCAACTACATGCTAGGCTAAAAAGTTCCCATATTAATTTGCTTTCACACTGCCAAAATACCAGCGACCTTGGAAAAATCCCCACGAAAGTTCTTGTAACTTTGACAAGTAATATATATTGGGTATTTTCTTTTGGGGAAATTACACATAATTTGCTTTCATACTGCCAAAATAAACTGGTATTTTCTAATCAGTGTAGGTCAGGACAAATTTCCCAATCAGGCGGTCTGAAATCACCTTACATTACAAGAATACTGAATGCAATTAATTGAGATTCACTTCAAACTCTGCCTCTATTACAGCCTATAACTTCCATTCAATCTCTGGATTTGAATCCACAGATGAGATTAATCCTCTTTATCATCCTCTTATTACAACATCGTTTAAATTATTGGAAGTCACTGAGGGGAGTCTCCAAAAGAGGGATCGGCAGCAAAGCCCTCAATCATACAAATGTACTTGTATGAAATAATAAAACTTGTGCTATGATAAAAGGATTTAGTCATGTTTAGGCTTACACTGTTGATGTGTTTAAATCTACTGTTCTAAATTTTATTTGCTGAATATATAGTAGGCTACAAATAGGCAATTCAGGCATTGGATTTGGAATGACTGAATGCCACTATTAAATTAAGTACACAGAGAAATCATAAAAATGTATTTGTATATAACTGTAATTCTATTTTAATAGGATTAAGTCACTTTACGGGTTTGCTTCAATAACTGATTGTATATCACCAATACTATACACACAGAAAATGCTGTTTAAAGAATATGAAATATGCAACACATTATAGATTTCATTATTTCCCAAATCACTAATAATTATCTTTTCATTTTTACTTTTACATGACAGCATGTTGCCAGGTCAGTTCATGCTTAAAAGTGTTACGGTAATGAAAAGGTTCATTCAAAATTATACCCCCCCCCCCTCCCAAAAAAATCTTGGTGATTGACTAAGTTTTTACCTATTTTTTAAAAATAGGGACAAAATCTGATAGAAATTCATCTATAACTGAATGAAAATGAAAAAACCAATTGCAAAAATGCAAAACATGACCCTTTTCACAATATACATAGATGTATTCCACACAGTGACAAAACACATTTATTTCTTTCTTTAATAGCCTAGGGAAGTTTAAAGGACAAGTCCACCCCAACAAAAACTTGATTTGAATAAAAAGAGAAAAATTCAACAAGCATAACACTGAAAATTTCATCAAAATCAGATGTAAAATAAGAAAATTATGGCATTTTAAAGTTTCGCTTCATTTCACAAAACATTTATATGCACATCTGGCTCGGTATGCAAATGACGAACTGATGACATCACTCACTCCCTATTTCTTTTATATTTCATTATATGAAATATTTCTATTTTCTCGTCAATGTCATGTGAAATGAAGTTTCATTCCTCCCTGAACATGTGGAATTCCATTATTTTAACATTTTGTGCTTCAGGCAAGGAGGTCCTAATCATCAAATTCGTAAAAATTGAAATATTGTCTAATGCAAACAATAAAAAAAAAATAGTGAGTGAGTGACATCACCGACTCATTTGGATGAAACTGGCTCGTTCATATAAATATTTGTTAAAAAGAAGCGAAACTTTGAAATGTCATAACTTTCTTACTTTACATCCGAATCTGATGAAATTTTCAGCATTATGCTTGTCTTATTTTCTCTATTGATTCAAATCAACATTTTTCTGAGGTGGACTTGACCTTTAAGAGCGAAAGGTTGCATCATAGCACACACCCATTCTGAACAGAGTGTAAAACTGTATTTAATCCCTACCATGACTTCAATGCATTGAATGTACTCTGCTCTTTTTTATTAATTCCATGCATTCCCTTTTTTTAATTAAGCCCAATTACAATACAGCATGTAAAATCCTTGATAATCACATACCATAAGGCCTACAGCAAGCATACACACACAGCGTGAATATATGAACAAAAAATGTGCTCTTATATTTAACATCTGTTAACAGTTAACACACAAGCACAATAATTCTAATTGTGCTGCAAATAAAAGCAGTGTACCAGAACTTCTGCTAAAATTAAAAATATGATATTGATACAGGAAATTCTTTTCACTTTTACCTAGAGACAACCTTGAATAAAAGAACGATCGATATTGATTTCTGGTTGCGTTCACCGCAAACGAGAATCCCCGGTGCATATCAGGGGCTTTAACTCGGTGCATAATAATTCATCAGTCGTCATGTCATAGTCGTTACCCCCGCTACTATCAGAATCTCATGTTCCCCATATTGCTGCATGGATCTTGCCGTGCTACAGTACTTCACAAGATCAGTGATTTCAATTGCAAGAGGTAAGGTGCACTATGCATTCCAGCACCCCCCCCCCTTTGCTCTCCATCCCCCTCTCTCAATCTCTCTCTCCCTCTGATTCCTCCTGGGTCTTTGATGTATCTCTCGATTGTCCTCCACCCTGTATCTCAACATTCTTGAACACTATTTTCCTTTTTTTTCCATCTCTGCTATGAAACCTTCCTGTACCTGGATAGACCTTCAATCTGTACATTGTAGGCCTGCATCTTTTGTACCCTGATTCTTTTTGATACATCTAGTTATCAATCAATCTATCTAGGCTTACATGTATCCATCTATTGATGTGCACCTATCTATCCATATTCCATCAATCCATGCAGTCCATTCTTTTGCTCTGTACCGGGGGGGGGGGGTACTCGACCAAAAAAGTGGTAGGTATGTGCCGCAGGCGAGAGACAAAAAACGGGGGCTCTGGAGCGGGCTTAATGTAAAAACGAGGGTCCTCGGAATGGGCTTTGGAGCTACAAATGTCCTTGGAACAGGTCGCCTGCATGTGAGTGCGTATGCATCCCTATGGAACCGGCATACATGTACATGTTTGCAGAGTCAATGCAGAGGCAATGGACGGAAAGCGCTATGCGGCCGCTTTTCACGAAAATTGCAGCTCATTGTAATGGATCAATGCGGCCGGATTGGCGTAACGAAAAATATGCAAAGCCTTGGAACGGATTTCTTTCTTTTTTCTCGATAAGAAAAAAATGCTATGCTTTGGAGCGGCTTTCTTTGTTCGTTTTCTCAATAAGATAAAAATGGTATGCCTTGGAACAGAAATATGAGTGTAAATATGGGGGTCCCCTCCGCAGCACATACCCAACACGCATTTTATACTGAGTGCCCCCCCCCCCCCCGGGCTCTGTACATCTCCAGTAGATCTCATAAACATGCACACTCCTGTGCAGATGTACTGTGCATACATGATGGAGGTTCTAGATGAGTAGATGTATGTAGCCTCCATTGCAGTCTTTTCAATTCTACCCCAATCTAAAAGAAATCACGAACAGATTCTCTTAGAATATCGTCAAATATAAATTCATGTTTCTAGATGGTTCTTAACAGAATATTCCCTGTATGCTAAATGATATCAAAGAAGAAATACAGTAGCTACTGCAGTTACATACAAATACAAACATAGGAAATAAGGCTTGAGTTAAGGCTAGCACTAAAATGCAACAAGAAATCCTTGATTTGAGGCTAGCACCTAACGAGGCTTTATAGAACACTGGCCTGTTTGTTGGAAGAGTAAGGAGAGAAAATACCAAGTTGGACCTAGGATGACAGCTCCGTGATAATCACTTTCACACGTGTAAATGTATACGAGTACAAGGAACTCTAAATGCGTGCTTGCTGTAGTATATAGCATCCGTGGAGTTAGTGCTATAACTTGAACCCAAATCATAGTGACTTGTGATCTACGCAGCCAAATATCAGGTACTTAATAGCACATTTGAAATGACAAAGCGGTTTTCTATCAAGCTTTGTTTCTAAAATACATCCAAATTATTCCTGGAAACTTAATCATTTTCTTTGTGATCACTATTAAGTTAGTAATATAGGCCTACACACATGTATAACATAGTATATATGATTTGTTCAATTTTGTTGTGTCAAATTTAAAGTATGTTGCTCTATCTAGGAATATACTTTTACTTTTAACCTGACGCTAACCTACAAAGCAATTTAAGTGAACAGATTCCCATTCAATATCCCTATAACAGGAATGTAATGTCTATCTTAAATTGACCAGGATCATTCTGAAAATGAAAGAGGCTTTCATGAAATTCATACCTAAAAAGATGAGAGATGAAATTGCAAAGCTATTGGTTTTGGTTTTATTTTCAAATTGTCCAATATTATTTCAATTCAAACAACACCATGGAAATATCCCATAGCTCGTACACAGCAGATTATTGACAGCTGTTGACTTGCAAAGGTTTTACATGTACATGTACCTTGGTGGAAAGTTATCACCCATCTATTGCTGCATTTGTATAATACCATGTATCAGATCTTACTGAAGGCATGAAAATGTTTATCTTTAAAGGACAAGTCCACCCCAACAAAAAGTGCATTTGAATATAGAGAGAAAAATTCAAAAAGCATAATGCTGAAAATTTCATGGAAATCGGATGTAAAATGAGAAAGTTACGACTTTTAAAAGCTTCTCTTAATTTCACTCAACAGTTATCCTGGTAAGTATGCAAATGAGGTGACCGATGACGTCACCCACTCACTATTTCTTTTGTATCTAATTAAATGAAATATTCTAATTTTTTCTTCATTATCCTGTGAAACAAAGTTTTCTTCCTCCCTAAACATATGGAAATACCAATGTTCAATATTTTATGCTTCAGTCAGTTGGTTCTTATTGTCACATCAGTAAAAATTGAAATTTCAAACCAAAAAGAAGAAAATTATAGTGAATGAGGAACATCGACTCTCTCATTTGCATATCACTGACTTGTGCATATAACTGTTCTGTGAAAAATAAGCGAAATTTTAAAATGCTATAACTGTATTATTTAACATCAGATTTTGATGAAAATTTCAGTGTTATGCTTGTTGAATTTTTATCTTTTTATTCAAATTAACATTTAGGGAGGCTGAATTGTCCTTTAAGGAAGAAGGAAAAAGGGAGCCAAGGTATTCCCAGAATGACATTATTTATCTAACATATGTGACAATTTAATACATATGTAACTTACACTGGTTCATTAATGTAGTTGACAGTTGCCTGGGGCAATCAAAACATTGCTACAACATTCAAGACATAGCCTCGATGACAAGCATGTTGTTACTTACATTCCACAGATAATTCCACGTGTACACGTCTGCCTTGGATTTCTCTACTTGTATATTTATTTCCCTGTCGCAACAGTCCTCAGTTTGGCATTGAACCCTGACAGTTTACCAAAGGATTTATCATTAAATCATTTGCTTTGTTTTTACTGTTTCAATGAGCATGAAAACTAGGAAGACACTGACACAAAGTTTATTCAATTTACTGAATCTAATTCTTTCTACATGTACATGTAGGCTACAACTGGCGTTGCAACAGGTAAGACTACAATAATCTCAATCACGTGACACAACTATTTTGACATCTCTATAATTTTCAGTAAAATTATCATGTATCTACATGTGTATTTACATGTAATACCAAAATTTTACTTATTTTTCAAGGAGCCAAAAAAATTAAAGCAGAAAGTCAGATTAATGGGTGGAGGCCTATACCAAAAATTGTTGTTGCACTGATAAAACAAAAGTCCTATCTAAATGGAGGTTACAGAAACTACAAAGCACGTCCATTACGGAAACTATGTTGGGGAAAAATCATGGATCCTTTAATATGCAATGTGTGGAAGTATTTGCTCCATTTCTTCATGCAAGTCGAGCGGATCAGTATTCACAACGGAGTCGACACGTCTCTGCACATCTACCCAACTATCCATCTGTCTATTAAGCCAGGGAAGATGGAGGTTGAAGCTGAAATCTCCCCATGGAACCTCCGATTTCCCACTGGGTTCTGGCCATCGGGTGAGCAGTATGGCAGCCAGTTGGGTAAAAAAAAGAGAGCCCACACCGCCAGGTTTATCAATGGCAAGCACAACTTCCTGTGGCTTGTCAGAGTGAGTGTGGAAGCAAGGGAGTGACGACCATCGACAAGAGTTGGATCACCGTCACGTCTTGAAATACATGAAGGACATGGCCAAACAACTTACATGTAGGCAACATTATGATTGCAGAATTACAGAAATTGTCACAATTTCATTCAATGGGTTGAATTCCTCCACTTATTACATCAATGCTATGTACTTAAGAAGGTCCACCAAGCATAAAAAGAGCATATTATAAGTTTCGAAAGTGGTGACCTCATACATGTATATTGTGTTCAAACTTGGAGATCTAATTTTGATAAATCTCAGCCTACATAAATAAATACTGAAGTAAGGTCAAGATAAACCTTTCTTGATTTCACAATTTATTGTAGATTTTAAAGGTAAATATAATATGGATGTCTATTTACCCTAAGACCTCCCATTTTATAATGTTCATGCACAACATAAGTTAATGAATTATAATAGTAATAAACACTTGCATGAGTATCACGTACTGTAGTTTAAGCTGACTTTCATGAATCTTATTCTTTATTATTCTTTTTTTGCTATCTACATATCATGGATGATTCCGCATCCCAAATCCCAATATTCCCCATCCCCACCTCCCTAAAAAATAAAACTATTGAAATTCAACTCTCCTCCTTCATGCACTTGACAAATGACAAAAAAGACAAAGCTTTTGGTAATTGATCGACAACTAGTAAGTGTATGACCATGTATGACTAGATCTATACTCAGCCGGTTAGATTCGAGACAAGCGAGAAAGACTAATGAGATTAGATGGCCCATTCTGACCTATAAACCTATTGGCACCTGCCTGGCAATTAATTAGAGAGAAGTATACTCTTAATCAGAATAACAAGAAGTTCAATAGCTCTCTTCCTGACCAGTGCTAAAAGCCTTTTAACCCGTTAATGCTCCATGACACAGTTTAACTAAACATTTGCATGTACCACATCAAAAGTACAATCAAGCTTACATGTATACAGCTGTAACATTTATACACTGTAAAAACTGTGGTGTTAAAACTGACACCAATTGGTGTTAATAGAGGACCACACCCTGAGGTGTTAAAATTACACCCTAGAGATTGAACATAACACCAAAGAGTGTAAATGAAACAACCAAAGGTGTTGTACAGTGTAATAACACCTATAGGTGTAAAACTAACACCACCAATTTAACACCTGTGTAAAAGAACTGGCGTGGTCCTCTATGTACACCGGTTAACACCACAGTTTTTGCTGTGTAGAAATCTGTGATCAATTGAGGATGGATTATATTTCTACACCGAACAGGCGGAACAGCCCCCCCCCCCCCCCATAACATTTCCATTGCTATTCTCTTCATTTGCCTATAATTCTAAATTCTTATAACCTGTATCATCCCGTTTGTGAAAAGACCAGAAACATTTCCATTATGTCCACACTCTCTAGTCTATCTGTTTTCTTAATATTTGATCCTCAATTTTTATATAAAAATAGAAATCCACAAAAATTATGGAAATAAATAATTAAGTTTTCAGTCTTTTTCATTATTACTTTTATCAGTAACTGAACCCTTTCTTTTGAATATGAATCAAAGTATCACCCAAAAAAGTTTACCAAATACTGTACCAATACACTTTTGAAGATAAGAACATTCTATTTTTTAATGCACTTTTGATGTTCAAAGCTTATCAAGATGTATTAACAGAGCTTTGAAACGGCCATTTATTTTTCAAAAGAAATTAAATTAATGATCATCACAGCTGTATTGTTTTCTCTCATTAGAGGTTAACAAACACGAAACCAAAACTTTATGCTAGTCAATGGTAAATTACCAGCAATAGATTTATTATGAGCCTGATGAAGACAAAGAACTCCTAGCAATGAACAGCGGTGAACAAGTTCATGATAATTATGTTCGTTTCAGTTGTGATCTTTAGGATTAACAACTGCTATTTCAAAAATACTCTTCTCTTTCATTCATTATTTACAGTATAAAATTATTGCAGGTGAAAAAAAATTTCACATTTTTGTCTGGCTGAATTAATAATAATAATAAGAAATTACCCAGGGAAGCCACTTAATTTCTGAAAACTGTTCTCCATTGGGCCCTGTTATTATTTTTGCTATTCAGGAAATGGAGAACCATTTGTATAGAATGTAGCCATGTGAGGGCCTACATGTACACATGTACATGAGTGTGTAAAATTTTTGTTTTGTCTAATTGATTACGCTGATAACAAGGCTTTGTTATTTGTTGTTCGGTCTGACAAGATTAATAATCAACTAAGCAACAGGAAGTTTTTGACATTGCTTTGTGTTATTATGCAAAGATTCATCACCTCCAATTGCTGGCTCAAAATTCTTTGACCCAATAATGTAACATGATTTCTTAGAAATAAAGGAGAGCATAGCATAAATATTCATCTGCTAAACAACTTTCTCTTCTCAAATGTTTGTGGGTTCTTTTTTAGA
Organism: Lytechinus variegatus; assembly: GCF_018143015.1. Classification (NCBI taxonomy): domain Eukaryota; kingdom Metazoa; phylum Echinodermata; class Echinoidea; order Temnopleuroida; family Toxopneustidae; genus Lytechinus; species Lytechinus variegatus. Next base: position 58,415,092 of record NC_054741.1, read on the forward strand.
TTTACATTCAAAAATATAAATCAATGATCATGTATGTTAACTGAATGAATACAATAGAGAAATAGCCTAATCAAATGAATGAATGAATGAATTCATTAATCAATTTATGAATTGGTGGACAAGCATACATGTACAGACACTTGAAAACACAGATGGATAGGCAAAATGGATGGATGATGAACGAGCTGAATTACTCAAAAAGAGTCAAATTAAATATCAACTGACTGATAATGATAAACAATTAACTGATAACAAGAATAAGTGAATCTAAATTCGAACAAAATCTTGAACAATTCTACGGTGCAATCAAATGAATATCACATGTATAAGCCAAATACAAAAAAACTATTATCCAATTAGATGAATAAAAAAAAATAAATACTTTATGTTTATTATCTTTGATAAAGCAGCCTCCTATGAGTATGATAGGTCTCTTTATTCATGCTTTCCTTGTCAGAAGATGAACATTAAATATCAAGCTTGAGGTAAGCTGGCTCCTTTATTAATCATAATAATAAAGAGGATCAGAGGAGAATGAATGTACATCGAAGAGCCTCAGGAGGAAATATAACCAACACGGAACTAAAACTCTTCAGGTGTGTGTGTGTGTTTAAACAAGGGGTTCTTTCACATCTGCATCATCATGAAAATGAAGAGAACTCGTTAAGGGAGGCTGTTTACATCAAGATTTATGAATAATTATAATGGAAACCTTAATTTTTGGTGGTTTTGCTTGTCAGCAGAAGATAATGTTACCTGCAACCTTTCAAGAATCCTTGATCAAGTTCTCCTAATTAGGCATATGGTTAATATTATAATGGAAACATTTTGTTATTGTTGTTGTTGTTGGCTGTTTTGTCCTGTTACCAGGGCAGCTACTACTGTGATTATGGCAACATTACCATGATCAAGTCTTTTATGGGGTGGGGTGGGGTGGACACAACAGGCCTCAAAATACAGATACTTCGTATCTACATCTAAAATTTACACTAGCCTTGACCATAACAAAGGTGAGCCTGAAACAACACTTTCAATACATTTTCATAAAAAGAAGTTATAAGCAATGAAATAAACACTCCTCAACATATGTAGCTTCATATGTATGTTATTTTTGCTTTCAACTACATCACATGCCACCTCTCAAGAATCCCTGTTCCCTGATAATTTTCTCCTAATCTAAGCTATCTATGGAATTAGTATTTTGTGGGTATTCCTCAATATTCCAAGTACTAAGTTTCACATTAGCAAAATACCACTTATTTTTGTTATCAGGTGGGTATGAAACACCCAAGGACTACTATTCATTTCTCCTTGATGTTTGTACATGTAACACAATGATGGTTAGTTGCCCGATTGCTTGTGCGCCTTACGCAAATGTAGAAAAGGGAGAAATTAACCCTACAAGCAAATGAAAAGAATGATAGGCCTTTGTGTTGGAGAGATGTGAGATTATGTGTGTAGGAGTCTGTTTAAAAAATCAGAAAAATGTGAACTACATAATACCCAGGAGCTTCCAACAAGCTCCTTGATAATACAGATACATGTATCATCAATAGCATTTATACTCGTGCACATCCCATACTTATGCACCTCTAGAAGTACAATATTACAAAGCTTTTAAGTTTGGCTAATGCACCCTAAAAGCTGGAATATTTATATTTCTGACTCCTTACAAGTGGAGAATGAGGTTGTTAAAGAAAGATTTACAAGTTTGCAAACAGTTCTATTCATACCACAGTTTACCAATTATAGCCATACATGGGTCTATGCACAGAACAAATTGTTGGTGATATCTTAGTATTACAAGAACTCCCCCAATGCAACAAACACACGAGACCAGTTGAGTGTCTTCTTCTCTTCTGGATAATACTACACTACACATTGCATCAAATGTTGGAGGTCTTATGTAAAGGCACATGTATGCAGGAGGGCCAATGTAAACATGTTGCTGAGCAATAGAACGTTCTTTCTCCCGCCAAAGAGGAATAGGACAAACATATCAAACTGACTTTACAATCTCCCAGTTGATTCACACACTACCTCACCCCTATCTGAATCTCTCTCCCTCATCCCCCCCCCCCCCTCCTCTCACACCACCACCTAAACCATTCCCCTCCCCTCTAATGGTTTGACAAAAGAGAGCTTTTAGCTCTAGTCCCATGCAGTCTTTGCTCAATCCAAGGACCCAACACGTTTGTTGACTCTCTTTTTAGCACTCTGTTTGTCGTTTTTGTTGACCAATCCTGTGACTAAGCTCCAACTCTTTCTATCACTCATTAGCCCAAGCCAATTACACTGTATAAGGTAATAAGCATTTACTCCCAGAGAGGGTGCCATTCAGAGCCATCCCCCTGCTATTGTGAGGCCTGGCCCAATATTGGTTGGGGAGAGGGTTTAGGTTGATAATTGAACTGAAGAAGTGTCCTCTTCAACTTTGCCCCTTTTGACTTGCACTCGAGAACCACTTCTAACCCACCTCCAATATTATTGATCACCTCCACATCTAGTTACAGCACAACCCACATTGGCAATATCATCATCACCCCCACTCCCATCACTACATACATTTCACAGGGTTGTCACATGATGGAATTCTCTGTACACCAAACATACATGAACTATAGGCCTATAGTCAGTAATTCATCATCTGACCGATATCGTTTCTCACATACATTGTAGGCCTATAGACATACATTTGGGTTGCCTTTCTAGTTCTTGATTGCAATGTAGCCCTACATGTATTACATGTATGGGACAGGAGTCGGGTACACTGGCCACTGGGAAGCGAGCACGACAATATAAAAACATACACTGCCATCGGACATTTGTCTCACACTTTGCTCATTGTTGTCAAATTTGCTCACTTGTGCCAAATTTCACTCATCATTGTCAAGTTATGGTAAAGTATAGAAATAAACAAAAAATGTATCAGTTCAGTGGGTTATAATCAAATTGATCAATGATAAAAGTCTGTATGTTTTTTTAAGTTTTTGAATGATCATTCTACTTCCACACTAATATTATTTCCAATAATGCAATGTAAGCGCTTTGGGCCCTATGGGAAAAGCACTATATAAGTAGTATGTATTTTAAGTATTATTTAAGAACCTTACAAGCATGTTGATTTGATAGAAATATTTACGAAGCAGTTTTCAGCAGCTTCTTTTTGCCTTAAATATTTACGAAGTTAGAATTACATACATGTACAAAAAATTACATGCTGAGTTAAGAATGGTAACTATCAACTGAAGACCAATATTCAGTTACTAAGTGATTTTAAGATTTGCAACCTATTCTTACACAATCAGGCAAACATCAGTATTGTTTTAGTGTTTACCTTTCATATGTCCTGTATGAAGTCATCATCATTTAAGACAAAATTTATAATGTTGATTGAAAAAAATTGTTCAGATAGCATCAGCTCTATATACTTCTATTGAAAGTGACCGTTGTTATCAGAATTCAGGGGTCCCTAATTCATCCTTACCTATGACAATGGAACTTTTCGCAAGTTCGAACCTAACAGTATGCATCTTTTTTATTATGTGTACTTGTCAGCAATTGTAATCTACCATACATGTACGTGTCATTCAACATGTATGTTGAATGTTGCTTTATAAATAATGCTTAGGCCTACATATATCACAGAAAAAATATGTAGGCTTTAAGTACTGTACTTTTCCAATCTCATCAACTGAAAAGGCCTACATGTACATGTATCAGCCTTGAGTCTATCAACCCAACCCACTATTTAGGGGAATTGGGGGAATCCCAAATAAGGTCTACTTCTTTTGTGCAATTATATGAGCAAAGGAGCCTTTATCTGCTTATAAACATGTACTGACAGTATATTGTTCAAACATTATAAACATAAATCTCTGTGAACAGAGTAGATAACCATGTAGTAAACTATCATGAATTTTATTTCTAATAGTAACCTGGAATATAAATTTGGATTCCCTTTACAAACAAATTATTAAGCAAAGCAGAATGTATATAGATAGCAGATTATTAATAATTTGAAATTTAAAATGGTCATTACTAACAAATTGCTCGCTAAAGTAGTTTGACACAAGCAATCAACCATGGACCTTATACTCAAGTGTTGAATTTGATACAAGAGCATATTCATCACTAAATTCTTCATTCTTGTGTTTTGTTTAAATTATTAATAACAATTTTTGAAGCACTGAGAAACTCAGGCCCTAATCTCTTTCAATCCATTCTCCTTTACTATTTAATAAGCTTCCATTGGTTCACGAATGCAAGATCAGGCTGGGAAACTAGAGCAATTACTTCCAGACAAGATTTAAAATTGCACACAAACACACACCTATCTCATTAGCTAATCTCCAATAACCTTCCACTGTATAACGGGCCACAAACCCTTGTATGTTATTATCACAATGAAGCTATATGGTGAGAATGGATTAATCAATAGATAACTGTGAACACTTGTATGGCTGCATTACTACATTGAATTCACATCAAGTACAAAATAAAAAATGCTTTTGAAAGCTCTACAATCACGATATTTCCAGACCAGTGGAGGGCAAAAAATAGCATTCCATACTTATTCTTTGTTTAATGAAATGGACTCGCGAGGTATATGCAAGGCATGATTTGTGAGTGGGTGTCATTCCGTCCCTAGATAGTTATCATGATTTGATTTAATCCTTGATTTGATTTTAAAATCATCAAAGCATTCTCATCAGGGCAATATACACAAACATCAGATTCAAGCAGAAGACCTTTAAATACGAGTACCGGTATTATCAACAAGTTTACACACATCTACTGATATAGTATTTTGATAACATTAAAATGAAGACACAGCCTGGTCAAAATGAAGTTCAAATATACTGTTGCTTCTCAATTTTGGACAAGATTTTGAATCTTGGCTGATTTTGACAGCCTACCTCCATGGGAAATGAAATATAAGTTGGTATATTGATTTAATGTCTTCCTGGCTAAGTTCCACACATATGTATGATCAATGTCGCCTGAATACAATGTACCTTGTAAAATGATGTTAAAAATGGGAAACCCAATCTATGATTTGCATTTAATGCCTCCGGCATTCAATACAGTATCCTGTTTGGGGAAGGGCGAATAAAGTATTTTTTTATAGATTTAGTGCGGGTTGAATGAGCCTACACGATGGTGTTCCACTGATTCATGACTAAAAACATGGCAACAATGACTGTACAATATCTCTGTTCAAAGTCTGCATTTCAAAGTTAAGTTCATTCACAGAAATGTTTGAGTATGAAAATGTCATATGGCAGTGACGTGGATGGCCAAGTAAATAAGTCTTATACTGTTATTCAGCTATTCACTAGCGTACCAAGGGGGGAAGGGCAGACTGCCCCCTTGACGAGTCACAACCCATGCAAGAGACCTATCCCTGCCCCCCCCCCCCTGACGAGAAGTTGAAGACCTTTTTTTTTTGCTTGTCATTTTTTTTCTGCTGTGAAATTTCCTCTATATCCTGTTGAGGACCTTTTTTTGCGGACGATTTTGCCCCCCCCTGTAAAAAATCCTAAGTATGGTACCAAGCTATTTTAAGTTTTATTTCATTTCTTAAATCATGATATTTCAGTGTTACACATTCCAAATACAGAACATTGTATGCATGCATACCACACAAATATTTTAACCATTTTTTGGTTGTCTGAAGGACGCATTTGTGAATTTCTTTTTGTTTTTTATATGCCAAAGTGTTACTTAAAACGAATCACAAAAAACTTGCGATCAATGGCAAGTCAATGTCATGTCTAATAATCAATAATTAATAAAAACTTTGCAATTGAATAATGGCAGGTCTTTTATGGCCCACTTCTAGCAACAGAAGACGACTGATAAGTAATTATTCCATTAATTTGAAATTTATGGACAGTAATTGAAAATTTGCAAGTGATATTCGCAATTGATTGCAACAGTAAGGTGTAGCACCTCCTAAGTCATACAGGCTAACATTCCCCCTTTCAAACGGTCTATTATCGGCAATAGATTGCCGCCCATAAGAGCTTGTTTCCCTCCTGATCAAGGTAACGTGGATGAGAGCCAACCGCAATGACTTGGCTCATACAATAATTCATAAGATTATCTCAATTAGCCTTTCCAACTAGCAGGTGTCCCTATTAGAGAGATTAACGCACCTTGCTTGCACTATAACACACACTCTCTCTCCCTCCTCCACGTTACTGCATTCAAACCTACACACTCCAAAAAATAAGGGGATTAACACCTGTAGAGTTTTGAATTGTTGATTCCCTATCTAATTCAGCAATTAAAACTGGTGTCTCATTCATTCCATCCACCCTAGCAGCTATAACTGCAGAACGCACATCACTCTACATCTGTGATCTTTATTCTGAACATTTTTTATTTTTTTACTATTCCCCCTGTAATAACCCTAATTAACAGTCGACCAGTTGGATATTTTAATCTTAACTGTATTTGAGCATTCTAGGGGGTTTCCATTGCTTTTTATCATCTCCTGGGGCCAGTTGCATAAAATTTTGCCATAAAAAAACTCTGGAAATTTTATTGAGTGATTTAACATGTAATTTTCAATGGCATAATTTTGTTTGCCAGATATTTTTTTATGGCAAAAGTTTTATGCAACCGGGCCCCTGGAACTAGGTTGTCTATGCAAATCTAGTATAATTAAGTGGTTCTTCCCTACCTGGACTTTCTTGTTGTAGTATCCCTCATGATGACACATTCTTTCACCTCTCCAAACTGAGCAAAATACTTTCTTAGACCATCTGAAAATAAAATATGGAAGAATATTTTTTGGTTATTATTAGGGCTCACCACCAGTCTCTCTCAAAATGATTTTATGACCAATTTAACAAAGTTTAACAAAATAATTGAAATCAATAAACCAAGATTCTTCTCATATCACCAGTCTGAGAAAAGAAAAATGATACTCCCCCCCCCCAGGAAAAAAACAAATAATCATTAGACAGAAGGATTACTAGGAGTGGTTTGAGTAAAAAAATTAAAATTGAAAAGTTTAGGGATCCCTGACAGGGTATAGAAACTCACAAAAACATAAAGTTAACAACAATTGAGCCCAAGGTAACTTGAGTTAGGGTCTACAATAAATTGTGCATTTTACTCAAATCAAACATGATCAATGATTTAAATACATCAACATTGAACCACATTGCCCAACAATCTGGGTTTAGTTTAGAGTTTAACAGAGAAAATGCAAGCATAAGTACCTGCAGTTGTAAGAAACAATTTCATGAAATGAAGTCTTTAAAATCAAGGTTAATTGTCAGTTGGTCACCATTTCATGGTAGATCTAGATATAGTTTAACTTTAATTACGTAAACCTATATCTGTAAAATCAAGAAATCTAAGCTGAAAATTTACCACTGACTGAAGATCACCAACACAGATTAGCAAGTGTGTGTGCTGTGTATTGTAAATATTGATTAAAAGAGACCCACATCTGGCTGTGTAATGTTTTGTAAATTTCTTAGCATTTACAAATTTTCTACCACAATATTTTGGCACAAATCTTTTTTTCATACATATAAACACTTCAGAGGTCATTCTTTACAGAATAGTATATTTTTGTGTTCAAATGAAGATTCATGTACATGAAGGCAATACCCTGGTTAAAAGCCTGGATAACCAGCTGTACACTTAAATCAAAATCATTTAAATCTTAACTTGATATCGGCAATCAATTTGATATTAACACCTTTTTCTTTATGCAAGCTAAGTACAGGGTCAAGTAATACTTAGGAAAGTGAAATATTTAGGTAGTGAAATGGGGAGCTATACACAACATTCTTCCAAAACACAAATCAGGCCTGACACACATACATATAGTTTTATTTACTTATCTTTTTCCAAACAAAGATAAATGTTAAAATCGTAACATATCTGCAGAGCAGCAGAGAATGGGTGTATTTTCGGCAGAGTTCATCACATACTGCAAAGCGTGTGCATGTAGGTAGGATAGTAATGAGTTTATTCATCCTTTTAGGCTTTTAATGCCATTGTAACATTTTAATTCGATAACAAAACATGAAAAATTGAAAATGGTGAACTATATTCAACTTCCATTTTTATAAAATAATTGCACCCCTAAGTCCATGTATGCCTTAGTCCTTTCTGAAAAAAAATGCACTATAGCAATATTTTAATACTTCCTCTATAAGGGTTAAATATAGTACTCGTCTTTGCCACATGATCAAATTCCAATTCACAGTAGAAATTTGTAAGTTAGCATTTTCCGTAGTGCCCCTAAATAACTTGCCAGATGGCCTGTCATCTTAGCAGGACTATACACACATCCTTTCTTGGTTCCGAATCTCATTTTATGCACCCAACATACGAAAGAATCATATTTCATTGACTAGCTTGGGATAAAGGTCAGTGCTTGTTCAATACAGTGCTCTGACTTCTTTGCTTGGGTCTGAATGCAAGTGTACTTTCAAAATAATGATCAATTAAATACCTTAGCATAATTTTTATTTCATACATTCATTTTTCACAAGTTCATATTATTCACATAATATTTCAAAAAGCATCTTCAGGGAGTAGGCCTATTACTAGTTACTTTTTACTTACTTAAAGAGTCTGATCTGACTTTAAACAAGTGACAATATACATAGGCTTACAACTGCATTAATAAACATTGTAACAATATATTTAGTTTTAATGCAAGTATATTTGATCATTGTCTTAATCAAAAAGACCCTATCTATTATATTCCACAATCATTATTTCATCTTCAAACATCACACTTTACTTATAAAGGTAATAATGCATAATGATGTAAATATACTAGATTATGTATAATATGTGGAACGAGGGTTCTGTCAAGCCAAGGTAAAGCAGTTTATACTTTTGCTGCAAAACATTTTTTTTTTCAACATTCCAAAGACATTTATCATCTTTTCTGTTTTGACATGCATGAAAATGACTACGTCCGGTATAGGCCTTGACATTCATCTAGGCATATATATATATATATATATATTTATCCAGGGAATAATTTGTTAGAAATAAATTTCACGAAAATGAATTGCAATAAATATTTCTAGCAATTTTGAAAATAAAATGGAAGGAAAAATCAACCAAACAGTTTTTCTATATTTCATGTAAACGTGGCTACTCCAATTCAATGTTATTATTGCATTGAGTATGCTGTGGTATGAATGAAAAATAGACTATATACTACGAGGGTAGTACATATTTCCTTATCCATGATAACACCCTTACCTGTGCTTGTATCCCAGCTAAGTCCTCCGACAAACATTTTCCTGTGAAAGAGATAAGAGAATAGTCATCTGTAATATCCAATTCATAAGATATATATCCATCATCGTATGCATGAATAATTAATTCATAATCCAAAACAAGTGTAGGCGATCGCAGGGGAAATTCTCGCTTGATGCAACGTGTATGGGCATTCCATTGTCAACGTAAACCAGCTGTTGTGTAGCGCTTTCGACACGAGAGAGATCGGGCGATAGCTGGGAGACAAAACCAGCTCAATTCCTCCACGTTTGAGCCACTTTATTTCCGAATTTCAACATTTTCACAACAATCCATACTTACCCTGGATCATGATTCCCATCTGCATCGTGTGTACTCGCGTTTTGCTGGCTTGATGGATCCATTTTTTTTCCTATAGGCTACTAAAACCTTCAACTAAAAAGGCCCAATACTACTGTGAATTGGCGAACGGTCCTCCTCAATAAATGGGTATGGGAACTACTGCGCGTGTACAGTCGAGTCGCTGGCGATGGTTATTCTCAAGCTCTCTCACTTGCTAGCCTACGATCGCTCCGTATACCGTGTCCTGATGATGGTAGGCTCGCTGTTCGCGTTCAACATACCCGGCAAAACACAAAGAAGGCTGAACGTCAGTGACCGGCGATTGATGGGGAGCCCTGTTCGCTGATTGGACGGCTGTTCCGGTCAAGTCCCGGTCACTTTGCGATATAATCAATGAGTAGTGACGTCAACGATGCTACGATTTCCGACACTCCTACTTTTTATTTGCCTCCACTCCCCCTTTTCTCTTGATTTTTCTCTTTCAATTCCTCTCCTTCCTTCCAACAGCCTTTTCACTTCCATATGCATGTTGTTCTACTACTATTCATATCATATATCTCCATAAATTTAGTTCGAATTGTTAACACTTAAATTCATATGAGATACTGAAAGCGGGAGAAATATATATATATTTATTCATTTATTTATTTATATATACATCATACATACATATATATATTAGCATCACTATTATCATCAACTGTTGCTATTATTATTAGTAGCAGTAGTATAGAAAAAAGTAGTAGCAGTAGAAGTAGTAGTAGTAGTAGTAGTAGTATCATAGTAGTAAAGTCGTAAAGTAGTAGCAGTAGTAGTAGTATAGTAGCAGTAGTAGTAGTATAGTAGTAGTAGTAGTAGTAGTAGTAGTAGTAGTAGTAGTAGTAGTAGTAGTAGTAGTAGTCGTAGTAGTCGTAGTAGTAGTAGTAGTAGTAGTAGTAGCAGTAGTAGTAGTATAGTAGTAGTAGTAGTAGTAGTAGTAGTAGTAGTAGTAGTAGTAGTAGTAGTAGTAGTAGTAGTAGTAGTAGTAGTAGTAGTAGTAGTAGTAGTAGTAGTAGTAGTAGTAGTAGTAGTAGTAGTAGTAGTAGTAGTAGTAGTAGTAGTAGTAGTAGTGGTGGTGGTGGTGGTGGTGGTGGTGGTGGTGGTGGTGGTGGTGGTGGTGCAGCAGTAGTAATACTGTTGTTGTTGTTGTTGTCATTTTTAGTTGACTTTGTCGGCTTATATCATTCTATAGTTCTTAAGATAAAAATTAAAAAAATCATCAGTTCGTTTACTTTTTCACAAAACAGTTCATCGCCACCCAAGGGAAATATAATTCTGCTTAGCACGCTGATTTACATGATATAATACTATGGACCAATTATGCTAAATGCCAATATTAAAACAATTTCAAAAGATGAAGAGGGATTCCTTTTTGTTTGATAAAAATTGTAAGGCCTATATGGTCCCCTTATATATAGGCCTACAATGCCCCCCAAAACAATAGCAAAAATTAATCATCGATTTTGTTGTAAGGGAATTTACATTTTATCGCGCTTTACACGAGCTGTTGTTTGTTGAACAAATATTAGTCATACAAGACGCTTAAACTGCATAGAAACCAATCGAATCGAGCGTGACACAACTTTGGACAAAAGTAAACTCCGTAAACAACTCGTAAAATAACCAGTATCCTAACGTTTTACACAACAGCAACAGCGAGAGTGAATTCGTTTGAACATGTATATTTCAAACTTATCACAGACCCCATATTATCATTGAATCAGGGGTCGCGCCCCCCCCCAACACACACACACCCACACTTTCTTCCAAAATCGTGTACAAAAAGTCAAATGACCATCTGATTGTGAGGGGTTTTTTTTTGCATGATTAGTACCCCCCCCCCACTTTCAAAACCGTTGCGTGGCCCCTGTCACACATATTTTCCAAATACAAATAATATACTGTGAACTCAATTGGCGTATTCGCTTTTCATTATTCTATGTCAAGGGAGAAGAAATTAGTTTGTATCTCTCGAACATTGTGTAATTTTCCTGTAAATGTGGTCGCTTTGGACTGCTCGTTTATAGACCAAGTCCACCCAATTTCACAAGTTTTATTAAGTTAAGAAATAAAATGGCATTCCAACATTTCGCATAATAATTTCATATTCAGTTGTATTATGTACAATCAGGTTATGTATGACAGCCGATGATAATTCTAAGACTCGCTATTTTCATTGCATTTCATTATTGAAAAATGAAATTTGAACAATATTTCAAATTTGATATATTTGATGATAAAGAGGTTTTTATGTCAATCATGATAATTTATAATAATGGGATTCAAATTCTTCAAGATGTAAATATTTCATATTTCCTATGAAATACAAAAGGAATGGTCATGCTGTAACCTAATCGGTTGTTGCGCAAATATAATCTGTTTCGTGAAATTTGTTTTTGTAAAAAATGAAAATTTATTATAACTTTCTTATCTTACAGGGTTTTTTCATCATTATATTCTGAAAAATAAAACGCTTTTCGTTCACGTGGACTCGTTTCCCTAGATCAAATGAATAGTATTTTTCTGTCATTTAGACCATAAACGATTACATTTTTTAAAGCATAGTATATCCAAGCCCACTTATTTTTTTTTCAGAGGGGTGTGTGTTGTCGTCGTCGTTCTCGTTGTCACCATCATAGTTGTTTATTGTTGTTGCTGTTGCTGCAGCTAGTGTTACCATCATGGTCGTTACTACTGTTGTTGTTGTTGTTGTTGTTGTTGTTATTTTCGTCATTAACTGTCATTCTCAAAGCGAGATACACATGACAGGCCATAATTTACCACTTACACATATTATATCGTCCTTAGATGTGTACAAGGTTATATCACATTCCCCTGCCCACCTTGGTTCGACCTTATTGACAAAATTGTTCTTGCAATTGTTCTACGTCCCCCTCCTAGCTCTTGAGGACACATCTGCCGCTCTGACCAAAGAAAGGAAAATCGTTCGCACCCCTCCTCTTTAAATTTGGCCCAATCGATTTATTACCCGTTGAGAATAAAGGCCTGGATTTCCTCCCATTATAGAGATCTATTTATTGTCCTGGATCTATTGTAAGCAGGCGATAGGAAGATAGATTTATAAAGCCGTTTAATATCGATCTACGGGTGAATGTGGTTTCGAGGCAAGAAGGTGAGACCTGTCCGTTTTTTCATAAGTGTTTGGTCATTTCATGATTGCCGCCCATGAATGTACAGGTAACAGGGTCTTTGTAAATTCATTATTGTCCTTGTCTGTTTTGTTTTTGTACGGAGACAGGCGCGGCAATTTCTAGAGATATTTTGTCGCGGCTGGTTGTGCAAAATAATTTCCGGGCCCCTATCCAGGAATAGCCGCCCGTGATCAGAGGTACTTTTTCCCCCCGTTTTCCTTTTTTCTATGAGACACTTTTCGATATTATCAAGAGAGTAACAAGCATCTTAATAAATTAAACCCATATATACACAGGACGAAAACTTCATCTGTTTTAACTTGTTTATCAAGTTCATGCAGACTTGCATAGATGTATCAGGGAAATAGCTATAGGCTTATATAGCAACACAAGTAAGCGGTCGTGCTTTTAGTTGACCTTTAACCTACCGCGTTATTGAAAATGAAACCGTAATAATAATACCAATAATATTACCTCTTCCTGTTAAGAACCATTTTGCAATATACAAACAGACCTCTATTTAATACCTCATCCAAGTTAATCCCATTGCCGGCTGTGCAGTAGGCCTATATAGACTTATATAACGCTGGTATTGTTTGACAGAGAAGTGATACACACATCTGATACAAAAACTAAGCAAATTTACTTTTCTCTTACACTGTCTTGCTGTTGTTATGCCTGTTGATATTGAAATGTGAAAGACAAAAATATTATGAGTTGTGGTTCATATCATTGTAGTACTATGGCACAACGTTAAAACAAGGAGATATCACCTCTAACTCCTTGGTTAAAATGCATGTATTTCGAGGATGAATAGTAAGCATCATACACGGTCACTGTTTGTCTTTTTTTGTTTTAAAAATGTTTCAACGATATACAACGGTATTGTTATTGCATCTTGGGTTAATAAACCATAGATTTTAATAATTGGAAAGAGATTTGAAAATTGTGAAGAAAACAGCACAGCACAATTTGCTTTAACATAATGATAGGATGGACCTAATTTTTTGAAAAATTAATCAATGTTATTGCCCCTGTTCTTATTCTAATGTCTTTTTATTTAAGTAACGTTTTCCATTTCTCAATGTTCTCATGAATACATTTTCTTCTAAAATAGAAACCATATAGGTAGTATTGAATATAATGCTTCCGTTCCATTGATATAGGGCTTATCAAGTAGAAAATAGAACAAAATGTGGCGCCCTCCGTCACACGTCTTGTACACTCTAACAAAATATGTACATTTCTTTTGGGCAGTTTTATTTATCCAGTGTAATGAAAATGTTGCCCATTCTAAAGTAATTGCTGCTTGTTTTTAACCTTACAGGTCAATATGCTCCCCCGCATTGGGTAAAATACTGCCCCGAATTGGTTGAACACATAATTACCCTAGTGGTTGTAAAATTTTTACCGAATATTTTTTACAGTGTAAATACTTGAGTTGAATAAGTTGTTACATTCTGCTTCCTTTTCCGTCATTAATGATTGTTTAACCGTTACCTGATGTAGTAAATGTAGTTAATGTTTGTTTTCTAGGTTCTTAAAATCATTTTCGAACATTATTCCTCATATACAAGCTGGATTTTTATCATTTTGAAGGGATGAAAAAAAAGAGCATATTTTTTTTTGTTTTAATTTCAAATTGTAGGTTAAGTCAAATTTCTAGACAGAAAAAAAAAGAAAATTAATAAAAGACAATCAAATTTATTCATTAACGAAATAATGATACTCATTATTGAACTAATGAATTAATTCATTGAAATGATAATTCAAGCATTTTAGATCTTAAATTCATTCCATTTATTAATCCTTTCCCCGAAAAGGGTCGATTAGTCTGATATTATTCAGATTCCTTCTTGGTAAGAGGGAAATTGCAATTGAAATTTACCATTACTGTAATATAAACACTGCGAGTATCACAACGTCTCCAGCACATCATCATAGCAAGGGCGAAGCAGGTGAATAAGATAAACATGAAACTAATTTTATTGTAAAGAAGAATAAAAAGGGACCGGTTTATTATTTCAAACCCACGGTTGATACATTCATCAAATATAATGTCTCTCGTTTCCTGCTCCAAATTACCAACGTTAATACTGGTATAGTCACGAAACTATGCACCCCTCCCCTGCTCCACGCTCTCACCCTCCCCCCCCCCCCTCCTCTGAAGTCTCTCTCCTCGCCCTTCCCTTTCCCTCGTCCTGCATGCCTCTCTCTCTCTCCCGCCCCATCCCTCTTTCCTCATCGTCCCTCCAACCCCCCCCCCTTTAGCATAGATCTACACTCCTTCTCTACTCTCTAAACGCAAAGGAGCTCATTCTGCCCCCTCCACACTCCTCTCAGAGTGAAATAAGGGACCAGTCCTGATGGAATGAGATTTCAATCTTTCAAGAGTGAATTTTTACCTTTCACCTGGATTTAAAAAGATGCACACTTTCACTCCAAAGAGGTAAAAATTCACTCTTGAAAGATTGAAATTTAATTCCATCAGGACTGGTCGCTCATCTCACTCTGAGAGGAGTGTGATTATAGACCAGATTAGATCCTTTGCATTTAGAGAGTACCAGTGGCGTAATGAGCCAAAGAACTGAGGGGCGAGAAAAAAATGGCGGATGGAGCAAACGTTCTAAGATGACAGAGCGACCAAATATTTTTGGTTGATTTTTAGATAGATTTTGAAAGATATTCAGAAAATCACTTAATATTGCACTCTTTCTCTCCCCTTTTCTACATTTTTGTTGGTCAAAAAAATTTGTGGGGGACTCCAAGCTCCCCCTTCATCTCAAAAAGCCTTCGTTCTCAACACTCCCCCTCTTCCGCTCCCCCTCTCTCTCTTCCCCTCTCTCTCTCTCTTTCTCATCCTCTCCCGCAACATCCCCTACTATCACATGCCGGAACAAAAGACACACTTGTTGAACTTGACGATGACAAACTCATAAAGGTCAAAGGTTGTTTAGGCATTGCAAGGCAGAATATCACCCTCCTTCTGCACCAAAAAAAAACATTGTTCAGTGACTCAACTGCATCTTTGCACGAACCGGATTAAGGTGTGTAAGGATGGTGGCAAACAATGTCGTATAACATACAAAAGTAAACTCATGGGCGCTAGCCCCTAATGCGCCCCCAGTAAGAATGGACGGAAACAGTAAGAAAATTGAAGGCGAGGTGATGAGGTTGAAAGGTTAAACAGACACGATCCCCCTGATACAAAATTTTCTACAATAATATTGCTATTGTCTGCTTCTTTTTTGCTTGTGTATGTGGTTGTATCATAAATAAAAACACTTTAAAGACAATATACATGCCCTCAGCTACAAACGCTTACAACATATTGATCACAAACCAGATACATGTATGAAAGTTTGTCAAAGACAGGTGAAAATCTGGTTAAGTTTTTATGAGATCTAAAATGGAAAATGGTCGATATCACACAAAGTTATTTATTAGTGGCATGGGCACCCCCCCCCATTCTCTCTAAACCTTACAAACAAATACACAAACAAGCAGGAGACGGCGCCTATGATGGTGACAAGGGTTACTAAAAATTGAAATCACTATTTATATAGCAATAATTCGGTTGCATTATGACCAACCCAAACCAAGAGGGCGCTTCAGTTGAACTGATATGGCACTGAATGATATATAACAATAATGACAATAACTTAATCTTATATAGCGTTTTTCATGAAAACCATGTCAAAGTGCTCAGCAGTGTGGATATTTTAAATGTATAATGAACCAAAATGAAATAGAAATACTAAAACAAAATATAAAATATAAAAGTGATTAGACATTATGTTGAACATGCTTTTCCAAAAATTGAGGGGACGTCTTTAATTTCAATATGGACAAGGTGATATTTCGGATAGAGCAATTGGAAACTCAAAGAGAATTCCAAGTTTTTACTTGTATCATCATCCATTATTCATTTCGCAATATACAAATATGGTATAGACAGAGCGAAATAAGCTGATTGTCGGAAAAAATGGCCCCGAATGACAGGACATAATCCAATTCATTTGTAAGTGTAATCTACTCGCGATAATAGGCTCAACAGGTTGCCTTGTTCTATGAATACATTAAGATACATATAATATCTTAAGATATTGATTTTCATCGTGTAAACAAATGCATACACGGTTGAGTGTCTTAACGTGGATGAGAAAGAATGAGCTGAAGGGAAACAAGAATGAGAATGATGGAGGGGGAAGAGAGAGGGGAAAGGAGATGAATTTACTGACTTCTACAGTGCGTATCAAAAAAAAGTTTACACTTAGAAATAATCGTGTAAAATTATATATTTGTAATATCCTGACGATGTTTCCACATTTTAGCATTGGTACAGATCCATTTAAGCAAGTGACGATATAACTGTCGAAAAATATTTCCGCTTGAGTGAGCACCACTTACTTTTGAAAAGTTGGTGAAAAATGATTTGCGCAGAACTTTGAAATAGTTATGCGAATAAAAGTAGACCTTAATCATGAAGAACACGTGGAAATTAGCTAGTAAAATTGATTTGAAGATATCTTTTACCTTTTAAAACTTGTTTCCTTGCCCAAAACAGTTCGAAGAGTGCATTGCGCCCCACCCCACTCCCCCACACACCGAGTCCATCGTGACGATATTTGCTTTACACTGAGCTGTGCATGAAATGGCTTAGGCTTGATTTTCATTTTGTTAATCATTGCCAAGCTTGGGAAAAGTGTGGAGAAACAAGAATTAAATGAAAAATGAAATGTAAACCAACTTTAAATGATAAAAACTTAATGAACACATGCTGGAGATCATGGGTGTCGATCACGGGGGGGATGGGGGGGATATATCCCCCACAATATTTCAAGTGGGGGGGATGGCCTGTATTATCATCCCCCCCAATAATTTAGGGTAGAAAAATTATAATAATGATGAAAAAATGAAAAGTTTGATCATGATGATTATAGTATGCCATCAATCAGTTTGTTTCCATCGCAATTTGTGTATACTGTTATTAAATAAAAACATTCTTTTTCAGGACTATTAAACAGATGGGTGGAGGTTCAAGATGAAAAAGAATGAAATGTTTATGTATCTGATATTTTTTAACACATGACATAAAAGGACCCCAACGAAAATCAACTTTTGTTGATAGGGTGTTCCATCCCACCAGTGGTGAATAAATTAATTTAAATAAATCATTAACTCAAAAGGGTGGAAAAATAAACAGGAGTAAAAGGGTGGCAAGATAAATAAAGGAATGACGGTAAGCCCGATGGCGCACGAGAAGCCACACATGTTGTAATTTGTGCTAGTCTTAATTGGTCCGAATCTGCATTTTATCATCATGCATTAGAAGAATAAAGATATTGCCAGTCAGGTTAGATTTAAGAGAGAAGTTGTATACACAGAGGCGTCGATCCTGGATCGGGGGGGGGGGGGGGCAGGGGGCGATCGCCCCACCAATGAAAATATTGGGGGGCAAACATATCGTTTTGCCCCCCCCCATAATTCCGCATGTGCAACTAAAAAATAAAATAAGATTGTAATGCTACACTGAAATCAGCAAGCGAGATTGATATACCAACTCGATTTTGATTTAAAATCGTGCTCAAAATGTCTGCTTTTCAGATTGGAATATACAAATTTTCAGCTCGCGCTTCGCGCTCGCATCATGTACCAAAACCCCATACTTTTCATGATTATATCTATAGGTGAATATAATGTCCCGTTTTCAATTCTAAACGTGAAAAGAACTTTGATTTTGCAATAATCTTTTGTTGGATATATATCTTCCATTAAAGTGTCCTTTTACCAGATCAAAATATCAAAATTTTCAGCTCGCGCTC
Organism: Lytechinus variegatus; assembly: GCF_018143015.1. NCBI lineage: Eukaryota > Metazoa > Echinodermata > Echinoidea > Temnopleuroida > Toxopneustidae > Lytechinus > Lytechinus variegatus. Next base: position 58,433,699 of record NC_054741.1, read on the forward strand.
GCATGTATTGTTCTTCTAGATACCCATCTTAATCATTGGTACCAAACATGCTTAGAATATCAAGCTTTCAGGTCAGAATATAAAGAAATTTCAGCTCGCTCTCTAGTGAGATACATGTATCGACCCTCCTCATGAGTTACTACAAAAAAACCTAAACAGGTACATTTTCCTGTTTTCATGACATACTAAAAAAATTTAACTCGCGCTTCGCGCTCGCATTGTTGGTGAAGGTGAGATATGTGTCTCTTTCTCATGAGTTATATATATATATTGTAATCGATCGCCTTTGGAACGTTGATTCATAATTTTGCCCCCCCCCCATCTGAAAAATGGATCGACGCCCCTGTGTATACATCATGCTCAATAAACAGATCACTATGTACATGGTCCAGTCAATTTTTGTCATTTTTTCTCGGTATGAGTTTAGAATAGGCTTACTTGTAACACAAATTGAATTTTCAAAAAAAATTATACAAGTATAGTACACTACAACAATGAAGGAATTTCCAAGAACACCATGCATATCAACCACTCCCAAATGTCTTAACTTGTGATTTTAGTGGGGGTAATGTTGAAATATCCCCATCCACAAGAACATTTGTGTCAATCATCCCCCCCAACCAAGAATACCGATCGACACCCATGCTGGAGATGTCTGATATAAAATTTTGTTCAGATTCAGTTATGTCCTCAGATCTAGCTGGCACAAAAGGGGTAAAGGTTGTGTTAAAATTTCAAATTTGGGCGGCAAAATTGTTACAAAATGCTTGAATGTATCCATTTTATTTCATTTGGCTAAAAGTGCTAGGGAAATTTATGAGAAATGCTTCGCAGGTTTAGTTTGATTTCGCCCTTTCCCCTTGACACAGCGTGAAAACAAGCATTTCTGCGCAAAGAGATTTCTGCGAGCTTTACAAAAATGGACAGCGCTCACTCAAGTGTAACATTCTGTCAAAACTTTTACTTTCATTGGATAGATGAGACCCAAACCCATAATTATATGTGAAAATATTACCCACATGTTGTATATTTTTTAATTCCCAGGGCTTTTTCAAAGTGTAAACTGTTTTTGATACGCACTGTTATTTCAAAGCCTAACTAATTCTCGTAAAAAGACAATTTCTGTCTATTAAAAATACATTCAAGCTTTATTTCATATCATCCACACAAAAACATTCATGTTCATAATGAGCTTGAATAGTGACCAATACAAGTCTTTTTTTCAATTCACCTAAATCTGGACAAGAGGCTAGAGATATTTGACAAAACATTTTAGATCTCATTTTCAGGGCACATTAATCATGTTAAACAGTGTTAGGGTGTGTTCGGATGTTTAGTTTAGATCTAGAGTTTTAGTTAGGGCCTCATAAAAGGAGGTAAAGTGTGAGTTGTGCGTATGCTGTGTGTGTGTGTGTGTGGGAGGGGGTGGGCCACAGGATTTTAATTTGTGACATTAAAAAACAACAATTATTTAATTTTGAAAACAAGATCTCAATTTCGATGGTAACCATATATCAACAATTAAATCAACAGAACATAATTATGCATCCTACACTGTTAATTTTAGAACGTTAAAATGAAAAGACAAAATAATGGCGTCTAGTGATATAGGTGCGTCTGTTTATTAAAAAAATACATTTGGTTTTTACAAGATAGATAGGCGTTCACAAAGCTAGGCTATATACCCTGGATCTCGAGTTAATCCTTGAACCAGAAAGTACGCGAGGGCGATGCTCTCTGACTGAGGAACAAACATCTATATGAAAACTAGATTTAGTCATGACTCAGTCATTATTCCTAATCCTCAAAAAGATCATAATATCAAAATTTATGTTGCTCTGTTTTACTATACACGAGGGACCCATCGTACGATGATACAGCCGTGATTTAGATACAAAATCGGAATTCCGCTCGACATGAAATTTAATTCGTTTTCGTATTTAATTCGCGCGTTGGCTTACGTTCGTTATTACCCTAGGATAATATTCATACATGTACAGGCAGAAAGTCACATTGCAATGAAATTAAGTTTCGATTAAATCTGGAGCGTGGATAGCTAGCTAGAACATCAATGCCATGATTTTATAACCAGGGGTGCCTGCATGGATATCAAAATAATGATCCTGATTTCGAAAACATGACCGTGAATAGCGAAATCTCGAGAAAATCCCAATATTGCCATAACGCGATGTTAAGTCTGAAATAACACGCTTGTTTGGAAAAGACACAGCTCGACTGTTGAATATTACATTCGAAATGAATGATTTTCAAAGTTAATGAAACAACATATTTTGATTTATACCTGCCTTCTTAACACTTTATATGAAGAAGACACACAAGTAAATTTCACTTAATTGTTAACAAGATCTTAATTAAAATTATGTAAATTTAGCAGTTAGCTACTGAAGATAACGGAATAATGCAATTATGAAAGTAAATGTCATTCGATAAATCCTAAGCAGAAGTACATGTCAACTAGCAGGGGGGGGGGGTACAGGACTACAAAATTACGTACTATTATCTGATGATAAAGGTCCTGTCATTTGTAGGACATAAATCAGATAATGATGGAATAGACACGACATTGCCAATTTAGGGGTAAGCTTCAGTTTAATCAGAATGAAAGCCTGGAAAATATTAATTTTAATGAAAATAGCAGTTGGAGAAGGGGCTACTTAAAAGAAAGTTCCATAAAAATTGGTTACAAAAGAAGAAAGTTATGTAGCTTTGAAAAAACAAATCTCATTTAACTTTCTATGGTGATCCTCAGAATGGCAATGTAGATTCACAGTGGCATGCTAGGTAGTACAAATCCAAATTATATATATATATAAGACAGACCATGCCAATCAATAGAATTCTACAGGTATGGTAGTACCTTATCACGAACTCATGTAAATCTTGATGAATACTGACCAGTTGGCTTATAAAGCTCTTCCCATTTGTGTCTAAATGAAAGGAGTACAATTATGACTGAATTAGCAACTGAACCAATGTTTTGAATCCAAGCCCTAAAAGCACTGGTTCTATACACTGTATAAATGTTGTAATAATGTGTTTTTTTTTTAATCTGGCGCCGTATTAACTAGTATTTTGAACGCCAATGATAAATTGAGACGGAGAATTTAATGCTTTTACCAAGTGAATGAATTTTGCATTTCGTTATGTTGTCATCATCTATTTCGTGTTATACTGTCGGATGTAGACAATCTTTTCTTCAACTTTTTCTTTTCTGGTGCTGTAGACGTCATCACATATATCGCTATCATGTCACCTTTCTTAGAACGGATGACAAAAACATTAGGCGCCATTACACTAATCATACAGACGACACGAAGTCGATAGATTGGCAAAGGATAAAATAAATCCTCCCAGCTTTCAGAATGTTCTTGCTTCACAGTTTAATGATTTTTCACAAGTGAGTTATTTATAACATCTTGCTGAAACAATTATGGTATAGTCATTCATATGTTTTAACCGATTTTTTTTTATAAATCAATATCAATCATGTCAATTGAAGTTAGATGAAAAACAAAATCTTATTGAACGACGTATATTGTATATAAAATCAAGCGAATTATCCATCATTATAGATGATGACATACGTTTCCTTCGCAGTTGCCTATTTACTATTCTTGTGCATTGTAATTTGACATCGATGGAATGATACTCATAAGAAATAATATTTATCATTATGAAGTTCGGTGAACAAGAAAGGAACAAGTCATGACACACATTCCAATACATGAAAATCTTTTCACATAATTTTATAACGCTTAATATGAGATGTGAAAAAAAATCGTTATGTTTCATCTCGAAAAGTAGAACATTATCACTTGTTTTGGGTGCTTATTGACCCAATATTTCGGTTTGTTGTGTGACTTTCAGCTTCGTGGTCTCTGTGCGCGAGGATGTGTGCGAGGGTGTGGTGAGGGTGTGTGTGTGTGTTGGGAGAGGGAAGGTGTGTGCTGTGGTGTTTCAACCATTTTTATAACTGATTTCATTGTTTCTCCTTTAAGTTATATATGATTTATGCTGGTATTAAGTTAGTGAAAAAAGTCCAAATATGAAATGTAAAATATTATGTGTTTTGAAATGTTAATTTGAAATGTTATATATTTTTGTTCATGGAATCAGAATAAAACAATATGAAAAAAAAGTGCTCTATTATCATACATGAAATAATTTAAAATGCTTCAATTAGGCAATATTGATGCCAGCAACATGTGTGCGTGTTCTTTTTCAATTCAGGGGAGGGTATGTGCGTGTGTGTTTACTGGGGTAAATGAGAAGGGGGAAGGCAGAATTTTGATGACCTTTGTTGGTTAAATTTTTTTTGTTGATCGTCCTTGCCAATTAGGCCTCTGTGCTTGTGGGTGTGTTGTGTGCGTGGGAAGGGGTGGGGGCTTTAACCGTCAAACTCCCATGACGCCTGGCACATGGAGAAACTCTAATCTTGCGTGGGTAATAAATGGGGCCTGTAATGGGTGAGAGGGGATCAGAAAGCAAAACATCAATGTGAAATGATCTACCGTCATGTTATCTTACGATAGATAACTGATGACTCATCTTCGGGCATGATATCGTCAAAGCTATGCTACGATAGTCATTACAGGCTTTGCTAATGACTCCGTGCCCTGGATTCCCCGTCCCGTAACGCAGCAGGAAAGAATAACAACAAACGCTGTTGCTTTCCCTTCTAACGTTTATTGCTATCTCCATTCGCACGCAATCCCTGGTTAGTGAATTACATAAAATCTACATGCCCTGATTGTTCTTATTCCTTTAGATCGTTCTGTTTTTGTATGTTATTGACCTTTACTAAATTTTCTTTTTCATCATCACAACCCAATTCTCTCTGCTTTCATCCCATGATATTTTATGGTAATTAGCCCCCCCCCCTTCTCCTCCCCCACTCAATCTCTTTCTCTGTGACACACACATATACACGCACACACACACACCCTCACCCACACCATTGGCGTTATGAGTAAACATCTTTGATGGACAGAGCGGAGTAAATGGATGCGACCAAGCAAATACAAAATTGACAGATTTCAGCTTGCATACAATAAAAAAAAATCATTTCATGTTTTAGCCTTTCTTCTTTCATATCCTTTTATTTTTTTGTCGTGATGTAACTGACCCCAAGTTCCCCATGTATACGACAATGATACACACAACACACCATTACACCCACCCTCCCACACACACACACACCCATACTCCCTCCCTCTAATAGAATATCTCTTTCCTTGTCTCTCCTTCCCCGTATACCAATCTTTTTCCTCTTTAACCTTGTCCTCTATATTCATGATCTTTAAAATAAATGAATGAAGGTGGATATTTTTCAGCGGAAATTTTGGAATTATCGATAAGGATACAGAAAAATAAAGACAGAGAGAGGGTTAGAGACAGAAACAGACAGAATAAAAAGAGACAGAGACAAAGAGAGACACAAAAAACTGAGGGAGAGGGAAAGATGGGATAATAAAAAAAGAAAGAAAGGATAGAAAGAAAGGAAGAAAAAAGGAGAAGAGAGAGAGATAGTGAGAATGTGTGAGAGAAAGATAAATGGGGAGAGAGAGAGAAGGAGGTGGCGTTAAGAGAATAAAGAAGACTGCAGTAAAGATACCAAAAATACAACTTGCATACTTGCTGCCGGGATATTTTACAAAATAATATGACCGAAAAGACAGAAGAGCAATCCTCATTAGTCTCTCAGCATCAGACGTACTTTTGTTTATTGCTGATAAGCAATTACGCTCTAGATAGTTTATTCGAGTCTGTCATTCCCACTTCTATGGACGGAAATTAGAGGACAGTTGTTAAACATCACCATTCCTGACCAAGATGATCCTTAAAGCACACCCTGTAAAACAGATAGATAGGCATAGATTATAGTCCAAGAAAATACAACTTTAAGATAAAATGTTAATATAGAGTTGTATGTAGTGATTATTGCTAACAGTAAAACGTGACAGTCCAATGTCCCAACCATGTTTTGGCCTGTAGCTGGCAATCCTGCCTGATTTTTGTTCGATTGTTTTTTTGTACGGGTGGATGGGCATTGCACCACATACTTGGTAACTTGAAATTATAAACGAATAACTGTTAACATCGGTAAACAGTAATATCCGTAAGAAAATTATTCGATTTCATTCATAATTCGATATTATTTTGCATTGTTCCTGTTTATTTCGTTTGAACAAAAACAGCAATGGATGGCCATTGCTCCACGTAGGTGATTGATGGCCGGTGATGCTTTAGCTTAAAATATTCAAACATTTCAAACATCATAGACATTAACTTTCGTTACACAAATGTGTACTTTTCATCAATATTTGGTAATGTCTTGCACAAATTTTGTTTGAACACTGAGCTGAACAGATGATTAAAACACCTAGATGTATGTGCTTGGTGGATAGTGATGCTTCGGCTTGAAAATGTTATCAAGTTTGTTAACATCCATTACATTAACACCTGTAACATACATTTTAATATCTGCATTTTATTTTCGGGTCTGGGAGTCGATGGTCACTGGAAATCGATGCAGTGTACATGTATTTGTTTAATTCTCTTTGAGTTCACTCTTGTGACGGTGTGGGGCCGTGGGTCGTAAGATGGCGAATCGTGAATTTTATGAAATGTGACTTTTTTTGCCCGAGAATGGCCCAGCAATGAAACATCCATGTAAAACAAAATATGATCCCAAAATGTTGATCTAATCATTAGTATATCATGTTGAAATAAAATGCTGAATTATGCTAACCACTACATCCAAAATATATACATTTACAGTCTAAATCAGAACAACGGTGTTTAGTTTTATTTTTAACATCAACCGAAACATACGATATTAATTCATCACTTTCAAACAAAAACACCTCACATCAATCTTCATTACTCTTTTTACATTTTACGTTATCTTTGTTTCTCATCAAATCAAGGTACATTAGTGGATGTTTGACACAATGTACTATAACAAAAAGAAATAGTGAGAAATAAACCCACAAATAGCTTGTAACAAAGTGAAATATATTCTTCACATTAAAACACCGCAGGTATAGACGGTTTCTTTTTCGTTCAATGTTTATGATATTATCAGCCTATTACGTCTGTGGAAGTTCTACAGAAGAAACAAGACAAGAGCTATTACATTTTCTCACATTTGACATTTTTCTCTGATATTTTTTCTCTCTGAATGTTAGACCTATTTGTCTCTGACATTTTCCCCCTCTGTATTACTATCTTTCACATTTCTGCTAACCTGAGAAATCATTTTCTTACCTTTGACATTTTACTCGTATTATTTCATGTTTTTTTACAAACGTGATGAAGGCCTATATGACCGAAAATAATTATTAATCTTTTGTTTGCAGAATTTATCTCCTTCATTTTATACACCGAGAAAAAAGAGAGACTGGATACCCTCACATTTTCAGTACTGTATTTTTTTAACATGTTTTTACTGTCATATAAATCGCATAAGCAAACTATACAATCACTAACACAAGTATCACAGAATCATACAATTGTACAATGGTCATTGAGAATGAAAAATATAAAATGATAATGATAATGAAGAATATTGCCACTCGTCTGTAATACAGATTGAGATTCATAAAAAATCTAAATGATTAGAGAGAAAAACAAAGATTTAAAAAAAAAATCATCTAGGACATCGATCATAAACAGCTTATATTCAAGTTAAGGTTTATAATAGAAAAAAAAACGGCACATGTTTGAAACTCATTTACAGAATGCACGCTCATAGAGGGTCTGGATGGAGAGACTAGTTATCTGGCGCCAAACACGCTTACAGCAGTAGATGTAGAAGTATCGCACATCGGCACGAGAGTGAAAACTGAGTTTCCTCAATGGGATCGGGGATCGCACCCAAGACTCATGTAAGACAAGCCTACCTAAACAAACTCTCTCTCATTCGCACACGCACACATACACACGCACGTATAACATACACGCACATGAACTACCGTACACATACACACACGCATAACAGATTATCACCAAAACTTAGCCCAGTGTTCTAAATAGCCATTGTGTCATTTTTGGTCGTGCAATGTTGATCAGACATGCTCGGGTAAAAGGCGATGTGACTGGAATGATTAGCAATGAGCTTCGATGTATCTGTTGCTCTTGAAATTCTAGGTTTCGTTTCAAAAGGTCAGCTTTGAAGGTTGTAAATGAAACCACGATGTGTACTCGATCGCTTCCAGGCATTCTCTTAATGTTAAAAGTTATTTTCGATTGAAGAGATGAAACGGCAAGGATTGGATTTGTTTGATTGTGTACATCAACGGGATCCTTTGCCCTCCACAAATCGTTGTTTTCTTTAACTCTTTATATATAGAATTTTTATTTCTTTGAAGATAAACAGTGGTGACAATAAATAATCAGTTTTCTGCTAGTCAATACGAAATAATATATTATGATAGGTTAAGTCAAGAATAGCACCATTTAAGTGTCTTCATTAATATGTTGTTTCCTTTTCATGCTTTGAGGTGTATTCATTGGACAAAACCTGGCATGACAATACTTTGACGACAATATACTATAATATGCCTACTACCATAAAAATTATGTAAAATAATATTTGCAATTTGACGGGAGGACATTAAACCTTGTTTGTCATGTTTGTGTGAAGTTATTTAAAAAAAATAATTACTTTCACAAGAGGAGACAATGATAATGTAGAGAAAGGAATGTGAAATAAGAAAAAAAAAAACGTTTGGTGTTGCACGAATGAACACCCCTGGATCGGTCAAGGTCAAGGTCACCAATGTGGTGATAAGCGGCCAATGGGCATCATTTTTCAACATCTGCCAGGCGCATGGGTCCTTGGAAGCAGGGGTGCTGGGGGCCCTGAAACACCCCCAAGATTTTCCTAGGGGTGCAGTATCATTCAGGCGCCGCGAAAGTGGGGGGGGGGTCACCCTCACCTTTTTCCAAAACCGTGTACAAAAACGTAAAATGTATGGAAACCTTTTTTGCTTGTCAAATTTCTCTGGACCAAAATGATCTTAATTTTTTGTGGTGATTTTTTTTTGCTTGTAAAATTTCTCGGGACCAAAATAGGCTTCGTTTTGCAGTGAAGCCCTTTTTGGGGCTTGTCAAATCTACATCAGCACCCCCCTGTAAAAAAGTAGTTTCCAGGGCCCTGAGTCCTGTTGCATAAAACTTTTTACCTGAGAAAACTCTGGTAAAAACTGAAAACTAAGGTTAGTCTGATTTCCGCCATTGACTTTAGCACAGGCCAAAAACTCCGGTAAAAACAAGCTGAGTTTTCTCAGGTAAACAGTTTTATGCAACGGGCCCCTGGTCAGGCTATAGTCCAAGGAAAAAGAAATGAGACAATTAACTATATTTTCAATTATCAACATCTTTGTAAACGATCCTTTGCCCTGTCGGTTGATATACAGAATGGAATGTGAGGAGATGCTACACATCAAACAACTATAAAGCAAAATGTTACCAAGATGTTTGTATATCAAAGTACATTGGGGATGAAGTTTCATATTGCCCCGAAAATCCTTTAACTGGTGTCACGTCATCACCGTTCAAAAGATCCCCACCACCCCTCTGCACGCTGCATGACCGCAAATTAAAACAAAGAGTCGTATTTTTTTTCTTGAGACACTGTTCCGGGTATTCCTCACGTGGTTATCTAAGAGTGACACTTCCAGGTCACGTGGTTCATCGAGAAGCGCGCCAAAGCGATTAGTTTGAACACTATCTTCACAGCTTTGTGGCGTCATTATAAGAAGAACCGATACCTGACATCGTCTAGCAAATCGATACCTCATTAAGGAATTTGACAGAAGTTACATTATCGCGTGTCCTGAGAGAGTATTCGTAGAGAGTGAGAGAGTACTCGAAGGCCACGTTTAACAGGGACTCGTGTTATTATATACAAGCTTCTATTCCATGAAAGCATTGTTGTCGGATGTTTTATATATATATATATATATATATATATATATATATAAAGCTCTGCAGGAGTTCAGTTCAAACTTAATTTGTAGAACATCTGAGTAAATTCTCGGGCGGCACTGGCATGGATGTGGTAGGGGGTAAGAGGTCCATAAGGAGACAGGTTGAATTATGAATAAATAAACGGTACCCTTCTTCCTTTATTATAATTTTCTCCTTTTCACTTCCTTTAATCACGTTTAAACACGTCGAAACTCGAAGATCACAAGGGAGTCAACCCCCTGCCTTTGTATGACCAGCCTCTAAGTAAATAACACCATGCCATAACTATATCTGGTTAAATTTCATACCCAATCTATAAAAACGACCGTTAACTAATTTACCTCTTTTTTTGCAAAATCTTCAAGAAAAATGTGGACAACGTAGCAATGTTGGAGTACCTAATTTGGCAAGGCTCTTAAGAATACTTGATGCGAATAATATCATCGCCTTGACCATGTAGATGTTTCATTATTTTTGTGTAAATCAGTATACATTATTTGAAGAAGAAGAAAAAATAAATCCATTCAGATTCCGTTTACTGTAGAAATGTCCTCCCCCCCCCCCTCTCTCTCCATCTCTCATTCTGTCAGTCCCTCTCTCTATCTTTAATACCCTCGTTCATTTCCATTATTTATTTTCTTTCCTCTCTCTGCTAATCCACATAAGTGGGTCTAAAAGCCATTAATGTATTTCCAATCGAATATTGATATTTGTCACGCCCGACCTGTTTTCTACAAAGCAAAACAATACAATCTATGTCCCTGACAATACATAGCGCCATTAATTTGGAGCGAATCAGTGCATACACAATGACTGAACGGCTGAATAACAATCGAAGTGATTTTCAACTGAATAATTTCCCCGGAATAACTGCCCGGAGGAAATGAAAAAGAAAAACACCACTTTGAGATCTAATTTCAAAAAGGATCTAGTGTCAAATTTTGACGCCATTTAACTCTTTACAAACCCGATTGCTCTAATGACTTACCGATCTACGTTCATGCCTTTTGTAGTCTGTGTCGCAATCCAATATCAGCGACCGTAATCTCGTATATATTGCAATCCATCAACTTTAATAGCATGACGTTTTTCACACGACTTCTGGAGATAAATTTCCAAGTAAAGGAAGTAGCAAAACAAACGTTTTTTTTTTTTATTATTAATAGTTCGGGAAGATCACCATGCAAGTCTAAAGAGAATAGGAAGCTAGAAAAGGGAAGAAAATAGATGTTTGTGTGAATAAGAATTCAAAAGATGTTTTTTTTACCGGGGTGGGTATAAAGAAGGAGGTTGGGTTGTTTTTGCATACCATTGCTGATATTTCATTTATTGAAACCTGTTTAATGATATTTTATATTCCGAGGTATTTATTTATTTATCTATCTTTTTTATCTATTTATTTTTTATTTAGTCATTTACTTATTCATTTATTTATTCATTCAATTATTCATTCGTTCATTCATTTATTCATTCATTCATTCAATCAATCATTCATTCATATATATTTAAACAGGTTAAAAAAAGAGAAATGGTTGCTGTTTTGCATCTTGGGCCCCAGTGGCGGACCGTGACCCGAGGAGACAAAGCATTGGAGGGGCACAGTACTGTTTACAAACAATACAGTGCCCCTCCAATGCTTTGTCTCCTCGGGTCACGGTCCGCCACTGTTGGGCCCGGTATATCAAATGTGAAATGGTAATTACATTGATAACTTAAGTGTTAAGTACACCATTCTAATCCTCGAACGCATAAAAAACTATAAGAATATACCTTAAATATGCATCAGGGTCGTCGGTTCCCCCTTTAGTCTCCCTTTGTCTTTCTCTTCCTTTCCCTTTTATTATGGAGAGTTATAGCCCAGTGGATTAGTCTTCGGTCTTTTAAACAGAGGGTCATGGGTTCGAATCCCAGCCATGGAGCCATTTCCTTCAGCACTTGACCGCATAAAGGAGCTCGGCTAAAGTCAAGGTAATTATGCCGCATTTATTTATTGTAGAGCGCTTAGAGATTTTTCACAAAGAGGTATTTATCAAGTGTAATTATATGAGCAGATATAACCTTTTTAGTTTATTTTTTCATAACTTCTTCTCTCCTAAAGGAATGTGAGTGAGCACATTAATGTTGTAACAAACTCTTATTTCACTATCATATCACTCTCTTGCTCTGATTTCTCATTGTTTAATTTTTTTTTCTTTCTTACTTGTTTTGCTTTTTTTTTGTTTCTTGTTTGTTTGAATTGAAATTGTTATGTGTCTTGACGGTGTGTGGGGGGGTCGGATGTGAGAGCGATTTTGTTCTTGTGTGTGTGTGTGTGAGGGTGTGTGTGTGCGTGCGTGGAGACTGAGCACTCGATCTTTTTTCCGGTTTTATACTATAATTTCATTCAGACTCATTAATGTTGATCAGTGAATTTTTCTGCATAACTATTGTATGATTTTGTGAATTTTTAATTGGTTATAAATGGCTAATATTTACATTTCTTTTTTGTCACTGAATTTATCCACTGTATATGAATATGTTAACACTATGACATTTTGTAGGATTATTTATATTATGGATAATTGTTTGTCTTTTGTGAACAGTGTTTTGTTAATATTGATATCGTAATATTTTGCAATGTACCATTACTTTGATTTTTTTAACTGAAGTTTTAATAAATATTATTACAAAACAAAAATTCATCCCTTTCTCTCTCCCTACCTGTCTTTTAACAACAACCAGAAGGGTGAGAGAGTGCGTAATCAGACAAAGCACATTATTTTCGCTCACTTTTTTTTCTATCAAATGATTATGTTTCATGATGTTTTCATGATGACAATAATCATAACTATGAATATCACAAAGAGTGAAGCCTATATCTCCACACCAAGCGCCCTGGTAACTTTTTATGTCAACTTTTTAGAAAAAGACATAATTCCTATCAGGCCCATAATATTGCCCAAGTATAAAACATTAGGCTATCTTTTGTCTTTCTCATGAAGAAGTCATAACCATTATACCCTGTCACATTCCGTACATTTATCAAAGTCTATCTATCAACGTACATGTAGGTGATTGCCACTCTGAATGTCATATCTTGCTGAAAACAGAAAAAGCCCACGATCAAAACAAATTCATCAAATGGATATCCCACATTTTATCGTTTCTTCATTCCTTTAATTGTTTTGCAAGTAGAGGTTGTTTTTTTTTTACTTCTTTTTTTATTTTACTTTGTTTTGCAAGTAGAGTTTTTTTTTTACTTCGTTCTGGCTCTTCATTGCGACCGTAATTGGCAATTAGTGCACACCAAACGTCACATAAAAGGCACTCAATTAGTAGAATATTCCTGATTATAGTTGCAGATGTTACATCATTACCTCTTCATTCGTCATTTTCCATCAATTAGAACATTTAAACAGATGCTCATGGCAAGTGTGCATAGAACATACGTAATCCATAGCTGTGGTTTTATTGCAGAGTACACATTAGAAAATTATTAGACTATCTACTTGTGGATAGAGGTTCTGTAAGTGAACTTAAAGGTCAAGACCATCTCAGAAAAATGTTGATTTGAATCAATAGAGAAAAATCAGACAAGCACACTGCTGAAAATTTCATCAAAATCGGATGTAAAATAAGAAAGTTATGACATTTCAAAGTTTCGCTTATTTTCAACAAAATAGTCATATGAACGAGCCAGTTACATCCAAATGAGAGAGTCGATGATGTCACTCACTCACTATTTCTTTTGTTTTTTACTGTTTGAATTATACAATATTTCAATTTTTCCGAATTTGACGATTAGGACCTCCTTGCCTGAAGCACAAAATGTTAAAATAATGGAATTCCACGTGTTCAGGGAGGAATGAAACACATGACAATGACGAGAAAATGAAAATATTTCATATTTCAAATAATAAAATACAAAAGAAATAGTTAGTGAGTGATGTCATCAACTCTCTCATTTGGATGTAACTGGCTCGTTCATATAACTATTTTGTTGAAAATATGTGAAACATCAAAATGCCATAACTTTCTTATTTTACATCCGATTTTGATAAAATTTTCAGTGTTATGCATGTTTATTTTTTCTCTTTTTATTCAAATCAAGTTTTTGTTGGGGTGGACTTGTCCTTTAAGGACCCAAATTAAAATAATAAAAAAACTTTGCGCAAATTCACATGTTGAAATCTATATTGAAAATATATTAGGGGTTTTTGTAACTTTTTTTTGTACTTTCAAAAGAAAGCAGTTCAGAGAATGCAGGTTCTTGAGGTGGTGACACGAAATTTGCTCCGGCGACAATTGCTCCGGACTTAATTTCGTCTAAGATGTAGGGCTAGCTATAGGGTTGCAATAGCGTTTTATGTTAGGTTAAGGGTATAGGGTTGGTCATTCGATCAGTGTGTGGAGTTTAGAGCGGAGCAATTGTCGCCGGAGCAAATGTTATGGAATCCTTAGGACATCGGTTGAGAGTACATAATTGTTTCAATTTATATCTGACAGTAATTGCACCAGTTTTGGCATTTTGGAAAAGTCGTTTTCTTTTTCCTGATGAGGAAAGAGTATGGGAAAACTAGATCAATCTGCTGCATCATTGGGCTAATTAGACATCATTAAAAATCTCTCTTTCGTTCAATCGGAGTAACGGGGAAATCAGGGGCCGATTGCACGAAAGGGTCTTTGCAAGGACCGTCTTTCGTGTCGCCCATCTTTTATGATGCGCCATGTGAAACGCATTTTAAATAAATCATCTCCAAACATATTTCATTCGTCCGTTAAAATTAACAGAATATTTGTTTATAAAATGATATGATATATCATGAAATTGTATAAAATTTGATTTAAAAGCAAGCTAACAAATCTTATTCTTTATCATAAATTTCAGAAACACCCCGCTTATAGCGTATCATAAAAGATGGGCGACACGAAAGACGGTCCTTGGAAAGACCCTTTCGTGCAACCGGCCCCTGTGTCAGATCATTATTGTTATTCGGACAATCAAAGTCGAGGATCCACACTTCTGGCTACACGATTTTAAAGTCGGGTACAGACGCTGTGATGTGTACATGTATTTCAGCTGCTTGTGGAAATAGCAAACGTATTCAGAGGTCCGTGGTTCGAACCCTGGGCCTCGTCTTTTAGATAGAGACGCTAAAATTCGGTCACAGAAACCAAATACGTACACATCAGTAAAAACAAACATCACTTCACAAAGACACACATGCATACACTGGTGTGCCAACATTAAAATTATTTCAAAACAGAACTTATTCTTTGTAAACTAAAAAAAATTGTATGACAATATTTTTCTTGCAAGCCAACATGAAATTCAAATATTTCTAGAAATAACTGTTGCCAAGGGATTTTTTATTCTAACTCGACGCCAATTTGAACAAAATTTCTCACAGTTCTGATACTTTACCGTAAAAACACCAACATATCTTAAATTGGTTGGTAAAGGGGAAAGCAAATTATGTCCATTTATATTTTTTCTAGAAGTAGTATACATTAAGCATGTAAAAATGTTTCAACTATCTATGATCTACTGGCTACTAATTTAATTAACATAAAACTAATATAGCAACATGATGTATGGTCTATTATTTGCAACTGAAAGAAACTAAAATAAGAAATAACAATGTGATATTAACTCTTAGCCAAATAATGATGTATATTAGGTATCTACGAAGAGTCCTCAAATCCTCAAACGAGGTGTAAATTTGAGGTTTGGAAATGTTGGAGGGAGTGTTTGATGATCCAGTGTATAAGTTTCACATCTCGAGACAGTGTTCGTCTGGGTTTTTTTTTTTTTTTTTTAGAGCAGATGCGACATTTCTGGGCCAACAAAGTTTTTATAAAGAATAATTCTCAGTTATTTCTTGAATGACACTAGAGACGACTATGATTGAAAGAAATGTCTAAAAATAAGATCAAGATGCCACTGAATTTTCCTGAGAAGAAATTTCGTTCTTTGAGATGTCATTGTATTAGTTTGAAGGACGCGGATGACAACCTGGGATGAAATGCAGTAAAAGTGGCGTTCCCCAGGGCACAGTCATCTCACCTCGAAGAATAGTTCTGACGACTATGTTCAGATTATCTGTAAAAAAATTCTTTATTCATCGGAGGGGGGGGGGGATCGTTGTGAAGCAATGTTTGACAACCTAAGAAAGATGGAGATGTGCAGACATATGAATGTGAAATTGTTTATTTTTTTTATTTTCCATTCTTTGTATTTTAAACTTATAATCAGGAGTATGTGTGAGGGTTAAAAGAAGCCTTCTGTTCAAAACTAAAGATCGGAAAGGGAGAAGAGGTAATGAATAACATTTTTTCTGTTCCTCGAAAGTCAAAATGTCAAACTTTGCAACAATATCTTAAAATGAGAAATTAAATGCCTTTCTATCTAATTTCTGTGGAGGCTTTTTCAGTGTTTTGTCATTTCAGATTCACTCAAGTTTCGTTCTTTATTTTTTTTTACAAAAAAAGAAGTATTTTTGTGACCCTCATTTTTCTCTGTACACTTTGTTCACCTTATTCATGAACCTGTGCTGTGAGGTACCTTCGTGTTATCTTCTCTCTATTTCTTTTCATTGGAGACAAAGTTCGCCCTTCGTACTAAGTTTCCATTGCCCTATTTCAAGTGATTTTGCATCTTCTGATGTACATCCATCTTTCTATAACGCCCACCCCTGAATTAGGAGTAGGTTTTCTGTCTTCTAAACACAATGTGAGATCGTGACACCTTCACTCGGGGGCCCTCGTTTTATATTTTTCCCATTGTACTGTGCATTTAAAAAAACATGTAAATGAAGGCGAGATATTTTGAGAGATTTTGAAGCAGATTAAACCGTAGCTTCGGGGTGGGAGGACGATTATTCAGTTGGTCGGCTGTCGAGGGGTGGATGCCGACGCAATGGCGCCGAAGCAAGCGGGTGAGGCGGGCCCAACCAAAGGTAGAATACATTCTAAACGGCGTACTCAGCTCACAAAATAAAACTCGCCTCTTCTAATTATTGCCTGGGCACTTCCGTCCTGTTTTGTTTTCGACCCGAAGAGGGACAACAAAAATGTTTTTCTCAATTCTTATTGCCATGTAATTGAAATTCATCGATTCGAGGAAAAAAAATCGAGAATAGATTACGAAATGCCCAGAGCAAGGTAGAGCAGCTTTGTTGAGTGTATCACTTAATTCATATCTGACCTTAAGAAAATGACTACTATAGAATCGTTTAAAAATAACAATAATGAAAATAATTTCTTTTTACACAGGCTCTTTTGACGTTCACTATTCTGTATTACAAATCCAAATAATCAGATTTCAATTATCAACTAAGATGAAAAAAATTCCTTAATTTCTGAATATATGATCCCCAAACACAATTATGATTAATAATTGATATTATTCAAACATTTGATTCGTTGATTTATGAAAAAATAAAAAGTAAATATTATGAATATGCACAATAGCACAGTATTACATAATGGTAATATTTATCAGCTGGTCGATGTCGCAATGAAACCACACGAACAGCGTCAAGATGTGAACGATTTAACATGGCTGACCAAAACAAATGCACTCCAACAAATATGGTAAGCATGATGCAAACGCAACAAATCATAGCCTTCCTAACATAGCAACAACCAAAGATGCAATATTCACGCTCGAAACGCAATTATAAATGGTCAAAGTTCAACACAGACAGTTGGAACGAAACTAAATGCCGTTTTGTGAACACCTCCCTAGGGGTAGTAATGTGAAGTCCTATTCTGATAGATGCACGGCCTTGCTAGGTCAAGGCGGCATCGGTTTCACCAAACTGACCACAAGTCACGAACACACAAAAATAAGACTCCCCGACATGAGGCGTCTAGTGGCAATAGTGCAACCGATATCCTACTCCAAATCGATACATTTCGAGGTTGCTTATTTACCAGCCAAGCTTTCCATATATTGCCTATGTAAAGTTTAAGTTGTTTCTCCTCAGGCTCGGATATATTGTCTGCATGTAAAGTAGATCAGAGAATTATCGACTCGCATGTTTATTGGTAAAATTGCATACATTATGAGAGTTTGTAAATATAGAACAATCGTGTGTAGCATAAAGTTCTGCGATGAAATGGGCACTTTTATTGATGGGTGTGCGCGCGCGCGTGCGTGCGAGGATATTGTCGGGCGTGTGTGCGTGAGAGACAGGGAGGGTGTAGAACAGGGCCCTGGGAACGATTTCATTATTATATTTTTTTACAGGGATGCTGATTTAAATTTGGCACGTAAAAAGGGGTTTCACTATATGTTGAGATAATTTTGGTTATATTTCTCCATTTTGGCATAACTTACAGAATTCCAGGGGGTGCTGCCTATAAATAATAATACACACAGTACCTCCCGCTTCCCAGAACCATGGTGTAGAAGGGCGTGCGGTGAGTATATTGTGCGTGGGTATTGATTGGATATGATTTTTTTTTTTTAAAGTCTAGGGACCAACCTCCAAAATCACCAAGAGGCGTGTCTCAGGACTTGAATCATTCTATAACAATTATTGGGCGTATAACACAAATTCCGAGATGAGAAAAACGCACATTTTTAAAATGTGTAAAGAAATAAACGTGTAAAAGGTCATTAATTATAGGGAAACATTCCTTTCTCTCTCTAGTTTTCATGAGGTATACCTGATTTATTTTCAACCTGAGAGGCGACAAGCGATTTGTGCTGATTGATCGACAAAATAATAAATCCCAAAATCAAATACAAATTCCGCCATTCTTCTTAACATAATCAGACTTACATGTTTTTTTATATAGTTTCTAGACATCTATCTCTCCATTGTTTTCTTTCTATTTGATTTCCCTTTCTTCTTTCTTTATCCCCTCTATCCCTTAATCTAGTTTTATAATTTTAGCAGTCCTATAAGAACCAGAAATAATTATATTCGTAATGAAATATACTTAGCAGCAAAATAACTTTTAAAATGACAAAGCTAAAACGTCTAAACTTTTAAACGTTATTTACAAGTTTTTGTAGTCATCATCACGTTATCATGGTTATCGTGATTGTTAGAAGTATTTCTGATTTCATAAAAACTTACAATTATCAATGTAGGCAGCCCCCTATATTTATTTCAAAATATTGTGACATGAGAAGAGGAACATCATGCTTTGTCAAATATTTCTGTGACTTAACTTCTTATGTCGTAAGTTAGCTTCATCCGTTATTAAACAAGATTGAATATGAAAGCATATCCAATTATTATTGGGGGTAAAAGCGATGACTTCATTTAATGTTTATTTATTCACCTATTCCAACAAGCATTGTCTGTGTTATCCGCCCATAAATAATAATGACGATAATATTATAGTGATTATTGTAATGGTAATATACAAAACTAATACTAAAAAAAATAATGATGATGATAATAATAATAATAATAATAATAAAAATATAGGGGTTTTATTATAGCGCACATAATTATGCACTTTTATAGGTGATCAAGACACTCCTATAGACCGATTCGTAATTTAGCTGTTGTATCTTTCTCTTTTATGCTTTAAAACGAACCAAGAAGGGTATTTCAAGTAATAGCAGCGTATGCACGCCTGTAAGAACCTATTTGGCACCTTTCAACAAGCGGGCTATAAGGATGTATATGTGTATGGACGGATTTGGGTATATAGTCAGTCTGTGGTTCTCATGATGCAACTTGGCATCACAGTGGCGCCAGAGGAGAGGCCGTGTAAGGCTACCACAGACTACAGGACGTCAGGGTAGCCGCTGAGTTCCTCTGCAAACGGTTTTTTGTTTCTCACTCGCCCGATTTTTTTCTATCTCTTTTTTTGGCGGCAAGGAGGGATTTAATGGAGGAATCAGGGTATATATGAAACCCCACACTGTGATTGCGAGTTGGCGATAGATCATGGAGAGAAAATAATAAGAAGAAAAACATGGGTGAGGAGTGAAGAAGATATGAGAAGAAGATATGAAGTCATGCGTGTATGATCCATCTCGAGAGTATATGGGAGAGGGTTGATTTCCAATTCGTCTAATGCCAATTCGTCCAATTGCCAACTCGTCTACTATCATGTGGTCTACCATCGCGATGCATCGGTTCGTCCGCTATCCATATGGTCTAATTGCCGATTCGCCCACTCACCACCATTTCGTCTAATAATCAGTTGATCCAATAGCCATTTAGTTCATATACCATTTCGTCTAATAATTGGATTAAGTGTTAATTGTGCAAAATGAATGAAAATGAAATGGTTATTAGACAAAATGGTTATTGGACGAAATGTTGATGGACGGAATGGAATTAGACTAAATGAAAATAGACCATTTGGTGAATGGACGAGTTGGCAGTAGACGAAATGCCAATTTACCTGGGAGCGTAGTGGTTCTGACTCTCGTCTCTTCTTCAGAAGGATATTGTATTCGAATCTAATCCACACTCTTTCGTCTTTTGGCAAGACATCAAGCTACATTTTACCTCTCTCCACCCAGGAATGACTACATTGCCTTTAGAAACGATTTACGTTTATCAATCTAGGAATCAGATACTAAAATCAAATTTATGTATTAATAAGCGGATACTTTCTAAAACAATTCTACTGTACATCAGCCAAGAGGGCATCAACCAAGAGGGCATAATGATTACTTATACTCTACAAAAACTCCGGTGTTGATTTAACACCAGCCCAGAATATTATGTCCACATCAGAGAAGTATTGAAACAACATTAGTTTGGAATCAAACCGAAGCTGTTTTAATGCTAATTGGTGTTGTATAAACACATATCTGGTGTTAGACCAAAAAGAGACTGGTGCTCTTTAACACTTCTCTGGTGTGGACATATATAGATTCCGGGCTAGTGTTAATCAACACCAGAGTTTTGCAGTGTACAAATCAAAGACTGATAATGTTCTTTTGATACTCCTCTTAAGAGCCCCCATCCCCTGATCCTGCCCCTCTTTCGCAACGTTCCACCTGGCGCGCCAAACAAAGTTGATGTGTTAAGAATCACTCCGTCTGTCTTTGTATCTGGTAGTATTGTCTTACAGTACGTGTCATCGAATACAGACGGTAGACAAATCCATCTGACTTCTGTCCTCCTTGTGCTGCTATAGCTGATCGTCTTCCAGACATCATCTGTCAGTCGTTCCCTCTCTTTCTCTAAAAAAAATGCCTGACATCGCATCCGAAAAAGTGCATCTTTGAATAAAAATCAGCATGAAGACAAAGATGGGGGAATTGCAGACGGGAGGGAGGACAGGAAGTATTTATTTCTGTCGATAGTCAGATAGGTGGATTCATATTGGCTTCGCTAACCAATAATTTGTATCAACTCCAAGATATTCAATGTCGCCTCCACACCAACGAATCCGACTCCAAACAGACCAAAGGCCTGTCATTGAACATAGCGAAATGGTTTTTGTCGATCTTGTGTTGGTTTCGTTGTGTTCTTACGACATGAATCTAAAAAGGCGGTCATAAGGGTCAAAACTAATGCAAATTAATCAAAATCTGCGAGAAGATTTGGTAAAAAAAAAGATAATGAAAGAGAACGGCAACTTTAGCCAGTATAATGGAAATTTGCACTTGTTATGATAAAAACTTAAACAGCTTTCTAACAATGTGTTTGATGAAATTACCTATGCAAAATACATGTAAGTATGTATAGATGTATCGATATTGTTTAAACATTTTTCTTTTTCTGCACAGAAAAATAGTATCACACGATTATTGTAAGGTCCTACAAATTAACATAACATGGAGGGGACGTGAGTTACGCTTAAGAACATTAATGTGGGAAGAAATTATAACATATCGGTTAGTAAGTCGCCTAACCTTTGTGCGAAATATTCATCAAATGCCCATGCTAATTAGATATCAAAGATTTGCTTATTTATTTTATCAGCATGAATGTGAAGAGTTAGAAGAATGGGTATGTTATACCATGGAATATTATATGTAAAACGGTGTTAATGTTAAGTGGACATCACTCTCGTATGGAGTCGACTTTACTGATGTGCTTATAGTGTGTGCTAATACGTTGCGCTGGTATTACACAGTCGCTTCGGTATTCGAGCACTCAAACTTTGTGTTATTTAAATAAGATTGTTTTCCAACCGCAAACAATGATTTCTCACTCAATTGCAAGTTGTTGTTTTTCCCTATAACTTTAGACCTACTTTCTATTCACCTCCGTGGTTGCAAGACAGAAGGAGAGGGAAACGGGAAATCTCTTTTACACTGTCGCATGAATATATACGAAAGTTAATAAACTTTTTAAATGGGGGCGAAAAACAATTTGATTAAAAAAATGATAGCAGGGTGTTTCATATTTCGATTTCAAACGATTTGGAAAATGCTTTTTTGTGTATATTATTCTATTTGATTGCATTCCTTGAAATGTAAAAAAAGACTGCCTTTATTCTACCATAATGGAGACTATATTTCCAGGAACGCCAATTAAGACGTGACAAAACTGATTCCTTCATTTGCGAGTTTTCGAGGTTTGCGTAATGTATTTTTTGTATAGAGCTCTATAAAAACTTCATTGATGGGTGAACATATTGAAAAGAAAAAAAAGACAATATCCAATTGACGTCTGACAGCCCAATGTAAGTTTAAAAGCAGAAGGGATGTGTGTGTTTTATATATATATATATATATATGTATGTGTGTGTGTGTGTGTGTGTGTGTGCGAGTTAGAGAAACATTGAAGTGGATGTGTTGGTTGTGTGTGCGCAAGTACGTACATGGGAGAGGGGTGTCGATATGTGCAAATGAGTGTGAGAATACATGATGGGGAATATGTATAGAAGGGTGAGGGTGTAGATTTAGGTGGAAGAGGGTAAATGGGAGAGAGGGGGGGGGGGGGGGGGCAAGAGAGGGAGAGAGTAAGAGAGGAGGAAAAAAGAGAATAAGATGGATGGATGGGTGGGTGAAACAGAAAGAAAAGGGGCGGGGGGGGGGGGACATGAAGGAGACATATAAAGAGATTGATAGAAATGAGAGAAAATATGGAATACGAAAAAGGGGGTTCGATATATGAAGAAGGAGAACGTGAAATGCTGTTACAGGCCTGCTTGGAATAGACAGAACGACAAGTGGAGTTCTACATCCCTAAAATTATTTGAAGCGAACCCCCTTGGGCACTTTATTTTAGAAGGAGGTCGAGCACATTTAAAGGTACCACCAAGCATGAACAAAAATCACTCATTGATATTGATTTGTGAGCCATGCCATTCCCGATAAACCATATTTGTGATAATGTCGTAGGGATAGTTTTATATCAGGAAATAAATAACAATAATTTTTTTAATGATGCAAATGGCTGGAAAATGAATAAACAACACGGGAAAATGTCATGTCTATGGTTTCTTTATTCATTGTTACCAACTGAAACTCATATAAAGTAACCAAATTGTCCATTGAAAACCGTTTTATATTACAGTAAAAGATACCACTTGTATTTGAATTCAAGTGTCCAATTACTTTTTGAAATACAATCATGCATTTGATATTTCAAAAATTAAACAGTGTCCTTGATTTGTTTCAATTGGAAGATAGTAAAACCAAAAACGTATTCACATGCAGCGAAGTACCACACACAAGATCCACTATTTAAGTTATTTTTTAACAAACTATTTTGCTTTAAAATTTAATCTACATGAATTTTGCATACAGTAATTTATTGATTGAATGATGGATTGATTGATTTATTAATTCAATTATTTATTTGTTTATTCATTCATTTGAATGCGTTTATTTATTCATATATATTCATATAATATATATATAAATATATATATATACATATATTTATTTATTCAATAATTCATTTTTTATTTACTTATTAATTAACACTATCAGAATTTAAAAAGTACACATATTCATAAAAAAACTGCTTCCTAATGGGGTCTTAATATATACACAAATAAAACTACAACATAATTACAAAAGAAATTAAATCATCTAATAATATGATCAAGTTTAGATAAAAATCAAAACCTCAAATAGGAAAAAGCACATTGCAATTTGCTAAAATGCAACATAGTTTGATGAAAATATATTGAATTAGGTATAGGAAAGAAAATTTAAAAGAATTCAGAGATTGAATATTTTTCCACGACGACTCAAACTTGTCCGAGAGTTAGGCGGTTAACATGGTTAAAGAAATGAAAGAATGTTCCATCGTTCCTCATTGTTATAACAAAGAGACTTTAAAAAATTAAGCAAAATATAAAGGTACGATAATACCAATGTTCTACTACGAACTTTTAACTTGCAAGAACATGTTTTTACATAACAAACTTATGTAGATATCAACAGCTGAAAAGATACTACAATGGTTATGGCATTTACTTAGCAAAGCATTAACTTTAAGCAATTTAGAATTTTAATCTCAACTTGATCGTAATCAAAAGCCAAGTCGGTTTTTCATTTCTCCACCCAACACCGGCAAAGTTCCCGCATACCATGTACTGTACAGTCTAAGTTGCGAGCAAAGGGATGGTCAAATTCCATTTGCCTGCGTGTTTGCTCTTCCCCTCTACCTTAAACAAATTGACCACTTACACTCATAAACAAATGCCAAGGTTCGCTCGTCCCAACCACGTGACCTTGGATTGCCATGGAAACACTGCATACTCATGCAAGCGTTAAAAAGAGGAAAGGGATACATTGTGCTCGCTTCCTGTGAGAACGAGTTAAAGGTATTCCAGAAATTCCAGCAATCATTTTTTTCAGGACAAAATTATTATTTTGTCTCTTTCTTTGTGGGGGCACTGGAAGGAGTATTAAATAAGGAATTAACAGTGTTGTGTTCTCATAATAGTAAAACGACCCTTATCCAGATATTATAAGGAAATATGAAATTGCAACCATTTATATATATTTTTTTAATATACAGCCTTTTCTAAGCTGCCCTTAAATTTTGACGAATGAGGTTTTATTTATTTACCTATTTTTTTTATTTATTTATGTATTTATTCATTCATTCATTTTAAATTTAAGTTTCAAATACAGTTCAACAAATATTTGTCTTTGCAAAAGAATTACATATTTAAAACAAGGCAACGTTTGCATTATTATAAAGACACATAAATTAGTAGGTGGATATAGGGTGGATACGGCAACTTTTTATTGCATTTTCAGCTTGATAATTCCCCCCCCCCTCTCTCTCTCTCTGAAATTCCTTCGATATATATAACTGACTTTCTATGTAGTTCGAAATTAGTAAGGCGAACTAATCCCATTCCCTCCAGTACAGTAAGCACTTCAATTTCATCAGATATTATTTTTTCTGATCAAAACATTCGTTTTCCCCCTTTCATGAGCAAAAAGCAGTAGCATTATTCTGTTAATGTTGTATATATAGTAAAATATGTAGCTGTGCTTAATTTACTGAAAACTAAATATCAAAAGTGAAAATTTATTATTTAACACTCGTTTAAACTGTTTTAACAACTACTGTATATTTCATTGTACAAAGAACGTTGTATGAAAATCCTTAACAGCGTTCTTTTATAGTGTTTAACAATGAGTTCATATCTACAGTAGAAAGCACGCGTTAATATAATGGTTTATTACCATTACAGTCAGAGTGATTTTATTGTCGCGTACGTGATGTATATGTAAACTGTTCATCTCCTCTTCATCTTTTTATTTACCCATGTATCCATTATCTATTTATTTATTTATCTATCTACCTATCTATTTATCTATCTATCTATTTATTTGTCTATCTATCTATCTATCTATTTATCTATCTATCTATTTATCTATCTATATATCTATTTATCTATCTATCTATTCATCTATCTGTCTATCTATGTATTTATCTATCTCTCTATCTATATATTTATCTATCTATCCATCCATCTATCTATCTATTTATATATATCTATCTATCTTTCTTTCTATCTATCTATCTATCTAACCATATATATATATATATATATATATATATATATATATATATATATATATATATATATATATATATATATATATACATACATATATTTATATATGGACAAACTCGACAATATCTATATAATTAAAAGAAAATAACAAATATACATCAGTAGCATTTCACTTTAAAGAACGAAATAGCTTTCGCTACCCAAATCCACGTTTAACAGAGCCAATACTGAGAGCTACCTGCATGTGTATAGTCAAGACATGAATATTTTGTTGATTTAATCGATGTCGACATCACTAATTTAGATTGATATCCAGGTAAGATAAGAGAAACTGCCGTTTCATTTCTGGATGTAATACAAGCATTTGATTCATCGGCAGTCGTGTAAAGTCGGTGGGAAAAACCCGCATTTCTGCCAGGCGATAATTGCAAGCCATTCCATCATCATTACATTAAGAGAAATTGGTGTTTTACAGCTCATGTAGGAAGAGGTTTTGATTTCTTGCATTGACCTAATTCATACCCGACACGTCCCCATTTCCTTGAGATATGGAAGATATCAGGAGTCCCCGAGGCGCGGGTCATTCGCATGTCGACATGCTGTAATCCAAATAGCAGTTGATCACATTACCAACATTTCCCTTACGTTTTATTTCTCTCCCTCTTCAGCTGTCTCTCTATCTTTCAATATTTTTTGTTTTTTTTTTCTACTTCCTCTTCTTGGTCATCTTCTTCTCCTTCTTCTTCATCTTATTCTTCTTCTTCTCCTTATTATTCTCCTTCTTTTTCTTCCTCTAAGTTTTCTTCCTACCTTCTTGCTCCTTCTTTCTGGCTTCATAAGTCGATTGCTCTTCAATTTTTTTTCAAAATACAACGAATAAGGTCTTCTTTTCTTCTTTTCATTTTTTCTCTGTTTCTTAGTCTCTTATTTTTCTCTGTCTCTTAGTTTCTTTCTTTGTCTCTTAGTCTCTTTCTCTGTCTCTTAGCCTCTTTTTCTGTCTCTTAGTCTCTTTCTCTGTCTCTTAGTCTATTTTTCTGTGTCTTAGTCTCTTTCTCTGTCTGTCAGTCTCTTTCTCTGTCTCTTAGTTTCTTTCCATGTCTATTAGTCTCTTTCTCTGTCAATCTCTTTCTCTGTCTTTATAATCTATTTTTTCTGTCTCTTAGTCACTTTCTCTGTCTCTTAGTCTATTTTTCTGTCTCTTAGTCTCTTTCTCTGTCTGTCAGTCTCTTTCTCTGTCTCTTATTCTCTGTCTCTTAGTTTCTTTCTCTGTCTCTTAGTTTCTTTCTCTGTCTCTTAGTCTCTTTCTCTGTCTCTTAGTCTATTTTTTCTGTCTCTTATAGTCTATTTCTCTGTCTGTCAGTCTCTTTCTATGTCTCTTAGTCTCTTCCTCAGTCTCTCCGCCTTCTCAAATGCTCAGTACCCGTGTCTCTGATTTTCCTTATTTCATCTGTCCCATGCATCCCCTCTCTCTTAATATACTTGTCTGTATATCTATTCCTCTCCCCCTCCTTCTCATCTCTCTTTCATTATTTTTTACCTTTCGCTCCATCCTTCTTATTTTTACTCCCTTTACCCTTTCCATTATAATTTATTTCCTTTCCCTTCCTCTATCCATCTCCCCCCGCTTGCTATCCTATTCTTTCTCTTTGTCCATTTTGATGACATTCTTTTCAATCTCCTCTCTAATACTCATGCTTTTCTCTGCCACTCTAATTTTAATTCCATGTCATTAAATCACCGTTGTGGCTTTTATTTAACATTTTTATTTGATTTTGACAGTGGTTACTTCGATTGTTTCTAAATTAGCGTTAACCCAGAATTTATATCCTTGGCGGTTTCAAGGAAGACCGAGCAATTTAGCAAAAACGGAAGAAAAATTATCTTAACAGCAGTTGTTGAAATCCCCCACCCCCAAAAGCAGACACAATGATACATATTTTGGCACACTTCCTGACATTACACAACAACAACAAAACCACATAAAACAGCCACCACCCCCCCCAAAAAAAAATTAAATCCCTATTTAGATGGAAGAAAGAGTGATATCGTTTTTTTTTTACAACAGTCTTCTTTCAAACACAAATTGAATTATCATGTAAATGTTAGGGTATCCACTTTAAGTTTCTTAGGTTTAAAATGAAAACATTTATGCTGTTTTTAGCAAAATATAAAAATACATGGTTGGCTTTGATTTCAATTCAAATAACTGAAATTTTTATCCCCAAAACCCATTCGGACGATTCTAAATATATCAAATATAAAGTTTAATGAGCACGAAACTTGGCAAACTCAGTAGGGTATAAGGGAGCTGTGATGTATTAACGGATAACAAACCTTAGGCGAAGACTTGTCAAGAAGTTTAATCTTAAAAAGATGGGGTGGGTTTTTCGAAAAATATAAAATAAAATAATTGAGTTCCAGTTACTCCATTGTGCTCAATGATCAGAATCTAAAAAATATTTAATGCTATGGTAATACTGTTAACATATGTGAGCGAGGGGCTGTTTCAGTTCAGTTTCATTTTTTTATCATTTCCAACAAAACAGTAGACAAAATCCATCATAAATACAGTTATAACTGGGCATTCATATACCATAAACCATTTGTAAATGTTTTTATTCCTCTCTCTCTCTTTATAAAGCCTCTCTTCAGTTTTTTGGTTAATCACCCCATAGTGTTGAATGTATGGACTCAAACTGTGTCGATGTATAAATTGAACACGTGTTTTAGTGGATGTTTTGTGTCGTTTTAGTTGAAAATTTATAATATAGGTCAGGATCCAGCCTACAGTGAAGAAAAGAAAATGAAAGTTTTTTTTCAATTAGCCGTCTGATGCGTTAAAAACTTACTTTTAAAAATGACTGAGAAGGAATATTAAATATTCCGTCTCCCTTTCCCTCTTTAATCTTCTTTCTCTCTGTCTGTCTTTCCGACTGTATCTCTCTCTCTCTCTCTTTCCATCCGCTTCTACTTCTTTGCAACTACACCATTCATATTCATCCTATTTTGTAATATTTGTAGCTTGCATCCCAAAGTTGTTTCCTTTCGCTTCCTCCTTCAAACTGCCCTCACAAGCATCGCCACCCCCCCCCTTTCCTGCATTTTCCTTCTAACATTGGCAACTTTTCTTTCCTACTATCTTGCCCTTAGCCTTATATAACACGCATGAGTAAACCTACTCTTCCATTCTGTTTCAGTCATGTGTTCTTAAGCGTGAGTAGCCCTCCCCTGCATACAGCTGATGTTATTTTCTCAAATACTGAAATATGCTATAGGCCCCGTGCTGTATAACAACTATATTTTTATCCCCCTATAATTTGTGACATGAAGGATACCATTGCGTATTTCACCGCATGACCATCGAATGTAATATTTAGTTGGTAAATGTCAGTCAGTCAATGCCCTTTTCAGAAAACATTCCTCTCATTTTTTTTTTGGAAGGAGATAAGTCGATAAGAAGCAAATATAAATGCTGTTTTGTTGATGCCAGCAGTACATATATATATATATATATATATATATATATATATATATATATATATATATATATATATTAATATATATATGCCACGCCTACCATTTTTCTCTTCATCCATTTCTTTACACAAAATATATAGATTTTTTTTTTTTTGGGGGGGGTGAAATTATAATGCTAGGAAGAGATTAAAGTTTATTATTTTCTGGGCATTAATTTTTTACTAGAAAAGATATTCAATGTTTAGAATTCAATGCAGTTTATATGAATATAATTATGAATAATTGGTACAAGATTGCAAAGCACCGTAATATTCAAGTTTAAGCCTCCAAAATAAGAGCTTCACCGTTTTTCGTAATATTTGTAAGCCAAGTCCAACCGAACAACAAGTTGGCTTCAAAAATATCAAACAAGCATTACACAGAAAATTCCATCAAAATAGGAGGTAAAGTAATAAGCTAACAGTTTAATGTTTCACTTATCCCCCAAAAAGTTATATCCTCATCCTGGACTGGATGTGAACGATAGAGCAGAAGATTTCACAAAATAACTATTCTTTGTTTTTTGTATTATCTATAATACCAAATGTTCCTTTTTTGTATATAGGTTTATTACTAACATCATTATTTTTTTTTCAAAAAGAAGTCCTATCGGCGATGATAATAAAATAATTATAAACTGATTATGATGCCCTAACATGTTCCAAACCCTCATTATTGGAAGACAAATCGTTGTATTTGATATTTCAAGTAAAGGAATAGAACATAATATGAAAGTGTGCAACATAATGGGTCCTTCTAATTGCATACCGCCATTGATATGCACATCAGTGTTTTGTAAAAATTAAAAATATAACTTTCTTCTTTTATTCAAATATATTTTGATGAAATGTTAAGTATTGTGTTTGTTTGATTTTCCTATGTTCATTTGACTCAACCTATGGCTGAGGTAAATTTGACCTTTGAAATGAGACCGCACAAGTATAAAGGAAATACACACAACACAAGCAAAGATGAAAAGAAAACACTTTGAGATTTCGAAATCTAGGATGACTTTTATAATAGGTTATATATATAGATAGCCTATAGGTTTGCAAATTCTGAAGAATGGCGAGGTTGTCATTGAATAGCATGTTTTGGTTTTGCCTAGAGCATGAATGCTAAATCTGGAAAGTTAGTATTTACATACAGATACGTTAACACTAGCACGAAATACTCTCCCGACAGAGGCCTATAGATTATTAACGGAACGTTTCACTGGCGATTGATGCACAGACTTGCACGAAAAAAACCCATGTATATATGCTGATATATTACCGGCGATAGCAATTTTGGCGGTGTGAATTGACTCTAAATCTGGGAGGACATGTTATTATGGTTATATTGCAGGCGAAACAACAGTTGTCATGGCGACAGTAGAATCTGATGAACTGTTAAAAATGACCGTCCCGAAAGGAGTTGATTAACCTATTGCTTTAACCAACACCAAATGAAAGAAAAGAGATCGTAATAAATTAAAACAAAGAGAGATTATTGAGTTGGAAAGTGATAAAGACATAGAGATACGGTTTGAAGTAAAAAAAAAAAAAAAAAAAGAATAAGCAAAAAGAGGGAGTTATTGATTGAAATTAGATGCATAAAGCAACACTACTTTTGAAAAGAAAAAGAGAATGAGAAGTAATGAGTAAGAAACAAAGAAACTTAAGATACACGAGAGATATATCAGAATAAGAGAAAGAGATAGAGAGAGGAGAGATGGGGATAAAACTGAACGGGAGAGAGTAGGGCATGGGGTGGGAAGGGAGAGAGAGAGGGGGGGGGGAGGAGAAGTGGAGAGGGAGAGATGGAGAAAGAAGCAAGATAAGAAATATCACCTTATACCATCTACACATAAAGCAAGGCATATTGAAGTAAATGTTACTGTATTGCATTTTCCATCCATCTACATCCGAAAGCCTTGGGTATGATTGGAGACATAACGGCGAGCGTTATCACGCAATTAAAACAATTTGGAGTTAGGCTATTATCTCTTTTTTTTCTTTCTCTCTCTTCCTATTCCCCCATCTCCCTCCTTCCTTCTCTCTCTTCTGGTTCTGTCTCACCCTCTATTTAATTCCCTTCTCTCCTCTCGTTCTCTCTCTCGCTATCTCACTCTGTCAGTCAACCAACACCCTAACCCATCTCTCTCCCTCCCACTCTCTTTTTATTTTAAGCGGTGGGTGGTTGTGACCCTTAATTCAAGTAAACTGCTTAGTCAAGGTATCAGTGATTTAATGGGTCCATGCTCCAAATCACCCCCATTGTAAATGGAAAACACACTAATATTTACGTTTTCCAATTAAGGTAACGACTTAAAGGCAGCTCCCTTAAATGGCAAATAAATGTGATATAAACAATTATTAGAGTTCACGGCTGGGTGAGATCATCATAGGGGCTGAGAGGGGAAGAAAGGAAAATCGATGTAAAAAGTATGAAAGTAGGCATATAATAAGTAATCAGTTATTGAGTTAGTCGACTGATTTG
This sequence comes from Lytechinus variegatus, assembly GCF_018143015.1. Classification (NCBI taxonomy): domain Eukaryota; kingdom Metazoa; phylum Echinodermata; class Echinoidea; order Temnopleuroida; family Toxopneustidae; genus Lytechinus; species Lytechinus variegatus. The sequence goes on from NC_054741.1 coordinate 58,465,601, forward strand.
TTATCTACAGCATTCGTTATCATAGACGTTATTCATTAGTTTCATCTGAAATTATAATTTGTTAATTAATATAATTTTTTTTTTGTTTGGTAACAATAGGTGGGCTTAGCTTCGTTTATTTTTTTCCATTTTCATTATTGCTGATATCGTTATTTATTGTTTTTCATTTACTTTTTTTTACTTTCTTTCAAAAAATGTTAATGGCGTTCTTTGCAATTACCAATGTGTGCGATTAAAAGAGAACGAAACTTTTTCACAGTACACCAAGAATCGCGACTCATTTTAATTGACAGTGGGATGTGAAACACAGGAAGTCCTTTTGCAAGTTGATTCCGAAATTCATCAGTTCTTCTACAAATTATTACAAACATTCAAAAGTTTCATTTTCTAAATCACAGACAGATGCATAATGCGGAAGTAATATCCTTCATTTAAGTCTACAAAACAAAAATATATTTTCAACTCAACCGAGAGAATATACATTCAAGTCAAATAAATGAAAATAAAGCTCAAGTGTTTGCAACGATATCGGTAAAAAAAATCAAGTTGCGATTGATACGTGGATTTTCATTAGATCGCACCCCTTTATGTAACGGGCTCCTCCTTGTAATACTATTACAATATTTCTAAAAGATATTCGGATCCCATGAACAGCACAATGCTAGATAAATGGAATCTTAGTCAAAATAACCAGTTTTCTCAAAGTTAACAATAATCCTAGAAGAACAATTATGTTCTAGTAGAAAAAAGTGGAGTATGTAGGAGCCGACCGCCAAGTCGACGTATTATTGTTCCTTGAAATCTATTTTTATCAGGCCCTTTTCAGGTACATACAAGAGGATAGGATGGACTGCGTCCTTTCGTTGCTTTTTATTTGCATACCAAAACGTCTTGTTTGTTTATCACCAGAGGGTGATTATTGCAATCCTCACTACTCAAATGTGGTTTTAAAAATGAATAATGGCAAGACCAACCGAAGGATGCATTTATCCACAGTTTTAAATAGATATATATCATGTACGTCCTCGACCAAGCATTCCCTTTGATTTTTTTCTTTTTCTTTTCCTTTGTTTTTTTATGTTGTCTTTTCCTTTTCCTATTTAAAAAAAGTAATAATTATTACTTGAATAAAAATCATAGGGCGGTCACCCCTTGACCCCTACGATGACTTCTGGCATGGGTTATAGAGGGTAGATAGAAAGAAGAGAGACTTTGGAAAAGAAATTATAAAGACATATAACCTTAAAAAGAGAGCCAGAAAGGTAAGAATATGAGAGAGGGGAGGGAGACTGGGGGGCGTTTCATGAAAGGACTTGTCGGACGTTTTATCCGACAAGTCCCATTTTATCCGACAGTTACCATAGGAAGAGTGCCTCTCAGCCAATCAAAATCATGGAAAGATGTCAGATCTGACAACTTGTCGGATGAAAATATTGATGAAACGCTCCCCAGTTTAAACAATTATTGATAGTTTAACATCTACCCTAGATCGATTAATGTCACAATGTAACCATTTGAAAGGTAGTGTTGTGACAAATATAAAAATTGAAATAGGGTTACCTTTATTAAATGACACATGGGTAGTCACATTGGCAAGGAGGGTGAGGAGGGCCAATGATCTCGTTATTCATGGGTTTATGAAATGTGACGTAATTCTTTTATTTTATCATATACCATGATCATGGTGGTTTCGGCTTTGTATATTTATTCATTTATTCATTTATTTATTTATTTATTGATCTATTTATTTGTTTATTCACTTATTTATTTATTCATTCATTCATTCATTCATTTATTTATCTATTTATTTGTTTATTCATTTATTCATTTACATTTTTTTCAACGGGATGCCATATTAACATAAAATTGCTCTCCCTTTGGGTCCTGCAACAATAAAAATATAATACACAGAAAAATTAACATGAGAAAATATAATACATAGAAAATAATAGTTGAGTTCAGAAATAAACAATACTATAATGAATTCATTATGATCCATTGACATTGAATTAACAAGATACCGTGTATACCCTTTTTTAAGATGAAAAACTGACAAGGTGAAGCATTTTAATTCATGGCTATCAGAGAGTCGTGATGACAATCAAAAGCTCAAAGTTCAGAGTGTATCGGAAAATTGAGTAAGCAGATTTAGATTGAAATAAAATACTTTGAATGAGCTTTTAACTATTCAGGGCATTTTGTAAAACACTTTGTGTGAATCTAAAAAAAAATCAAAATCTAATTTTTACGAAAGGTCTTACCGAGTGGCATCTAATACCGTTGACTAAGTTCACACAATCTAGAGGATTTACTCGGAAAGCAGGGTTGTGAATTATAACGAAATCAAGTCATAGATGTTTTTAAGATTAGTTGCAAATGTCAATGTATTTTGCTAGATCGGGGGCCAATTTTCTGCCTCTGTCCGTTGAGCACCACATGAACATTAAAGACCATAAAGTATATATATGTTAAAGGCGAAGACAAAGATTTGTATTATGATCTTGGCTTGGAGCGTGTTTGAAAATGAAATCCCATTCATCATGTTCATCGATTCACATTTGGAAACGAATGAATAATTGTGACAGCTTGGGCCTATTACTTTATTATTACTGATGGGCTACATCTGACAGCACGGTGCACCGCGGTGGTGCCAAATGCAAGATTAAGAATGAAATCAAACAAACACAAAGACATTGTCATTGATGAGAGTAACGCTAAACAATAACCATGTGATTATAAACATAAATTATGAAAATAAAATATTTTAATAAAATACATGGGCTATCAAGCAGAAAACGATACTATTGTGTTTTTACACAATTCTCCGAAAACGACGCCGGAAGGGACAACATTTTACACTGTACGTATGCCAGGGGTTTCCCCTCATTCACAAAATAATACCTTACATTATTTAGCGGCCGAGTTTCTTTGGGTGATTTACATCATTAATTTGATAATTTGATCAGGAAAAGACATTGCGTGAGTCGTGGACGAGTGCAATCAATTCTGCCCTCTTATTGTATATTTTTTAGGGATTACCCCTTCCTCTTTTTATCCCCCCCCCCTTTCTCCCATCCTCTCTCTCTCTCCTTCACTCTCTTTTCCTTTTCTTATAATTTTCCTCCCATTCCCCCACCACATGTCTACTCGACACCTTTTACCATTATATCCTATCTTCAACACGCATGTGCTAATGATGGATATGTACAGCATACGTCATAATTCCTACACGAATATCTGGCGTAACTTCCCCTTCTGCGTCGCGTCATTATCGTAATTGAGGGATATAACAATATACTGTGGTAGAGCTAGACTTTTCTTTCAAAAGGGGAGGATATAAGCGGGGTAGTAGCGTGGTGCTCTACAAGTTCTCTTTCTTTGTCTAATCAAAATAAATACATACGAAAAATAGCTAAAAGAAATGAACATAACGCGTTAATCAGGTAATGTGTTGCTTTTCTCTCCTTTTAGTCCTAACACATCCGGCGGAATGGAGTGGGGGTCCTTGGCGACACTCTACTCTCCGAGCTTCTGAATATGATTATGTCAGCTGCTGTTTTTGTGACGTAGTAAAGTTACTGGAGCACGTGACATCATGGTCCAAATCTCAAGAGACTGAATCAGTCAGTTCGAGTAAGAGTCAAACTCTTAAAGAGAATACCCTTCTAAACGCAAAGCCTGGTGAGAGAAGCCTCTCATTTTGTATCAGGTTCATGAATATTTTGGGGAAAAAAATCATTTAAACAGAATCTAGCAAGCGGCTCTCATCTATACAATCTTTGTTTCTTGTAATTGATTGTTACTTTTTTAAAATGAATATCTAGTTCACAAGGTACAGATAGATAGGCCTAAATTATAGGTGTTAAAAATCCATACAAATACACTACGAGCATGCAGGCGCGGATCTTGTTTGTTGGCTTGTCAAAGTGTTCCCTGCGAGTGGTGGTGACAATTTTGTGTGTGTCTTGTATCATTATTTTAAAGCGTTTATCTCCTCTGGTAAAACGGGGATCCTCCCTTGATTACGATTTTAAAATATCACCTATTTTCTCTTCAAATAATTATCAAAACTTACTAAGAATTACAACGAAATAAGTTCAGAACATCAATCTGTATCGAATCAGACGTTCACAAAAAGGCACAAATAAGTTGCCTTTATCAACACAAATTTCATTTAATTCATATATTTATCTGTTTATTTTCACTATGAGTGGAGCACCATTTTCAGCTAAAAGTTGTTCTTCTTATTAATTCCCGATCAATGTTAAACTTCCAAACATTGAATTTTGATTTGTCACGAATTGAGGTTAAGGTTTCGTCTACTCTGCACCTGCAACCCCATAATTAATGGTGCTCTTTTATACGTGGCCGTTTCTGTATGAGTATAAAATGTTACTCAAATAATTAGCAACTTCAAACTTTTGCGCGCATGCTCATGACATAAAAATTGGATGAGCTACTCGCATGTGACGTCACAAAATTAGTCTTTATAAACCCCTTTTCTCTAATATTCTTTGATGACTTTTGCCCAAACCTTCATCATCATGTATTCATGTTTCATTAAATATCGACTTGACGTCAGGCTGTACTTCTCAGAATATTTTGCTCATTCGTGTGCAATGGGGGGAAAAATGTTTAATTTCTTCTGTGAATTTTCCTATTATGCCTTATGTTTCACTCACTAACTAAACGAATGGATGGTTCTGAATATGCCATTTTCCTTACAAAATTTAATCTGATTTTGAGTTTTAGGCCTAAGTACTAGAAAACCGTATGATTGTTTTTAAAACAAAACATATCAATAGAACATTAAAGATGATTCCAAAGTCAAGAACCTATGAATAAAGGGGTCATGGGCATTGAGGTCATCGAGGTTTATTTTAAGCGGCATCAAGAGATCGTTTGCGAGAAAATAGTTAATTTCGCATCAATCCATGTCGTTACTCGTTGAATACATACAAGGATTTTGCTAATGCATTAGAAGCACATTTAATAATTCACGTTAACAACCCAAGACGAGATTTTATGTGACTTTTTAATGCATTCTATCTTCCCTTCGTCGCGTTCTCAACGAAAGAGACATAACAGTAAATCCCAGTCAATTACGCCTACTTGAGCGTCGTGTAAGGGAAATCGTTAAACACATTCTCATCGGAGGCCTGTGGTAGCAGCAAAAACGCGGTAATTTATGAAAGAACTGTGGTTTATTAGTACTTGGAAGGGACATTTATTGATGTCGGTTGTAAAAGGAAGACAGTATATCTCATTTAAGAGCGTGCTGTTTGTTTCAATCGTGCATGAAAGTAACAACACGGATGTATTTGGAAGGTATAGGGGATGAGGGGCGGGGGAAGAAGAAGAACGAGGAAAACCTACCCTGAAAGGGTTTATCATTCTAATCTTATTGGAAAAATCGGGTAGTTTCTTACATCAATAATCACAGCTCAATTCATATATTTTCCGGGGCTTTTTTCTAAGGAGGTTTGACAGAGAAATTTGGCAAGCCCATCCCCCCCCCCCCCCTCCAAAAAAGGGGCCTTCGCTACAAACTAAAGATCTGTTGAGTTGATTTGACAAGCCCCAAAATAAATGAATGCATAAATAAATGCGTGAATAAATAAATAATCATAAATAAATAAATGAATATATAAATAAATAATGAATAAATAAATGAAAAACTCTACCAAAGGAAGGTCATTTAGGTACCAAAAATTGTGTTTACAAGCCCCCCCCCCAAAAGAAAAAAAATAAATGAATAAAATAAATCACTATAACATGAAGGTAATTTGGAGATGGCTTCAAACGGGTCATTATAATTTCTCTACTTGGCAGCCCAATGGAGGGGGGAGGTAAACTCCCTAGCTCCCCATAGATCTGCCACCGATTTGGTATCTACAGTGTCTTTCCTGTATCATATATACTTAACAAACAAACAAACAAGAAGAAGGAAAAGACAAACAGGGGTTGAAGGGAATGCTCTTTTGCTTCATTCTTCATTTATTGGGGAACGTAGTTCCTCCTCGTATAGACCTCCTTGTATATACATAAACATGGCCTGCCCCCATAGAATGTTCCAATTGAATGGCGTGTGATAAAAACAGGGTCTTTAGTTCCATCAACAGAACTCGCCGGCACCTACTCTTCAAACTCATGGAGACATTCTGTCTGAGCAGCGCGTGTGAGCAGGCAAGGAAAATAGCTACTGGCAGGCCGTAGTCATGAAACTAGAAAGGAATGGGATGAAGCGGGAGACAGCCAGAAAGAGAGAAGAAGAGAGAAAGACAGAGAGAGATGTAGATTTTACAGAAGAGTGTGGGTATAGGAGATGATTTGGGTAGGGGAAAATGTCACACCGAGGCACCCCGTGTGTAACGTCTAAAGGTCTGGTTTTTGTGAATCTGCGCGTTTGCTGAAACGTGAGCCATCCGTCTACACAGGGGAAGGTGGATGTACTTAATTTGGGCGAATTCTGTGGGGGAAATTTCGTCCGGACGGTCATCTTCGGTTCCCAGGCTTCTTCGTCTTCTCATACCTGGGATAGAAACGTGATGTTCCGATGTAAATATTCGCAAATAGTGCACATTTTGAAGGATAAACACCTTGAAGCGTGTGTTTTCTTTGATATCTCATAATAGATCTTCGAGGTAGCCTTCAAAGTCGATATACATTGCAAGAAACGCTTCTGAAATTATATTGGTATTGAACTTTTCCGTCCATGCGAACCTAATGCTCGGGGTTTGTAAAGTACCTGTTATAGAAAGCAATATCGAAATCGGATGAAAACTGGTATACGTCATCATGGTGTACCTGTAATAAATGACATTCTTCTTTCTTAAGAGAACACAAGCTTACTGTATATGCTTGCTGCAAAGAAACGCAGTGTTTAGCAGTGTGTGTTCAGAATGTGTTCATAGTGTGGAACAGAATGTGAAATCATCTTCACACTTCCAACAGAACAGTGTGAATCTTATTGTTACATAACACATAATATGAACATACTGTGAGGCACTGTGATGATCTATCCAGTATCATATCTCACTTTACTAGGCCCGGTCCAACACATTCTCAGACCGGTGTCTGTACTAATTTTATTCACATGAGTTAAGTTGTATATGCTGTATTTTGTGTGAGGGTGTGCGTGTGTGTGAGGATGGGTAAGGGTGTTTGTGTGTGTTAGAGTGTATGAAAATATAGGCAAGGTTTCAACCATTTTTATAACTGATTTCATTGTTTCTCCTTTAAGTTATATATGATTTATGCTGGTATTAAGTTAGTGAAAAATGTCCAAATATGAAATGTAAAATATTATGTGTTTTGAAATGTTAAATTGAAATGTTATATATTTTTGTTCATGGAATCAGAATAAAACAATATGGAAAAAAAAAAGTGTTCCTTGATAGTAGCACGTATAGTGTATCCCTTGTGTGAAGAAAAAAGAAATCCAAAAGATCTACACACTATGTTGATATCTAAAGGAGATATGAAATCTATTATGGAGTGCACCAAACCAAAGATTGCCTCCGAAGGGGACTGTCCAATTGGAACAAAGACTCTCTAAACATGAAAGAAGTGTAAAATTCAAGGGGATGCACCAGGAAGTGGGGGACAGGTGCAGGAGCGGTTCCAGCATTTACCAGATAGGAAGGGGTCGCTATTGCACTAAAAATAAAAGAAAACAGAAAGGGTAAATCGGGGGGGAGCAAAGGCTCGTAAGGCTCAATGGATCCACGCTTGGAAAAATGTTAATTTCATATATTTTTATCATCGAAAGCATCGTCGATAACGATTTTTTTGTTATCTTATCTTGAAAATTTCTGCGGGGATATTGGCTTGAAGATAAGTATAGTGAACGACACAATATACGTGCCATCTTAAAGTCAAATCTATCAAATATTTCAATGTTTCAAATATTTTTGACAAAAAAGAAAACTGGGACATTTTTTCGTGACAGTTCTTGGAAAGGTCATCCCATGTTAATGAAGTTTCATTAGCGACAGTTTATGGTGCTATGAAAATATCACTCTCAGATTTAATGAAATCGAGTGTTGCTTTTATAAATAATCAGCACAGAAAATAAAAGGGCCAATTTCTTGGGCGATATTATTCTAGGGTGAGGTATTCTATCAGTATGACATAACTATAACACTGCCTCCGGAGAACATGAAGATTTATATTGTGTGGGTGTGTCTATTGTTTCTCTTTATATCTCTCCCCTCTCTCTTCGGCATCACTCGTTCTCTTTCATTTTCTCTCTCAAACCTCTCCCTCTTTTTCAACTGTTCCTTTGCCCATATATTTTTTCTCTCTCTCACTTGTCTCTTTTAGTTCTTTATCATGTTAAGCTCTCTCCCTCCTCCTCCCTCTCCCGTTACCATTGTTACCTTCCATATCGTCCTCACTCTCTCCTCTATATGTTTATCTCAATCTCTCTCTCTCTTTCCCCTCTATGACTTTCTCTTTCCCCCTCTCTCCTACCTACAACGTTTTTTTCGCATTACTGGATTCTTAGAAAACGATATTTTGACATTATGGCGAGTGGATGATGTGATCATTTAATGACCTTCACTTTTCCAAATGTGAATAGGTGACAGATGAAAGTTGTGCAACCTCATTGGACTGGTTATGAGCATGAAACCTATAAACATTTAACAAGTTAATGTTCAAAAGATTTATTATTTCAAAGTTTCTGATTAAATATTAAATTCTAATAGCATCTACACTCTAAAAAATATTGGGTGAAAATGCTCCATGAGGGTAATTATGTGTCCAACCAAAATTTGGCATGTTTACCAGTGTGATGACAATCTTGCCCATTCTTAAGTAATTGCTGCTTATTTTTTTTTAATCATAATTGGACAATAATGATTCCTGCAATGGAAAAAATACTGCCCCAAATGTGTTGGACACATAATTACTCTCATGCACTCTAAAAAACAGAAATGTTAACATTTGAAAGGTTGGAGGGGTGACAACATTTTCTAAATGTTGCATTTACCACTTTAAATGGTTCTACCCAACACTTAAAATGTTGGATTCAGCTTTATACAAGGTTGGATGTAACATTTGGAAAAAGGTTGTCACTCCTCCAACCTTTCATATGTTGATTTAACATTCGAATTTTTAGAGTGTGCTGGTTAAATTTTTGCCCAATGTATATTTTTTTACAGTGTAGCAAATTTACTTCCGAGTGTTTGGGGGTGTACTTTCGATAATCATCATGTGCTAAGCAGCTGCAATGAGTACTTACTCACTAGTTATCAAGATAAACAAGGAATCTTTTTATGTGAATGCATCATTTTTCCAGGTTCTAATTTATGTACGGGCCCATTAGTAACTACCTTTGTCGGCGATTTTCAATGTTCTCATTTTTCTTTTAATTATCTTCAATATTTCATAACCAGTTTGACTAATTTCAATATCTTTCCAAGTATCCACCCGGTTTATTTCAGTTATATTCCAGTGTCAAATATGGATTGCAAAACAATTTAAATAAAGTGATGATATATTCTTCTTTTATAAAATAATTATAATGACTTATGAAACGAATTCCGTTAGATCCTAAAATCACCTCATTTTGGCAAACCGAGTGGATTGGTTTTATTGTTGCTACCTCTGGCTCGAAAACGGAGAATATCTGTTGTCATGATCTTGATACTTTTTATTGAAAATACGTTTTTTATTTTAATTTACATGAATTTTTTTTCTCGGGATTATAACCTATAATGTAACTTTAAACACGTTCCCAGATATTTTCAGTCCCACGTTCAGATTGCAAAATGAAGAGAAACTTCAAGCTTGTCATGAAATCAAAACGTATCACCACCGAAAGGGGAGGCTAATTCATAATGTTCTCCTTCCATCTTACCCCAGGCGGAATAAAACCCAGTATCATATCATTTCGGACGTAAGCTGGAATTAACCGTGGACGTACCAAGGTTATGTCCACGGGGAGGGGGGAGGAAGTGGTTGAAAAACAAGTGAAATTGAAAGAAGCTGGGTGCATTGTCAATCTCCTTGTTTCATATCGCTTCGCCAATTGAAGAAATAGGGGCAATGCATAGGGCTTGTGTTCCCAAGATCCCCGGTAGCTATGACATTTGGCCGGGAAAGGACCTTGGAATGGCTGGATAAGGGGTCAGAGTCTTCGGAGAATCGGTATTGTATACTAGATGAAATAAGGGAATTCGTCCAGCAACGGGGGAGGGGGAGGGAATTGAAAATGGAGGCTACATAATGCCATAGTCATACTCATATCGACGAAACCAACTCCAGGGCCCCGTCTTACAAAGAGTTACGATTGATCTGATCATTCACAAGTATGGAAAGCCAGCAACGTTAACATCTAAATGCATGTTTGTTCGAAACGCTTTCTAGGTGTGTGTATATAATCATACAAACACTTTTTTTTAATTCAGTGTGCTTATCTTTGTTTACAAAGAACATCATGCAAATTTGCTTGCGAAAAAATATGACATTGTTGGATTTCCATAGAGTTTAAGATGGTCGGGTCAATCGTAACTCTACGTAACACAGGCCCCAGACCGACCAAAAATAATAACCTCATTGCCAATGACAGACCGTTGGTTGGTTTGAGTCAGTTTCTTTGGTGTGACAGTAGCCTGATGCTGGAATCAATTTCTTCATATAATTTCGTTTTCCTGTCACACTCAACTGTTTTCTTTGCTGTTAAGGCATATAACATAGGCCCTATACAATATTTTACGTTGAGTGTCCCTATTACTTTTCTGAATACAATATGAAAGAATGTGAGAACAAAGCAATATTTCAATGTAATGATAAACCTAGAGAGAATTTCATCCATATTTGACAAGCTGTCAGATCCGACAACTTTCCTTGATGTTTATTGGCTGAGAAGCATAGTTTCTATAGTAAATCTCGGATAAAATAGGACACATGCAAATCTAAATTGGTAATATCGTTGCAAAAGAAACGAAGTATCATAATTCAATACAAAATACAAAAAATCAACAACTCATCATTACAATCACTACCACCACCATCATCTTCATCATCATCACCACCACCACCGCCATCATCATCATCATCACCACCACCACCATCAAAAAAGGATAACAAATTAACGAAAAAGAGACAAATTAAAATGTTAAAATAAATGAAGGATTAAGATTTGAAACAAGATGCATAAAGGATCTAAAATCAATAAACTGGCAACTGACAGTCCCAGATATGCACAAAGGTAGTAAATGGATGGGCATAGATGCTGAAGGAGATGGGATCGATAGTGATTTGAACTTTAGAAGATGGGGAAAAACCGGTAAAAAGACAAGTAGCACGATCAACAAATACCACGATTAAATCCAGTTTTCTCTACTAAGAAAGATTGGGATACGTGGAAGAGGAGAGCGGATGGTATTTGAAAAAAGGAGTCAGATTTAGAGGGATAGAAGGATAAAGAATAAGACAAATCCCACGGCCTTCGTGGGGCTTTAATGCACGGCTCATGGCCACGAGCACATCGCGAATTCTCGGCTATGAAAATACCAGAAATGGGTCATGTGATTGAATGATCAACGTGTGATATGATTGGGCAGATGAGTGTCACGTGATGGTGTATTGGAAAGTGGCGCCGTGAGAGAGAGAAAGAGAGGGAGATGGGGTTTATAGCGGTATACCGGTGAGTGATACGTGCACGTCAGGGATGACTTTATTTATCTTCCAAGTTTACGCATACAGACATGAAGATGATTTCAGTGGTCAGTGATAGTGGAGAAATGGGTACAAAGTCATGTACAATGTTTAGATTGATAATGAAACTTCAAGTTTGTTTGGGTTTCTGACCGTTTGATCAAATTAATCACATTCATCATTTACTAGTATGCCAAAACCTACTGATCTTTATTTTTTTTTTCTCTTTTGGATTTATCAGTGTTGTAGCCCAAGGTTTCTACCTTCGATATATCTGCATTATATGACTCTAGAATGGCATGTCAGGGTTCGCATGCCTTTTGGACCACAAAAAATGCTAAATTCACAAGCCCTGACTCACATGTTATTCTGTTTTATCTCATCCTGTACATTTCATGAATTATGTTACTTGTCATGCATAATAATTAAATCCAACCCAATCCAAAGATTATTTAAAATAGCGCCTTTTCCTTTCAGTTACAAAGCGTTGAGCACACACTAGTCCATGTTTGGGCCACAAAAGCAATAATTAAACACCTCAGAATGGTCAGCTTAGTCCATGCCATTCAAGATCCTTTTCAGCCAAATAATGATGATGATGATGACTAATTAGGAATTAGGCAAACTTATAAAGAGGATAGGTAGTGAATATACCGAAAGGTCATTAGAAAAAAAACTGTCGTAAACAAATTTGTTGTTGACAAATCCGATCAGATGATGCTGAATGAGGCCACAAAATGACAATGAGATTTAAAAAAAAAAACAATCCCACCGCAAAACGATTTCTTGCACATGCTTCCCCGTACACAAAAATGAGTTCTATTTCAAATATTACCTCTTCATTTTTCAAAGATTTCGTGAACGTCACTAGAATCCAGAAGAAGCAGATAACAAAATAGACAATGTGAAATCCATCTAAATTATGCTACTTTAAGATACTTTATGCATTTAAGGGAGCCGCGAATTCAATACGGAAAGAGGAAAATGCATTTGGCATTTAGAAAGGAAATTTGACGATCCAGGGTGTAGTTTAGGGTTAGACATTATTCAAGCAAAGGATAAGACGGGAGGATGGAGGATAAAAGAGAGATGACTACATAAAAGGAGAGACAAAGGGGGAGAGGTAGACAGTCATGTTTAAACATGATACAGAGAAAAAAATGGAGAGAGAGGGAGAGAGAAAGAGACAAGAGATAAATAGATTCAGAAAAGGTGTGTGAGAGACAGACATACAAACAACCAGAGAGAGGGAGAGAGAGAAACAGAGAGAGAGGGGGAGAGTTGAGGTGCAGAGAGTGCAGACAGTGCCAATAGAAAGGATTGTTAAATCGGCTGCAGATAAATAGAAAGGAATGGAAAGAGTTAATAAAAGAACGAAAGCAATAGAGGGAGAGGGAGTATACAAATATAAAAGAAGGGGAGTAAGAAAAAGAATGGATGTGGATGGGAGAGAAAGGACGAGAGATCAGAGGAACAGGAGGAAGAAAGAAAAAAAGAAAATGGACTTTTCCAAATTGCTTTGGCCTTTTCCTGTCCGGCCGAAAAAAGGGCAGAAAACGCCAATTTGTCGACGCCATAAATCGTTGTAAAGACTCTTCTCTTTGCGCAAGTCGATATCTGGGAATGAAATGTGAGAGAGCGGCACGGAAGCACGACTATTCAGGGGCATGAGGCATTACCCAAAATACCTTTTCGCTTTGCGGACACCCTTTCACTCCATGGCGCCAATGTGGCTGGCTCGAAATGGCGCCGCACTGCAACGCAAACCTCCCCGTACAGTGTTTGAGCTGAGCCGTGGGTGAGTTACTTGCAGTGGAAGAGTGAGGTTGGAGCGGTGACCGGGAGCCGTGAGATGGCGGGATGTTTAGGGAAACGGAGCGGAGGAGGGATGGGAGGGAAATAGCAGGGAGATGGCGACTGTAAGACGGCTGCTGGAACATCTGGGAATATGGGCCAGAGTTGAATTCAATTTTTACGCCGGTGACTTTTACTTGGAAAGTAGAGTGTGTGTGTGTGAGAAAGAAAGAGAGAGAGAGAGAGAGGGGGGGGGGGCGAAAGGAAGGTAGAGGAGAGGGCGGGGAGGGAGAGAGGAGAATGTGCTACATATGAAATATGATAATTAATATTTACAATTCAGAATGAAAGTTTTAGAATCCTCAAAATAAAACACTTGATTTTTTTTATTTATACTTTTAAGGAGATATAAAAGATGCTATAGACAAATTTAAGAATATAATACTTTTACTCAATCTTACATACTGCAATCAAAGATACATGCCTAAAAGATCATTAAAAACTTGAAGTGTAGTTACTATTGAGACACTAATAGACGAGCGCTATTCAATCATGAAACCTAATTCATGTAATTGGTAAAAAACAATAGATAAAATGATAAATAGAAAAAGAAAACGAGTGAGTGGGGGAACAAGAAAGAGAATGAGTGAGACAAGACGAAATAGGGGAGGACGGATAAAGAGACAAAAGAGATAATTAAGAGTTTAGTTGCAACTGAGGCAAAGGGGTTAGGTCCACTTTGGACCATTCCGAAAAAAAACATGTTTTTTATTCGCACTTATTGCTTTTGAGAAAAAAAATCGTCGTGATGTACTACCCTATCATGTGAACATAAAATTGGATATAAAAGAAATCTACCTGTCTTCAATTTTTTCTATGTATTTTTTAAAGAAATCATTATTGTCGACCTAACTCCTTTTGCAAGTAAATTTAAATGAATCCAATCTCTTTTGATTAAAAAAGTGATTTTTCTTTGCCCCTTCCATTCACATTTTCATTTGAATTTCACATTTTATTTGATATCATCAGAGTGACTAAAAATTTAGAGGTTTAGAGACACAAAACAATGAAAAATGGACCTAACCCCTTTTAACAAATGTGTTCTTCAGAAGAGTTTGGTTGCAAAAGGGGTTAGGTCCACTCCAAGAAAATCATTTTTTTATTCTCCCATATTGCAATATTCTTATGCGAAACTGAATTTTAATGATACCCTACCATGAGAATAAAAATTGGGTATAAAAGAAATCTACCTGTCTTCATATTTTTTTAGGATATTCTTTTCCAAAAAATCTGTGTTGACCTTTTGAAACTAAACTGAAATGGACCTAACCCCTTTTGAAAAAAATGTGATTTTTCTTTGCTTTCTTTTTTTAATAGGAATTTCAACTTTTCTTTGGTATCATCTTATGGAGCTACTAAAAATCTATATTACATTGAGACATAAAAATCAAATTTGATGAAAAATGGATCAAACCTCTTTGGCAAGTGAGCTATTTTATAAAGGCAGAGGTAGACAGCAAGTATTTAAGTGTGCGGTGTGAGGATAAGGGAGTGTGCGTGTGCGTGACAGTGTCTGTGAGTGTAGAGATAGAGAAAGGAACACTTGAAGTGTGTTCGTGTGTTCTGAGTTTGTGAAAAATGAGTAAATGTGTTTGAGGGTGTGCATGTGTGATAAAGAGAGAGATATAGTGTGTGTGTTAGTATATGTGCGTTGTGTTGAGTGTTAAAGAGAGATGAATAAGATGAAAAGAGAGAAATGTGTGTGCATGTAGAGAGGGAGAGAGAGAGAAGGAGGAATAAAACGATGTGAGGTGTGAGAAAGTGTAAGTGAGTGTACAAGTAGGTGTCTTGAAAAGGTGTCGAATTTCGACAGGTATAAATGCTTTAGACCGCACCGTCATCAGTTACTTTTTCCGAAGTAATCACGAGGAATAATGATCATGCTCATATTGGGATCTGAAAGAATATACTGTATCACAGTATTTCACGCCATTTCTAAACTACGTCGAAATATACAGTACATAGGTAGGGCTTAAATTTTAATGAAGTTTACATTCATTTCTCCCCATTCAAGTAATACCAGTAATAATGGCATTTATGATTTTCTACGCTACAGTTTTAGGTCTAACAGGTGTCTAATCCTTTCTTATTCATTATCACATCTATTATTTGATCATGGTTTGTGTGTACATTTCCTTGTGTAATAAAGAATTACAAAAATTAATGCAGATTCCTTTAAAAAGGTGAAACCGAAACAGTTTTCAATTTAAAATTTGTTGATGGGATTCCAACTAAAAGAACACAAGGGGAGGGGGAGGGGTTAGCGGCGTGTGTAAGAAATTATTCTAAACATACTTCATTCTTTTCATGTATAAAACGTCTGATAACGCCACCAAATGCAGATTCAGGACAAACTCTTGAGGAGCAAGCTTAAAAGTTATGACATTAAATTGCTTAGCTGGATGTGTTTTATCTTATTCTTATTCTTACTCATGCTATGTCAAATTTGATTTGTGTGTGTGTGTGAAAGGTGGGATACTTTTGGTATATCCCACTTTCTTCTGCTCTTCAGCCAAACACATTCATTCCGTCTTTGAATCATAGTTACATAGATGAAAAAGAAAGCATGATCATACAAGATTATGTCACGCATCGAATAATGAAATAATGAAAAATAAATGTTTGAAAAATATAGATCCCGATCGATGGCAGCGGAGGAAAATAACTCACATAATCAAGACAAATCTGTCATGATTTTTCTTCAAAGTTCCCATCTTAAATTTCATCTCATTCTGCACCGTGATTTGTTGCTCAATACATGATTGAGCCCTGTCTATGTATATATGTATGAGTCATGGAAGAATGTTATCATTTCTTAGACATGATTTTGCATTATGCATGAGGCCCTGTCATTAAGAGATATGACATGTGGATTTTATTTGAAAGGTTTATTGACCCCTCGTATTTGGAGGACGCTGTGGAATCATAATGTGGACGGTTACGGATGCAGTTGAGTGCTAGTTATATAATACGTGATTCTTATGGTGGCCCTGAAGGGACATCGCATATAGACCAAATCGCGAATATTCACGACGAAATTGGCGACTAAATTCACGACGTCGCCAATTTCGTCGTGAATTTCAAATTCACGACGAAATTGGCGACGTCGTGAATTTCGTTGCCAATTTCGTCGTGAATATTCGCGATTTGGTCTACATGCGATGTCCCTTCAGGGGCACGATAGATTCTGAATAAAATCTAGTAGTAAGAGATCGAAAGATCAGTGATAAACTCTATTTGAAAAAACAAATATGAGAAGTGACTGGCTCGTCCTGCTGACAACAAAGTGGGTGTATGGGACGGCTCGTACACAGCAAAAACTGTGGTTTTAACCGGTGTACATAGAGGACCACACCAGTTATTCTACACTGGTATTAAATTTGTGGTGTTAGTTTTACACCTACAGGTGTTATTACAACACCTTTTGTTGTTACATTTACACTCTTTAGTGTTATGTGTAATCTCGAGGGTGTAATTTTAACACCTCAGGGTGTGGTCCTCTATTAACACCAATTGGTGTCAGTTTTAACACCGCAGTTTTTACAGTGTACCATAGAGAATGGTTGACATTAGAAGACGTTATGTGTCCCTTGTAAAGGATTACAAAAGGAACACGTTTTGACATCATCATGGTTTACATAAATTAAAGTTACATATTAATAATTATATAGCACCTAAAACCTTTTATCAGAAGCCTATAAGCTTTCTATAACAAATGCAGCCTGGCTTTAGCCGATCTACTGTTACGCGTCCTAGGTTTCAAGGAAAAAAATTCTCCCAGGTACCTATTTACCTATATTATTTACGTAGCTACATTAACGATATCAGTATTCCGCTACAAGTTTTTAAAGGTTTCATTCGTTAGTGGAGTAGATTGAACAATATTCTTATCTTTCTTATCTTAAGCTAAACAAACCACAGCTACTGGAAAATTTCCTCAAATTAACATTAAAAATTATATAAAATGGTGCATTTTCATGAACTAGGTTATATTCGAAAGCAATATAATCTGTATGCATTGAAATATACACTCTATAAAATATTGGGTAAAAGTGCTCCATGAGGAATAAAGTAATTAAGTAATTAAAGTAATTAATGCTTATTATTTAACCTTACTGGACAATATGCTTCCCGCATTAGGTAAAGTACTGCCCAAAATTGGTTGAACACATAATTACCCTCGTGGCGGTGAAAATTTAACCCAATATTTTTTACAGTGTACAATACAGTACAGTCGCACTCAGAACATTGTTCATAGAAACATTTGCAAAAAGTACATCTCATCTAATTAGCTGATTGGAATTAGCAGTCTTAGCGAAAATTCGCAGTAATATCACATTAAGACACATTCAACTGCAAATGAGCGTCATATACATCTTTCGCTCTGTTACCATCACTTTGTATTAGATTGCTTTAATTCATGCCAACAAAATGCAATATACAGAATTATCAATATCCATAGTAATCATTACAGAATTAGATTTTGGAACGAAAATATAAATCGAATTATAATTATGTTTCATTATCATAAACATTAACCTTCAAACAAAGCAAAATTAAAGGACATGATCATTATGGCTGAATGTTTTTCATTCGTTTAAATAATGAATGGTCCATGCCTGTACTTCATGACTTATTAATTAATTTTAATTATTTTTTCTTGGGGCTGATCGTATAACTTTCAATATCAGCAGATGGCTTTTATACACGTAATTTATTTGTTACTTTCATTCCTCAAACTTTTTTTTTATTTTTCAACATAATCAACCACAAATATTCACCAAGTTATCTGATATGTTTGTTAAGCTCCAATAATAATGTCTGACAAAGGTAATAATCACTGTTGATTTGGCATATTAGCAAATGCAAATGAAATATTGAACAGTAATATATATGTAATAAAAAAGTAGCAATATTAAATATAAATAATAAAAATAATGTGAGATTTAGGAAACGATTTTTTTTTCGATTATGTAGATTTATTGTGAAGTATGCCCTTGTTTCCACGATATAAACAATAGATGGTTGATTAGAGTTTTTCATTGTCTATTCCTACTGTACATGTATAACGTATTTGGTGAAAACCTATTTTCGTTCGAGACACAAACCTATTATCCATTGCTAATGAGATAAAAACCTTTTATTAGACATGGTATTCTACAACAATGGCGTCGCGTGGGTGAAGAGAGGCTTATGGGATTGATCATATTTTTATATCAAATTTGAAATATCAAGAATTGCACATACAAATTCAGCAATTCAGCATTGGAGTTAAACATCAATCCTCTTAACTTTAAGGGATACATTATACACCAAGTGTTGAAGTTAGGGAAGAGAGGGAAGGAGAGAGAGAGAGGTGGAGAGAGAAACGAGAGATTATGGGAGAATGTCAAGGCAAATTATAAAGTCAACGCATCATGACATTTCATAAATGTTCGAGTATTCCCTAGATGTTCTGCCCTGTATCCAAAACAGGAAGGGGAGAGAGAAAAGAGAAAGGAGTGAGGAGACGGGGGATATGTGAGCCAGAAACTGAAAGGGGGGAGGGAAATTATGAACGGGGGAGCGAAAGAGATATATAAAAAGGGTAGAAAGAGTTATCAGGATTGACATGAAAAAGGGTGAGGAAGAAGAAGAAGAAGGAGTAGGAGGATGAGTAGTAGGAGAAGTTTCATGCCTTAGAAAGACGATTTTTTTGGGTCAAATTGACCTTTTTTGAATGTATGCCTAGTTTCACATCTACCTTAGATTGTTATAAAAGATTGTCATTTCTTGATTACTCACTATCCCATAATGATATTCATTTAAAATAATTCCTATGGACCATAATGATGAATCTTGCTACGAGGTGTAGCGATTGCAATCAAAATAATGAAAGCATGAAAAATCAGTCGTTTACAGAAAAAAAGAGAGAGAAAGGAAAAACGTAATGAGCAAAGACGTAGGTTTTAATGGAAGTTTTGAAGGCACGAATGCTGGCACCCACTTTTAATCAAAGATGAATATCATTCCAGGTCTTGGAGGCTATACTTCGTGTAAAAAAAAGCAAATCAAAACTAATGAATAAAACTGACATAAAATAGTGATGGTTTATATTTTTCTCTGGTCAGATTAAGTCAGACATAAAAAGCAACAGATAACTTAAGAATCAAAATACAATCAGTCAATATTGTATATTGTTAGTCTTTTATCTGGCGACATGACAATGACAGAAACAGGTATTGCGAGGAATATAGAAAGGAGAACAAAGAATTGGACCCAATTATGCCAAATGCCACACACAGACAAACCCACCCTCCCACACAGAGAACTAATTTTCGACCCGATGTTCCTCTCAATATCATTTTGTCATGTAAAATTTTACGAAAATATGCTCTCTGTAGTCAGGTAAACAAATGCTATCCTAATTGTCGCGTGAGGCAATGTTGAGGGTGGAAAAGCCAAAATATATAAGGTTAAATTGTTGGAAAGAGAAAACATGTAAGAATGATTTACGGGAGAGGACAGCCTCTGGCCGCAAAGAGAGCGATCATCATACATAATTCTTCGTTATATCACACGCTTTGGCTCCTTTTGGTCAGATCTACACAGTATATCATATAACCTATGATTAATGCATTGACGGAAAAGGCAATATGATATTGACGGTAAGGTTTGAAACACTGTTGTTATTATTATCAGTAATAAAATGAAAAATGGAAAATACGTTTAGTAAATTAGGAATATTACGTTTTAATTCTTTATCTACAGAAGAAGGAATGTTTGATAATAATTGAAAGGAAAAAGCAAAAGTCCATGCATTGGCATGTGCTATACTTGGCGCCAAATAAAATGAAAATATCTACTTTTTAATATCTATAAAATTCATATTCATGTATCAATTGAGGCATTTATAAATGGCCTATTTATATTTCTGGCTTATACACAATTTTACAAATCTGATTTTAAAATGATTTAAAAGTAAGTAAAACTACCGTTTCAAGGTCCGGATGATAGAGTATAGAAAACGATTTAAAAGTAACATTTTCACATTAGAATTTTAAACAACATCCTTCAGTGTCAAAATGTCTTTCTTGAATTTAAGAATTTTAGCGAAGGCTTTAAATCAAAGTTCATAAATAACTGATTAATTGTTTATCTCCTATCGGTAATCATAACACGAGAATGCTCAAATCCAGTCTGTTAGAATAATTACAAATAACCCATGAAAATTTTGACGCCCACATGTACTTTATTTCGCTCCCATCGCGATCATAAATGAAAGCTAGCCGATAAACGGTGTGCTGTAATTTCATAGACACCAGAAGATAGCTCACGATCAAACGATACCGCGGCAAATTTACAGCGAACAGGGCAAGATTGAAAAGTAATTCTAGCTAATATGAGCTTTACGAGAGTGAATTCACACAGGCTTACTCTGTCAGGCTAAACAGGGTTGGCTTAAGTTGCCTTTCACTCTCAAGAGCTATGAATATTTGATGAATTAAGTATCATAGCTCGTAAACTGGGCTATCATCATTTCCCCTCTCTTACAAATGCATCTCGCTGATAGCCGCGTCGCCCGCCAGATAAGCGCAGCATTACGACACTGGTCTCTATCATCAATGATCTTTGCCGGATCTTTGCAAAGGTGATCGAAATTAAGCGAATATGAAATGACGTTTTTGAATAGGTGTGTTATGTAGGTGTATGCAAAATGGTCTAGGGATCCGATGGAAATTAGAATAGGTGCTTGGGGCGGGGATAAGGTTGTATTATCGCACAACAGTCATTTTACGGTATAAATTTTTCACCTCGGGTAATCGCAGCGTTATTAATATCGCAGGACTCCTCTACCTCCAGTCGCGTGGGAACAGTCACTAATGGAGCCATGCATGATATTGTTGTACAACGAGGAGAGATAAGGGAAAATGTTGAAATTGGATGACCGTGTGCAGCTTAGGCGTTGTGTGAATGTGATTTCTGGGTTAATTTGTAAGAGAGAGGGAAACGGGTCGGTGTACCGTGAGCGAGAGAGCATGGCCCACGGCCCGAAAAGGTCATTTCATATTTTAATTCAAATAAGAAATAATTCAATCATGGCTATGACTTCCATCTCTTCCTTCGCACGGAAGTCACTCGCTTTAAAATGTATTTAGGTTGGGCGTACACAACCGGAAACCACGCCACATTTTTAAGGGAAAGGGAAAGAGAGAGGGGGAAGAGGGCAAACATAGGTAAGAAAAAGATAGACATATTTACAGAGAGAGAGATGGTGGGGGAGAGAGAAAGAGAGAGAGAGAGGGGGGGGGGCTACTGATAGGCCTATACCGGGACTTATAATTAACACTTGGTGTAATTTCAGACCATTTAAGCTGAAGAAAGTTCATTTGAAAAAATAACAGTAACAACGCAGCTGCCTTTAAATAATATCAACGTTCATGTTGCAAAATACAAGCATTTCTGAACATGCCAAAGCGGCGGGGGAGGGGGATTTTTATTCTTGATTCATATCTCATTATATTGCCATCCATCGACCCTTCCTTGATACCAACATGATAGAGCCTCACCTATTACCTGTATCTCGCATTACCCTCTTTTGCTATACATTTTCCTCAACTGCTCTAACATCCAATAACCCCTTTTCTGTAAACGCATAAATTCTAAGCATATCAGTGAAAGCAACCTCCCTGTAGCGTAAATCAAATTCTACTATTTTTTTAATACATATAAAACAAAAATCAGATAGACGCAAGAGAACCGAATACTAATGACCGCAGAATTCCCGGCGAAGCACCATAATTGCCCCAATTTACAAATTCGAGCACGAAATGAGTTAGCAGGTGAATAATAAACATTGAGGTCACCGTCCCTTGACTAGGTAATGAACTTACTTGCACTATCTTGATGTTAATATAGTTTCATCAAAGTGATGGAGATATTGTTTTTCACCTTCGGTATTGTATCCGTTAGATTACTGATGAAAAAATTCACTTCATATGATAAATAACTGTACGAAGAAAACCAACGTAAAAGTGCCTGTTGATAGGATAAGGGGTCTAACTTTTTTGGTCTTCTCCTTCTTATCAGATCATTTTGTATATTCTGCCGTAACTGCATTCCCTTTTTTGTATTGGGAGGTATGATTTGAATTAATTTATCATTGAATTGATTTGAGACAATACTGTTTCTTGATATAAATATTCTTATTCTAGCCCTTTTTTCAAGAAATAAAAAAGAAACAGGAAAAGGGCACTGGCGTTAGATCAAGTAGCAAACTTATATTGTTCGAGGGGGGGGGGGTAAACTATCGAAAGTGAAAGTGGTAGCAACGGGACTGGCAACTGGAATGACCATTGTTTTTGTAGAGGTCTTTGAATACCTAAAAAGTAATTATGTAGTTGTGTCACTCCCACATGTATAAAGAGGAGGGGGGGTCTGGGTTATGTAAATCTACATCAGTATAATTATTAAATGAAAATAATGACGTCATCTTTATGTCGTCTTGCGACCCCCATCCATCAATATACCCTGGCGCCACCCTTGCGAAAAATTTATCTATCAATTATCAATATTGTGATTAATAAAGTGGGTCTCGAAATATAAAAGCACATTCTATGGACTGTGGTCAAAAGTACAGCGAGGGAAACAGAACTCAATAGACGCAGTATACACACTGATGTACTTACAGCATGGACAACGTTGATGGCGTTATCACAATTCACTTTCATTTGGAAAGTGAAATTGGTAGCTGGAATAAGCCATTGTCTTTTTAGAAGTCTTAAATACCTAAAACAGTAATAATGAAATAACATAGCGACATTCACAATAAAACTCTCTTTTTTTACAAAAGCCTCCAAGATTAATGAAAAATTGGGAAGAGAAGCATAAATGGTAATAGGCAGATGAATCGTAGCTGACTAATAATAATGTGGTTAATTATGAATATGATGAGTAGATACGTTATCAGAGTGTCAACTATGTCTTAATAGATTCATTAAACGTATTAGAAATTACTAAATGTCATTTTAGCTCCGTTGATTCTTAGAACAATCTTGTATATTCATCGTGACATTACTGACATGTTCCTCCAATGAAATATCCTTTCAAATTCAGATCAGTTGATTTGAGAGTGTGAATAATGCAAACCTCACTTCACTGTTAAAAAACCTGATTTTACAGAAAAAAGAAGATTTTGCAGAAAGCAATAACAGAATCATTCTGTAAATTCATAAAACAGGAATTTTCTGCAATTTAACAGAACAGGTCTGTTTAAAAAGGGGAAAATTGTGTTTTCTTTAAAGAAATTTGTAAGGTTCCATACACCAAATACCAATTAAGATTACGCAACCTGGTAAGAATCTAGATTACAGGTGTTCTCGAGACTCTTCTGCATGAACTTCTTTTATTTCAAGGATAAATTTTCTAACAGTGTACCGGCTCACACACAAGGGGCCTGTTGCATAAAAATTTGTCATAAAAAACTGTCGAAAATAAGCAAAAATACTGGCAAACAAATTTATGTCAGAGACATATAGCATAATTATTGAAAGACTCTCTGGCAAAAAAAGCCAGAGTTTTATTTTTATGCAACAGGCCTCAGGCAAAGAAAAAAAAATGACGGTGGAAAGCGTTGAACAACAGGTCTCATGACTTGACCCTCATTTCATCAACCAAGATTGCAACCATTCTCTTGCAACATTGCTGGACTGGGGTCTAAATATGAATGTCGCTTTTAAACTGACAGCATCTCCTCGTTCATGTGATTGGCTAAACGAATATGGGTGACAGGAATGAACAATCACAGAATTAATTGATTTAAGTTTTGCGAGAGAGGAGTCTTCAAAAGCCATCCTTCCACGCTGTCATTCTCAACAGTCCTCATCTTGACCAAAGACCCGGATGTTACATTTCACCATGGGATCCTCCATTTTAGGGGCCGTTTCACAAAGCTGTTCGTAAGTTAAGAGCGACTTTAAGAACGACTGGTGATCCTTTCTTGTGGTAAATGTTATGTTCATTGGTGATTACTTAGCGCGTAAGAAAGGTTCACCAGTCGTTCTTAAAGTCGCTCTTAACTTACGAACAGCTTTATGAAACACCCACCTGGAAGGGGGGGGGGGTCGAGTGACTCAAAGGTGACTCTAATTCATTTCTCTTTTAATGAGTAGGCCTATTGCATATTTCATGAAGAATCCACACGATAAGTTTTTTTTACCTTAATTTAATAAATATCATTCCTTTTCATCCATTGTCTTAAGCAAAATTTTACCTTGTGCGGTTGACAAAGAAATAGTTGTATGTATGTTAAGTTATGATATTTTTCTTTTAAAACGGGACAATGTATTCTATATCTCGCATGCTGGAAATCAAATATGAACTTGAAGCTGAACTTAGTTAAACATCCCAGAACGCTCTCTTTTAATATATCTCTTTATACTCTCCTCTTTCATTTTCTCGTTTCCTCCATTTGTTATCACTTAAAAAATACGGGGGTCGCCCCTGCCCCCCTTAACGCCGCCCCTGATCTTTCTCCTTTACATTTCTTTGGGGGGTAGAGTTGGATAATCCAGCAGGAGGGATGATTGATGTTTTGAGGTGGTAGGCTCTTAGAAAAAAAGCAGATGAAGGAAGAGGAGAGCGTGACCAAGTCACGAACAAGTGGCGAGGAGAGACCAGAGTCCCATGTCCATCGTCCTTAAAGCTCAACAAATCTCTGCACCTCTTCAACAAACTCAATCATACTAATGGCTTTCATTTTGGGCGTTACACATATCAGAAGGGGTGCAAGGGGTTGAGGAGGCCTGGGGAGGGGTGGCCATTCACGTACATGATCACGACGATGCCGTCATGATGATGATGGCGGTGGGGGGGGGGTTGAGATAGATGACCATTCATGTCGTTGATAATCATGATAAAAGCGTAATGATTTAAGTCAGCTGACGGTACAAAGTTGAGCATTCGCATCGTTTGATAAGAAAAGAAGAAAATCATGAAGAATCATATTTTTCAAAATAAAATCCAAATTGGATGGCTAATTTATCACCGAAAAAACCTAGTAAAATAATTATTTTCCAATTATTTCATATTTTGCGCGGAGTGGCAAATTTTGATTCTCTTGTTTTTGTTCCTTATATTATTTTATTATCTTTCTTATATTTTTTCTTTATCTATTTTTTTTTTACTTTAGTTTGGTAAAGATCGAGCATGCGATCTTAAACACATAGGAGTAATGCCGACAATTTATTTACGAATTACTTTAGTTTACTCTCTCCTCTTTCCTTTCTTTCTTTCTTCCTTTCTTTCTTTCTTTCTTTCTTTCTCTCTTTCTTTCTTTCTCTCTTTCTTTTTTTTCTCTTTTTCTTTCTTTCTTTCTTTCATTCTTTCTTTCTTTCTTCCTTTCTTTTTTTCTTTTTTTTATTTCTTTCTTTCTATCTTTTTTTTTCTTTCTTTCTTTCTTTCTTTCTTTCTTTCTTTCCTTCCTTCCTTCCTTCCTTCCTTCCTTCTTTCTTTCTTTCTTCCTTTCTTCCTTTCTATCCCCCTCTCACATCCTGTTCCCTTGTCTGTCTCCCTCGCTCTCTATCCTCTTCGTCTCGTACTCTTTACATCAATCTCTTTAAACACACATTTTCAACCTTCTTATTAATTTTAGTATTATACTAGTAAAATTAATTTTCTTCCACCAATCGATGCTTATTTCAGCGCCGGTATCTGTGAGGTAATGAAATTGGTTGGAATGACAAGTGGTAGGGGGTGAAAGTCCCCTTTGATTTTGCAAGTAGTAGGGGAAACAGAGGAGGGGTTAACCCCCCCCCCCCAAAAAAAAAAAGGAGGAAGACGAATACGGGGTATGAAAAAGAGAGAGAAATGACGTCATCTTTAAGTCATGTTGCCCCTATCAAACTACTTTGGCCCCATCCCCTTATGATACCATGGAGCAATTAACACAGCTGTTAATAGCTCCATGATGATACAGATCATGCCGAGTTTCCCCACACGCCTGGGCAGTACACTTTCATCATTTTTTTTTTCTCTCTCTCTGACTGCATGTAGGGTCCTCAATGAGTCAAGGTGTTACTTCAAAGTGAAATAAACACATACATTTTAATTGAGGCCATGTTAAAGCTCTATCATAATTCTCGTTAGTAAGTGTTGACAAAAAACATTTGATATTTTTACGAAAAGATCTATATAAAACCAGCGTTTCTTAACATCTAGACGAGCATCATGAAAAGGGGCTGTAATTACAGAAGGACGCGTTTCTTGATACCAATAATACATTT
This sequence comes from Lytechinus variegatus, assembly GCF_018143015.1. Taxonomy (NCBI): domain Eukaryota; kingdom Metazoa; phylum Echinodermata; class Echinoidea; order Temnopleuroida; family Toxopneustidae; genus Lytechinus; species Lytechinus variegatus. Next base: position 58,492,384 of record NC_054741.1, read on the forward strand.
CGTTAAATTCTTCACATTTTTTAAATCAAGAATATGAATACACTCCAAAAACACAGAAGAATTTTCCTAAATATTGGGTAGAAAGGGAACATTCATGTTTGATGGGTGATTTTTTTTACCCCATATTGGGCAAAATGCCTGTTTTAAGGGTAAATTTGACAAAATATTTCATATCATTTTAACCCCACCAACATGCATGTTCCCATTTTACCCAATATTGGGTAAACCTTTTTTTTTAGAATTTATGGCAAGCCGTAGTATCATTTATAAATGATACTACGGCTTGCCATAAATTCGTTAGCATGAAATGGCTTAGACTTTCAGCTGTGAACTGATTAAAAACGTCCAATAGAAAGTATCTTTGCATGTCAGTATGTGTTAGGGTTTATCCGCACACACACTTTTTTTTTGTTTTGAATGTTTTTATTCTGATTTCATGAACAAATAGTTACATAACATTTCAATTTAACATTTCAAATCATATATAATACTTTACACTTCATATTTTCACTTTTTTTCCACTAACTTAACAAAATCATGAGTCATATATATCTTTAAAAAAACAACAATGAAATCAGTTATTATAAAAATGCTTAAAGACCAAACTTCCCCCTCCCCCCACCACAAACACACCCAAACACACACACACACACCCAACACACCACTGCCCAGAAGATCTGCTCACACTCATTATAAATAAATCATGTTTAAAAGTACAAAACAATTCGATGAACAATTTTGAATATAACACACGTAACACCCACCCACTTTACGCACACACACACACCCTTGCATCATCACCCCTTTCAATATTTGGCGCCTAGCCATGCCTCCGTTTATTCCAATTTCCATCCGTGGTGTGCTGTGTACACAGTCGGGCTTTTTAGGGATTTCTTTTTGCTCCCATTTGCTTGCTCGATTCCATCACTTAGACAAATCTTGACAGAACCTGCATCTAACATTCGAGATGAATTATCTCGTCCTCTCTTAGAATGTTCAGAAAAATGACTTCAAACATGCCAAATCTAGGTCACACAAGTCGATAGCGAGATCGAATGGTCCACACACTAAACCCCGAGATTGGCGTACACTAGTCGAGTAACACGTTTGGAAGAGTTCATGTTAGTTCATTCGTTTAATATGAACATTAATACTCCTTTTATCTTTAGAAAGAAAAGGGAAATTTTATTCTTCAAAACGAGATATACAATGCTAATATAAAGAGCCAAAGCAGTTGAAATAAAGCAAAAAGGAAGGGGTTGTTTTGGAAGCGATGGACTAATATTAAAAGGTTGCGAGCGAGGATAGAGATTGAGCGTGTAAAAAATATAAATAAAAGTCAGATATATAAAATTAGATGAAATTTTGATGTTCAAAATACAATGATGTGACTACCACTTCTGTGTAGAAAGAAATGCATTTGTATCGTCTTCCCCTATATATACTGTATGGCCCGTATTCTGAAGTCGGGTTTAACTTAAACTAAGGTTTAAAGTTGTGGTTTAAGTATGGGAAGCCAAAAGTATCAAATTTTTTATTAAGTTGTATGTTTACTGTGCTCTTCCCTGATTCATCGATGGTGAATACAATCTTATACTTCCTACACAATTATGAATGATTTTAGAGCCGAATGAGCTGAAGTATGATCTCTCTATTGTTAATGATTATGTAACATTTGGCTGTCCATACTTAAACCACAACTTTAAACCTGAGTTTAAGTTAAACCCGACTTCACAATACGGGCCTATGAGAATAATCTAAAGAGATCAAAGAGTATTATATTCCCAAAAGTGGTGTTTTGAGTTCACAAGTCGTGTCAGATGGTAGGTCTTCATTTTAATAATATAATATAGCTAGGTATTTATATTGCGCACATATCCACCTTGTTAGGTGCTCAAGGCGATCCTATATTACCCGGCTAAGCTAGGCGTTCATAGCGCAAACAGCTTTTTAAGGAATTACTTCCTACCGGTACCCATTTACCTCACCTGGGTTGAGTGCAGCACACTGTGGATCAGTTTCTTTCTCGCCATGGCTGGGATTCGAACACACGACCCTCTGTGTCAAAGTCCGAAGACTAATCCACTGGGCCACAATGCTCCATTTTGTTAGATTCATGTCACAATAAGAATTACTTTATTATCTCAAGATGGCGTGTTTCACTTTTAAAAAATCTTGATGACACCCCCCCAAAAAAGATTTAGCAGAAAGCAAAAACAGAATCATTCTGTAAATTCATAAAACATAAATGTTTCTACAATTTAACAGAACAGGTCTGTTTAAAAAGGGAAAATGGTGTTTTATTTAAGGAAATTTTGTAAGGTTCCATACACCAAACACCAATTTTCTGCAATTTTACATGATATAATGTAAGATTACGCAATCTGGTAAGATTACAGTGTTCTCGAGACTCTGCTGCAGGAACTTCTTTTATTTTAAGGATAAATTTTCTAACAGTGTACATATATGTTTTCATAAGAAGCTGATGAGATTCTGAACGTTTAAATCATTTGATTTTTTTTGACAAATTTATTTAAAGCGATACACATTCAAAAATAAAAGTGTCAAATCGATTTTTCTGTCTGTCCTATCCCATTTTAGAGGCATTAGACTTATTATTGCCATATGCAGCAGGAATGACAAACAATAAAATTAAAAAAATAAAATCAAGTATATTATGCTTCCTAAAATAAAATAGCACACATCTCGTATTTACGGATTTCAACCGGAAAATAAAATGGAAATAGACAAACTGACTTGAGGTATTTACTTTTACAGGAGACTGTTACACCACTTAACCTCTTATGTAAATATGAAACACACGACATTAATTTCAAGTGCAGTTTGCTTTGTTTGTTTCTAGGCGCCGTATGCTTTAAGTGTCTAGTTATAAATATATATTAAAAATCAATGTTATTTTGGTAAATCATGAAAAACACAATCAAACCAAAATTTTCGACAAGAAGATAATAAATACGCACATTTTAATGACACTGCTTTTATGATAATTATAATGGAAAATAGAAATTCTTGAAGTTTGTGCTCGGTACACTTATAAGAAATTAGACATCCACCAACCAAAACATATAGGCCTAAAACTGAAAGGGAGTAAGGCTAATGAAATGAACACTTTGGTTTTTAGAAATATGACATCCAATCTCTTTGGATTTCGCGAAGGCATTTCTTGCACGACAGGAAAAATAAAAAAAAATATAGAAAAAAATACCCTGATGATTAATTTCTTAACCTATTTTTCTAAACAGCAATTAAGAATGAAAGAAAATATCTAAACAAATCTCATGTCCCCTTTATATTTGTCCACTGCACAATTATGATAATAAACATGTTTAGTTCTCAGCAGATCTAGAGGAATTTCTTTCTGTGAAGAAGTTTATTATTCTAGAATTTGGTGAAAATACATGAATCATTTGTGGAGTATATGACCGTAATAGAAGTCGGAACTAAAACAATTTACAAAATAATTCACAGCAATAAACAATCTTTATTCAATTTGATTGAGTGCTCGTCCGACTAGATAAGGATTCTTTTTTTCCAGTCTTAGAAATATAAAAGATTATGAATATAAGGAAAATTCATTCTTCTTCATACAGATACTTTTTAAATGTTTTAAGCATAGGCAGCGGAAGCGGGGGGGGGGGGTCCTGTCCCCTTTTATTTCAGGTGTGGGCGAACCCCCGCCTAAAATTTCTGTTGATAACCTTTTTTTTTTGTTTGTCGATGTTGTTTCCTGCGTCCCCCTTTAAAGTCAGGTGGACCCCCTAAAATTTTGGTTGATAACCCTTTTTTTTTTGCTTGTCCAATTTTTACCTGTGTCTATCCCAGAATTGCAGGTGGACCCCCCCCTAAATTTTTGGCTTCCGCCACCAATGGTTTAAAAACAAGAGACGTGATCCCTTTCTTTCAAGTAGACCTGGGCCTAATTTCACTAAACTTATCATAACATTACAACTACAAGCCACTTAAATTGTAATATCTGACTGTGACTGGCCGATAGCAAATTTGTCTTATATTTTCCATGTGCTGATGTAGCAAGGTCTTATGAAAGGGGGACCCATATCATCTTGTCCTCCATCTAAAGAATGATGAAGCATTAATTCTGATTGACAACATACGTCAGAGAGGGACTAAAATCTCAATAATAATCCAATCTGGATGGGGACACATCAGTATGACAACACGACTTTGTTTGTTGTGTCAATTTGCTCACATCACTAATTCGTGTAGTTTCCGCCTATTCCCCGCCACCTTACCTTACAGGCTAGCAGTGCAGCTTATATACCCGAGGATACGTGTGTTTATGAGTGTACAATATAGATTGCTAGTGGTCTGACCCTTTTATAAAACAATGCATTATTCAACACAGGAAATATAACAATATAAGTAGCACGTTAGCCATGTATTTTACAATAAAATAAATTTCCCATTTTATTCATTTAATAATTTACATAGTATATTGAGTAGGTCCTTATATTTCGAACTCTATTCCCCTTGTTGAATATCTATTTTATCTATCTTTCTATCTATCCATATTTCCATCCATATTTCCATCCACATTTCCATGATCCATCTATCTATCCATCGAACTATCTAAGAATCACGTTTCAGTTCGTATAGATTTATTTCATCTCTCCATTCATCTCTATTTCTTGCCTTTCTATACTTTCCATAATGATAATCATGGTAGGTAATAAAGTGACATTAAGACATCATATTTCGTTTATTTACAATACTAGTATTTGTGCTTATCCTAAACGCGAAAACATATTTCATGAATACTAAACCTTCGGAATTACGAAGTGTAACCATGAGATTCATATCAATGGGTGTCTGAGTATGGAGATAGATTATTACAACAGAGAAAAAAAGGAGACAAAATGGCATTCTGTCAATCTAGAATATAGGCCGAATTATAAAACATAATATACCATAATCCCCCCCCCCCCGACCTCTTTATGTGGATGACAGAATTTTCATCATCTTCCAATTACATATTCAGGTCATCGTGGAGCGACAAACTAATTACGAAACTAAAGGCAAAAGGATAGTGGAGACTATAGAAATTAGAAACAACAACTCGTGTATAGATTGCCATGGACAGCAAGCCAGGCAATATCAAAAGATATTCACCGACCCGGTCAATATAGTATCGGGCTGCCCGAATCGGGCATATTCATATTGAATAATAACTGGAGTAATGCTGATAATGCAGACTTTTTATTTTAATTCCAAGGCGATAGAAATAAATGACCCTCATTGTAGAGACGCCTTATACTCTTTTAAAATTCTCTCTCTTTTTACAAGGAGACAGGAGAGTGGGGAAGGGGGAGGGTTAATGACATTGTTTCGATAATATTTTGCAATCTTAGTCATCATTTTGGAATAAAAAACCTAATTAGCAATGTACTTTGAATAATAAATATTGTAAGTTGATTAAAAAAGTCATTGACTGGTATTCCTTCAATCACTAATTTTATTATTGATCAATTATAATTTATCAGTACTCAATAAAGGTCTATTTGTCTACAAAAAGCTATAATTTTATTTGTATGTATTTGTGTGTGTGTCGGAGGGTGGGTACTTAACACAATAAGCATAATTTCATGGCGTGCAGGATTGATCCAGGTGTTGATTAGTATAAACTGTAACTGTGACACACCAGGCCAATGGGGAAGAGAATGTGTGAGGAATACACAAAGTTATTGTTAACCATCGGGCTTTAAATTGAATGGGAGGAGGGGGGGGGGGGGGCTGGGTTGTGAGTTGCGTCCTTCCCTCTCCTATACTTAGGCCGCCAGTGGTCATGGATATGACTAAAATGAAAACCCTGACCGACTTGTACGTCCATTTACATTTTTCATTTAGCCTCTCGACAATGTTACCCATTTTGATTTGAAGATGGGCCTTACAAAATGAAACGGTAGTACAAGGAAAGCCGCACTGTTGATAAAAGCTGTTGGGCACAATAAATATAAATCCTTGTCATATTTTTGAGGGGTCTCCTATTCAAGATTGGGTATGTTGTTCGAGTAACCCAATTTCGGAGGGCAGTGACATTTACAAGCCTGAGTCATCAAACGAATGTTGCTCATGTGCGACAGAGAACATTGTTCTCTTTTCTCATTTCTTCCTGTTCCTATTTTCTTTGTCTTCCGCGACCCCCCCCCCCCCACCCCCATTTTTTTTTTTTTGCTTTTCGCATTCATATCGCCTTTCATATTATTCTTCCGTAAATAAGATAAAAACCCTCAAATGCTAGAAAAAAGCTCTCTGGATTATATTATATTGCATGAAATACGACTTGGCAAAGGTAGAATTGTGAGCTTCAATCGAACCCATATTTATCACCGCGCCCACAGCTGCCGCTTAAATTTTCGTTCTCTTCATTTTCATTGAAAAGTACAGTACGCGTTCATATAAATAAGAGCATATACCCAACAAGACATATAGAATTCAATAAGACAACATTAAACCATCCATCATTTTTATATCGCCAAAGCCTCTGTATTTTGACAGCAAAAACTATTTTAGTAATGTTTTAACAGGTTAATGGTCATTGTGCTAGATTTATGGTTTAAGTAATAACAGCTATATTTGGTTTATTGGCGCACATCCACATCTGATTTGGCAATAAAGACAAACAGTACTATTATTTAGCCAGCCCTTGCTGCAATCAAAAAGGAAAAATACCATCAATTGATTCAGCTAAAAAAAATGCCAAAAATTTAACGTCGTTTTTCTATCTTTCTATCTCTATCAGAGGCATTTTTTTTTCTTTTTGAAGAACTAAGTGATTTTCAAGTGCAAATTTTTAGAACATATCAGAATCAGATTCATATGTAACAATTATGTCCTTACAGCTCAAGATTATTAAAAATTCAAATCAATGTTAACTAATGCTTTTTAAGGTAAAATCCACCCTAGAAAAATGTTTTGAATCAATAGAGAAAAGTCAATCAAGCATAACGCTGAAAATTCCATTAAAACTGATGTAAAATAACAAAGTTATGACACTTTAAAATTTCGCTTATTTTTCACTAAACAATTATATGCACAGCTCGGTGATATGTAAATGGGTAAGTCGATGATGCCCCTCACTCACTTTTTTTTGAATCATACGATATTTCAATTATTACGGATTTAGCAATAATTACTGACTTGACAATGAGGGGAAAATGAAAATATTTCATATAATAAAATACAAAAGAAATAGTGAGTGGGTGATGTCATCAGACACCTCCTTTGCATACCGACCAGATGTGCAAATAACTGGGGGGGTTTTAATCAAGCGAAACTTTAAAATGTCATAACACCCTCTTAAATATTCTACTTCCGATTTTAATGAAATTTTCAGTATTGGGCTTGTTTGATTTTTCTTTTCTTATTCAAAACAACTTTTTGTTGTGGTGGACTTGTCCTTCAAACAAACCAATTAACGACAATGGCATTACCACTTAAAGAAAAACCTTTTAAATGAAAAATTGCATGGAAAAAAGGTAAAATGAAAGATATGCTTGGAAAGTGGTTATTATGCGGTTCTTTTTTACATCCACATTTTCTTATGAACGCATTTGAAACAATCTTTGATTGCATTAGTGAGTTTATCTTATGGGTATTTTCATATGGATTTTTTCTACAAGCATTCAGAATTCATTTATTTGTTTGTCTCTTGATTTGATTCCTCCATTCATTAACTCTATAAATCATTATTCAATTGTCATTCATTCATTTATCTATCCATTTATTTATCAATTTATTCACTCACTCACTCTCTCTACCATTGATTGCTTCATCCATCTGAATGTACGTTATGATTTGTAACATTATTCATTGAACCATACAAACATTTTTCCACTCCATTTTGTTCTCTCTCTCACTTATGGGCCCACTGTAACAATTTAAAACTTTCCAAAACATGAACACAGAACTCTACATGAAAAACAGATAATATACAAATTACACAAGGACTAATTATTTTGTAATTTATTCTATAAAATTCAGCTGCAAATGACTAAAGTCATCATATTCCATTCAACAAAACACAAAAAGAAGTGACACAAATAAACATTGCAAAGTTTCTTGGAAAATCTTTCAAATTTCGGTTGACAAAGTAATCAGAGGCACTTGTGATGTAAGATTAAATCCATCATATATAGTAGATCACACTTTATCACTTGCCCTCAACCTCTAACTCCCTTTCTTTTATTCATATTTCCTTGAATGGTATTTCTTAAAGAAAAGGAGATCTCAAATTATAATTTCTGAGTAAGGGCTTCTACAAATGATAATTTTGTTGGTAACGAATACAGTTCGCAAGAGTAGAAATAATTTAAAAGTGTATAAATAAGTTATTTTTGCAAAACGATAAATGAACATTCAACTTTTTTGTCCAACATTGAATAAAAATTAAACAAAATCATTGTCCTCTTTTCTCATATTGAGCTTCTATTCATATTTCAATCATTCATTTACAAAAGCAATTTACTAAAGCAATCAAATCTGAGCATCAAATACTGATTTGAAAATTGATCAGAAATGAAACATTTTTTTCCCATCATATATTTTCTTTTCAATTTTCTTTGTCTATGTGAAGTCATGCTATACCATATTCCAACTTACTTGTATGTACTGACACAAGAACCCCAAGATTTAGCCTGAATGTCATCTAGTGATGCCATATCCACTTTACTTCAACTAAGAAAATGAAAGACAGTGTAAATGTCAAAATATCTTGCTCAAGGTTTTTCTCTTGTCTCATCCTTATATTCTGGCTTGATAATAATAACTGCAGGCATAAATCATGCACTTCTGAAACCTATGGTTCCACATATATACCGTGTTTACACGCTCCATTGGCTCGCGGAGCAGAACTAAGAGTCAATGCAGAATCGAATAGTAGGATCAGAACCGCGAGCTGGTGCAAACACAACAATTTTTCTCTGTGTAAACACGAAGCCGAGTCTGCACCAGCAATTAACTGATTGCTCACCTGTTCACTTATTGTGACAACAATGCACATAGCATAAAATAAGCACAGATAGAATCCATTGATTTGTGTTTTGCCTTGCGAGCCAAGTCTGCATCACGAGCTGAGACAGCGTGTAAAAGACCGAAAATAGTAGGGGGGCATTCGATATTGTGTCCCCCCTACTATTTTGGGTAGGGGGGACACGTCTCCCCTGGGATTTCCGCCCATGAATTGTAGGCTTCATCTAACGTGGAAACTTATGAAATTACAGATATCACAGTGACTTTCTCCTCCTTTCTTCTGGGGTGAGACAGTATTGATGTTGCTTATGTGTAACAAGGGGTTGTAACATAACAGATTTTTCTTCTCCTTTTTCTGGTCTGTTTTGTTTTCTGTGGCCTGGGGAGTGTTTCATCAACATTTTTGTCCGACAAGTTGTCAGGTCTGACATCTTTCTCTGACTCTGATTGGCTGTGAGGCACTGTTACTATGGTAACTGTCGGATAAAATGGGACTTGTCGGATAAAACGTCCGACAAGTCCTTTCATGAAACGCTCCCCAGGCTTGTACCCCCCGGGGGGGGTACTCACATATATTGGTTGAACGGGGATGTGCCGCTTTGATGACCCCCCTTTTCTGACGTAATTTTCAGTTCTCTAGAAACTCAGAATGGCAAAATTTCAGTTCAGAAGCTGCTCAGCCCCGCTCGCAAGACCCCGTTATGAGACATCTCAGTTTCAAACCCTTTCGCAACTCCCTACATTATAACTGATAGTCGCTTTATGCATGGCTAGCGCAAGAACAGCGCTATTCCTACAGTGCCGCGATACTGTTCCGTAGACCCTGTTTTTCACACCAAGCAGTATATATTTAGTTCCAAAGAACCCATACTTTACCCTTTTAGTCAGTTCCTTAGACCCCCATTTCAGAGTTTTGAGAGGCACAAATCAAAAAATAATTTGAGTATCCCATCCCCCCCTTGCCCGGGGCCTAGTACCTTCCATTTATACCAAGCTCAAGCAAACATGGCTCACTTTTGTCACTGTACAAGATTATTCCCTTCATTTCTGCATACAGCCTATTTCACCATGACCACCCTGAGTCCTTAAGTCTAGGTACAAGTTCAACATTGTCTCTTTTTTTCTAGGTCTTGACTTACAGATTTGTCCATTTACATCATGTTCAAGCCAGCAAGGACCAGCTTTACTTCTGTGTGAGAAGGTCCAGTATCTCTCAATTATCATCTTCTTCCCCTTTCTATGTAACCTCAAGGGGGTGACCAACCCAAGGGTACAGATCGTGAAAGGCTGCAGATTCTACAAAACATCATCTTCCTCCCCCTCTCTATACAACCTAAAGGGGCAGACCAATCCTAGGGTACAGATCATGAAAGTGTCCAGATTCTACAAATCATCATCTTTTTCCTCTCTTTATGTCACCTCAAAGGGGTAGACTAAACCAAGTTACAGATCATGGAAAGATTAAGATTTCACTAATCATCATCTCCTTCCATCTTTCTATGTAACCTCAAGGGGTAGACCGACCACACGGGAACCGATCTCTCGAAAAGGACCAGCATTTACCAATCAAGATCAAGATTTCACTAATCACCATCTCCTTCTCTCTTTCTATGTAACCTCAAGGGGTAGACTGACCACAGGGTACAGATCTCGAAAAAGGACCAGAAATTTACCAATCACTATCTTTCTCCCGATATCTACACAACCAAAAGGATCAGACCAACCCTCGGTACCGATGGTGAAGCGCCAAGATTCTACCAGGCATCATCTTCCTCCCCTTCTCTATGTAACCTCAAGGGGTAGACCAGCCCTAAGGTACAGATCTGCAACATCCTGAAGACTCCTACTTGATTCCACACTCCAGACAACATCACCTCCCGAAAGCCAGCGGGGACCAGGGACCGGTATGGGCGATGCCCTCCGGACAGGGACATGGTTCGGAAGACAAGCTGAGTGTAGACAAAGATGAGGGAGAGTTTGGTAGGGAGGGCGGAGGGTTCTAAACACGTCGGTACGTTTGGAAGACAGGTTGGTTCCTCGATGACCTCCTCTAGGTAGGACTCTTCTTCCATCTCATTCTCTTCGTCATCCAGCATGTACTGAAGGGAGGAAAGCGAGATGATTAATATCGAACTTGGAAATAATTCATTAAAATTACTTTTTCATCAATATCATTATGATGATAATAATGACTATCATTATCATCATCATCATCATCATCACCACCACCACCACCATCATAAATGTAAAAACAAAAGTCACTTGGGTTTGTGGCATGTATGACAGATTTATAATTACATGGATATTAACCACACTTTACCAACCACACGATGTTTTAAAGGGAATACATGAGAGCATCAATTTATTTTACAATAGCTGATAATAAGTGCAAGACAAACATTTTGAGTATGTTTTTATTCAGTGCTATTTTGAGTATCAGTTATGTTCCATATAAAAGAAATAGATAACAGAATCAAAAGTAAAGTTGAAAAAAATCCAGGTGTTCCAATTTTTTGATGCTGTACGTAACACCTCAAGATTATTATTGATTGGGGGTAAACTATTCTTTCATACATTCCAGACAATGAGTCTCTAGAGGTTTGTTTTGTCCCCCTTTCTAATTTATTTATTTATATATCTTATTTATTCATTACTATTATTTTCTTTTTATTCATTTATTTTAATTTTTTTTTTTTTGGGGGGGGGTTAAATAAAAAAGTGGGAGGTCATATGTTACAACCACAGTCAACTTGATAATGATCACAAATGATTCCGTTTCCAGAGAAGACAAATGCACACAGGACAACACAATAGTGCAACCTTGTCTAATCATCCCAAATAACGCATGTTCAAGTAGAAAATAAAGATTAATTTATTCGCAGCCAATATAGAAATATCAAAACTATTGAAGCCATGGATTGTCCCTTAATGCAGCCATCAAAAATATAAATATATCCTTGAGTCATACTCTCTAAAGTGCAGGCCATTTCAATTGATACCTAACCTTTATGTGAAGGACAGAAAAATAGATCCATTAACTTAAGCCCTATTCACATTTAAATATAATGCACTTCTCAGAGATTTGTGTGGAGCGTTGTGGCCCAGTGGATAAGTCTTCTGACTTTGAAACAGAGGGTCGTGGGTTCGAATCCCAGCCATGGCGTAATTTCCCTTCAGCAAGAAATTTATCCACATTGTGCTGCACTCGACCCAGGTGAGGTGAATGGGTACCCCGCAGGATTAATTCCTTGAATGCATGAGCGCTGAAAGGCAGCTCGAACTAAAGCCAGGGTAATGATAATAATACCAACGCGCCTCGGAATCGAATATTTCTAGATAGATGGCGCTATATAAATGCCTATTATTATCATTAATAAGAACAGCTATATGTAATTCTGCTTCCCTGTGAATTTTAAAAAAGGACGCACAGAATGAATTTGCCTCCATACACATTGCAAAGATTCTTCTTAGTTTTATTCTGAAAGGGAGGGGAGCCAGGAGGGGGGGGGGGGGGGGGGCTAAGACACACATACAAAGGGTACATTTTGCGAGTTTGAATTGATACGATGTATGCTTGATGTATTTCGAGAGTCAATATACCAAAATCAGAAAAAGAAGGGCATGGTTTCTTGGGTTAAAAGCTCTCAAAATATATAAAAATATGTTTTTAAGTATATTTTTATCAAACCGTGTATGTACCCCTCCCAATAACAGTTTGGATTTTGTGTGACCTACATGTAGGATTCATATTGTAAAAGTACTTTATGAAGGGGTTTCAATATTATTGTTTAGGGGGTAACATGTACAAAGAAAACATGAAGAAATTCATTAATAGGAGAAAATATATCTAATACAAAAAAAGAGATGTTTCTGGGTGGTTTATGGCGCATCGGGGTTACGTTGTGTACATGTTCAAAATCAATTGCTCTGAAAATCGACAAATCAAGGAAACCTATGCCCAAGTATCTAATTACTTTCGTCATATTATTCAATTATAGATTATTATGTGGCAGTCATGGGCCACTTTTAATCAGTTCATGATGGCAACATCAGGTCAAAAGAACAATGTAAAAAAAAGAAAAACAAGTATATTTAGATGATATCCTTCATTTTTAAGGGTTAAAAAAAATTATATTCACTTGGTCTTTTTGAGAGCTATGCTCCTGCTGAGTCCTGCAAAATCAACAAATCAAGAAAATCTATGCTCAAGTATTTTCAGATGATATCCATAATTTTTAGGGTATTTTTATGATTAAATTCACTTCGTTTAACTACAGACTTCAGTCTAATCCTCAGACAAATTCAAATACAAATTTGTTTTTTAACAGTTAATCTTAGTAAATAGACTATAAAGGGTGTGTTCAATGTTGATTTTTAAACTTAAACAGCAACAACATTCATGATTGAAAACCCAATTACAAAACGCAGACGCAAACATGATCAGCGTTGCACTGTTCAGTGTCGAAAACGTAAATGTGATTATTTATCGATCGTGTTTGAATTTCCCGCTTTCATTAACGCAGCTTCAGTGCGCAGTTTGACCCATCACAAGAAAGGTCAATTCTGGCACCTGCTTGTGTAGGCTTCCACTGCGAGAGCAAATTTAAAGATGTTTCAAAACTCGATTGTATTCAGTGTTGCACTCGCGATGCTGAAGGTCATCAAATTTCAGATGATTGTGTTTACAAACGCATATTTTTTTACGTTTAAAGTTTCCTCTGAAACACGATTTGAAACACCTTTATTTCACAACCAGGAATAGAGGACACTGAACACATACATCCTTTGTTTCTCTTTACCTGGGAAGTAGGCATAAAGTTATACACAACTTATTTGCCCCTCTGTATCCAAACTGTTAGTACCAATTTACATCCATAATTTGTAATCACATTTTCAATCATGATTGACGTTGTGGTTTAAATTTGGAAATCGACATTGAACACACCCTAAGACCATGTATTAGACCATGTGGATATTACACAACATTGATAGAGCCTGACTGAAAATTGAGATAGGATGATACATGTATAAAATGGGCTAAATAGCAATTCGACCAAATTACTACATTTAAATGACAGACTGGTTGTAGATGAACACAGATTAGACCATGTGGGATGGGCTGACACAGGGAGTAGATAAAACAGTCCCAGAGGCAATACCAAACCGATTCGTTATCATGTCGAATGTGAAGAGGGCCTCGAAAATAAGGAAATTGACACAAGCTATAATCAGAAAGTAAACATCATAATCTTTTGATGCAATATTGTTGGAATGGAATGTGTCAATAACTGTTTATCATGTGCACACCTCTGGTCACACTTAATTACTAATCCAAATTTGATCAGCGTTTAAAGCTAAAAAGATCAGCATCAATAAGGACAAAATATTCAACATATCCTAGCTGAATGAAGTACATTAAATTTTATTGTACAGGTATAGCTGAGTGTGAAATCACACAGATGGGTACTGAATTAACGGTTGACTGTTATTTGAAATAACCTTCACTTATGAAACTAGGAATACAAATTTTAATAATGTAACATTACAGATAAAGAAATATCCTTTCACAGAGGCTAAAATTTTACAAAGGTGGTTTTGAAAACCCATGATTGAATCCATGGTTTATGCAGATTTCCTGTACTGTATAAATTAGGCTTAATTTAGTGCGTATCGGGCGTTGTTAAGATTCCTGTCCTTCTCAAAGAACTATGCTAATGCCATCAACAATGACTTGGGCAGCAGAGAGAAAAAAAAACAATTAGAATTCAAAATGGAAAACTGTTTGAAAACCAATTTGTAAAACACAGACAATTTACTATTAAAAGTAGCAGACAAAGTTTTTTAATTGAATGTTCAGGTGGGCATGGTTTCAGCTCACGTTTCATTCCAGTATGACCTACCATTTTATTGTTACTTTTGCATTTCTACGTTTTGCATTCGGGTATGTGTTCACCATCATTGAAGCTACCATAGTATGGCTGCCTTACAATTACCGTACATTACACTTAAACTTGGCTGGAAGGGGGGGGGGGTGGCAAGGAAGGCTTGAAGTTTAGACTTTACAGTCCAAACAAACCCAACCTAAGTCTGGGGTTTGATGTGTTTTCTTAAATCAATAATTGTCTCTCCCAACCAGTGATTCATCAACCTGTATCTTTCATCTCTGGTTGACTTTATGACCAAATATCTATCTTAGGACTAAGCCCAGAATCACAACAAGGGGTTGCTTATGTTCATTCAGCTGAAGAGGAAACATCAATTTCGTTCTCTTTGTTTATCAACCATCAATTTCTTTAAACCTTTGATGAGACACCGATGTTTAGTCTTCATCCCAGGTTTTCAATGCCAGAATCGAAGAAGATTATAGACAAGCGATCTCAACTTTTAACTTGCGTTAGAAATTACAGCTCTATTCTTCGGTGCTGATTGGTAAATTTGTAATTTTAAGAGTTATTCAATCAGTGTAGATGGCAAAAGGGTAGTTATCAATATCATGAATGTAAGGCAAAGTTTGCAGCATGGTTAAAAAGAGAATAGACCAAAACAATAGAACCTTCATGTGTTCATAAGTATTACATTCAGTACAATAATATGTATATCTTATACCATAGCTCCTTCACCTTCAATGCTGCAACCCTCTGGAACTCTCTCCCGCTTGTCATCCGCACTGCACCCACCATCCAAACCTTTAAGACTGCACTTAAAACGTACCTGTTTAACAACTGATTAATTGTATTTCTTAATTGTATAAGTTGAGATATTTAATTCTTGTATAAAATTATGTGAAGCGCATAGAGACCTTATGTATTATGCCCTACAAAATGTAATTCATTATCATTATTATTACTTAAGTCATCAATAGCCACATCACTCACACCGTTAATCTTTAAAAGACTAGAAAACAAGAACCATTACCATTCTCCAAGTCAAAGTAAAACATATCACTAATTCTCCCTCTTAGATGATTTATTCTATTTTATTTCATTATTATTATTTTTTTTGGGGGGGGGAGGTGATGTTTTGAATTCCCTAACATTTTGACGCATGCATTCATCACAAGTTCAATCTGGCCATATATTATTCTCCTACATCCTGAAGTTGAATTATCCACTTCTTCCATGAAGCAAATACAAACGAACAAGCCTTGCTGAAGACTAGGAACCATGTGAGTGCCTTTTCACACATAAGCACAAAGTTAGACATCCTTGTGTAAAGTCAAACAAAAAGGAATGGGATTAAAGAGTTCTCTATGAGTAATATAAATCAGAACCAAACAGGGCAAGGTTCAGCAGGTATTTGGAATAAACATAAATAAGGACTTGTTCCATTACAGTGTTTAGAAACCACATAGGAAGCCATATCTTATGGCCGAATGGTAAAATACAGCAATACTTGTAGTTGCTATTATCACTTTTATCGTCATCGTGTTTATCTTGTTTCATCAATTTATTTCAAGCATGTTGTTACTTATTCATTTGTTTATTTATTTATTTATCATTTATTTATTATTTTGGGGGGTTAGGGAGTTTATATCATTATGTGAGTATAAAGTCAAACTAGGAAGTAAATCTCATCGCATTCATGCATTCCCACTTGAAAATTGTGAGCATCAAAAACATAATCATGAATATTATATCATAATCATAACATATAAATTATAATTGCCTTGAGAGTGAAACCAGAATGCTCTTGTTCTTTACTCTATAGGAAATAATTGGTCATAATCTCATCACAACTAGACCAGATCCTAATATCTTCAAAATCTCTTTTGTTTTGGTTGCTGTCCGCAGGTGCCTTGAATGCTTCCATCAAGGGCTCACATTAATCAAGAAGCAGGTTGTTATAAATCATTAAGAAACAGGTTTTTATATCATCATTACGAAACTGGTTCTAATATTATCATTAAGAAACAGGTTATTATATATCATTAACGCTCGTTTAGATATGGCTTTAAAAAAAAAGCTCTAAAACATCCCTGTATACAAATTCAATTGGAAATATGAGCATGAAGCTAACATGAGGTATAAAAAATATGGTGCGAGACAAGCCTTGAAGCATCTTTTGTTGCAAGGCTGCAAACAGTACAAAACATCAGTGTACCAAGAAAATTCTTCAAAAACATAGCGCAAATCAAAACAAAGTAATACAAAATAATCTTTCAGAGTTTTACAGACAAACTTGTGACTTCATTCAATATGATGTAACAATGCAATCATTGTTGACATTACAATGAAATCTTTAGGATGTCGCCAGGCACGAATCCAGCTTTCACCAGGGGGGGGGTAGAAAAAATATTTTCATACATATTTTCCTGATCGGCTGTTAAAAGCTGATTTTTTTGTTGTTCTTTGAGGGGGTAGTCCTTACAACGGTTATATGACATTTGCTCGAATTGCTCCAGTGACAATTGATGCGAGCAAGAAGCACAAGCTGAAAATTCTTAATATTCCGACAAAACTTTAGACATTCTAAGCACCTAAATAAACATTTTGTGTGAGCATGAGCTGAAAATTTTGTGACATTTTGACCTAAAAGTTGGTCATTCTAAGCACTGTTTGTAAACCTGAACAAGACATGTAACTAATTTGAGCTGAAAATATTTCATATACTGACCTAAAAAAGGGATTTACCAAAGGAATTGGATGTTATTACCCCGGCTCTAACTCCGCAGCTTTTACAGTGTGGAGGTATTTCAAGGAATAAATTCCTGCCAGATACCAATTCACCTCATCTAGGTTGAGTGCAGCACAGTGTAGATGAATTTCTTGCCTAAGGAAATTACGCTGTGGCTGGAATTCAAATCCATGGCCACGACCCTCTGTTTCAAAGTCAGAAGACTATTCCACTGGGCAACATAAAATTCATTAAGATGATAAGCCTAAATCCCACTAATCATATAATGTGAGCATGAGCTGAATAATTCTTTTTTTTTACAGACATCAATTTTTTTTGTAACAATGAACAGGATGTATCTCTTGCTAAAACACAATATAATGACGAACAGAAGAATTTCTGCACATTGACTTAAAAACACGACATTTCATGCCCCATGTTCTGTTAGATTATTAAACCGAAGCAAAATTTTTATCTTTATATAATGACCTGAAAGTTTGTCTACTATTTATTTCCTTGCCTTCCCTTATTTCATACACTTTTATCAATATCCCTCCCTTTTTTCTCTCTCTTTCCTTTTCTCTTCCCTTCTTTTTTCTTTCCCTTTTTCATTTTTTTCTTCTTTTCTTTGTGCTGGTAATAGGGGAACAGGGGGGCCAAACCCTTGGGCCCCCACCTGGATCTGTTTCAATATGATCACAAGTTTGTTTGCATTAGCTACTTTTCAATAACATTTATAATTGGTGTATTTTGTCTCTCCATATATGAACACACTGATATACATGTATGTAGCTAAATTGTGTTGTATCATGTCTGAACAAGGTTTTACTGCACCACTTTAGGTCCATAATTATCACTGATACAAGATATATACAAAACTTGAGATGAGCATTACAAGCAAGACATCTTTTATAATACGAAACTTGAGACTCCATAAAAATTTTGCTTGTCTGAAATTAATGACTCACATGATTTATGGTTTTCTGCTTTGCTTCTATGTTTTTCTTTATAATAAATCATTTCAAGATTCGAAATTTAATTAAAGAGTGTCAAGGATTAAAATTTTATTAGGTAAGATTACAATGTTATATCTTATCTTGAAAATGATCAATGGTTTGAAGAATGCATACAAGAATTACTGCTTATAGGAACAAAGAAACTTCATAAAACATTTCCTATCGATGGACTAAAAACAAATTGAATATAGGATGAAAGTTTTATATATATATATATACATATATATATATATATATATATATATATATACATATATATATATATATATATATATATATATATATATATATCCTACAAGTTCTCCAAGCCCCCCCCCCCCCTCACACTGTGAGAAAGGAGATAAATTACTGTTGGAATTACTACACCCCTCGCCCCCATCCCATAGAAACATTGGCATTAACGTCCACTTGTAAACTGAACAATCCAACACTGTTTCATTGGCAATTGAGAGATTCATTGTAAAAGATTACAATTTGAGCTGTTCTTTGAAATGAATTTTGTTCCTTTTCTACTCATCTTTCTTAATTTTGGTTTCTTCTCTCCCTTTATATCTTCCTCCTACTCTTCCTCCTGATCTTAGCTTTTACAACATTCCCCCCCCCCCCCCTCCTTTTCCTGCCCCTTCCTTTGCACTTCTTCCTCCTCCTTTTCCTGCTCCTTCTTTTGCACTTCTTCCTTCTTCTTCCTTTCTCCCTTTCTTCCTCCTCCTTTTCCTGCTCCTTCTTTTGCACTTCTTCCTTCTTCCTCCTCCTTTTCCTGCTCCTTCTTTTGCACTTCTTCCTTCTTCTTCCTTTCTTCCTTCTTCCTCCTCCTTTTCCTGCTCCTTCTTTTGCACTTCTTCCTTCTTCTCCCTTTCTTCCTTCTTCCTCCTCCTTCTTCCCCTTCAACTTATTCAACAATTCATATACTACTTTGAGGATTTTGACATGGCACACGACTGGATTTATTCACTTATTGCAGGTATCAATTAGATACAGTGTATATCACAATGAATTCAGCTAAATAAAAATTCGTTTATTTCCACGATAATACACTCATGGCAAGACAGTTCCATAATTCTCACAATCGATAGGTCAAATACAAATAAGAAAGGCATAGCAAGTGTTTGATCATAGAATTGTGTTTGCATAAGTCTGCACAAATTTGCCTTGTGTGAGTAGTAATGGTATGTAGTGTATAGTTGCATCATTAGGTAGGTAATAGTAAGGCAGAACTAGAAGTGAGCTATAATTTCAAGAGAAAGTCTTGGAAATCAAAGCTAATTATTATCATAACATTAATATATATATTATTTTTACCTATGGACATACATGTATGCAAACAAAAATGTAAAACAATGAAAACCATTTGAAAAAAGACTATGCTTAAAATCCCCATACTGGACATGTAATGTATGATCATTAATAGCTTGGAAAAAACAAAAGACTTGTCTAATGAAGTAATTCAATGTTCATATTGTCTGGTTACTGAGAAATTATTTGTTGCCCACCAAGAGCACCAACACATAATACTTAATAAGCCTTCATATTAAAGCTTGATAGAAATTTGTTGAGTTTGGTTAGAATGAATTTTGTGATTCTTGAGTGGCTAAAAATGTTGAGATACCTACACAGCAGAATTCTTTAAACTTTAAAGAATGGATCAATTTTAAGGGATCTCCCCTTTGAAACATTACAACTGAGATTTACTGAGTACAACTTGTGAGATCTGTAAGTTTGTATATTCAATAAATCTGGTAACCACCCATACACACTAAACATGCATATTTTCCAACACAAGATGGCAGTCTTTTACTTCCAGAAATGCTTGTGATCAACCTGAGTGTACTTGGCAGAGTAAACACAACTTCTAGACCAAGTAGGCCAAGATTATAAAGCAATATGTGATTCACTTTTACATCTTGAATTTATTTCAGTGTAAAAAGTAGATCTAAAGTTCCCTCCAATCCCTCTCCTATAGGTATCACAGGCCTAATTCAATCCCCATAGACTCATGTGTTAAAGTGGCACCTAAAAAGAATTCATTAAAAATAAGAAGGAAATTCGAAGGTTGAATGTTTACTACCGGTAGATAGGATGAATGTCTGACATTCCATATCTGACCAGAAAAGGGTACCTCGACCGGCTCATTTTAAAAATAAATCAGCATTTATGAAGACTACACCTGACGGGATCAAATTCATCACATGAGAGAGTAAAATGGCCCTAATTCTTCCGCCATAAAAATTTAGTTCCATAGTGGTGATAAATCTTTCAAATAAATTTGGAAAAAAAAGTTCAGTAGGTACCCTCCCTAGAATCAGTGTTAGATTGTCAATCATATTCATTCATTTTTTCAATCAGCAATATCAAATTAAAAAATTGAGAATGGGTTGGGTCGAATGAACATTTTTTGCCTGCCAGTTGTAATTAGGCCTGTGTGACCCCTATGGAGTAGACTTGCGTGTGAAGGCATGAGGTTAAACATACTTGACTCCAGAGGGCTTAATATTTCTATTTTATTGGAAGAATACCTGATTGGAGAATGAGACCAGCAGAGATGCACCATTAAGATACAAAAAAAAATTGATATCAACCATTTTGAATCCAAAAATATAGGTAATGCCATGTGATGTTGGGTAAAACTTGTATACATGATATTCTTACTATATGAGGGACATGCAAAAATATGTTATCTATAAAACATTAAAGGGATGCTCCAGGCTGAAAGTATTTATATGTAAATAAATAAAGTAAAATTCACAGAGCACAATGCTGAAAATTTCATTAAAATCTGATGACATATAGCGAAGTTAAGGCATTTTAAAGATCTGTATTATTCTGGAGAAACAGTTGTAGGCATGTCTTCATGAATATTCAATGAGCAAACTGATGATGTCATATCCCCATTTAATCTTGTGTATTTTAGTATATGAAATTAGGTTTATTTTTTTTTTTTTTCTTTGAGAACCAAAAATATTGGAATAACAACTGATTAAGCGCATAAGATATTCATTGCTGCAACTTATTATACAAGAATAACAACTGATTAAGTGCATAAGATATTCATTGCTGCAACTTATTACATTACAAGGGAGACAAATATCATTCACACATGTATGAAAAATGAAACAAATATGATTTCTTGTAGTAACATTTAAGAGAAAGGAAAGTGGGGATGTGACATCAGCCCATCTAATGAATATTCATGATATATTCATGCATGTAACTGTTTTCACAATATATTGCTAAATTTAAAATTCAATACCTTTGCTATTTGTTATCAGATTTTGATGAAATTTTCAGCATTTTGCTCAGTGAATTTTACTCTTTTTATCTAGATATAAATATTCCCAGCCCGGAGCATCCTTTTAAGTACAATATTCTGTTTTTTCCTCCTTTCACAAACATCATTTTATTAGCCAGGTTGGATTCCCCTATGGAGAAATAATATGTCTTTTGTAACAATGTGGGACAAACCTACTCTAAACAATGACCATGATGAGGAGGAGAACAAGGATGACATTGATGATGATGATGGTGGTGATGATGATGAAAATGCTGATTATGATAATGATGATGATGGTGGTGATGATATGATGATGATGAGGATGAAGATGATGATGAAGAGGATGATGGCAGTGATGACAGTAATGATGATAAAGACAGTAATGATGCTGATGGTAAGGAGTAGGACTATGATGATGATAATGATGATGATAATGATGATGATAATGGTGATCTTGAGGAAAAGTAGATGGTGAAGACGATGATGATGATCATAAAACACTAACACCACCTGCACTCCCTGCCATGCTTGCCCCTGCTTTAAAGAAGAAACATTAGAGCAATTTCCAAATCTTCAATGAAATGTTTGATCTTCTTACCTGATAAAATCTTGTAAGCAGATGACCCATAACCTGCTGTATGCTGACCGTACGAACCACGATTAGGGAGATTAGAACAGGACTGACCAGCTTGTAGAGGAAACGAGTTGCCTTGGTTACATGACCTGAGAAGAGATACATAAAACCAATCCATTACTGCTTGACCACTGTCTACATGTAAATCTTATAAGCCTCTTATACCGCTTTCAGTAACTTGCTGGTCCGGACCAGCTCTGGGCTAAGTCGTAAAAATTTTGAGTTTAACAATAGCACAGGCTAAAATAGCCCACGTCAGGTACGGGCTATTTAGGTGCTGTTTTTTCAGCACCAGATCAGCGCCATCCTTTACCTGCCAGAGTACTTAAATGGGTGATCGTAAAAGAAGCGCCTCAAGCGCGACTCTGCTATGTACAGTTAAGGCCAAAAGTTTACATACACCCATGGAATTCAGTGAAATTTGTTTGCTTGCCAATCATCATAAAATTCACTTTATCTTCAGAAATATAAATACTAACATGACGAATTTTGGTATCAAATAAAAGAACATATTAAGCTCTTTCACATGATTGGGATGCCGTTGGGATAAAAGTATATTTCAGGTGAAATTTTCTTTGAAGGAAAAAATGAATATTCATGCCATCATGCCAAATGTATTCTATTGTTTGTTATTATATTTTCAAACATTATTTCATAGAAATATATAAATTCAAATCTATGATTTATATTACATTTTTTATCAGGATATGTCACCACTGAACAAAAAAATTGTAATCTGAAATGTTTGTGTTAAGAAGTAAGTAGCACAAATATGAAAAGTTTTGTGAAGTTTTTATTTCTAACTGGTATAAAGATTCTTGGGGAAAAAATGACACCAAAATATTTTTCAGCTCCTGATGACAAAGCAATGTGATGAAGGGGCATTACATACTCATTTGTTTGATATCAAATTCGTCATGATAGCTAAAATATTTCATAAGATACAGTAAATTTTATGGTGTTTGGCAAGTGTCAACTTTTGCTTAAATTTCCTGGGTGTATGTAAATTTCTGGCCTCAAATGTAGATACTGTATGCTTGTAGTGTGGACTATATAAGTGTGGGCCAGGTGCAAACCCCCAAAATCATGAGTTACTGAAAACAGTAATAGAGGGGTAATTTTTTTCATTCTAACTGCACGGGTTGGGGGCGGACTAGCAGCCCCCCTTGTCATGTATTGCAGTGAACCATCAATATAAATAGGTGGATAAAGCTTACAACAACTATATCAAGACCATCAGAAACACTTGAAAGTACTCCAACAGGTCAAGGGTGCACAAACTTGCACACTTTTTCTCTTTGAGTTTGTCTGAAAAAACTTTGAGTATACATCTCTGATTGGCAATTGACAGAAGCTCTTCGCAAAATAAAAGACAAATTTCTTGTTTAACATCTATCAGAGGATTGATAAATTTTTGGATGTGTTTTCTCTTTTCCTTTCATTGCTGGTTATTGCTGCAGTCACAAGTTTACCTTATCTTGGCAAATTGGTACAAAGTAACTCAGAGAAATGGGAAGAACAAGCATGGTTGAACGTGAAAGCATCAAAATATGTTACTGGTATGTAAATGCGATACATAAGAAATGGGATTGGGTTAAATTTTCCTAAAAGCTAGAAGATTTTTTCAATGTTTTTAAATTGTATATGGCAGGGTAAAAATAGGACCAAAAGACATGGAGTCTTTACAAGACCGCCAGAGCACTGATTCCCCCAGGACCAGGTCCACACTTACGCCATAAGTACCGCAGCACGCCTTGCAAACACTCACTCCTGAAGACCAGAAATGTTGAGTCCACCCAAGAGAAACATTCATTTGAATAAATAGAGAAAAATCAAACTAGCATAATGCTGAAAATTTCATCAAAATCGGATGTAAAATAAGAAAGTTATAACAATTTTAACTTTTGGTTTTTTTTCACAAAACAGTGATATGCATAACTCAGTGACATGCAAATGAGACAGTCCATGATGTACATCACTCGTCATTTCTTTTGTGTTTTATTGTTTGAGTTATAGATATTTCATATTTTGCAGATTAGACAATAAGGACCAACTTGACTGAACCATATTATAAACAATACTAATTTCACATGTTCAGGGAGGAATAAATTGTTATTTCACTTGACAATGAGAAGGAAATTAGAAAATTTCATATTTCATACAATAAAATACAAAACAAAATAGTTAGTGGATGATATCAGTTTCCTCATTTGCATACCAATCAGGATGTGCACAAAACTATATTTTCAATTAAGCGAAACTTTTAAAATGTCTTTATTTTTTTATTTTACATCCGAATTTGATGAAATTTTCAGTGCTTTTTATGCTTGTTGGATTTTTTCTCTTTTTATTCAAATCAACTTTTTGTTGGTGTGGACTTGTCCTCCAAATGCAGGAAGTATAAAAAATATTGCAGCAAATCATTTATGGGTGGGGGGGGGGGAGTGGTGAGGCAGGTTAGAATGTGAAATAAATTACTAATGAGTTTGTATGTTTACTTACTCATACTTGATGTTGCAGTAGATAATACAAGTTGAACTAGTGAAAGATGGTCAAATGATTCACTGTAAGGGCAAAAAATACATTAGTGTATTAAAAATATATAAATTCCCCAAAAGGAAGTTAGTTACTTGGTCCAAAATGAAATTAAATTAACTTTTCAATTACCTATTAACCAAGTATGTAGAGTAAATATGATGGGTTTGGTTAAGCAGTTAGAGCACCATCTAGGTGGCCAATATGATATTTCATTACATGTATCAGACATCTGAGCTGGTAGTTGAAACCGATTGGCCGTAGATTTTCTGAATATCGGGAAGGGATAGGTTTATTGTTTGTATTTTGCTCGGTCTATATGCGCATATTGACTTTGCATTCAGAGACGATGCAAAATATACCTTTGTATTTTCCCTGGTCTCACATCCAGGCATTTGAGAATGCGTAGAAAGAGAAACGGTTCGTAATGATCCGCACAGCAACAGTATACGTCATCTCTGGGGATGTGATCTTATAATTACGCATACGTCATTATCGTAAAGTGCACAGCCTGGCCCCTGATATAAACATGACGTAGTACAACCATATTCTTAAAAGAAATATTTCAATTTTCATGATTTTTGCTCTTGATGTCTGATTTGGATGATAATAAAAATATTGACTGGCTCTTCTTTTGGCGAACATCAAATATATTGCCCTTAAAAGAACCATTTTGCCCTTGTCTAAAGACTCGGGCCAATACGATTCTTTTGGGGGCAATATAGTTGATGTTCCCCTCAAGGCCAGTCAATGTTATATAATGATGCTGTAATCAAATTTGGTTGATCTCATGCAATTAAGTTACTTTTCCCTTATTGATATCATGATATCTGGATATTCATGATTATACCAATGAAATAAAAGCGTGGAATATTTAAAACTTGAGGTTGTTCACAAAAATTATAAGATCATTTCAAAATAATGAATTTCAAGCAGAAATTTGGGGTTCTTGTAAGATCAGTTGGCTATAAAAGGTAGACTGTGTGTGACTGTTGTGAATTATGTTGTGCATGTACATACTGACTACCCCATGTCTTTTAATCCATGGGTCAGGGCTGAAATCTGACCCCAAGAGTTTAATTTCTTCAGCAAGAAATTTATTGATAACATGCTATACGTGACCAAGGAGAGGTAAATGAGAGCCTGGCAGAAATTTATTTTTTGAAATGCAGAGCATGTAACAGCTGCTCTACTAAAAAAGTCAGGGTAACTATGTTGCACTGTTGTAGAGTGCTTTTTAATACTGATTTAATTGACTTTATGAAGTGCAGCATTATTATGAGTATTATCATTATACTATTATTTTATATTTTTATTTTATATAAACGTGTGAATTTTTAGAATTGACACCACTAATTAATCACTCCACCCCTTCGATAGGATAATTAACAAGACCTTTCTTTGAAGAAATATCATTCAAAAACTCTTTCTTGTGAAAAAAGATCATTCACAAAGTCATTCTTGTGAAGAAAATATCCTTCACATAGTCTTTCTGGTGAAGAAAGGATTATTCACATAGTCTTTCTGGTGAAGAAAATATCCTTCACAAAGTCTTTCTTGTGAAGAAAAGATAATTCATAAAGTCATTCTTGTGAAGAAAAGATCCTTCACAAAGTCTTTCTGGTGAAGA
Organism: Lytechinus variegatus; assembly: GCF_018143015.1. NCBI lineage: Eukaryota > Metazoa > Echinodermata > Echinoidea > Temnopleuroida > Toxopneustidae > Lytechinus > Lytechinus variegatus. Next base: position 58,519,086 of record NC_054741.1, read on the forward strand.
AAAGACAATTCTCAACGTCTTTCTTGTGGAGACAATATTTTTCATTGAAAAGGCCTTTCTGGTGATGAAAAATGAGAAAAGGGACTTACTCAGACCACTCCTTTGGTTCTGGAAGGGGATTATGAATAAGATTAGATTCATAGACTCCAGCACACAGGGAACCTATCATGCACAGGCAGACAATGGAACAATTGGATATGATACCTGAAATAGGAAGAATTAAGAAGTACTTTAAAATCATTCAACAGAGCTGCATCAAAAGTGTACATGTCATTTGATTATCACAAGCTATAATATCATGATATGGCAAATAGCATAAAAGATGAATGCTTACAAAATGATAATCACATACATGTATATCATTTTATCTTCAGCTTTCTAGGAACCTAGATGAATTGGTGCCTTTTATACTACTACTACTACTAGTTATTAATACCACCACTTCTACTATTAATATTATCTTTACTACTCCTACTACTACTACTACTACTACTACTACTACTACTACTACTACTACTACTACTACTACTACTACTACCACCACCACTACGACTACTACTTCTACTACTACTACTACTACATCACTACCTGTACTACTATTACTACTACTACTAATATTGAAGAGTAGACAGCATCTGCAAGAATACTCCTGAAAAAAACACCCTCAACAAGGATCCAAGGGCAGGTCGCTAAGACACTAAGTTTACACAATTTTTTGCAGACACCCCTGGAGATGTTCCTAATTTGCACACTCTAAACAGGGATTTTGTGCAGATGTCCCAGATTTGCAAATTACATACTTTATTCATGTTTAAGGCTATCATTTAGGGGCATTTTCTCATTTTTGGCATTTTTTGACACCCTACTCGCATTCAGCACATTTTGCGCCTACCCCAGAAACACACCCCTTTCCACATTTTTTTTTCTTCTCACAGATGATGCCAATGGCAGTCAACCCTACCATCCCAATCAGGCTACAACGTATACCACACCAAGTCCAATAGCATTTATTTTTTATCATTTTCTTCATAAATCACAAATTTCCTATTCTTACCGTGATCAGCTTTGATCGTCATAGCAAGATGGATGACAGAAACAAGAATGATGACCAATAGTATGCTGCGTGAAAATGAAATGACAAAGTGAAACATTAAATATTACAAGGTTCCTCCGTTTCATCTGTATTCTATCTAAAACGTATCTTTGATATAATTATTTGCGACAATGAAATGTAGAAATATTTATTTCATCAGCATTCATGTTAAAAATTTGCAACATCATTTTTTTCCTTCCACTTATACATTTTTTATTTTATAAATTAGTATCACACCAAAATGAATAAAACAGAGATAGAGAAGTAAGAAATTGGTAAAATGCCACTCTGCATGTATAAACAGTAATTTAATTTATTTTCCATTGTGTTACCAATTTCAAGATCTCAAATATCAAATTTTTGAATCAATGATGTACTAACAAAAGGCAGAGAAACTCTCTAGGTGTTGAGGTACAAATAATGTCAGTTTTATTACTTTTGTAAAAAACAAAACAAAACTTCAGGTCACAGTGAACTTCCCCTTCAGTTTAGATTCCAACATGAACACAAGAAGTGAACTAGAAATCACCCAAAATGACGGCTACATTAAACGTTTTCAGGTTTTTCACCCCACTGGTAATTCAAAGGAGGTGCATCAAGGGAGCATTTCATGCATATTTGTTGTCTGACGAGTTGTCAGATCTGACAATTTTTCTTGATTTTTATTGGCTGAGAAGCACTGTTACTATAGTAACTGTTGGATAAAGCCCTGTTTGTCTTGATGAAATGTCTGACAAGTCCTTTGATGATATGCTCCCATGGTGGCCATTTCATATTAGAGCATTATGATTTTACTCCTGATTCATGACCCATTTACAAACCACTTTCATTTCCATCAGAACTTCAGACCTACTCTTCCAAGATTAAAATCATTGTAGTAGACTACTGAATTCTTTAAATTCCCTTTCATTCATTTCATTTTAATCCATTTTCAACCGATCACACATCAGTTTGCTCAAATAAATGCTTTGTATAGGGGACCACTTGGTTCTAGTAGGAAATGGATTATCAAGCATCTCATATTTTTAGAGGAAAAAAGAAAAATCAGACAAGTTGATAGGTGAAAGTTTGAACAATATCTGACAAACAATAAGAAAGTTATGAATTTTTAAAAGTTGTAAAAATTGTTAATCACTATACCCATGGAGACTTCAAATTGGCAACATATGTGATGTCATAGTGATGTAAGGCAAGGGCTACTCTTCCATGTACTCCAATACATAAAATGGCTAAAACGTATTTTTTTTTTCAAAAGTAATACTTCAAATTATGATTTTCTTTCATGAGGACATAAAACAATTTACTACCTGGGTTATATTTAGATTACTGCCCCAGGGGAATTGGTACTTAGGAGAAAACCGCAAATCCCTAATAATTAAGTACATGGCCTATGGGAAAGTTGTCCTTGTCCCTTGTCATAATTTATTCACCCAGTTGCCAAAATGAAATCTACATAGTCTTAGGGATCTCAATTTTAAAGCAGCCATAACTTTCATATCGCTTGTCCGATTTCTTTCAAATTTGGAAAATTCTTTCTTCTGTATTTTTCTCCTTTCCAACACAACATTTATGACCAAGGCTTGGTTTCCTGTTAATAATTTTGCTTCCATTATTAAAAACACAATATTTGGAGTATCTCATTTAGCACAAGAACAGGACTGTCACCAGTCTTGCATGAAGTTATACTTAACCTACTAGCAGCTTTATGAAACAAAACCCTGGATAGTGGGGTCTGAAAGAAAAATAAACAAAACAAGACAGACAATCTCACCATGTGATTGGCTGCGACCCTGTCCTGTAGATACTAATGGCAAAGATGAAAGAAGCTGTATAGGCTATGACTGTTGTTGTGATGATTAAACCCTGTTTAGTGATACAAAAATGATGTTAAGTATGAAATACATTGATTAGAAATAGTTTGCAAGAGATATCGACATAAAGTTTGGACATTTTATGAAAAGCATCCAAGTAAACAAAGATCAGTTTCAAAGAAATGTGGTTATCAATTATAACATTTCATGATCTTGTCCACATTGGAAGTATGATTTGGATTGCGTGGAGAAATCATCCGAGAAAAATAATCCTTTTGGAGTTGAACAATATATTTTCAAGATGGACTATCAAAGAGAGAATGCAAAATTGGGTCAATAATTGCACATAAATGTTACCATAATAATCATAGACTTTGAGCAAAGGATAAAATAAAATAAAAATAGTGAGATGACCTCAGCTCACTCATTGCACATTCATGAAAACATGCATAGAACTGTTTCACCAAAAATTTGCAAAGCTGTAAATATTACTTGTCAAATTCTGATTAAATTTTCAGTGTTTCTGCCTGATTTTACTGTTCAAATCATTTTACTTTCAGCCACGTGTACCCCTTTAAAGATTATTTCAATGTCTGCAACATCAAACAGATTTCAAATTTAAACCTAAATCTTTGGGGCTAACTGTGGAAAAATGAATGTATAATGGCGTAGGGGTTTGGACTTCAATCGCTTAATCAGAGATATGAGGGTTCAAATCCTAGGCCTACTCCGGGGCCTCATGGCATAAAAGTTACCATTACGGTAACTTTGCCATCCAATGGTAACTACCATGGTAATGCTGATCAACAGCCAATCAAAATCAAGGATTCCATGCAAGTTACCATTGTGTGTGATAGTTACCATAATTTCTTTCAAGAAATGATTTAACCATATTATTATGCTGCTTTCAAAGGTGAGCTAAACGGGGCTCTGGTAGGAAGTTATTCCTCGATATGCAGAGCATGTAACTAGAAAAATACAAAAATCTTAGGAATTGGGGAGGGCCCTCTTTATCACCATCCTTCTGCTCCCTTGCCGAGCCTACTGATTTTAATTTGATATCAGAATTACATCAGTATGTGATCACGCTTCACTGGAGCATCTATTATCAATGACAGATTTTTCTACACAATCAGATCCACAAATATGCTTTGGCACAAGGCTTAATTTACTTCTTTGTTATATATTTTGAAAGTATAAAAAAACCCAGGGTTGTGTAATATACAACTGGCTTCCCACCAATAAAATGATTGCAAAATCCTGAAATGGCAGATTATCATTAGCACATCAATTACTCTCCCCTCTCCAATTGTTTTTTTTAAATGAGGACCGATAATGAATTATCAATACAATAATCCAAATTCAAAGGCAGGGGCCACAGAAATGGGGGGAGGGGGGCTTCCAAAACCATGTGCAAAAACGTAAAAATGACCATATGATTGTTTTTTTTGCATGGTCAGCCCCCCCCCCCCCCACTTTGAAAACTGTGGCCCCTGAAACGAGTTATTTTAAATCTATGTAATTGACACTGGTACAATGGTTCAGAACACAAGAGGAAATTGGGTTTGTTTCCCCTTCTGAATACAAACAAAATCATCACCCATACATACCTTGGCAAGAAGCTCATGATCATCAATGTGGTCCGTTACCTCTTTGCTGAGCCTCATAGAGATTCGAATCACCCCGATGGCTTCTACAAACAAGATCAAGGGTTCCGTGATCCAGATCAGCTGACCGTATAACCAGACCAGTGGGTAGGGTACAATGCTAATAGGAAGACACATGATGACCACGAAGAATCCAATGGTGAATACAGGCAGAAGGAAATTCTGTGGTGGTGGTGGAAACAGGAGAATGTGTCCATTGTGGATTCAGTGTTTGAATGTTTTCACATTCAGTATTTCAGAACAAGGAGAATACAGAATACACGTACAAGAAGAAAAAGAGAAGAGCGCTTAGAAACTCCCTGTATTAAGCGCTATATAAATACAATGTATTATTATCATTAAGAGCAAAATCATAATTACAGTGAATACACGAAAGGGATATACATGTAACCCTGTCCTGAATGAATGCTGCATACAGGCTACCTGGTGGTCCATAGCCTAGGCCCTAGGCTACAGGGCTTCTTAGTCCCATCTTCCCAAACTCTATAGGTCAGAATTATACAAAATCATAATGAAATATTATGTGTAGATTAAAAGTAAGACTGTAAATTGGCAAAACGATGGTTCATAATGCAACTTGAACATTTTAAGCAAACTCCATGTTTGAAAAAAAGGAGGTGGCGTAGATCTCAGATTTAGCGATATTATGGATTATCATTATCTTTGTTTTTCGCCAAGCTGCAAGACGTGTACTGAGGATATGCATCTTTTAGCTTGGCGAAAATCAAAGAACAAGATGGCGACGTTAACATCGTGGCAAGGTTTCCCCATCTTTTCATAATATATTTCTTTTCTTTTTTTTTAGATGAATTCTTGCTTAAAAATTAAATCAATATTTTAGAAATGTCGGAAACGAAGTTGTATCCCATTTACATGATTCAAGGCTAGATCTTTTCGAAGTAAAAATCTTGGGGGCAATCGTTTCAGTTTTTCACCTACACGCACATAAATGGGATGCAATTCCTGGCTCCGTGGACAGTAAGCACACGTTAGTGAATGATTTTTACTCTCTAGGAGGCTACTGGCCTGGCTAAGGTGGCCTGACACATGTATGGCAGTGAGTCCAAACTTCGCATGTGTCCATACTTCGCGGACAGTGTCATTATCTCAAAACTAGCCAATATCCTTAAAATCTGACATCATCAATGTGAAAAGTGACCTAAAATTATCCTTAAGCATAAGTTTCTTCAGGATGAGTTTTAATCCAACTTTCAATTCTAATTGGTATCCAGTCTCATTTCAGTTTGCATGTAAATACTCTTATTTTGATATGGAAATGAAATCTACAACCGATTTCTAAATTTTTATCCATCCGCTTTAATTTTGAGGTAATTTCGAGTTTATAATGAATCTTCACCATGTATCCCAATCAAGCCTAAATTTTTCTTAATATAAACTTCTTTCATAAATTTGGATGTACATTTCAGTTTTTAAAGTTTTTAAATTGTTGATGCATTATTTTCATATATGTTTGAATTCATCTAATTATGTTAAATTACTAGACTTTTTCGAGAATAAACAGGCTACTCAATTATGCACTCCGTGAAACCTTTATTTTTGCCATTTTTCCATAACTTTCTACACGATACTCAAATTTTTGCAATTTATTTCTTAAAACTCTATTCTTTATACCAACAATTTCAACTTCAATATAAGTTCATACGCATTGGTTTATCATGTCTCAAAATTTTACTGGAATATTAATTGGTTATTGGACATTTCTTTCAAAAAAAAAAATTTGTTTATTTTCAATGTTGTTGCGGTTATGATTTACATCAAATATTTCACTGTTTATGTTTATATATTATGTTTTTACTTTGTAAATCTTTCTCAATTCAGCCACTGGCTGCGATGAAATGATAATAAAACCTTCAATTCAATTAAAAAATCATCATCATCTGGTACAGCGTTCTCGCCAGTGTATAATACGCATGGTTCAAACACCATGCGTGCGGAAATGGAGACCAAGTGGAACCATGCGTAAAATTTCAGCGACATGCGTGGAAAAATTAAATGGAAATATTCAGAAAAAAAATAATACACTCCATGAACTCATCTTAGTGATATCAACTTCATTTATCGGGTTGCGCCGAAGTCCCACCAACTTAAGACCACTTACAGGCCTACTACGGCTAGGAAAGTGGCAAGGCGCCCAGCTAGCTCGCGGCTGCTATTGCGGGCATATGACGGCATGGTACGGTCGTTCCGTTGCCTATTCCCCGTCTGCCCCGCACATCACACCGGCTATGCTCCATGACCTACCGGTAGCTGCACTTACTGATATGATGGGAGTGGAACTTGGAATAAATGCATTGTATATACAAGGAACATGTACTGTGTTTGTCATTTATCCCGCCCTCTATACACACAATGAACGAATAGCAAAGGAGTTGTACTGTGTTTGTCATTTTATCCCGCCCTCTCTGCACACAATGAACGAATAGCAGAGGAGTTTGAGAACTGTGCGTGACCGCTATGGTGCATGGATGTTAGGCCTGGGACGATTGTCATTTTTACCATTCAATTATTTCCTGAAAAAATAATCGAATGATTCGATTGTTCGTCGGGAATCAGGTCTTTTAAGTCACAATAGTTGACCTACTTTATGGTGAAATCTCCATCAAAGTCACATGTTTAGAATAAATGAAAGTAGGACCTTTTTCCCCTTCTCCATGATATTTATATCAAAAGAAACTACATGAAATGAGATTAAAACTTTCAGTTTATTGTTCCAATGAAAATCCTTCCTAAATCCATGCTGGTACTCTGGTTATGCATGCATCCCTCCAAGTGCCACACCCCTGCATATGAATGAATCAGCCCAGATCAGCCGAGTCCAAAGTCCAAAGCCCAAAGATGTAAACAACTCATTCATGAACTATTCTTTGAGACTGACCCCAGGTGGAGCATTTCTTGAACAATTTCATCCCTTGCCCACACCATGTCCCCACCCCCACTTGCGGCACTGCCCAGGATTCTTCACATGTATTTCAAAAAAATATTTTGCAAAATATTTAATTTGAAATACCTTTTAAAATTACGATTTTTTATCATTTGAACCTACATGTATAACTGGGTCTATTTTTGGAGACTAGTCGAGAAAGTACCGGTGAAGACGGGCGCATGTTGGAATGTAGTTTTCATTGTGTGAGGGGGATAGAAAAAAGGTTGCATTATTGTTTTGAAACATGAAAGGAATTCTCTGGCTCCCACCCTTATCTTTCTCTCTCCCTCACACACACACAGATGGGGGAGGGGTCAATTTATTTCTGAAGTCATGACCTCTCCTGATAAGGGAACCACTGCCTTCTTCTTTGTTTCCCCAAAAGTTTCATTGGCTATCCAAAGGTCCAATCAGCTCAAGTGAGCTTGGTTGTGTGTTTTCATATTGTTTTGCACGCAGACAATGAACTCATTTTGTGTATCGAGGGCAAGGTTGGGTGGGATTAAAAAAAATTCGGAGCGCTTTCATGTTGGTACGCGTAACTGTGAATGTAATACAATCATTGATTATTTTTGAAAAATTATCTCGGTTACATAATTTTTAAACCTGTATGAAGTGTCATCATTGTTTTCTTGTCATTTTGTTATTATTACTTGGGTATTCGAGTTCTCCCAATGTCATAATCGGGATCTGCCGAACATTCGATTTGTGTAAATTTTGCTAATCGATTGGTGATTGGCGGCATGCCAATCGAACCATTCGATCAATCGATGTTTACTCCCAGGCCTAGCATTTATGTGCATTTGTGTGGGCTTAAAAATATGCCACAATGGGGCTTCCTTAGCGTCTCTATTTGATGAAAAGGCCGTCGCTTCCGCGCTCCGCGGGGAGGGGTGAACCCCCCTCCCCCACCCACCCCCCGGGGGTGGCAGCACAAGTCCCCGACATGGGTGAATTCTTTTCTGGCGAGAACGCTGATCTGGTATACGGGAGAGAGGTAAACCAGTAGATTTCCCGGTCGTCAACGAAGTCATAATGGATAACAAATTGCAAAACTGACACATGATGCCTGCGTGTGTGGATGTCGTCATGGTACATAGAACTGTTTGCTTTGCCAAGGTTTATCCAAGCCATTTTTGAAAGCAACAATATTATGTGCAGATAAGTGATTCAGGCAAGGCATTCCATGAAGTAATAATACGTATGTTGAAGTAACTACTTCTAACATTAAGTCTCTGATGTGTGCTAAAAAGCTTCAGAGTGACCACGAGTTGTACCATAATGTCTAAATGAGACCTTTCGAAAAAGTAATCTGGGGCAAGTCTGTCTAAGCCATTAAATATCTTGTAAACTTGAATCATTTCACGTCAGTACTCAGTACAGTAGTGAAGAGAGAAGAGTCTGTACCACGATTATGTGGTACAGACTGATTCTATCATTTCGTCGTCAATCTGATATAATATCTCACCTTTTGAGCTTGAGATTGAGTTTTTGTTAAAATCTCCTCAAATTAAAAGCTTTGGTCTACGAAGTTAAGTCACACTTTTTTAGAACGTTTTTCCAGCAAGCATTCGTCGATTGAAACAGAATTTTTAGATCATACCGGCGAAACCCCCTGACCTACTTCACATTTTCATCAATGATTTTATAGTTTACGATCTTGCCTTCAATGTGTCAATTATTTCTTGAATTGGTCGTGTATAAATTGTGAATATTTTGTGAACAAATTTAGGAACAAAATTTTTGAAAAGTCTGCAAAATTCGGACACCCCAAAGCAATATACATCAAATCAGCACTTGACTTGGCATACCATGTAAAGAATAAAGTAGATGACTATTCCATATAGATATAGAACACTACAAATGCATTAACAACTTTATATTGATAAATTGATAATGATCTGATGATAGGTCGATAAGGTTATCTTGGTTTCTTACCACAAGGTTATCTTAGTTTCTTACCACAAATTTCTTCATGAAACTTTCCAGCATCGAATACAACATCATGAGAAGAGAGAACCGGAGAGCAGTTTCTGGGCCACAAAAAGACCCCACGACTGGCATAGCAATTATCCACAACAGTGGCAGAAAACCGAGAATGTTGCCACAAGGGAGACACATTTTTGTATCAAATCAGCACGAATTTGGGCCCGAATTGTATTGTACATTTGCAGCTGTAACTTAGACGGTTTGGCCTTGCATTGGCTTATTCGTGTCGTGTGTTCCGCTAAATTCCCTTCGGCTTCGCCTGCGCTGCTGGCGTTCGATCGCGATTGGCTTTGAAATCACTTCTCGTGGACACTTGTCAGGTGACATGAGGTCAGTCACGTGACGTTGCTTGTCGTCTGCTGAAGCTTTTTTTGGGGGGGGGGGGAGGAGGCAAAACCATAACAAAAGGGAACCTAGTCTTAACAAGGGACGGGTATACATGCAACAAAATTTAGAAAATAATCTGTTCTTGCAAAACCATTGAGTATTATTTACTCAAACTCTCTTGCATCAGGCGTAGTACCAAATGTGTGGAAAAAGGCCAACGTCAGTGCCGTATTCAAAAAGGGTGATCGTAAACTCCCTTCTAACTACAGACCAATAAGTCTAACATGTATTGCAGGGGCCGCGGAACCGGGGGGCTGGGGGGCTGCAGCCCCTCCAATTTTTTGAGTAGATACGTTGAAAAAAATCCCCCAAACGCTGTTTTACAGTCATTTATTTAGTTATTTGAGTAGATTGAATAATTCAAACTTGGTATTCCTAATATATGAAATGAACTAAGGAACTCCTATTGTCGGTTTCATTCAAACAATCAAGACAATGGATTTCAAGTTGCTCTGTAAACCCGTGAATAGTACATTGCATACCATTTACTTGCAAAGTACACACGCGCTGCGCCATTCAACTGTTATCTAGCGTAGATATAGACCAATTATTGTGCGCAAGCTTTTCTCCCACATGTCTTATGAGATACAGTCCATAGCATCGCATTCACACGAAGGATTGTTCCTGTTTAATCGTTAAAGATAACCAATCCTGAATTTAAGGAATGGATCATTGTGAGGATAAGGAATATGAGGTATGTAGCATTAGAAATACTAAATATTGTGATCAAATAATTTGCAATCTCATTTTCATATTTACAAAATTAATGAATAATATCTGACTGGTCTTCAATCGAGGATCTATCGTGTTTATATTACGCTGGATCTAATGTAATCATGTCGAAACCAATCTGCTTTAAACATGTAGATCCAGGTCTACATTTTATTCTGATGAAAATAAGATTTGTTAGTAAAAACTGGTTGCTTGCAGGGTCTTAAAAATTTGAAGTTAAAAATGATAATAAACGTGTCGTGTGGACATTTGATAAAAGTTGTAACTGCGAACATACACCCTCCATGCACCCCATTCTTATACCTGCTTCTACCAGTTTATTATATGTATGTTCCTATTTAGTCTAAAATTGTCCTGTTTAATATGTTTTTTTTTCTCAAAGTGAATGAAAAGTGCTAACCTTATTTTGAACCTCATTGTGTATCACGAGTATTATATTAAGTAGTCCCTCCCCAACAGTTATCAATGAAAATGTGTAGCCCTATCTTATGAGTATGGTCCCAGTTCTAAGTTTTCTTGATCATGTATGTTGAATTGTCTTTTGTATAGCCCTATTGAACGATTCAAGAGCTTTATAGGCCAAATGATTTAGCTTTGAGCAATTGCTTTTAAAAAATGGAAGCAATCCACAAAACCTGTCTTCTTTGTTTACATTATTACTTTGGGAAATCCACTAACGAAAATGTAGTACAGTGCCATCTGCGTCAACAATCCATGATCCAATTTTACTTTCGTATTAATATTGCATGAAACCTACCATTTTATCTGCTGTTCTTTCTCTTGAAAGCGAGGAGTGGGGTATTTTTGTAGGAAAAAATTAAAGGATGGACTTATTTTTCATATCTTTTAAAGAAAAAATATTGTAAAATTTGTCTATGCCATTTTGTCTCTGGTTTTATTTAGAAACTGAAAGTTGGTTCCCTTTTCCCTTAATTTTGATAGGTCATGCTAGGGTCGCCTCCCAAAAGGCCCAAAACTCAGCTGAGCATAAATAATTTCTTCAATCCCAAACAAGCTGAATCGAATGAAAGTCAACAGAAATGTCCATCTACTGCTGATGAAAAAGATATCGCTAGATCATCTACACCAACTAAGTCATTGGAAGCTCCGGGAGTTAGCCTTCCATCTTCAAGCAAAGCTGAGGGTGCCAAATCTAATGAAGAAACAATAATCCCCCTCGAGCCTAACCAGCCACGGAACTTTCAGTTCCCTAAAAAGAGTACAAACAGTTCAAAAGGTCATTTCAGACTGGTTGGTTTGATGAATTTCCATGGTTGCATTACATCGAATCTCAAGATATTGTCCTTTGCCACACCTGCCTACTAGCTGAAAAGGGAAACAAAGTTATTGCCGCTAGAAACAAGGAATATGCTTTTATATCACATGGATTTTCAAACTGGAAGAAAGCCAGAGAAAAATTTCGGGAGCACCAAGTTTCTCACTGCCACAAGTCAGCGGTATCAGCTGTGATTGTTGTTCCTAAGCAGTGCCCAGATGTTGCCGAGATGATGCATAAGAACCTGACTGAGGAAAAGCGAGAAAGTCGGAGAAATGTTGCAAAGATAGTGCAAAACATACAGTTTCTGGGTAGACAAGGACTAGCGCTTCAAGGGAAGGAAGATGCAGACTCAAACGTTCTCCAACTGTATCACCTGAGAGCTACTGATGACCCCCAAATGTTGGATTGGTTAAAGAAGAAAACCAACAAGTACATGTCCCATGATATCCAAAACGAAATGTTAGAGATAATGGCACTTCAGGTATTGAGGGAGGTAGCGTCCTCTATCAGGAACGGTGTATTCTTCTCGATCTTGGCAGAGGAATGCACAGACATTTCGAATAAGGAACAACTGACACTTTGCATCAGGTGAATTGATGAGAAGCTTGAACCACATGAAGAATTCATCGGATTCTATCACATTCCGAACATCAAGGCAGATACTATTGTGGCAGTCATCAAGGATGCAGTCATGAGGATGAATTTGAGCTTGTCGAACTGCCGTGGACAATGCTACGATGCCGGTGGCCAATGGCTGGTTCACGTCGAGGTGTGGCTCAGCAAATTCTATCAGAGGCACCAGAGGCTCACCCGACACATTGCCATGGACACGCCCTTAATCTGGCAGTATGTGATGCAACGAAGAGTTCCAAGCTCCTATCGGATGCTTTGGATATCACATATGAACTTGGTAAGCTCATTAAGTTTTCACCCAAGCGTCAAGGCTTACTAGATCAAATTAAGGCGGACATTAACTTAGAGGCTGCTGGTTTGAAGGTGATTTGTCCAACACGATGGACTGTGCGTGGACAGAGTTTCGATCGCATAATCAAGAATTATGAGGCCCTTTTGATGGAATGGGATGCCTGTCTGGAAGATCGACTTGACTCAGCGATGAGAGCCAGGATCATTGGTGTGAAGTCACAGATGGAGAAGTTTGAATATTTCTTCGCTCTTCACCTGGGTGTCAAGGTATATTCTATGACTGACAATTTGTCAAAGACTTTACAGCAATCATCAATGTCTGCAGCACAAGGGCAGCGCAATGCCAAAAATAACGGCAGAAGCCCTAGGCAGGATCCGCTGTGACCAGAAGTTCGATAAGCTCTACGAGGATGTACTTCAAAGGTCAACGGAGCTTGGGTTATCTGGACCACAGTTACCAAGACACAGAAGAACCCCAAGCGTTTTGAAGTAGGAAGCGGAGAGGGCTCTTTTCCGTCTTCACCGAAGGAATACTACAAGAGGCAATACTTCGGTGTTGGATCTTGCTATTGCCGCTATTAACCGTAGGTTTGATCAGCCCGGTTTCCATGCGTATCATCAAATGGAAGAGCTTCTCCTTAAATCTCTACGAGAGGAAGAGATATCTCAGGAGTTGGGTTACTTGGAAAAGAACTATGCTGATGATATTAACATTGTAGGCTTAACAGCGCAACTGCCACTTCTTAGTTTGTTGTTGAAGTCTGATACTGAATATGATTGTTTCAATGACATTTACGTGCCTTTGAAGGAACTTGACACGGCTCAAAAGGGGCTGATATCAGAAATCCTAGTCTTGGTCAAGCTCATCCTTGTCAATCCGTCAACCAATGCAGTAGGGGAGAGGTCATTCTCAACGGCGCGTCGGTTGAAGACCTGGTTAAGATCCACCATGAACCAAGGCCGTTTCAATCACCTGGCAGTTCTAAATGTACATAAGGAACGTTCATCATCTCTGGACTTGGTAGCTGTCAGCAACGAGTTTGCCAGCAGAAATGACAGGAGAATGGGAAACCTTGGTGTATTCTCAAAGCAGGACTTTAGTGCACATATCTAATACCTTCATTGCGTACATTGACATGCATAGACACATGGAACACAATGTTAGTAAGGTACCTTAAATATGTTTTTTTTTCAATATCATGTACTTTTTTATTGCAGAAACAAAGTATGGGCACAAGTACACTAGCCCCGTCCCCTCTCTTGGGCTCTTTCTCTTCAGCATTATCGTGCTATGACGCAATAATAGTCTTATAGGTTTTTCCTCATCATCAGCCCCCCCACTTTCAAAACCGTTCCGCGGTCCCTGTATTGTATGTAAAATCATGGAGTCTATCCTGAGGGATGAATTATATGAGCATGTGAAGAGCAACAATCTTCTCAGTTCAAAATAATTTGGATTTGTATCAGGACGATCAACAATGTTGCAATTACTCAATGTGTTAGATGATATTGGACAAATATGTTGGAGGTTGGTGGTGCAGTTGATGTCATCTACCTAGATTTCATGAAAGCCTTTGATAAGGTCCCACACCAAAGACTTTTAGCCAAAGTTGAGGGATTTGGCATATCTAAGCTCATATGCGAGTGGGTTAGGCCATTTCTTGTTGGTCGACAGCACCGTGTTTGTGTGAATGGTGTCAGTGTTCTCTGACTGGGCTGATGTAACCAGCGGAATACCGCAAGGGAGTGTCCTCGGACCCCTGCTTTTTGTAATGTACATTAATGATCTACCAGATCAGATATTGTCAAGTACTGTTCATTTATTTGCAGATGACACCAAGTTATACAAGCATGTAAAAAATGCCAGAGATGCTGAGTTATTACAAGCGGACTTAGATCGTCTAGTTTCATGGTCAGACAAGTGGCTATTTAAGTTCCATCCGGATAAATGTTGTGTACTTACAATAGGTAAAAGAAATGATGATTCCAATGACTATACAATGACACATGATAATGCCTCACATAATCTATCACAAGTTGAAACTAGTAAAGATTTAGGAGTGATCGTTGACACAAAGCTTAGCTTTGACCAGCACTTTCAGTCAAAGATAAATAAAGCCAATAGGCTAACGAATCTTATTAGGAGAACATTTGTTTATCTTCACAAGGAGAACTTCTTGCTCCTATACAAAGCATTGATTAGACCTCATTTGGAGTATGCTCATGCAGTATGGAGTCCATACTTAAAGAAACATAATCAAGCAATAGAAAATGTACAAAGAAGGGCCACTAAGTTGGTACCTGAGGTTAAGAACCTCCCATATGAACAAAGATTGATTCAATTAAAACTTCCTACATTAGCTTATCGCCGTGCGCGAGGAGACATGATCGAAACATACAAGTTATTTCACAGGTATGACCAGGAAGTAGTGCCAGATTTGGGACAGGTGCAGGGGCCTACCAGGGGTCATGATAAAAAATTGTACATTCCGAGGTCAGTAACTGAGAAACGTAAGAATTCCTTTTACATAAGAATGAGGAAACCTTGGAATAGCCTAAGTAATGAATTAGTAAATGCACCCAGTGTCCACAGCTTCGAGAATGGATTGGATAAGTATTGGAGATGTGAACCTGTGAAGTTCAAGTTTGATGCTGACCCACCAGGACATGACCCGGCCAACCTAAAAAGGAGACAGAATTTGGAACTGAATATAGAGTCTTAGACTGCGTTCAGAAGCATCCATAGATATCCATAGGAAAATCCCCAACCCCTAAAAAGAGACCCTTATTAGACATGTTAGATTTCACGCAAGGGCGTAAATCCGGTCCCAATAGTGGGGCAATGATAGCAATAAATTGAGCCGAAAATTCAAATTTTAGGGGACGCCCCCACACTAAGGGCTGTGTATACGGGGGTATATGACCGTGGACAAATTACTACCATCTATCACTTTTGGTGATGGCAGTTGAAGGCCTGTCAAGGTATTCTTTCTTTCTTTCTTTTTAGGGGATTCTTGCTTTTTAATATGGGACAACCGTGATTTTTCTGTGTGTATGTGTCACAGGGGAGGATCCAGCTTCCGCCAGTATGGGGTGGGGCCAGAAATTATTTTCACCCATATTCATTTATTCACCCATATATAATTAGGTTTTATTTTTTTCGCGAGCAAGCGGTTTGGAAAATTTTTCAAGTCTGATGTGGTAAAACTCACTTTTTGGTCAATTCTGGACCGAATTACTATTAAAAGGGCATCCTCGCGAGATGTTGCGAGCGCGAATCACGAGCTCAAACTTTTGGAAATTTCATGTAATAAGACACGATAAGTAAACATTCTGAGCAGTTTTTGTGATCATGGCAAAAGGATATGAATCTAACTAAAGAATTAATGCGAGCGCGAAGCGCGAGCCGAAATTTTTAATGTACTGAGCAGAAAGGGAACCTTTAACAGACTTCATTTAGTGACTCATGAATAGGTTACCAGCTACATATCTCAACAATCGAATAATGCGTGCGCGAAGAGCGAGCTGAAAATTTGTGATATTCTAACCATGCAGAAAACTGGACATTCTATGCATTTCATTTAACCTGGATACATAATGACTACCTAATTTATAAACAATAATTGGTGTGAGCGCAAAACATGAGCTCAAACTTTCTGAAATTTCATGTACTAAGACATGAAAAGTAAACATTCGGAGCAGTTTTTGTATTCATGAAAAAAGAATGTGAAACGAAGCGCGAGCTAAAATTTTCAATATTCTGACCAGAAAAGGAATCTTTTAAAGAGTGCATTTAGTGACTCATGAATAGGATACGGGCTAAACTTCTCACCAATCAAATAATGCGAGCGCGAAGCGCGAGTTTAAAATTTGTGTTATTCTAACCAGACAACTGGAATTCTAAGCATTCTATTTAAGCAGGATCAAAATGACTACCTTAATAACCAATAATTGATGCGAGTGGAAAACAAGAGCCAAAATGTGTGATATCCCAACTAAACAATAATTGTGCGAAGTGCGAGCCCAAAAATTTGGCGATTTTCTAACCTAAAATGTATTTTGTTTTACTTTAAAATGGTATTTCATTATGAAATAGGGCACATTTCATTTTGAAAAAAGGGCAATTTCCATTTTGAAAAAATTCTGCCGCCCCTGAACCTAGACCTCCTATTCATAAGGCGAGTGCTCTACTATCTGAATTACATTTAATGTCTATTTGCAAGCGATTGAAGAGAGCGAGCGAATTTTCAGTATTAGTCTAGACTCTCAATCCAAGGGTTGAGTCAGTGTCCTGGGGAGCGTTTCATCAACTCGTTTGTTCGAAAAGTTGTCAGATCTGACAACTCTCCTGTGATAATGATTGGCTGAGAAGCAATGTTACCAGGGTAACAGGAATTGGTCTCACCTCAATACTTTTGCAAATCATGATGGATTAATCAAAATGACCTTCAATTTCAAGTGAAAAAATTGTTTGGGTCAAATTTCTCGCGACTCAGACCCAAATGATTTTCATTTGTAATGAACTCCCCCCCTTTTTTTTGCTTGCCAAATTTACCTCGGCAGCCCCTGTAAATTTTTCCCATATTTGTAGCCCTAATTCTACCTTAAACACTTTTTTTTCATACAGTCACTGTGCACTAATGTGGGCAATCCATCGTATTTTATATGTTTTTTTTTTATATTAATACAGAAATGAATACTACTACTACTATTACTACTACTACTACTACTACTTCTACTACTATTACTACTTCTCTTGATTATCACAAGCTATATTATTATGATATGACAAATAGCAAATAACGATGAATACTTACAAAATGATGCTCATTTATATCATTTTATCTTCAGCTTTCTAGGAACCTAGATGAATTGGTGTGTTTTACACTTCTACTACTACTACTACTACTATACTACTACTACTACTACTACTACTACTACTACTACTACTACTACTACCAATTATACTACTACTATACTACTACTAATATTTACTACTACTACTACTACTACTATTACTACTAATACTACTACTTCTACTACTAGTAGTCAGCGTAAAGCTGACGAAATTAGCATTGATTTATAATCCTAGAAAATGAAAAGATGTTATCTTCCGATATTTCATTTCACCGGTTTACCAAGGTCGCGTCTCCTCTTGCTATATTTGAGAGCTTTCATCGGATATGCCTACCGGGTTCTTCAACAGCAATAGGATCATCCTTAATATCTAGTTGCTGGCTCTTGTTATACTTCCGATGAATGTTTATTTTCGTTTCAACATCGGTAGATTACCTATGAACGACTCATGCGATGCTGTATAGGATGTGAGAGTTGACCTGGGAAACAGAGGCAAGGTGATGGCAGTGCCTCCACTTTTTGAATTAGCACTAAAAAGTGCCCCTTTTCACGCAAGAAAAATGCCCCCCCCCCCCCCCACGAACGTTTACTGTGCCCTTTTCACCTTAGGAGGAACCGTTTTAGGTGTTACCAAGTGCCCTTTCTCGCGTAAGTGCCATTTTTTTTTTTTACAAAACATTCCCCCTCTCGATCGTGTTCTATGCCCCTTTCACCTGAGAAGGACCCGTTTTTATGTTTTAGCAAGTTCCATTCTAGTATCAGTGCCAATCTCTTACAAAAAATGCCCCGCTCTTGAATGTGTATTGTGCCCCATTCACCTGAGAATGGCCCGTTTTATGCCGTTAGTAAGTGCCCTTTTCCCTTCTTATAGGTACACTTTCTCGTATCAGTGCCCCTTTTTACCAAAGAAAAGTGCCCCTCACGAACGTGTTCTGTGCCCCTTTTACCTGCGAAGTACCTGTTTTATGTATTAACAAGTGCCCTTTTGAAACAAGAAAACAATATTCTCATTTTTAGATGTTACTATACTTATGAAAGAAAGATCTTGTAAGAATAATACTACGTGCTTTCAGTTTTATGTGAGTGTGGGAGATAAGCAGTGGCGTACAGATGGGGGCTCGGGGGCTCTAGCCCCTCCCCCGATTTTTCACGACCAAGAAAAGAAAGAGAGAAAAAGAAACAAAGAAGGGTGAAATATGATATTATTTTATGAATATTATTATGTCAAAATCTATCACAAAATTGGATTTTCGTTTTAAAAATGTCAAACTTTGTACTCGCTTACTTCGCTCGCTCGCAGCTTCTTATATATATATATATATATTACGTGATACAACATATCTAGCCCCCTCAATTTTTTGGCTTATTACACCACTGTAGATAAGTCATTTTTTCTTTGTGCCCCTTTCCCACTAATCTGCTCCTCCGCCCCTAGAACAATAGATTCACAACGCAAATCGACACCGTGATGTAATTGGTCGGTTTGACGCCGTCTTCGATGATGTGACTCGGAGCATGAGAGAGTGGGTGCGAGCGTGTGTGAAAGGAAAAAGAAAGAGGGAAAGCAAGTGTGTGCTTTGTCGCTTACCTTGTCGGTTCCAGTATATTTGTACAAAAATCGCATTCAATATTATTTTGTACCTTTTTAATTTTCGTAATCTGTTATTTGAAGAATTTCACAATTTAACACTTCGAAATGATATAATTTTCAAAATAACTAATTAACCAGTTTAAATTTATTATAGTGTTATAGTATTTGTAAACAACACAAAATTGGATTTTCGTTATAAATATGTCAAACTTTGTACTCGCTTACTTTGCTCGCTCGCAGCTTGTTATATATATATTACGTGATACAACATATCAATCCAACACAAATTTGAGACAATATTTGAAAAAGGATTTTCATCTTTACTTAACCTGTCGTAGACTGAGTCCGCATTATGCGGGTTTGAGTCAAAGGAAAACATGTGTTATAGCAAAATCAATCAGTCACCAATGGGTTAACAAAATTATTCAGGTTTTGGGGACCGCAAGTTTCTATGTCGGGGGGGGGGGGGGAGGGAGAACATTCGAAATCGTTGATTATACGCACTTAAAATGCTGGGCAACATACTGTCCACTGTGTTGGGTAATGTGTGTTTGTAATATTCTGGGCAATTATTATCAAATTGAGCAAATTTATTACCCACTTATGAGTTGTTATTACCCATTTTAGACATATCTTAACCAATAGTTGTGTGGACAGTATGTTGCCAAGTGATAGCTACAACTTGGGCCTTTTTTGTCCAAACTTTTTAAGGGTGTGATTTAAAGCGGTTTGGGTAAAAAGAAGTATTTCGCAAGTTTTTACAGATACATAGCAAACATGTTGAAATAAATCTTAATAATGAATTTATGCATGCCATTGGAGTTAGGCATTTAATCTTTTTCTCATTTTGTCTCTTTCAATGCAGACCTTCTCATTCGCATGCTATTTTTTTTTTTAATATTGAGTGACTTACCAGAAAGAGAACAATTATTTCCACATTGGCATGTTATAAAAAAGTAGGACCCAAAATGCATTTCTACTTACATTTTTAAATAGTAATGATTTTGTAACACATACATAGATCTTTGGCAGCTGATTGGATGAATGCGCATCACATGACATTCAGAGGGAGCAGCTATAGCACGCCAACGCGTGACACGTACCAGCCCCGTGCAATAGTCGACTACTGCACGGTTAACCATTTCTTGTGTAGCACACAAAAGAAATAGTGTTTGAAATGTGTTTGAAATAGGAGAAACGGAAGAATTCATCCATATCAATTTAGTATTTAACAAAGGAATAAATAATGTATCTTTTCAAAAGAATCCAAAAATCTTGACCATCTGCCGAAATAATTCTTAAATATCTCCACTAATGAGGTAAAGGTAATTTGCCTTCTGAAAAAAATAAAATAAAAGTGGTAAAAACCAGGTGCTAAAAACCCTCGGTAATTTCTTGTATTCAAAATAATATATAAAGTACAGATGGAAACTGCGTGCGCTTTTTGCATGTACATTTATAAAGTAATTAAGAGTTAAATGAACTTGACTTGAGACAAGTGGTTTGTTTACCGCTACAAGGATTTTTAACCTTGTTGATCTCAAGTCGAACCCGATCTCATGTTGCTGGTTGTTCCAGGTCATTGTAAGATTTATCCAAGAAGCTGCCGCCCTCTTGTAAATGAACCACAGCCCTGTTTCACGTAACCCCTCATCAATAATAAGGCTGGAAATCAATGACAAACTTCGACATAATAGCCAATGAAATGATAGCATTTTTGTAACGCTTGTAATTTGAAATTGATAGTGAGCTTGACGATATTGAAAGTAGATCAGCAAAAATAAATATATCGATGGAAAATTAGGCACTTTCGTCAGTTGGTCGCCTTGAGAAGTTGGCGGGGGTTTGCGGTCTACTTTCTCACAAACTTTCATCAGAGTTGGACAGACTGGTGATCCATTTGTTCTCCCCCGGTGTGTACGAGAAACGCGCATCCTTTTAAAAGGATGAGGTTTTTCGCCTTTCTAATCGTCTGCTTTGGTTGGGCAACATCAACCGCGCAAGGTAATAACGAAAGTTGCAAATATTTATATTTTTACAGAAATTATTTGTATTCTTTGTTTGCGTTCAATATATTTCAATATCAAATATGACACAGTTAGATGTAATATGCAAAACAATAATTTACGGTGCCAGTTGTTTTGTTTCATCGTTGAAGGACGATGCAATAATTTATTTATCCTTTGATGGTTAAATTAGAATAAACAAGCTAAAACAAGATAAAAAAGAATAATCATGACCTATGAAAATTAGCATCATACTTCCTATGTTGTTTAAAGCCTTCGAATTGATATTGTGCAAGGTGGTATATATATAGTTTGGAAATTTTGCCTTGCATGCTACAGAATGGTGTTGTATTCAGTTATGGTAAATGTTAAAGTTGTGTGTAGAACTTTTTCAAATTTAAATTCGTATTGGATTCGTATTGGAACCAACAGGATTCTCAAAGTCATTGAATAGTATATGATTGGATAAAACATCATTCAAAACAGATAAAACAAGTTCACACGCATTCATATTTTTGAAATACCCCCGATGATTTATAAATATATATTGAAACGAAGAAAAGTTTGTGTAATGTGGATTATATACATCACCCACCCTGCCGCCCCCCCCCCATTTTCAAAGTTGAAATTAATTGTTAGATATATCATGGGAAGTAATCCCAGGGGGACGTTTCCCCCCTACTCAAAATAGTAGGGGGTACATAATATCAAATGCCCCCTACTATTTTTGGTCTTTTATGAAGGAAAGAAATATATAATAAAAATTTAAATTTAAATGAAACATGTATTTTGGACGGATAAACTTACTTTTTGGGTGATTACCTTTTTTCTTTGGGGGGGGGGGGGCTTGTCAAATCTATTTTGGTCGAAATTACCTGACATTTGGGGTGATAACATTTTTTGGGGCTTGTCAATTTTTCCAGCCCCTGGTCCCCCTACCTTTGGGGAGGGATTTCCGCCCTTGAGATAAATTGAAAGACATATCATAAAACATGATGTGTAAAAACTGTGATGTAAAATTCATGGGTAAAATGTAAAATAAAATGTTTAACTTTAGAAAGGTCGATCTCCGACAATTTCTTGAAGTCTTTTTTATTTCTTTTTGGTCGAAAATTTGGGTAGAGATTTCTGATATGCATTATCAGTATAGATAAGTGTAATTAAAATGAGAACATTGCCTAGAGAAGGCGCCACATCTGATAAATTGAAAACTACTAAATTCCATAAAGAATCAGTAAATGAAATGTGGTATAACGCGGTAAATAAGCAGGTCAGTGTAAATCTAGAATGGTAGAATAACAGATCAACATAATTATTAACCATTTTTACCCAGGTTGTAGACAGGCTTCATACTAATAACTTAGGCTATATCCTATACAATGTTATATCATCTGATATTAAAACATATATATATATATCTTGTGCTTATAGATCATGTAGATCGTAATGAATAGCACAAAATAGCACTGAATCAAGCACATAAACCCATGTTTATTTGTTGTTGCATATCTTTAATATTTAGGTGCTATATTAACTCTGTTCAAAATTTTGCGAAAATGACAAGGATTTCACTTTAACTGTGGAACGTCCTTAAAGGGGAAGTTCACCCTGACAAAAAGTTTATTGTAAAAATAGCAGAAAAAATAATGAAAAATATTGCCGAAGGTTTGAGAAAAATTCATAAAATAATTAAAAAGTTATTAGAATTTCAATTATTTGATTTGTGACGTCATATGCGAGCAGCATTCCTGCATAGCGAATGGTAAAAAATCAATGAAATGTAATTTTCTCAGAAAATTGAAAATGTTTTTTACTGTACCTTTTGTATATCAATAGAAAAATCATTTTACACCCGATCATGAATAGAAAACAAAATCAAGTCATCAGGAACCATATAAAATTTGAAATTCATGCGTTTTATATTACATAACACATGGGGCAGCTGCTCGTTTATGACGTCACAAATCCAAAACTTTGAACTCTAATAACTTTCTTAATCTTTAACGGATTTTCCTCAAACCTTCACCAATATTTTTTACTACTTTTTCTGCTATTTTTACAACAAAGTCTTCTTCAGGGTGAACTTCCCCTTTAAATATTTTTGAACGATATTTAG
Organism: Lytechinus variegatus; assembly: GCF_018143015.1. Lineage (NCBI taxonomy): Eukaryota > Metazoa > Echinodermata > Echinoidea > Temnopleuroida > Toxopneustidae > Lytechinus > Lytechinus variegatus. The sequence goes on from NC_054741.1 coordinate 58,542,482, forward strand.
CATGCATCGGTTAATGCTGAGTGATGCTGGGAAGAAGTATTGACCATTTCAAACGTGTTTAGTTTAAAATCATGAAACATACCCACACAAATTATAAATTACATACAAACATAAGTTCTCCATTTTTCAAAGTGCCAGAATTATTAAATGAAATGTTTTTTAGCAAAATAATATGCCATGATTATTCAATGCACTCATTTAATAACAACATTGTGCAGGTGCTGATTCATCGACTCGATGCAGATGAGTGAGCTCGTAATTCATTTTTATTAGTCATGTACTTTGTTCTAAAAAAAAACCGAGAAACCTGGACTTGTTTTCACTGCATGTTACGTCCCTTTGTTTTATATTAAATAAAGGTGATACTTTGAAATATATATAGTTATGCTTCCCTGGTACAGACACACTTTTCCATATTTTTTTTACGTTTTCCCTTTCTAATTCCTTCTTTTTCTCTCATCATTTCTAGTCGTATTTTACGAGGAGTTTTTCTGACTAGAATATATGTAAGAAATGGGACGATCAGTGATTGTCATATCAGTTGCACCCAGCTGACTACTGGTCTATAGTCAATTTGACTGATTTGTTTTATGAGTGAAAGGCAGTAGCCATATATTCCCCCACTCTTTGTACCGCCCTGATTGATTGCAAGTTAGGAGTACACCTACAGAATATTCAATATTGAAGCCCGTATGACGTTAGATGTTTGATTTTCGTATTTTTAAAGCAATTCTGAATCAGTCATTGGTACTCTGAAGAACTTGCAGTTATCCGATTTGGCCACAAAAATTGTGAATTAATATGAAGGATAGCATAAATTCACAAAACATGTTCAATGAGTTATAATGTTTCATTCTCAAACTTTATCGGAGCTTTATTACCCAAGCTACACTGGCAGTTACGCCACAGTCACGCCGTCACTTACAGTAGCAGGGGATGCTTGCGGATGAAAATCCGTATTTCAGCATCCGCAAGGATCCGTTAGCATCCGTATCCATATCCACTGGATCCGCAAATCTGCAGAAGGAATTCGAAAATCTCAAAATTTTGCTGCAGACGAAAATTACGTAATCATCCGCAGAATATGCCTATTCATACGCTACTCATACGTAAGATACGTACACCCTTAAAAGATGCGTACACCCTTTAAACAAATCAGTCAAATTGACCAGTCGAGTAGTCAGCTGGGTGCAACTGATATGCTAGTCACATTTCTGACATATATTCTAGTTAAAAATAACTCTGTTCTAAGTAAAATAGTGCTAGAAAATAGTCAAATGTGTCTATAATAACAATTGCACCCAGCTGACCCTATTAACTAGTCACTTTTGACTGACTGGTTTTTAGAGCGTAAACCGATCCGAACAATACGTAGGATTCGTAAAGGCCACCGCACACCTTACGACTGTTTGCGATCCGATTTTTGAACAAATCGCATTTTGCTCATTTTCTGAAAAAGTGACTGGAACATTTTTATTTGAGGTTAAAATTAATTGAAAGAATACTAATATAACCATTTTGAAAGATTACAAGCCTTTATTTTAGGGTAAAGGCCAAATTAGTTTCAAATCGGAGGCAATCGTACGACTGCCATGATGTCATTACGACTAGATATTAAATTCGCTTTTTAAGGTTTCCACTTTGGCGAGTTAACATCGCGAGTTATGGCGAGTTATAGCGAGTTGCCAAAATGAGGCACTCGCGACAACTCGCATAAAGCTCACCATGAAACTCGGGATAACTCGCGACAACTCGGCATGACTCGGCGGAGCTCGTTCAAGCTCGGGACAACTCTCCTTGAAGTCGTGAGCAGTTTCAAAATTTTTGAACATGTTCAAAAATTTTGCTAACTCGCTGTAACTCGTGCTGAACTCACCTAAACTCGTTGTGTACTCGCAGTACTCGTAATAACTCGTAAGAAGCTCGAGATAAACTCACAATAACTCGTAATAACTCGCCACATCTGAGTATACGCGAGTGCGTTCCGAGTTTTCAAGAGCGAGATACGAGCATTGCGATCGTTTTACGAGTCAAGTGGAGGTGCCCACGAGATTAGCGCGACTTTAGATCGAGCACCCCGAGTTACAGCGAGTTTCGTATGAGTTTATTCCGAGTGCGTGGCAAGGGCTCAGAGGCATGCCAGCTGAATGATAAATGTCCAGTGATCTATATTTTCCCCACATATAAACCCCTCAAAAAAAGTTTGGAAATCTGAGTTTGGCCATTAATAATATTTCTCCCAACTCCAAAATTTACACATTGCATATTTGACATCATTTAAAAGGTCATTCGATTTTCTTTACAATGATACCATGCTTGTTATGATCATGTCATCACGAAAAGAGCAGGATTCAAAAGTGTTGGATGAAGTTTGAATTGAAAAGCTGCAAAACGAGCAAAAAAGTTTGGAAATCTGAGTTTGGCCATTAATTTCTCCCGACTCCAAATTTTACACAATGCATATTTGATATCTTTCAAAAGATCATTTGATTCCCTTTAAAATGATCCCATGCTTGTTATGATCATGCCATCAAAAAAAGAGCAAAATACAGAACATGATTCTTTTGTCTGTGTCAATACAGATGAAAATCCATTGGCCCTGCTTTTTCATATCATGTTTTCTTGTGGTTTATGTTTGTTTGTTGTGTGTTTGCTTGTGCAGAGGTATGTTTGATTCCATTTGAATGTTGATGTTAAGGTGCATGAAAACAATTGCTGAGAATCTCACTCATCATCATGGATGAAAAGAACAGTGACTTTCAATATTATGTCATTTTGCAAATTTTGAATTTTGACCTTGCCCCACATTTCAAGGCACTGCACCTCCATGTGAGCCAAAATCACATCATGGAAAGTATCATTTTAAAGAAAATTAAATGAACTATTCATTGATATTTACTAAAACCGAGGCGGGATTACCGATCAAACTCAAAAGAAACCGCTTAAAAAAACTCACTCATCACCACGGAAAAAGGAACAGTGACTTTCATTATTGTGTCACTTTGCAACTTAATTTTGAATTTTGACCTTGCCCCACATTTCAAGGCACTGCACCTCCATGTGAACCATAATCATATCATGTAGGGTATCATTTTAAAGAAAATTAGATGATCTAATCATTGATATTAATAACAATTGATATTTATTAAAACCGAGGAGGGAGTTTATTTTAAAGTGAACATTTTAACTGACCCACGCAATGTACACTTACTTTTAAAAAGGCTGTTGCCACTGCATTATTACAACTTTAAACAAATAAGGAGAGAAATATGCCTCGATCCAAAAGATCCAAGAGTTGTGGCCATTCAGGTAGGGAAACAGCGAAAGAAGATGACATTCAAACAAGGGTAGAAGAAGTGCAGGAAGAGACAATTGAAACAGAAGAAAAGTTCAATGACGAGCAGAGCCAAGGTAAAAGAACAAGACATCAAACTAGACAAGTTCCAAGTGGAGCGCCTCTGGCAGTCTAACCTGCTTCACGCTATCCAATATAGTAGCAGTGCTGACTTCAAAAACTACTATAAAATAATTATTCTTAAAAACACCATTCATACAATGATACAATACTACGTTCATTGACAATAAAATGACATTTGACCTTGATCATGTGACCTAAGACTTCAGTTGTCATTGATACTTGATTACCCTATATCCACATTTTATAAACTGTATCTAAACTTTGAAAGTTATATGACAGCAATATAGTATTAATCTCCAAAATGGCCAAAGTTCAATAACCTTAAATGACCTTTGACTTTGGTCATGTGACTTGAAACTGGCATGAAATGTTCGGTGATACTTGACTACTCTAAAATGTTCAAGTTTCATGAATCAGATTCATAAACTTTCAAAGTTATAATGTTAATTTAACAAATACCCCAATTAGCCAAAGTCCATTGACCCTAATTGACCTTTGACCTTAGTCAAGCAGGATGTTTATATTCTTTAATAACCTTATGTCCACGTTTCATGAACTAGGTTCAAATATTTTCTAAGTTATGATGACATTTCAAAAACTGAACCGTAGGTTAAGATTTTGATGTTGATTCCCTAAACATGGTCTAAGTTCATTGACCACAAATGACCTCTGACCTTGGTCTTGTGACCTGAAACTCAAGAAGGATGTTTAGTAATGATTGATTAACCTTGTGGTCAAGTTAGGTCCAAGTTATGATGCCATTTAATTTCAAAAACTTAACCTTCGGTTAAGATTTGGTGTTGACGCCACCGCCGCCGGCATCGATCTTTGAGTGCCAAAAATGTGCATATCCCACCCCTTGGTCGTATGAAACTCTTATCACTCGTAACAAAATCTTGATAACTCGTTCATAGCTCGCTTTAAGTCGTATAAAGGTCACCGCAACTCATACTAAGCTCGGCCTGACTCGTTTCGCGCTCGGTTCACTCGTACAGCGAGCGTAGTGAACTCGATGTTGAATCTTTCGTCACTGGAGCAAATTCCAGGAAAAAATGTAAATTTCACGCGAGCTTGTGCGAGCTAAGGCGAGTTAGAGCTCGCGCAGCTCGCGTATGACTCGCAACTCCAACTCGCCAAAGTGGAAACCTTGCTGAGTCAGTAACAGATTTGAACACAGGTATTCGTATGATGATTCGGAACATTATTAAAGATATTACAAGTCTCAATATTAGCATCAAATTCTGCTACATTTTATTGTTAAATCGGGTCGCAGACCAATAGTAAGGTGTGCGGTCGCCTTAACTGATCCGCACATCGATACATTCAAATGGGCTTATAATAACTTTTTTTTACAAGTCTATGGCGTTTGACACTTTCTAAGTGGGGGGGGGGGGGAGTCTAATAATCATTTAAACCATCTAAAGCCAACTGTTTTTCTATACAATATTAAAATGAAAATAGTTCTGCTCCCACACATCCAAAATCCATGTCATTTTAATCATGCTCTCTAGATTCGCAAAGGAATTTATTCTGAAGACGTTAAATTATTCAAAATTTGGGGTCCAAGTGCTCGTTTTTGAACTATCACTGTCCAATGTATTGCGAGTTGGCTTGGACAGCCCAAAATGCGCCGAAAACAAGTATGATAATACCGTCTAAAATGCAAAATCCTGGTGTTTTGGTGATTCCGGAATATGAAAGCTTTTAATAGTTAGGCCAAGATCTGCATCACAAATACTGAAATAGGCCTCCTGGATTGGACTTGACCATTTTATACACATATAGCCCCAGGGGCTTTTGGGCTGCCGCAGTAAGTATATACATGATGGTGAAAAATCTTTGGAGTGTCAAATATTAACACAATATACTCCTTCTTCTTCTTTTTCTTCTTCTTCTTCGGGGTTGATCTGCCTCCTTTAAACTTTGACCATATGTACTTCATTTCATTTTTTCTGTGTTTCTTATAGTACAAAGCATTTCCCAAACAAAGAAATGATTGTACCTTGATTTTTTGTTTATATTTAAAGCATCAATCCGGCTGGTTGATGGCACCACGGACTACAATGGACGGGTTGAAATCAGTTACTTTGGAGAATGGGGAACCGTCTGTGACGATCTCTGGGATGACACTGATGCTACAGTAGTGTGTCGGATCCTTGGTTTGGGTACTAATGGTATTGCGTATCAGAACGCCTACTTTGGGCAGGGTACAGGGAACATCATTCTCGACAATGTCCAGTGTGTGGGAACGGAAACAGACCTCGTGTCTTGTCCTAGTAATGGACTTTTAAATCACAATTGCGGACATTCTGAAGATGCAGGAGTACAATGCTTTAATGCAACATCTGGTGAGTTTCATATAGCAGAGTTATTAGAAAGACCATTTGATAATTATAGTGATGATAATGATAATAATAATGATGATGATAATAATAATATTAATAAGATCTCAGGTATCAATGGAGGATCCAGACGTGGTATTGAAATATTTTTTCTTCATTTTAAATCTTCAATGCGTCATCTTGAATTGTTCCATTTAAAGCTGAAATCAGTTTGGAAATGTTCAGTGAATGACCGCATCTCATATCTGGGACATGTTGATAATCTGATTCAGCCATCATCCAATGTTTGGTCATGCAGGATAGATGAATAACAGTGCCATCATCCCAAGTGACACAGTTGAAATCACAATACCATTTGTAGAGCATCTAATGTCACATCCATGTGAAAGGTGGTATAATTAATTGATGACTGGATTGCTTTCAAAATTAGTCCATCTTTAAAATGAAAATTGCTCATCCAATTAAAGGGGAATCCAGCCTTGGCCATAGAATGTTGTGTTGGGAAGGAGAAAAATGAATTAAACAGAATGGTGAAAGTTTGAAAGAAATCGGACAAGCAATAAGAAAAATATAGCTGCTTTAAAATTGAGATCACTAATACCATGTAGATTTCAAATTGGCAACTGGGTAAGTAAATTATGACAAGGGGCAAGGACAACTTTCCCATAGGCCATGTACTTTATTATCAGGGATTTGTGGTTTTCTCCTAAGTACCCATTCCCCTGGGGCAGTAATCTAAATATAACCCATGTAGTATATTGTTTAATGTCCTCATGAAAGAAAAATATAATTTGAAATAAAACTTTTGGGAAAAATGACATTTTAGCCATAATATGTATTGGAGTACATGGAAGAGTAGTCCTTGCCTTACATCACTATGACATCACATAAGTGGCCAATTTGAAGTCTCCATGGGTATAGTGATTACCAATATTTACAACTTTAAAAAATTCATAACTTTCTTGTTATTTGTCCAATGTTGTTCAAACTTTCACCTATCAACTTGTCTGATTTTTCTTTTTCTTATAAAAACAAGGTTTCATTTGGGTTGGATTCCCCTTTAATGGTGAGCCGTCTGATGGATCAATCTCAAAACTTGTCACATATATGCAGGAAGCATATCCTCAAATGGAAAAAAATAAATACCCCAAAATAAGTAAACTTTGACCATTTCTAGAATTCATATTTTTTAATTGCAGGTCAATGTATCCAGGAGACAAATCTTGACCCATAATTGTCCTCCATGGTCAACCATTTTTGTCTAGATCTGCAACAACTGATTAGTATCTTAGATCATGGAGCATTCGTTCCCTACTGTGTGCACCGTGACGTTGAAAATGTAGGAGTAGATTTGCACTAACACATTAACTACATCATGAATTTTGTGTAGGAGGCTATGATATTGTGCTGGAGACCCAAATCTGGGCCCATTTGTTATAGACATTGTAAGTTTTGAGTGATCAATGATGCTACAATTGTGATTTTGTCAGATTCTTGGTCTAGGTAGTTATTTGACTGTCTTTTGCCACAAAGGATGCATGCAGTCTTGACTTGACCTATTAGTGGGGGTTTCAGACATACCCTAAGTAGCACAAAGTGTACATGAAATGGAATTCAAAGAAGAATTTCAAAGTCATTGGTGAAATGAATTAGCATTTCCTCTTTCCTTCACCATTCTCAGAATCGATCCGTCTTGTGGGTGGCTCATCTGATACTGAAGGTCGAGTGGAAGTCTATTACAATGGAGAGTGGGGAACTGTATGTGATGATTTGTGGGATGACACTGATGCTGCAGTTGTGTGTCAGATCCTTGGTCTGGGTGATTCAGGGACTGCACGAACTAATGCTGCCTTTGGACAAGGTAGTGGAAGCATCATTCTTGACAACGTTCAGTGTGATGGAACTGAAACAGATCTCTTTGCTTGTCCTAGTAACGGTCCAAACAATCACAACTGTGGCCACGGTGAGGATGCAGGAGTAGAATGCACCAGCACAACCACATCTTCACCTGCTGGTGAGTTCTTTTTATTAAGAGGCTATACTAATATCTAATTGTTATGGAGACATGAAGAAGACATTTTTTGATATAATGATAATTTGATATCAAAACTGCATTTTTTGGTTGAATTATGTTCTAATAGGTCGACCAAATATCTAAGATCATTCCAGAGCGTCTACATTATCACATGTAGGTTGATGAGTTCTTAAATTCTTGATGTTCCTCAAAAACATTGAAAATTATGAATGACCTCCAGTCTTCCAATTTGCAAGTTACGGCTTTCAGATAAGATACTTTTGGATAGCTTGTATGCATTGTACAATTTCGGTACTTGGCTTATAATCATATAGAACTTTTTAAATGTAACATAAGTGGCAAATTAACTGAATGGTCTAAATGGTAATTGAAAATGCTTGTGAATCCTATTCATGAACTATAAAATTTCTTAACAGATCAGCTACAAAGAACTCTTGTTCGAATATTGTTGGAATGGATCCATATTGTGGGTGGCTCTATTATGAATACCAAGGCCAGGTTAGAGTCTATATCGATGTAGCTTAGAGTTTTGTGTCAGATCTTTGTTCCCGGTAGTTTTAGGACTGCCTTGCCGCAGATGCAGACAATATCCATTTATGGATCTTTATACATTTATCCTGCATTTCCTCTTTCTTTTACTTTCAGAAACAATTCGTCTTGTGGGTGGATCCTCAGATTCTGAAGGTCGAGTGGAAGTCTATTACGGTGGAGAGTGGGGAACTGTGTGCGATGATTTGTGGGATGACACTGATGCTGCAGTTGTGTGTCAGATCCTTGGTCTGGGTGATTCAGGGACTGCACAAGCTAATGCTGCCTTTGGACAAGGTAGTGGAAGCATCATTCTTGACAACGTTCAGTGTGATGGAACTGAAACAGATCTCTTTGCTTGTCCTAGTAACGGTCCAAACAATCACAACTGTGGCCACAGTGAGGATGCAGGAGTAGAATGCTCCAGCACAACGACATCTTCACCTACCGGTGAGTTCTTGTTTTAAAGGAGGGTACAATAATATCTAGTTGTTATGAAGACTTGAAGAAGGCCATCGTTGGAAGTTTTCTTTCATATAAAATCTCAAATGACAACCAAATATCAAAGATCATTCCAAAGTTTCTACATAATATCTTGTAGGTTCCTAAGTTTTTATGTCTTCATGTTTCTCAAAAACATGAAAAATTATGAATGACCTCCAGCCTTCCAATTTGCACGTTAAACTTTCAGATACGATACTTTTTGGATAGCTTGTAAACATTGTACAATTTCAGCACTTGGCTCATAATCACTGAATTTTCAGAATGTAACCTAGTTGGCAAATTAACTGAATGGTCTAACTGGTAATTGGATACATGAAAATGCTTGCGAATCCTATTGATAAACTATGATATTTCTTGACAGATCAGCTCCAGAAAATTCTTGGTTAAGAATAATTGTCAGACTCCTTCCGCATTGTGGGTGGCTTTATCATGAGTACCAAGGCCAAGTGGAAGTCCATTAGAATAAAGCTTACAGTGGTTCTAGGACTCTCTTTTGCCATTATTGTGATATTGATCTTGGCTTGATATCAGAATTGAGGTTTCAGACATATTCTGAGTAGGGGAAACTTGCATAACGTGACCACTTCTATATTACAATGGACACTTCGTAATTGAAAGAAAACTTTAAAAGGATAGAATCATAGGTGAAATATATTTACATTTCTTCTTTCCTTTGTTTTTTCAGAATCGATCCGTCTTGTGGATGGCGCATCAGATTCTGAAGGTCGAGTGGAAGTCTATTACGGTGGAGAGTGGGGAACTGTGTGCGATGATTTGTGGGATGACACTGATGCTGCAGTTGTGTGTCAGATCCTTGGTCTGGGTGATTCAGGGACTGCACGAAGTAATGCTGCCTTTGGACAAGGTAGTGGAAGCATCATTCTTGACAACGTTCAGTGTGATGGAACTGAAACAGATCTCTTTGCTTGTCCTAGTAACGGTCCAAACAATCACAACTGTGGCCACAGTGAGGATGCAGGAGTGGAATGCACCAGCACAACGACATCTTCACCTACCGGTGAGTTCTTGTTTTAAAGGAGGGTACAATAATATCTAGTTGTTATGAAGACTTGAAGAAGGCCATCATTGGAAGTTTTCTTTCAAATAAACTCTCAAATGTCAACCAAATATCAAAGATCATTCTAAAGTTTCTACATAATATCTTGTAAGTTGCTTAGTATTGATGTTTCTCAAACACATGAAAAATTATAAATGACGTCCAGCCTTCCAATTTGCACGTTAAAGCTTTCAGATACGATACTTTTTGGATAGCTTGTAAACATTGTACAATTTCAGCACTTGGCTCATAATCACTGAATTTTCAAAATGTAACCTAGGTGGCAAATTAACTGAATGGTCTAAATGGTAATTGGATACATGAAAATGCTTGCGAATCCTATTGATAAACTACGATATTTCTTGACAGATCAGCTCCAGAAAATTCTCGGTTAAGAATAATTGTCAGACTCCTTCCGTATTGTCGGTGGCTTTATCATGAGTACCAAGGCCAAGTGGAAGTCCATTGAAATATACCTTACAGTGGTTCTAGGACTCTCTTTTGCCATTAATGTGATATTAATCTTGGCTTGATATCAGAATTGAGGTTTCAGACATATACTGAGTAGGGGAAACTTGCATGACGTGACCACTTCTATATCATAATGGACACTTCGTAATTGAAAGAAAACTTTAAAAGGATAGAATCATAGGTGAAATATATTTACATTTCTTCTTTTCTTTTGTTTTTTCAGAATCGATCCGTCTTGTGGATGGCGCATCAGATTCTGAAGGTCGAGTGGAAGTCTATTACGGTGGAGAGTGGGGAACTGTGTGCGATGATTTGTGGGATGACACTGATGCTGCAGTTGTGTGTCAGATCCTTGGTCTGGGTGATTCAGGGACTGCACGAAGTAATGCTGCCTTTGGACAAGGTAGTGGAAGCATCATTCTTGACAACGTTCAGTGTGATGGAACTGAAACAGATCTCTTTGCTTGTCCTAGTAACGGTCCAAACAATCACAACTGTGGCCACAGTGAGGATGCAGGAGTGGAATGCACCAGCACAACGACATCCTCACCTACCGGTGAGTTCTTGTTTTAAAGGAGGGTACAATAATATCTAGTTGTTATGAAGACTTGAAGAAGGCCATCATTGGAAGTTTTCTTTCAAATAAACTCTCAAATGTCAACCAAATATCAAAGATCATTCTAAAGTTTCTACATAATATCTTGTAAGTTGCTAAGGCTTGATGCTTCTCAAATACATGAAAAATTATAAATGACCTCCAGCCTTCCAATTTGCATGTTAAAGCTTTCAGATACGATACTTTTTGGATAGCTTGTAAACATTGTACAATTTCAGCACTTGGCTCATAATCACTGAATTTTCAAAATGTAACCTAGGTGGCAAATTAACTGAATGGTCTAAATGGTAATTGGATACATGAAAATGCTTGCGAATCCTATTGATAAACTACGATATTTCTTGACAGATCAGCTCCAGAAAATTCTCGGTTAAGAATAATTGTCAGACTCCTTCCGTATTGTCGGTGGCTTTATCATGAGTACCAAGGCCAAGTGGAAGTCCATTGAAATATACCTTACAGTGGTTCTAGGACTCTCTTTTGCCATTAATGTGATATTAATCTTGGCTTGATATCAGAATTGAGGTTTCAGACATATATTGAGTAGGGGAAAATTTGCATGACGTGACCACTTCCATATCATAATGGACACTTCGTAATTGAAAGAAAACTTTAAAAGGATAGAATCATAGGTGAAATATATTTACATTTCTTCTTTCCTTTGTTTTTTTCAGAATCGATCCGTCTTGTGGATGGCGCATCAGATTCTGAAGGTCGAGTGGAAGTCTATTACGGTGGAGAGTGGGGAACTGTGTGCGATGATTTGTGGGATGACACTGATGCTGCAGTTGTGTGTCAGATCCTTGGTCTGGGTGATTCAGGGACTGCACGAACTAATGCTGCCTTTGGACAAGGAAGTGGAAGCATCATTCTTGACAACGTTCAGTGTGATGGAACTGAAACAGATCTCTTTGCTTGTCCTAGTAACGGTCCAAACAATCACAACTGTGGCCACAGTGAGGATGCAGGAGTAGAATGCACCAGCACAACGACATCTTCACCTACCGGTGAGTTCTTGTTTAAAAGGAGGGTACAATAATATCTAGTTGTTATGAAGACGTGAAGAAGGCCATCATTGGAAGTTTTCTTTTAAATAAACTCTCAAATGTCAACCAAATATCAAAGATCATTCTAAAGTTTCTACATTATATCTTGTAAGTTGCTAAGTCTTGATGTTTGTCAAACACATGAAAAATTATAAATAACCTCCAGCCTTCCAATTTGCACGTTAAAGCTTTCAGATACGATACTTTTTGGATAGCTTATAAACATTGTACAATTTCAGCACTTGGCTCATAATCACTGAATTTTCAGAATGTAACCTAGTTGGCAAATTAACTGAATGGTCTAAATGGTAATTGGATACATGAAAATGCTTGCGAATCCTATTGATAAACTACGATATTTCTTGACAGATCAGCTCCAGAAAATTCTCGGTTAAAAATAATTGTCAGACTCCTTCCGTATTGTGGGTGGCTTTATCATGAGTACCAAGGCCAAGTGGAAGTCCATTAAAATATACCTTACAGTGGTTCTAGGACTCTCTTTTGCCATTAATGTGATATTAATCTTGGCTTGATATCAAAATTGAGGTTTTAGACATATACTGAGTGGGGAAAATTGCATGACGTGACCACTTCTATATCATAATGGACACTTCGTAATTGAAAGAAAACTTTAAAAGGATAGAATCATAGGTGAAAATAATTTACATTTCTTCTTTCCTTTGTTATTTTCAGAATCGATCCGTCTTGTGGGTGGATCCTCAGATACTGAAGGTCGAGTGGAAGTCTATTACGGTGGAGAGTGGGGAACTGTGTGCGATGATTTGTGGGATGACACTGATGCTGCAGTTGTGTGTCAGATCCTTGGTCTGGGTGATTCAGGGACTGCACGAACTAATGCTGCCTTTGGACAAGGAAGTGGAAGCATCATTCTTGACAACGTTCAGTGTGATGGAACTGAATCAGATCTCTTTGCTTGTCCTAGTAACGGTCCAAACAATCACAACTGTGGCCACAGTGAGGATGCAGGAGTAGAATGCTCCAGCACAACGACATCTTCACCTACCGGTGAGTTCTTGTTTTAAAGGAGGGTACAATAATATCTAGTTGTTATGAAGACTTGAAGAAGGCCATCATTGGAAGTTTTCTTTTAAATAAACTCTCAAATGTCAACCAAATATCAAAGATCATTCTAAAGTTTCTACATAATATCTTGTAAGTTGCTAAGGCTTGATGCTTCTCAAATACATGAAAAATTATAAATGACCTCCAGCCTTCCAATTTGCACGTTAAAGCTTTCAGATACGATACTTTTTGGATAGCTTGTAAACATTGTACAATTTCAGCACTTGGCTCATAATCACTGAATTTTCAAAATGTAACCTAGGTGGCAAATTAACTGAATGGTCTAAATGGTAATTGGATACATGAAAATGCTTGCGAATCCTATTGATAAACTACGATATTTCTTGACAGATCAGCTCCAGAAAATTCTCGGTTAAGAATAATTGTCAGACTCCTTCCGTATTGTCGGTGGCTTTATCATGGGTACCAAGGCCAAGTGGAAGTCCATTGAAATATACCTTACAGTGGTTCTAGGACTCTCTTTTGCCATTATTGTGATATTGATCTTGGCTTGATATCAGAATTGAGGTTTGAGACATATACTGAGTGGGGAAAATTCGCATGACGTGACCACTTCCATATCATAATGGACACTTCGTAATTGAAAGAAAACTTTAAAAGGATAGAATCATAGGTGAAATATATTTACATTTCTTCTTTCCTTTGTTTTTTTCAGAATCGATCCGTCTTGTGGATGGCGCATCAGATTCTGAAGGTCGAGTGGAAGTCTATTACGGTGGAGAGTGGGGAACTGTGTGCGATGATTTGTGGGATGACACTGATGCTGCAGTTGTGTGTCAGATCCTTGGTCTGGGTGATTCAGGGACTGCACGAAGTAATGCTGCCTTTGGACAAGGTAGTGGAAGCATCATTCTTGACAACGTTCAGTGTGATGGAACTGAAACAGATCTCTTTGCTTGTCCCAGTAACGGTCCAAACAATCACAACTGTGGCCACAGTGAGGATGCAGGAGTGGAATGCACCAGCACAACGACATCTTCACCTACCGGTGAGTTCTTGTTTAAAAGGAGGGTACAATAATATCTAGTTGTTATGAAGACGTGAAGAAGGCCATCATCGGTAGTTTTGTTTTAAATAAACTCTCAAATGTCAACCAAATATCAAAGATCATTCTAAAGTTTCTACATTATATCTTGTAAGTTGCTAAGTCTTGATGTTTGTCAAACACATGAAAAATTATAAATAACCTCCAGCCTTCCAATTTGCACGTTAAAGCTTTTAGATACGATACTTTTTGGATAGCTTATAAACATTGTACAATTTCAGCACTTGGCTCATAATCACTGAATTTTCAGAATGTAAGCTAGGTGGCAAATTAACTGAATGGTCTAAATGGTAATTGGATACATGAAAATGCTTGCGAATCCTATTGATAAACTGCGACATTTCTTGACAGATCAGCTCCAGAAAATTCTCGGTTAAGAATAATTGTCAGACTCCTTCCGTATTGTGGGTGGCTTTATCATGAGTACCAAGGCCAAGTGGAAGTCCATTAAAATATAGCTTACAGTGGTTCTAGGACTCTCTTTTGCCATTAATGTGATATTAATCTTGGCTTGATATCAAAATTGAGGTTTTAGACATATACTGAGTGGGGAAAATTCGCATGACGTGACCACTTCTATATCATAATGGACACTTCGTAATTGAAAGAAAACTTTAAAAGGATAGAATCAGAGGTGAAAATAATTCACATTTCTTCTTTCCTTTGTTATTTTCAGAATCAATCCGTCTTGTGGGTGGATCCTCAGATACTGAAGGTCGAGTGGAAGTCTATTACGGTGGAGAGTGGGGAACTGTGTGCGATGATTTGTGGGATGACACTGATGCTGCAGTTGTGTGTCAGATCCTAGGTCTGGGTGATTCAGGGACTGCACGAACTAATGCTGCCTTTGGACAAGGTAGTGGAAGCATCATTCTTGACAACGTTCAGTGTGATGGAACTGAAACAGATCTCTTTGCTTGTCCTAGTAACGGTCCAAACAATCACAACTGTGGCCACAGTGAGGATGCAGGAGTAGAATGCTCCAGCACAACGACATCTTCACCTACCGGTGAGTTCTTGTTTTAAAGGAGGGTACAATAATATCTAGTTGTTATGAAGACTTGAAGAAGGCCATCATTGGAAGTTTTCTTTCATATAAACTCTCAAATGACAACCAAATATCAAAGATCATTCCAAAGTTTCTACATAATATCTTGTAGGTTCCTAAGTTTTTATGTCTTCATGTTTCTCAAAAACATGAAAAATTATGAATGACCTCCAGCCTTCCAATTTGCACGTTAAACTTTCAGATACGATACTTTTTGGATAGCTTGTAAACATTGTACAATTTCAGCACTTGGCTCATAATCACTGAATTTTCAAAATGTAACCTAGGTGGCAAATTAACTGAATGGTCTAACTGGTAATTGGATACATGAAAATGCTTGCGAATCCTATTGATAAACTATGATATTTCTTGACAGATCAGCTACAGAAAATTCTTGGTTAAGAATAATTGTCAGACTCCTTCCGCATTGTGGGTGGCTTTATCATGAGTACCAAGGCCAAGTGGAAGTCCATTAGAATAAAGCTTACAGTGGTTCTAGGACTCTCTTTTGCCATTATTGTGATATTGATCTTGGCTTGATATCAGAATTGAGGTTTCAGACATATTCTGAGTAGGGGAAACTTGCATAACGTGACCACTTCTATATTACAATGGACACTTCGTAATTGAAAGAAAACTTTAAAAGGATAGAATCATAGGTGAAATATATTTACATTTCTTCTTTCCTTTGTTTTTTTCAGAATCGATCCGTCTTGTGGATGGCGCATCAGATTCTGAAGGTCGAGTGGAAGTCTATTACGGTGGAGAGTGGGGAACTGTGTGCGATGATTTGTGGGATGACACTGATGCTACAGTTGTGTGTCAGATCCTTGGTCTGGGTGATTCAGGGACTGCACGAAGTAATGCTGCCTTTGGACAAGGTAGTGGAAGCATCATTCTTGACAACGTTCAGTGTGAAGGAACTGAAACAGATCTCTTTGCTTGTCCTAGTAACGGTCCAAACAATCACAACTGTGGCCACAGTGAGGATGCAGGAGTGGTTTGCTCCAGCACAACTACATCTTCACCTACTGGTGAGTGTGATCTTCAACAGAAGGCTATGATGATAACTAATTGTTGTGAAGACTTGGAGTCAGTGGCATACCATGGGTCACGGCAATGGGGAGGGGCACCTGCAAAAATTTTGAAATGCCAGGTATACTGACCTAATAGAGACATTAAGGACAATGTCATTAAACGGATTTGTATCTTACTGATCAAATATTTTTGATATTCAGTCCTAAAAAGGGACATTATAATTAAATTTTTGTAATCATGATGGTACCTGTCTCTCGAAACAATGCAAGTGGGAAGGGGCAAGCTAAAATATTTGTATATATTGACCCCATACAGGGAGATACACGGATATGTATCTCACTGATCAAAAAATGCGAGCGCGAAGCGTGAGCTGAAAATTTTTGATATTCAGTCCTAAAAAGGGACATTATAATCAAATTTTTGTAATCATGATGGGTACCTGTCTCGCGAAACAATGCAAGCGGGAAGCACGAACTGAAATTTTTGGATATATTGACCCCATACTCTGAGATTTTCGGGACTATATTTTAGGAATCTATTAAGAGTATACATGTTCATATCTCACTATAGTCATCTATTGCGAGTGCCAAGCCATGCTGATTTTGTTAGAGTTATATCTGAACACTTGGAGCACTTTTTTGTAGTCCTTGTAATCATGATTATCATACGCACCTCACAAATCCAATATTGTGAGCGCGAAGCGCGAGCTTAAAATTTAGATATTTCCGACCTGAAGTAAGTCATTCTAAGGGTTGTTTGTAGGAATTTACTAGGACCATACGTATTTCATTACCCAAATGATGCGAGCGCGAAGCGGGAGCTGAAAATATTTGATATTCCAATCAGAAAAAGGGACATTTTAAGAAATGACTTTAGGAATTCATGGAGAGCAGACATATCTCACCAATCCACTAATGCGAACGTAATCACGGACAGGAAATGTTTCATACATATCAAGACCTTAACATGGGGCAATTACTTTAAGTAGTCATGAAAAAAAAGCATATGTCACTACACAAAACAATGATAACTCAAAGTGCGAGGAAATATATTTGGTGTAAATTGACTTGAAAGCGGGCGGCCTTAGTAGAACAGGGTTACATATTTCGTTGCGAGCATCAGGAACAATGAAGACATAGGCCTTGAGCAAATTAAGTTTCATAAAGTTATGATAAAAATGTTTATTATGTAATGTAACATAACATAATTATAATATAACATTATAATGAATAATATTTTTTTCTTTGCCATTACTTTTCTCTTCCTTTCTCCCTCATTTTCTACTTTTCCCGGTTTCTTTTTTGTCAGCCGATTGGGGGGGACGTGCCCCCCATGCCCCCGGTAGTTACGCCACTGCCTGGAGTATACCTTATTTTTTAAAAAAGATGGCTAAGTCTCTGAGATACAAATTTCTGATATGTCAACCAAATAGCTTTCATCAGCTTCCAAGTCGTTGATGTTTTTTAAAGACTCTAAAATCATGAAGTACCTTCAGTATTCCAATAAGCTTTCGGATAAGACAAATTTTGGATAGTTTGTATACATCGTATAATTTCAGCCCTTAGGAATCTCTGAAACTTTTAAAGATAACCTAGGTTGCATACTTCATCATATGAAAAGATAAAAATGATCATACTGAAGATCATGTAAGAATAATAATGATATTCAACATTTATATAGCGCTTAATACAATGTTTCTAAGCGCTACTCACTATTTCAACGGCTTTACCATGTGTGTGTATTTGTGTATTTGAGTTTTGTCAGACGTGTATCAATCAGATATGATTATTTACGTCTGGGACCGACCTTTAACGTCACCATCCGAAAGATGTGACCAGGGCTCGAACCTCTGCATCAATTTGTAACTTCCCCACAGCTTGGATTACAGGCGCACGCCACAACGCCCAGTTGTGGCGTTGTGGCTACTCTTATCGGGTGATAAAGCATTTAAGAAATACTGGGTACCCAGTTACTTCACCTGGGTGGAGCATGGTAAATGTAGATCAACGCCTTTCTAAAGGACATGTGTGCTGTGTTGGGGTTCGAACCCCGGCTCTTGTGGTTCAATGTCTGGAGACTTATCCACTAAGCTACAACACCTAGAATTACTTTAGAGATCAGCATAAAAATTCTTACTTGAGTATTTCTAAGAATCGATCCGTCTTAAGGATGGCTCATAAATTCCAAGGCAAAGTGGAAATCTATGACGATATCAAATGCAATGGTGTGTTAGATGACTCAGATCCTTCTGTCTGGGTTATTCTTGGACTGCCTTTTGCCACAAAGGAGGCATGCAGTCTCCGTTTGTGTATCTTGATGTTATGCATCTTGATCTGCAGAGGTTGCAGACACATTCTCAGATAAAGTGAACAGCAATGGTTCTTTCTATATTGTAACACAAAGTGACTGAATATTCAAAGACAATTTTGAAAGAATAGAATCTTAGATGAAATCAATTGTATTTCCTCTCTCCTTTACTACTCTAGTTCCTACATGATCTGTTGAATTTTGACTACTTTTAAAATTATGGATAATTTTCAAAAATATAGAAAAGTATAAAGGACTTCAAGTCTTCCAGTTTTCGAGTTGAGGCTCTCAGATAAATCAACTTTTGAATAGCTTGCATACATTGTATAATTTCAGCACTTGTGTCGGAATCACCGAACATTTAAAGGAAACCAAGGGTGCATATTTGAGTACATTAAAAAGATATGTCATATTGAAAGCCATAAATTCAAGAATTACGAGACAGATTGCCTTCAAATTTCTTACTCGAGGATTGTCAGAATCCATCTGTTTTGTGGGTGGATCACAGTCAAGTACTACGGCTGAATGGAGGACTTACGACGCGGACCAAAGTAAGGTGTTATATCCTTGGTCTGGGCCATTCTGAGTGTTTTGCCACAAAGGATGCAGTCTTTATTTATGTATCTTGATACATGTATCTTGCATTTCCTCTTTCCTCCACTATGCTCAGAATTGATCCGTCTTGTGGGTGGCTCATCAGATTCTGAAGGCCGAGTAGAAGTCTATTACAATGGAGAGTGGGGAACTGTGTGTGACGATTACTGGGATGGCACTGATGCTACAGTGGTGTGTCAGATCCTTGGTCTGGGTGATTCAGGGACTGCGCAAACTAATGCTGCCTTTGGACAAGGTAGTGGTAGCATCATTCTTGACGATGTTCATTGTACTGGAACTGAATTGAGTATCTTTGACTGTCCTAGTAATGGCCCATACAATCACAACTGTGGCCACAGTGAGGATGCAGGAGTAGTATGCTCCAGCACAACAACATATCCACCTACCGGTGAGGTTTTTTTTTATAAGAGGCTATGGTATCTAATTTAATTTATGAATAAAAGAACATCTCAACTCCCTGTTAGATAATTATAAATAAATCAAGAATAAGCTAATGATTTTTGTCTCACCTGCGAAGCAGAGTGAGACTATAGGCGCCGCTTTTCCGACGGCGGCGGCGGCGGCGTCAACATCAAATCTTAACCTGAGGTTTTTTTTTTTTTTAAGTTTTTGAAATGATGTCATAACTTAAAAAGTATATGAACCTAGTTAATAAAAAATAGCCATAAGTTTAATCAAGTATTACTGAACATCCTATTAGAGTTTCATGTCACATGACTAAGGTCAAAGGTCATGTAGGGTCAATGAACTTAGACCATGTTGGAGGAATCAACATCAAAATCTTAACCTGAGGTTAAGTTTTTGAAATGTCATCATAACTTAGAAAATATATGAACCTAGTTCATGAAACTTGGACATAAGGTTAATCAATTATCAATAAACATCCTGCATGAGTTTCACGTCACATGACCAAGGTCAAAGGTCATTTAGGGTCAATGAACTTTGGCCGAATTGGGGATATCTGTTGAATTCCCATCATAACTTTGAAAGTTTATGGATCTGATTCATGAAACTTGGACATAATAGTAATCGAGCATCACTGAACATTTTGTGCAAGTTTCAGGTCTCATGATTAAGGTCAAAGGTCATTTATGGTCAATGAACTTTGGCCGAATCGGGGGTATCTGTTGAATTACCATCATTACTTTGAAAGTTTATTGGTCTAGTTCATTAAACTTGGACATTAGAGTAATCAAGTATCACTGAACATCCTGTGCGCATTTCAGGTCACATGACCAAGGTCAAAGGTCAATGAACTTTGGCTGAATTGGGTGTATCTGTTGAATTACCATCATAACTTTGAAAGTTTATGGATCTGATTCATGAAACTTGTACATAAGAGTAATCAAGTATCACTGAACATCCTGTTCAAGTTTCAGGTCACATGATCAAGGTCAAAGGTCATGTAAGGTCAATGAACTTTGGCCATGTTGGTTTTTTTTTGTTGAATAACCATCATTTCTCTGTAAGTTTATTGGTCTAGTTCATAAAAAGTGGACATAAGAGTAACCATGTATCACTGAACATCTTGTGCGAGTTAGAGTAGTATTCAAAGTCAGCACTGTTGCTATATTGAACCGCGTGATGCAGGTGAGACGGCCAGAGGCATTCCACTTGTTGTGTATATCCACTGAAGATTTTTTCGAGCTTTCATTCATTTATGTACTTGAAGGTGGAAATCCTAGATAAAAATTGCACATAACATGGGCTCTTAAATAAATCAATGTGGTGATGACCCAGACAGTCTCAACTGTGTGCACGGTGAAGATGCATGAGTAGAACAACACTAGTACATCTTCAACTGGTGTTGGTTTTTTTTCCATAGGAGGCTAAGATATCTTATGGTTATGGAGACCCAAAATATGCCATATATTTTATAAACACTGCAATCATCTTGACTTCTTATGACTCATTTCGAATTCTGGATGCTTCTCAAAATATTGAAAATTATGAAGAACAGATTGGTATCTTCGGCCGTGGCGCATAAGTTCCCGACTGTGGGCACATTGAAAATGTAGGAGTAAAATGCACCCCATGATAACTACATCATGAATTTTGTGTAGGAGGCTATAATGACATTGTTCTGGAGAACCTAATCAAGGGCCATTCATTCTGAACATTGTAATTTTTAAGTGATCAAAGATGCTACAGCAGTGAGTTTGTCAGATTCTTAGTGTAGATTGCACTTTGACTGTCTTTTGCCACAAAGGGTGCATGCAGTCTTGACTTGACCAATTAGTAGCGTAAAGTGTACATATGAAATGGAATTGAAAGAAAGATTTCAAAGGATATAATCATTGATGAAATTAATTGTATTTCCTTTTTCCTTCCCCATTCTCAGAATCGATCCGTCTTGTGGGTGGCTTATCAGATACTGAAGGTCGAGTGGAAGTCTACTACGGTGGAGAGTGGGGAACTGTATGTGATGATTTGTGGGATGACACTGATGCTACAGTTGTGTGTCAGATCCTTGGTCTGGGTGATTCAGGGATTGCACGAAGTAATGCTGCCTTTGGACAAGGTAGTGGAAGCATCATTCTTGACAACGTTCAGTGTGATGGAACTGAAACAGATCTCTTTGCTTGTCCTAGTAACGGTCCAAACAATCACAACTGTGTGCACAGTGAAGATGCGGGAGTAGAATGCACCAGCACAACTACACCTGCACCTACTGGTGAGTGTGTGTGTTTTTTAGAAGGCTATAATGATAACTAATTGTTGTGAAGACCTGAAGAAGGCAATCATCGGAAGTTTTCTTTTAAAGTTTTCTTTTAAATATAATATCTCAAATGTCAACCAAATATCAAAGAACATTCCTAAGTTTCTACATAATCACTTATAGGTTGATAGATTTTATATCTTGATGTTTCTGAAATACATGGAAAATATAAATGACCGCCAGCCTTCAAATTTGCACGTTAAAGCTTCCAGAGACGATACCTTTTAGATAGCTTGAATATTGTACAATTTCAGCACTTGGCTCTTAATCACTTAATTTTTAGAATTAAACCTAGGTGGCATATTAACTGAATGGTCTAAATGGTAATTGGATACATGAAAATGCTTGCGAATCCTATTGATGAACTATAAAATGTCTAGACAGATCAGCTACGTAAAGCGTTTAGGAATAATTGTTAGAATCCTTCCGTATTGTGGGTGGGTCTATCATGGGTACTAAGGCCAAGTGGAAGTCCATTAAAATATAGCTTACAGCTGTTCTAGGACTCTCTTTTGACATTGATGTAATATTGATCTTTGCTTAATATCAGAATAAAGGTTTTAGACATATACTGAGTAGGGAAAATTTGCATGAAGTGACCACTTCCATATCATAATGGACACTTTGTAATTGAAAGATAGCTTTAAAAGGATAGATCATAGGTGAAATTGATTTACATTTCTTCTTTCCTTTGCTATTTTCAGAATCGATCCGTCTTGTGAATGGCGCATCAAATTCTGAAGGTCGAGTGGAAGTCTATTACGGTGGAGAGTGGGGAACTGTATGTGATGATTTGTGGGATGACACTGATGCTACAGTTGTGTGTCAAATTCTTGGTCTGGGTGATTCAGGGATTGCTCTTAGTTATGCTGCCTTTGGAGAAGGTAGTGGAAGCATCATTCTTGACAATGTTGAATGTGACGGAACTGAAACAGATCTATTTGCTTGTCCTAGTAACGGTCCAAACAATCACAACTGTGGTCACGGTGAAGATGCAGGAGTTCAATGCACCAGCGCAACTACATCTTCACCTACTGGTGAGCTTTTTTTAAACAAGATTCCAAGATATTTCATTGTTGTTGAACTCCAACGTATGACAAATTTGTTATTAACATTTATAGATATTTACTTTTGGACAGTCTGTATGCAATATTCACTTTCAGACATACTCTGGTAGCATAAATGGTTGTCAGAATCCTTCCGTATTGTAGGTGGCTCTATCATGAGTATCAAGGCCAAGTGGAAGTCCATTAAAATATAGCTTACAGTTCTAGGACTCTCTTTTGCCATTGATGTAATATTGTTCTTCTCTTGATATCAGAATAGAGGATTCAGAAATATACTGAGTAGAAAAAAATTGCATGAAGTGATCACTTCTATATCATGGACATTTCGTAATTGAAAGAAAGCTTTTAAAAGGATAGAATCATAGGTGAAATTAATTTACATTTCTTCTTTCCTTTGCTATTTTCAGAATCGATCCGTCTTGTGGATGGCACATCAGATTCTGAAGGTCGAGTGGAAGTCTATTACGGTGGAGGGTGGGGAACTGTATGTGATGATTTGTGGGATGACACTGATGCTACAGTTGTGTGTCAAATCCTTGGTCTGGGTGATTCAGGGATTGCACGAAGTAATGCTGCCTTTGGAGAAGGTAGTGGAAGCATCATTCTTGACAACGTTCAGTGTGAAGGAACTGAAACAGATCTCTTTGCTTGTCCTAGTAACGGTCCAAACAATCACAACTGTGTGCACGGTGAAGATGCGGGAGCACAATGCACCAGCGCAACTACATCTGCATCTACTGGTGAGTGTGTGTGTTTTTTAGAAGGCTATAATGATAACTAATTGTTGTGAAGACCTGAAGAAGGCCATCATCGGAAGTTTTCTTTTGAATAAACTCTTAAATGTCAACCAAATATCAAAGAACATTCCTAAGTTTCTACATAATCACTTGTAGGTTGATAAGGTTTTATATCTTGATGTTTCTGAAATACATGGAAAATATAAATGACCTCCATCCTTCTAATTTGCACGTTAAAGCTTTCAGATACGATACTTTTTGGATAGCTTGTAAACATTGTACAATTTCAGCACTTGGCTCATAATCACTGAATTTCAAAATGTAACCTAGGTGGCAAATTAATGAATGGTCTAAATGGTAATTGGATACATGAAAATGCTTTCGAATGCTATTGATGAACAATAAAATGTCTTGACAGATCAGCTACGTAAAACGTTTAGGAATAATTGTCAGAATCCTTCCGTATTGTTGGTGGGTCTATCATGAGTACTAAGGCCAAGTGGAAGTCCATTAAAATATAGCTTACAGCTGTTCTAGGACTCTCTTTTGCCGTTGATGTAATATTGATCTTTGCTTAATATCAGAATAGAGGTTTTAGACATATACTGAGTAGGGAAAATTTGCATGAAGTGACCACTTCCATATCATAATGGACACTTTGTAATTGAAAGATAGCTTTAAAAGGATAGATCATAGGTGAAATTGATTTACATTTCTTCTTTCCTTTGCTATTTTCAGAATCGATCCGTCTTGTGAATGGCGCATCAGATTCTGAAGGTCGAGTGGAAGTCTATTACGGTGGAGAGTGGGGAACTGTATGTGATGATTTCTGGGATGACACTGATGCTACAGTTGTGTGTCAGATCCTTGGTCTGGGTGATACAGGGATTGCTCTTAGTTATGCTGCCTTTGGAGAAGGTAGTGGAAGCATCATTCTTGACAACGTTCAGTGTGAAGGAACTGAGACAGATCTCTTTGCTTGTCCTAATAATGGACCAAACATTCACAACTGTGTACATAATGAAGATGCAGGAGTTTCATGCAGCAACACACTTGGTGAGTTTTGTTTTCTCGCCTGCATACCCAAGCGAGACTAAAGGCGCCGCTTTTCTGACGGCTCACCGCGGTGGCGTCGTCAAATGGAAATCTTAACCAAAGTTAATTTCTTAAAATGTTATTGTAACTTAAAATTATTTTAAGCTAGTTCATGAAATATGAATGTAAGGATAATCAAGTATTACTGTACATACTGCCTGAGTTTCAGTACACATGACTAAGGTCAAATGTCATTTAGGCTCAAAGAACTTAGACCGTGTTGGGGGGAATCAATATCGAATCTTAACGCCATAACTTAAAAATTACATCTACCTAGTCCATGAAACTTAGATATAATGATGAAAGTGTATCACTGAAGACCCTTCACGAGTTTAAGGTCACAAGGTCAAAGGTCACTTAGGGTCAATGAACTTTGACCTTATTGGGGGTATTTGTTGAATTGTCATAACTTTAAAAAAATTTAAGGCCTGTTCACACCGCCCGAGCGTTGTTGGAGCGGTCGTGGAGCGGAGAGAAAAAAAATCATCACCGCTCGCTACCGTTCCAACAACGATCGGGCGGTGTGACCAGGCCTTTATTGATCTAGTTTATGGAACTTACACAAAAGAGCAATTATGTATCCCTGAACATACTGTGTGTGTTTCAGGTCATATGACCAAGATCAAAAGTCATATAAGGTCAATGAAATTTTGTCGTATTAGGGGTATTTGTTAAATTGGTATCATAACTTTATGAATCTACACTTGTAGTTCATAAAACATAGACGGGTTATTAAGTATGTTTTGCACACGTCTTAATTCACATGATATGGCCAAATGTCATGTTGCCAAATGTCAAATTCCAATGGACATAGAATTTGATTATCATATTATAAGTTTTTTCATTTGTGAATAGTTATTCAATAACTGTTTTCAAAGTCAGCACTGTTACTATAATGACTTGATTAATGCAGGTGCATGATACAGCCAGAGGCGTTCCACTTGTTTGAAACGAGATGGCTAAAATACTAACTTTCATGAGATCAGAGATACCGTTAAGGTGAATCCCACAAGAAATTGTTATAGAGTCATTCCTGATATGGGTGCAACCTTGAACTGACCCACAGGTTTGAATCCAGGCCTTTCTGCATTTAGAAAAAAGAAAGAGCTGTTACAAATTATTAATGCCGATGGACTGTGTCTTTGCAGAATCATTTTTAGAAAGCCACCTCTGCTTTCCTTGGGATGAGGCATTGTTACAAGAGAGAAGAATCTGTTTCATGGACAAGGCTATGTCATCTCAAACCCCATATCAAACCAAAGACTATATATGCAACAATTTAAAGGAGAGAAGTTTATGTCTAATTATATTTTTGCTTCTTTGAACTAGAATTGATCCGTCTTGTTGATGGCTCATCAGATTCTGAAGGTCGAGTGGAAGTCTATTACAATGGAGAGTGGGGAACTGTATGTGATGATTCCTGGGATGACACTGATGCTACAGTGGTGTGTCAGGTCCTTGGTCTGGGTGATTCAGGGACTGCACGAGGTAATGCTGCCTTTGGAGAAGGTAGTGGAAACATCATTCTTGACAACGTTCAGTGTGACGGAACCGAAGCAAATCTCTTTTCTTGTCCTAATAATGGACCAAACATTCACAACTGTGGCCATTACGAGGATGCAGGAGTGGTATGCTCAAGCACAACGACATCTTCACCTACTGGTGAGATTTACTATTAAATAAGAGGCTATGATATCTAATTCAAAGTATGAATATAAGAACAATTAAATTCACAGATAATTTTTAGTAAATCATGAATAGGCGAATGATGTGTGTGTGTTAAGGGCAGATTTTGTCACATATTTATTCCTTTTTGGTTCTTCGGGGTGGAATTGCAAGATATAAATTGCACATAAGATGGGATTTTGGAATACTTCATTTGGGGCAAGAGATGGACTTCGGCGGATCTTCTGTTCATATACTGAAGTTATATGAAGCTCCAAAGTAGTCCCCATTGTTATAAACATTGCAAGTTTTAATTTAGATATAAAGTTCTCAACTGTCCACCCTCTATCGAATTTCATTCCTAGGTTTTCTACATGATCTGTCGAACAGTCTTCGAATTCTGGATATTTCTCAAAAGCATAGAAAATTATGAAGGACTTCAAGTCTTCAAATTTTCAAGTTTCGGCTTTCAGATAAAATAAGATTTTTATAACTTGTATACATATTACAATATCAACACTTGTGCCGGAATCGCTGAACTTCTAAGGGTAACCAAGGGTGCACATTTTAGTTTAAAAAAAAATCATACTGAAAGTCATAAACTAAAGAATCATTTGACAGATTGCTTTGACATTTCTTACTAGAGTAATGTCAGTATCAACTCTTTTTTGGGGTGCCCCTACAGAAATTTAAGCGTGCCGCATGTTAGTAACTAGCATGCGACTAGCAGGGCGGTCGCTTAATAAGCGAGTGCATGCTAGCGAACAGTCCCTGCTCGCTACAAGATCGCTTAACTATTACTCTGCACGCATATTACACGCTTATTAAGCCAGCCGCATGCTAGTTACTAGCATGCCACAAGCTTGCGCAAGCTTGTCGCATGCTTGCCGCAAGCTTGAAAATTTCTGTGGGGATGGCTCACAAGTCTCAAATACAAGTGAAAATCTATTAAGATATGAAATACAGTAGTGTGTAAGATCCTTTTTTCTGGATGATTCTTGGAGTGCCTATTGCCACAAAAAAATGCATGCACTCTCGATTTTATGTAATCTTGATATCGGCGTTTCATTCAAGGATGCATATACGCCCTCAGATACAAGAAAAGGCTGCTTTGATATCATAATGCGCACTCTCAGTGATACAAAGAAGAAATTCAAAGGATTGAGTCATAGGTTAAATGAATTTGCATTCCTATTTCCTTTACTTTTTTCAGAATCGATCCGTCTTGTGGGTGGCTCATCAGATACTGAAGGTCGAGTGGAGGTCTATTACAATGGAGAGTGGGGAACTGTATGTGATGATCTTTGGGGTAGCACCGATGCCACAGTGGTATGTCAGATCCTTGGTCTGGGTGATTCAGGGATTCCCGTTAGTTTTGCTGCGTTTGGAGAAGGTAGTGGAAGCATCATTCTCGACAATGTTGAGTGTGTCGGAACTGAAACAGATCTTTTTGCTTGTCCTAGTAACGGTCCAAACAATCACAACTGTGGTCACAGTGAAGATGCAGGAGTTCAATGCACTACTGCAACTACACCTTCACCTACTGGTGAGTTTTTTAAACAAGATTCCAAGATATCTAATTGTGATTGAGTTTCAAAGTAGACATCATTTGTTATAAACATTGTATTGAATTCATTAATGTTTTTCAAAAAGTAATTAAGGACCTTTAGGTGCTCCACAAATTGTCACCACAGTACAAATTGTCACTCTGCGACGATTGTGCGAAATTGACGTTTTCCCCATCACAAAAATAATACTTTGTGTTTCCGTCACAAAGATATTTCCAATATTTTATTTTGATATTTTTTTCCTTTCAGACGGACTTTGGCGTACTTTGAGAGGGTTTTGAGATAATTTCTAAACTTGTCGTGGAGGCATCTTCTGAATCCCGGCGACATTTTATGAGTCTCGAAAATTTCAAAACTGTGTCAGAATAGTCCCAAATCCGTCTCAGAGACATCTCCAATCTTTTTTTTCTTCGGGAATACAATACTTTTTTCAGTCACAGAGATAGATGGGACACACTTTGGATTAAGGAGACATTTTACAATTTCAGCGCTTGGGTCAGAATCACTGAACTTTTTATAGGCTACCTAGCTCGCAAGAAGAAAGTGCTCAGACTCAAGATTGTGCACTTCTACAGAATTACTTGAGAGATCACCTTGAAAATTCTTACTTGGGTATTGTCAGAATCGATCCATTTTGTGGATGGTTCTATCCTGAGTACAAAGGCTGAGTGGAAATCTGTTACGATACGGCCTAAGGTAGTAAGGATGCACTAAGTCTCCATTTATATAATCATGGTTTTGACTTATCAGTATTGAGGTTTCAGATGCACCCTCATTTAGGGAAAGTGTATGTGAAATGAACCCTTCCTTAATGCACACTTGAAAATCAAAGAAGAATTTAAAGGATAGACTCATAAGTGAAATAAATTTGCATTTCCTCTTTCCTTTGTTATATTCAGAATCGATCCGTCTTGTGGGTGGATCCTCAGATACTGAAGGTCGAGTGGAAGTCTATTACGGTGGAGAGTGGGGAACTGTATGTGATGATATGTGGGATGACACTGATGCTACAGTTGTTTGTCAAATCCTTGGTCTGGGTGATTCAGGGACTGCCCTTAGTTTTGCTGCCTTTGGAGGAGGTAGTGGAAGCATCATTCTTGACAACGTTCAGTGTTATGGAACTGAAACAGATCTCTTCGCTTGTCCTAATAGTGGACCAAACATTCACAACTGTGTACATGCTGAAGATGCAGGAGTTTCATGCAGCAACACACCTTCTGGTGAGTTTTATTTGATATTAAATGGCTAAAATACTATTTTTTTGCTCAGAGATAGGATACAGGTGAATCCCACAAGAACTAGTTATAGTGTTATAGTCATTCCTTATATGGCTGTAACTTTGAAGTGGCTTGCATGCTTGAATCCAGGTCTTTCTGTATTTAGAAAAATAAAAAAGAGCTTTTATAAGAAATTCATGCAGATGGAATGCGTCTTTGCAGAGATAGCCAACTCTCTGCACTTGCATAGGGCGGCGCGCATGCAGTGTTACGAGAGAGCAGATCCTGGGTCATGGGCAAAGTTGTTTAATCTGAACCCCCATATGAAACCAGAGACTATATAATGCATCAATTTTAGGAGAGAAGTTTATGTCTGATTTTATTTTTGATCACTGAACTAGTAGTGATCCGTCTTGTGGATGGCTCATCAGACACTGAAGGTCGAGTTGAAGTCTATTACAACGGAGAGTGGGGAACAGTATGTGACGATTCCTGGGATGACACTGATGCTACAGTGGTCTGTCAGATCCTTGGTCTGGGTGATTCAGGGACTGCACAAAGTAATGCTGCCTTTGGAGAAGGTAGTGGAAGCATCATTCTTGACAATGTTGAGTGTGACGGAACTGAAACAGATCTCGTTGCTTGTCCTAGTAACGGTCCATACAATCACAACTGTGGTCACGATGAGGATGCAGGAGTCTTATGCAGCAGCAACACTGGTGAGTTTTGTTTGATATTAGATGGCTAAAATACTAACTTTCATGAGATCAGATATACGATTAACTACAGAAATATGCGGCGGCATTTCATTCCTTATATGGGTGCAGTCTTGAAGTAATTTACAGATTTCTGCAATTAAAAAAAGCTGTTATTAATTCTATACTATGGATTTGGCCTTATCCGCCCCCCAGAGAATTCCTTGTGAGCGCTCTACTTGCTGCATTTCTTCTCCGATCATCTCCAAATGTGACATGAAGGTCCATTTAGCAAAGCCACCTATTGATTTTGATGTGGGCGGAAACATGGTTGCCATGGTAACCATATTTTTGTGGAAAGTTTTTTTTATTCTTGTAACTTATGTTTTTCCCCAATTTGTCATAACAGTTGGCACACAGAAGCAATATTAGAAGGTAAAGTGAAGATGCCTATCATTTTTGGTGGGGGGGGGGGTCTTAGGGTTAGGTTTACAAAATATATCTAGATTACTCTATAATTGTATTCCCTAACAGGTGCTACTGGACAATACTTTAGGTTCTGCAGAGTCACGCTGCGGCGTCATATTATTGTCATCAAATTTGGTACCACAGGCAAAATGTGGGCAGCGTCATTGTTGCGATGGGTTCGGGTGATACATGTGCTAGGCCGCACGACCCGCCGAGCATCTCTAGTAATTTATGCGGATCTTGGACTGGGTCTTTGCAGAATTCTTTGGAGAAAGCTACCTCTCTGCACTCCTTGGGACGACGCATTGCTACAGGAAAGAAGATTCTGTGCCATGGGCAAAGTTGTGTAATCTGAAACCCATATTAAACCAAATACTATATAATGCACCAAGTTAAAGGAGAGAAGTTTATGTCTAATTATATTTTCGCTTCTTTGAACTAGGATCTATCCGTCTTGTGGGTGGCTTATCCGAGACCGAAGGCCGAGTGGAAGTCCAATACAACGGTGAATGGGGAACTGTATGTGATGATTTCTGGGATGACACTGATGCTACAGTTGTTTGTCAGATCCTTGATCTGGGTGATATTGGGACTGCTTATTCTAGTGCCCACTTTGGAGAAGGTAGTGGCAGCATCATTCTTAACGAAGTTCAGTGTAACGGAACTGAAGCAGATCTCTTTGCTTGTCCCCATAGTGGACCAAATATTTATAACTGTGGTCACTTTGAGGATGCAGGAGTTTCATGCAGCAACACACCTTCTGGTGAGTTTTGTTTGATTAGATGGCTAAAATACTAATTTTCATGAGATAGAGATATGATTAAGATTATTCCAACAAGAAATGGTTGCAAAATTATAATTATTCCATATGCATGGGCATAACCATGAAATAGCTGACAGGTTTGAATTCAAGTGTTTCTGCATTTAGAAAAAAAAAACATTTTAAATTATTTTTATGGTTGGACTGCGCCTTTGCAGAATCATTTGGAGAGCGCCAACTCTCTGCACTTGCATAGGGCAAGGCATGCATGTAGTGTTACATGAGGGAAGATCTGTGCCATTGGCAAAGTTGTGAAATCTGAAACCCCATATTAAACCAGAGACTATACAGTGCGTATCAACAAAAAACGGGACAGATTTGAAAAGTCTATAAAATTTTTGTTTCAAATTACGATGTCTATATTTTGGTGTTAATAGGTGCTCTAAGGTCTTATCTTTCAAATGCTATTAAAAAAATCATTTCGTTCCTGCTTGAGCGAACACGGAATGTTTTTGTCTGGGGTTAAAAAGGAGGCTTGCGCCAAAATGGCATAAAATTATAAATATGATGATCGGACTTCTTGCTTATTAGCAGACTTCCTCTTATCCTTTTCATTATCTTTGCCATAATTTTCAAATTTTCAAAATTCATTTTCAGATCTATTTATTTACTTAAATTGTTATGTTATTGTTTCTTTTTAATATGCTCTCTATTAGCTTTGAATATTCCTTCTTCAAGCTAAAACGATTTTCAACCGAAGTATGAGAGTAGATTTTTTTTTCAAATCCTTTCATTGTGTGCTAAAAAGGTTATGGTCCCTTTTGAACAGTGCCACACAGATGGGCGGGGGCTCGGGATGCCCCCCCCCCTCAATTAAAAAAAATCATGACAAGAAAAAAAGTGGACAGGAAAAGGAAAGGTAGAAAGCAAAATATGATATGATTTTCTGAATATAATGTCAAAATCTATCACAAAATTTGATATTATAATAAAAAAGTGGGAATATTTGCATGCTCACTTCGCTCGCTCACAACTTTTTAATACATTTTACCTGATCTGCCATATCTACCTCCTTCAAAATTGACTCAATACACTATTGTCATTGAAAGACATGAATCCCTTCCTGTGTTTCCTATCAAGCAATTTAACATGGTCAAAGAATCAATGACCCCTTGAAAATAGATCCATGTCTTTTAAAGGTACATAACATAATTTGTTTCATATAATAAAAGGATTTGAATAATCACGATTTTTTTCCAATTAATAATGCAAATCTTCTTGCTTGGGTTGACAAAAAATCTTTTTTTCTCAGTTACTTATGAAGGAAAATTAAAAGGTAAGAGAAGTTTAAATGAAAAAAAATAATAATTCAAGTAAATAAATAAATTTGTAAATAAAATTTGACAGCATAATTCGAAAATTGTGGCACAAATAATGAAAAGGTCCAACTCTCCTGATTAGCAAGAAGTCTGATCATCATATTACTCATATTCTGCAATTCTGGCGCAAGCCTCTTTTTGAACCCCCAACCAAAACGTCCCGTGTTTGCTCAAGCATGGACAAAATTCATTTTTTTTTTATTTCAAAGATAAGACCTTAGAGCACCTATTAGCACCAAAATATAGACATCATAATTTGAAACAAAAATTTTATAGACTTTTCAAATCTGTCCCGTTTTTTTTTATACGCACTGTATAGTGCATCAATTTGAAGGAGAGAAGTTTATGTCTGGTTATATTTTTGCTTTTTTGAACTAGGATCAATCCGTCTTGTTGATGGCTTATCAGAGACCGAAGGTCGAGTGGAAGTCTATTACGGTGGAGAGTGGGGAACTGTATGTGATGATTTATGGGATGACACTGATGCTACAGTGGTGTGTCAGATCCTTGGTCTGGGTGATTCAGGGACTGCACGAGGTAATGCTGCCTTTGGAGAAGGTAGTGGAAGCATCATTCTTGACGATGTTGAGTGTGACGGAACTGAAACAAATCTCTTTGCCTGTCACAGTAACGGCCCATACAATCACAACTGTGTGCACGGTGAAGATGCAGGAGTAGAATGCACCAGCACAACTACATCTTCATCTATTGGTTAGTCTCTTTAACTTTATTCCAAAATATCTAGTTGAGATTGAACCCCTAAGTATGCCGGATATATTAACATTGAAAGTTTTTTTTTAGATGTAAAGTTTTGGATAGCCTGTATACATTGTAAAATGTCAGCCTACCCTGAGTAATGTGAAGTGTACATGAAATGCACAGTGGTGTAACAGGGGTCGGTGGCCAAGGGGGGGGGGAGCAAGAGCCAAAAAATTTCCCGGTCATATCATGGTATGAACAGGAGTAATGGTGTAATGAGGCGACGATTCTGAGAGGGCCAGATAGCGCATCGGGCAGAATTTATTATTATTATTATTTATATACTGCGCTTTTCCCAGAATGGCCCAAAGCGCTTACAAAAAGAAAAAGATATTGTTACAAATATACAAATGAAAACTTACAATCCTCAAAATCTGGATTGGAAAAGAGAAAGGTTTTAAGTCCCTTTTTTAAATGAAGCAACAGATGGTGATTGTCTCAGAGTAAAAGGTAAGCGATTCCAATATTTTGAAGCGGTTATGGTAAAAGTCCTATCTACATGTATAGCCAGTTTCTTAGTGCTTTTATATGTGAGACGGAATGGGTCACTGGAGGCTCGTACATTCCTGCGAGGGGTGTATAGGGTCAAACAATCACGCAGGTATAAAGGTGCCTGCTTATTGAGAGACTTAAAAACTAACAGAAGTAACTTAAAAACTATACGATGTCGTATGGGAAGCCAGTGTAGCGATTCAAGGAGTGGTTTAGAGAAGTGAAATCTTGTTACTTGATAAATTATTCGAGCTGCCCAATTTTAAAGCCTTTGAATACGATCTACTTGAGTAATGGGGATGTTAGAGAGAAGACCATTGCAGTAATCTAAACGGGACAGAAGTAGAGAACGAATTGCATTGTTACGGGCAGATTGAGTAATATATCTTCTAATTCGAGAAATATTCCTTAAATGAAAAGTTACAGTAGTGCATATTTGAGAAACACGGTCCACCATTGACATTTCTCTATCAAAAATTACACCAAGATTTTTAACAGTAACTGAAGGGCTTATGGATATATCGCCGACTGTTAACTTTTATTTTTTTTTTCAATTTGTTTCCCCTCCACAGGGATTTTATGACTATTTCAAACATAACAAGATATCTTTTCAATGACAAATCAAATTAATAACAACGAAATACAGTACAACAGTAATTGCAACAAATATATAAATTGAACTGTCAGGTTCACATAATAGTAAACAATTTAAGAAACAAGCGAGGAGTAAATGAACAATAATATTCATATGTATAATTGTACATGGAAAGGGAACTGAACAGATCACCTCATGTAAACATGGCACGTAATTGAAACCATTTCTTTGTAAACTTTACCATTTTACAATTTGACTCTGCGATATATTTTTCATTCTTGAAATAATTCTGAAGTGCAAATTTGATATTATCAAAAACAGGTAATTGATGTTTTACTCTGGAAGTGTAAATCATTAGCCGTATCACTATCAATAAACAATTTAATGCATGATTACTTGAACCTCTTAAGCCAAATATTTTTTCTTTATTAGAGAAAAATATTCTATTTCCAGTTTTAAGAAATATCCATTGCTCAAACCTGTCCCATATATGTTTAATACATGTACATTCACAAAGTAGATGAGTGACTGTTTCACGGTGTACATTACAAAAAGTACATTCTTTTTGTTGAGCTAAATTAATTTTAAAGAATATTTCATTTGTATATAAAATGCGTTGCATTATTTTGAACTGAAACCAACGTAAATTCACATCGGTAGTACAACTGAATCCAATAGAGCAGGGCTTCTCAAACTACGGCCCGCGGGCCGGATCCGGCCCTTGGAACTTCTCGATCCGGCCCGCGAGACTCTGCTGCTTTTTTTATATAAATTTTAAGTCACAATATGAAACATTGCTCAATATGATTACATTGATCCATGTTAGACCTAATCGTAATAAAAGTAATGAAAGTCAAAACATATGAAACTGTTATAAATTTGTTGGATTAAATGCTCCCAAAATAATGGCAAGATTGCACAAGAGAGCATCTAGGACCCCGACCGCAAGGGTCTTTGCACTTCGCGCACATTTTTTTTCTAAGTATCCACTTCAACCGGGCCCTTTCAGGTTTACTTGGAGTCTAATCTGGCCCTTCAAAGAAAAAGTTTGAGAACCCCTGCAATAGAGCAATACGACTGCCATTGCTTATCTTTCATATCGAATATACACTTCCACTTAAGAAAAATTTAACACTCCACTTTTCTTTTCTTTTTAAGAATCGTATAGATGTGTGAACAACCTTATCATATTTTAGAACAAGTGCTATTGTATCAGGGATAATAGATTCTTGGAACTTGCTAAAGTGTGTGCCATTGCTAAAACCGTCTCTTATAGCATCACATAATCCACGGTAAAAAAGAAAATTTATTTGAACATTGTATTTTTCCTGAAGGTCATTCAAAGAGAGGAAATTGCCATGTGCATCTGAAATATCAACAAAACGAACACCCCTATTATTTAGAGATCTACTGTGAATTGAGCTATTACCTATTTTGATAAAATCATTGTTCCATAAGGGTTGGCAAGGTATATCATTACAGTGCATAGATAACAGTGTGCTATACGCTAAGAACATTTCTTTCCAAAAAGTATGTTTAATTTCGTGTGCCAGTCTAAAAAAATAGCTATTTCCCATATAAAGATCCAAGTTTTGAGTTTTATGCGAAAAAGACTGGAGAAGACAAATAATATTACCGTCAATGGAACCGTTTATCATTTTTTTCATCCAAGAAATTTTCAATGACTGGCAATGCAGATTTATGTCTATCATTTTTACTCCACCTTCAGAATAACTCTGAGACATTTGATTTCTACTTACTTTATCTGGTTTCTCTCCCCATATGAATCTATGAAATTGGGAATTTACATCTTTTAGAAATAACTCACTTGGATTCGGGAGAGAAAGAATTAAGTAGTTCAATTTAGACACAAACAATGACTTGACAACCGTAACTCTTCCAAGGACCGTCAGGTAACGTCTCAACCATGAAGTCATTTTACTTTTGATTTCTTTAAACTTATCATTGTAATTATGCACTGTCATTTTCTGAAGATCTGTACAAAAATCTATACCTAAATATCTGAAGTATTCATCAAATACCCAATTCAAATTCCTGTTGGCAAGAATACAGTCTTTCTTGTTCTTGTATCCTCCAATCCATATTGCATGTGTCTTTGTTATATTAACAGTCAAACCTGATATTGTTTTATATTTTTCCAAGATGTCAAAAGCACTACTCAATTCTCTTTCTGAACCGTTTAATGTCAGAAGAGTGTCATCTGCATACTGTAATATTTTATCTTTAAGAACAAAAGTTTCGAGCGAAGCAAGCAAGCAAAATTTTTGACAATTTTTTTAAATCAAATTTTGTGATAGATTTTGACATGACATCAAGAGAATAATATATTTCACTTTTCTCTCATTCAATTCCTTTATTTTGTGGTCTGTACGCCACTGTTAACTGGATACTTTGCAGGCAGTAGCGTGAAGAGTAAAAAAAAAAAAAAAAAACGAGGGGCGCAGTATGGCCCATGTGCTAAAACCTAAACAGGTCGGGGGAGTTGAATCACCCCCCCCCCTCAACATTTTCTGCGATCATTCAGCCGATCAAAATTTTGTGACCACGCCACTCGCAGAGTTTATACTTTTAGGTCTCACGCATCTTTTGAGACCAAATTTACGATGCCCGGGTACGCTGTTTCCAAATTACGCAACATTTCGTAAGTTCATGTCAGACCAAAAATTGTTCCAAAACGTGATTTTGTATAAAAAGTCATTGCAAATTGAGTCTTTCTATTCTTATTCATAAAGATATGATTATATTTACTTTAAACAGCTGAAATCAATTGATTTTAGCATAATTACGCTTTAAAAAGGTTGTGCAATAAATCTGGTGAAAAAAAACAAAGAAATACGTAAGAAATTCATAAAACAATAAAATACATAAGAAATTGATTTCCAAACCGAAGTTTTTTTTTTAATTGCGATTGTGAAGAATGCTACAAAGAAAATCTTTACCAAAAATTAGCATTCTAGGAGCTTTATTCAGTGAATTAGAGCAAAAAGATATAATTTATGCATAAATGAGCAATGAATTAATTCATATTAAATATAATCTCATTATTTTGGACAATTTTACCATACAGACTTGTAGATTACATCGCACATTACCAGTGTGCAAATTTTTGCGGCGCTCGCGCGATCGGCGGCAGAGATCTCAGGGGGGTTGAATCAACTTTGAAATATAACCCGGCCTAGTTAGGGTTAAGTCCCGAGGGAGCGAAGCGGGCGAGAAAAAAAATCACCTTTTCCTGATAATCTAACTTTGAGATATTTTTTACATTATATTCAGTAAATAATATCATATCCTACACTTTTCCTTTGCTTTTCTTTCCTACTTTTTCTTTTGTTCTTGGTTGTAGAACTTTTGGGGCCATGGCCAAGCCCAGCCATACTATACGGCAGTGCTTCGCGGTGATATCAAAGCCATTTAAACCTCGCAGATTGCCGCTATTTGTAATCAAATCGCGGGTATATATACAAAATAAAGCTTTTACACAACACATTTATTCAACCCAGTTGCGTAATAAACCAAATATTTTGAGGGGGCAAAACATAGCAATGTGAGAAAATTTGTAAAAAGTCGCCAGCGAGCAAAGCGAGCTGGAAAAAAATGTCTTTTGAAATTAAATTCTAATTATGTGATAGATTTTCCATTATATTCAGCAAATAACAAATTTCATTGTTTCCATTCATTGTATTATACGTTGTCTCCTATAATTTATTTTATTTCTTCTCGGGTGTGGAACAAAGACCCCCCCCTTTCCGAACCTGTACGCCAGTGATTGTCTGGGGCAAAGTCCTGGTAGCTTAATTATTTGCATAACATTTAGCAAGCTTACAGCACAGTGTTGTAAGCTGTCCATCTTTCTTCCCGCTCAATCCTCGATCGGCAGCCCAGTCGTGTTACTAAAGGACAAGTCCACCTTAATGTAAAGTTGATTCACATAACACTGAAAGTTTCATCGAAATCGGATGTAAAATAAGGAAGTTATGACATTTTAAAGTTTCGCTTAATTTCACAAAACAGTTATAATTCACATCTTATCGATATGCAAATGAGGAGACTGATGACATCACTAACTATTTATTTTGTATTTTATTATATGGAATATGAAATATTCAAATTTTCTCCCTGTTGTCCTGTGAAAAGACGATTAATTCCTCCCAGAGCATGTGGAGT
This sequence comes from Lytechinus variegatus, assembly GCF_018143015.1. Taxonomy (NCBI): domain Eukaryota; kingdom Metazoa; phylum Echinodermata; class Echinoidea; order Temnopleuroida; family Toxopneustidae; genus Lytechinus; species Lytechinus variegatus. Next base: position 58,581,057 of record NC_054741.1, read on the forward strand.
TAGCATTGTTTAATACTATATGGTTCAATCAAGTTGGTCCTTATTATCAAATCTGTAAAAAATAAAATATTATATAATTCAAACTATGACAAAAAAAATGAGTGAAGGACATCATCGACTGTCTCATTTGCGTGTCACTGAGTTGTGCATATCACTGTTTTGTGAAAAATAAACGAAAGTGTAAAATGTCATAACTTTCTTATTTTATATTTTTATTTTTGTATTTTTATATTTTATATTTTTGATGACATTTTCAGCATAATGCTTGTTTTATTTTTCTCAATTTATGCTATAAGCTTGCTAAATTTTATTATTCTGGGGTGGACTTTAAGTTTTCTTTTCTTTGTTTTCCAATTAAGCTTTTGACTAATTCCATTCTACCTTCGTGTCCCGCTATTGTTTGGCATTTTGTCATCTTTTGATTTATTTCCCATCATTACATAGGCCTATTTCGGAATGATTTATTCTTAAATGTTCTTCTTTCACTCCTTTTCCCGCTTTTCTTTCTTTCCTTTTCCCCTTTCCTTCCCCTTTCTCTTTCTTTCTCCCTCCCTTTTTCTTTTTCCCGTTTTTTGAATTTTCCCGGTGAAATCCGCCAGGGTGGGGGGGGGGGGGGCAGCTTGCCCTTGCCCTATAATGCATCAATTTAAAAGAGAGAAGTTCATGTCTAATTATATTTTTGCTTCTTTGGACTAGGATTGATCCGTCTTGTGGGTGGCTCATCAGATACTGAAGGTCGAGTGGAAGTCAATTACGGTGGAGAGTGGGGAACTGTATGTGATGATTTGTGGGATGACACTGATGCTACAGTGGTGTGTCAGATCCTTGGTCTGGGTGATTCAGGGACTGCTTATTCTGGTGCCTACTTTGGAGAAGGTAGTGGAAACATCATTCTTGACAATGTTGAGTGTGATGGGGGTGAAACAGATCTCTTTGCTTGTCCTAATAATGGACCAAACATTCACAACTGCGGTCACTATGAGGATGCAGGAGTTTCATGCAGCAATGCACCTTCTGGTGAGTTTTGTTAGATATTAGAAGTTGAAAATTCTAACTTTTATGTGATTAAGGTGAATCCCACAAGAAATGGTTTTAAAGTTATAATCATTCATTATATGGCGGTTACCTTGAAGTAGCTGGCAGGTTTAAATCCCAGTCTCTCAGTATTATAAAAAAGAAAGATATCAATAATAAATTATTTATGCGTATGGACTGCGTCTTTGCAGAATTATTTGGAGAAAGTGACCTCGCTGCATTCCTTGGGACGAGGCATAGTGTTATGGGAGACAAGATACTGTGTCATGGGCAAAATTGTGTAATCTTGAAACCCCATACATGTATTTTATGCGTCAATTTAAAGGAGAGAGTTTTATGTCTGATTATATCTTTACTTCTTTGAAATAGGATCGATCCGTCTTGTTGATGGCTCATCAGAGACTGAAGGCCGCGTGGAAGTCCAATACAACGGTGAATGGGGAACTGTATGTGATGATTACTGGGATGACACTGATGCTACAGTTGTTTGTCAGTTCCTTGGTCTTGGTTATATTGGTACTGCTTATTCTGGTGCACACTTTGGAGAAGGTAGTGGAAGCATCATTCTTGATGATGTTCAGTGTGACGGAACAGAGTCTAGTATCTTTGATTGTCCTAATAATGGAGAATTCAATCACAACTGTGGTCACTATGAGGATGCAGGAGTTTCATGCACTATTGCACCTTCTGGTGAGTTTTGTTCATGAGATCAAACATACAGTTTAGGTGAATCCCACAGGAAATGGCCATAACAGGGGCATAGTAGTCTTATGGTTACGATTCTCGTCTTTCAATGAGAGGGACGTGGGTTCGAATCCGAACCATTGCATGCTTTCCTCCAGCAAGAAATTAACTCACTTTGTGCTGCACCTGGAAAAGGTGAGGTGAATGGGTATCTGGTAGGATTTATTCCTTTAATAATTCATCAGAAACAGGAAGGGTAATTCATATGAAACCAAGTATCAAACTCAGTAGAGTATATGTTCTTTGTAGTAGATGCTCTTTGTAATTATAAATGGACCATATTATCATTATTATAATTATTGTCATCACTATATCAAACTTATGATTATGTGTGTAACCTTTAACTAGTTGACAGGTTTCAATCTAGATCTTTCTGCATTAAAGATGAAATAGCATTACAAATTATTTACGTGGTTGGACTGCGTCTTTTGAAGAATTATTTGGAGAAAGTCACCTCTCTGCACTCCTTGAGACAAGGCATTGTTACCAGAGAGAAGATTCATGTCATGGGCAAAGTTGTGTAATCTGAAGCCCAATATTAGACCAGAGAATATATAATGCATCCATTTAAAAGAGAGAAGTGTATGTCTGATTATTTCTTTACTTCTTTGAACTAGGATCAATCCGTCTTGTGGATGGCTCATCAGAGACTGAAGGCCGAGTGGAAGTCCAATACAACGGTGAATGGGGAACTGTATGTGATGATTACTGGGATGACACTGATGCTACAGTTGTTTGTCAGTTCCTTGGTCTTGGTGATATTGGTACTGCTTATTCTGGTGCACACTTTGGAGAAGGTAGTGGAAGCATCATTCTTGATGATGTTCAATGTGACGGAACAGAGTCTAATATATTTGATTGTCCTAATAATGGAGAATTCAATCACAACTGTGGTCACTATGAGGATGCAGGAGTTTCATGCAGCAACGCACCTTCTGGTGAGTTTTGTTCATGAGATCAGAGATACACTTTAGGTGAATCCCACAGGAAATAGCCATAACAGGGGCGTAGTGGTCTTACGGTTACGATTCTCGTTTTTGGATGAAAGGGACGTGGGTTCGAATCCGAACCATTGCATGCTTTCCTCCAGCAAGTAATTAACTCACTTTGTGCTGCACCTGGAAAAGGTGAGATGAATGGGTATCTGGTAGGATTTATTCATTGAATATTTCATCAGCTACAGCAGGGGTAAATCATATGAAACCAAGTATCAAAGTCGGTAGAGTATATGTTCTTTGTAGTAGATGCTCATTGTAATTATGAATGGACCATATTATCATTATAATTATTGTCATCACTATATCAAACTTATTATTATGTGTGTAACCTTTAACTAGTTGGCAGGTTTCAATCTAGGTCTTTCTGCATTAAGATGAAATAGCATTACAAATTATTTACGTGGTTGGACTGCGCCTTTTGTAGAATTATTTGGAGAAAGTCACCTCTCTGCACTCCTTGAGACGAGGCATTGTTACAAGAGATAGCATTCTGTGTCATAGGCAAAGATGTGTAATCTGACACCCCTTATTAAATTGAAGATATAATGCATCAATTTAAAGGAGAGAATTTCACGTATACTTATATTTGCTTCTTTGAACTAGGATCAATCCGTCTTGTTGATGGCTTATCAGAGACAGAAGGCCGAGTGGAAGTCTATTACGGTGGAGAGTGGGGAACTGTATGTGATGATTTGTGGGATGAAACTGATGCTACAGTAGTTTGTCAAATCCTTGGTCTGGGTGATTCAGGGATTGCTCTTAGTTATGCTGCCTTTGGAGAAGGTAGTGGAAGCATCATTCTTGACAATGTTGAATGTGACGGAACTGAAACAGATCTCTTTGCTTGTCCTAGTAACGGTCCAAACAATCACAACTGTGGTCACGGTGAAGATGCAGGAGTTCAATGCACCAGCGCAACTACATCTTCACCTACTGGTGTGTTACTTGAACTTGATTCTAATTGTGATTGAGTCCCTACGTATGCCAGATATGATATAAATATTGCAAATGTGTTTTAAGAATGTAATGTTTTGGATAGCCTGTCTTCATTGTCGAATTTTAGCCTACCGTGAGTAGTGTTAAGTGCACATGATGAAATGCTATTTTTAAGGAAAATTTTTAAAGGAAAGAGTCATTGGTGAAATAAATTTGCATTTTCTCCGCATTTCTTATTTCCTTTAATATTTTTAGAATCGATCCGTCTTGTTGATGGCTCATCATATTTTGAAGGCCGAGTAGAAGTCTATTACAATGGAGAGTGGGGAACTGTATGTGATGATTCCTGGGATAACACTGATGCTACGGTGGTGTGTCGGATCCTTGGTCTTGGTGATGTTGGTATGGTTGCCTACTTTGGAGAAGGTAGTGGAAGCATCATTCTTGACGATGTTCAGTGTGAAGGAACTGAAACAAATCTCTTTGATTGTCCTAATAATGGACCAAATATTCACAACTGCGGTCATTATGAGGATGTAGGAGTTTCATGCAGCAATACACCTTCTGGTGAGTTTTAACTTTTATGAGACCTTAGATGTGATTAAGGTGAATCCCACAAGAAATATTTACAATTATACCTTGCATGGCTGTTACCTTGACGTAGCAGGCAGGTTTCAATCAAATCTCTCTGTTTTATGAAAAAGAGAGCTATTATAAATTATTTATGCATAACTGAATCTTTCCAGAATTATTTGGATAAAGCCACCTCGCTGCACTCATCGGGACGAGACCTAGTGTTATGGGAGACAAGATACATTGCCAAAATTGCCAAAATCTTGAAACGCCATATTTTAGTCTTCAATTTAAAGGAGAGAAGTGTATGTCTGATCATATTTTTGCTTCTTTGAACTAGGATCAATCCGTCTTGTGGGTGGCTCATCTGATACTGAAGGTCGTGTGGAAGTCAGATACAATGAAGAGTGGGGAACTGTATGTGATGATTACTGGGATGACACTGATGCTACAGTTGTTTGCCAGTTCCTTGGTCTGGGTGATAATGGTACCGCTTATTCTAGTGCCTATTTTGGAGAAGGTAGTGGAAGCATCATACTTGATGATGTTCAATGTGACGGAACAGAGTCTAATATATTTGATTGTCCTAACAATGGAGAATTCAATCACAACTGTGGTCACTACGAGGATGCAGGAGTGTCATGCAGCAACACACCTTCTGGTGAGTTTTGATTTATATTTGATGGTTAAAATATTAACTTTTATGAGACTAGAGATACGATTAAGGTGAGCCCGGAAGACATATCTAAATTATGTATAGAGTTATAATAATTCCTTATATGGGTGTAATCTTGAAGTAGCTGACAGATTTGAAACCAGGCATTTCTATATGTTTAAAATCAAATAAGCAATTAAAAATTATGTGCGGTCGGATTACATCTTTTCAGACTAATTTTGAGAGAGCCACCTCTCTGCACTTGCTTTGGACAAGGCATATTAAGGAAGAGAAGATTCTTCCTTATGGGCAAAATTGCGCAATCTGAATCGCCATATCAAACTAAACAGTATATCCTGCATCAATTTATAGAAGAATACTCTGATTATATTTTTGCTTCTTTGAACTAGGATCGATCCGTCTTGTCGGTGGAGCATCAGATACTGAAGGACGAGTGGAAGTCTATTACAATGGAGAGTGGGGAACTGTATGTGATGATTTCTGGGATGACACTGATGCTACAGTGGTGTGTCAGATCCTTGGTCTTGGTGATTCAGGAACTGCACAAAGTAATGCTGCCTTTGGAGAAGGTAGTGGAAGCATCATTCTGGACAACGTTCAATGTGATGGAACTGAGACAGATCTCTTTGCCTGTCCTAGTAACGGTCCAAACAATCACAACTGTGGTCACTATGAGGATGCAGGAGTTTCATGCAGCAACACACCTTTTGGTGAGGTTTGTTAGATATTAGGTCAAAATAATAACTTTTATGAGACCTTAGATATGATTAAAATTGTTATCATTCCTTGTACGGGTGCAAACTTGAAGCAACTGACATTTGTTAGTCTAGGTCTTTCTGTATTAAAAAAAAGCTATTACAAATTATTCATCCGGTGGGTATTTGCAGAATTATTTGGAGAACGCTGCCTCGTCTCACCAAAGTTGTATGTAAGTAACTTTCTTGCAAGTCCAAGTCAAGTCTGAAGTCATGTGGGCATTTTGTAAGTCAAGTTGCAAGTCACCAAAGTAGTGACTTCAGTCCAAATCGCACAACTGAAGTCTACAACTCTGCTCTGCACTTGTCGTGTAGGGCAAGGCATAGTGTTTTGGAAGAGAAGATTCTGTGTCATGGGTAAAATTGTGTAATCTGAAACCCTATATCACACCAAAGAGTATACGAGGGGCACCTGAAATGTTTTGAGCGTAACATAGAAAGGATTAAGATATGAAAACCAAATGTAGGCCATGATTTTTTTGTCTCACCTGCGAAGCAGAGTGAGACTATAGGCGCCGCTTTTCCGACGGCGGCGGCGTCAACATCAAATCTTAACCTGAGGTTAAGTTTTTGAAATGATGTCATAACTTAGAAAGTATATAGACCTAGTTAATAAAACTTGGCCATAAAATTAATCAAGTATTACTCAACATCCTATTAGAGTTTCATGTCACATGATCAAGGTTAAAGGTCATTTAGGGTCAATGAACTTAGACCATGTTGGAGGAATCAACATCGAAATCTTAACCTGAGGTTAAGTTTTTGAAATGTCATCATAACTTCGAAAATATATGGACCTAGTTCATGAAACTTGGACATAAGGTTAATCAAGTATCACTAAACATCCTGCATGAGTTTCACGTCACATGACCAAGGTCAAAGGTCATTTAGGGTCAATGAACTTTGGCCGAATCGGGGGTATCTGTTGAATTACCATCATAACTTTGAAAGTTTATTGGTCTAGTTCATTAAACTTGGACATTAGAGTAATCAAGTATCACTGAACATCCTGTGCGCGTTTCAGGTCACATGACCAAGGTCAAAGGTCAATGAACTTTGGCCGAATTGGGTGTATCTGTTGAATTACCATCATAACTTTGAAAGTTTATGGATCTGATTCATGAAACGTGTACATAAGAGTAATCAAGTATCACTGAACACCCTGTTTGAGTTTCAGGTCACATGATCAAGGTCAAAGGTCATGTAAGGTCAATGAAATTTTGCCATGTTGGGGTTTTTTGTTGAATAACCATCATATCTCTGTAAGTTTATTGGTCTAGTTCATAAAAAGTGGACATAAGAGTAACCATGTATCACTGAACATCTTGTGCGAGTTAGAGTAGTATTCAAAGTCAGCACTGCTGCTATATTGAACTGCGTGATGCAGGTGAGATGGCCAGAGGCATTCCACTTGTTACATCTTTTATTCCTACCCACCAATTTATTTGGTTGTAGCAATATCTTGTCTTATTTTACAGGTTCCAAAATTTTTGGTGTCTCATGAAAAATGGACAAACCTGAATATTGAGCTGTCATCAAGTTTCTGCGCTGAAAGGCATGATCCCAGCTGAGACTTGGCAGTCTTGAGGATAACCCATCCAATATTGTAGAATGGGTTGTGAATATGTATGAGACATGGGTTCATCATTATCACCCCGAGACCATGGAGTAGTCAAACAATGGAACTATCCCATGTCATCAACCCAAAAGGAGGGCAACTCAAGTTTGTCAATTTTTCACCAGGCACTTAGTTCAGACTCAATATAGCTATGACCAAGAATTTGTTGAGTATGATTAAGAAATGTAAAAGATTTCATGGAGCGAATTTTGTCTTCATATCTCGATACTTTCTATGTGAGGCTCCAAATGTCTGATTGTACTTTCGTTTCTTTGAACTAGGATCTATCCGTCTTGTGGATGGCTCATCAGAGACCGAAGGCCGAGTGGAAGTCCAATACAACGGTGAATGGGGAACTGTATGTGATGATTACTGGGATGACACTGATGCTACAGTTGTTTGTCAGTTCCTTGGTCTGGGTAATGTCGGTACTGTTGCCTACTTTGGAGAAGGAAGTGGCAGCATCATTCTTGATGATGTTGAGTGTGACGGAACTGAAATAAATCTCTTTGATTGTCCTCATAATGGAGTATTCAATCACAACTGTGGTCATTATGAGGATGCAGGAGTGTCATGCAGCAACACACCTTCTGGTAAGTTTTGTTTGATAAAAATTAGAACATTAATATACTAAGTTTCATGGGACCAGAGATACGATTGTGTGAGCGCGTCGTGGTCTAGTGGTTCTGACTCTTGCCTTTCAAACAGAAGGTCGTGGGTTCGAGCCATGGCGTGTTTTCCCTCAGCAAGAATTTTATCCACACTGTGCTGCAGTCGACCCAGGTGAGGTAAATGGGTACCGGCAGGAAGTAATTTCTCAAAAGCTGTGCGCACCAGAATCGGTAGACTAGCTTAGCCGGGGTAATATAGGAGCGTCTTGAGCACCTTTATAATTTTATTATTTTTTTAAGCCTTATCTCACAAGAAGTGGTTAAAATGTTGTAATCATTCCTTATATGGATGTAACCTTGAAGTAACTGACAGGTTTGAATCCAGGTACATCAATTTATAGAGAGAAGTTCATGTCTGACTTTAATTTTGCTTCTTTGAACTAGGATCGGTCCGTCTTGTCGGTGGAACATCAGATACCGAAGGTCGAGTGGAAGTCTATTACGGTGGAGAGTGGGGAACTGTATGTGATGATTTGTGGGATGATACTGATGCTACAGTAGTTTGTCAAATCCTCGGCCTGGGTGATTCCGGGGTTGCTCGTAGTTATGCTGCCTTTGGAGAAGGTAGTGGAAGCATCATTCTTGACAACGTTGAGTGTGAAGGAACTGAAACAGATCTATTTGCTTGTCCTAATAATGGACCAAACGTTCACAACTGTGTGCATGCTGAAGATGCAGGAGTTTCATGCAGCAACGCACCTTCTGGTGAGTTTTGTTTGATATTAGATGGCTAAAATACTAACTTTCTTGAGACCAAAGGGATACAATTAAGATGAACCGCACAAGGATTGGTTATGATGAAGTTATAATAAGTCCATATGTTGGTGTAACCTTGAAGTAGACAGGATTAACATTTTAAACCCTGATCTTCATGCATTTTTTGCATTTAAATTACAAATTCTTTGGACTTTTGCATCAAATTAATGTTGTGTTGGGATCGTTTATATCTTAGTTGGGAGCATCATTAACCACGCAGAAACGTTCGATGTACATTTCAATCAAGAAACTTTATTAATAATCAATCTTCAGCAATATTACATGTAGAGTTGAAAAGCATATCACAACGTACGACGATGTAGATCTTAACTCTGTGATGATCTTAAGTTATCTCTTCTCGACCCTTGGGTGTACACTCAATATATACATCTACCCAAATTATAATCCAAGGGTTTGGATATAGGACTAAAGGGGGTTTAATTATTGGGAAGGGGAAGGCAGTTCTTTGTTCTCTGATTGGAGTTTGTTTGACTATGAACAATAAGGGTTTTAATGGCTTGGATTAAATTAATGATAAGGGTACTGAGAAGGGGGTTGAAAAGGATGGTTCTGAGAAGGGGCATATACATTATGAAGTCTAGACTGTGTATATGTAGTGATTTATACAATCACTACATTACATCCCCTTTCTTTGGAAAACTGAGGCTCCCCTCCTTGTGGAAAAAAAAATTATCAAAGAAAGCAAAACCAGAGGAATAGATACCATGGGGCCAATGAACTATATACATTATAAAGTCAATACAAAGAAATAGAAATGTAAATATATACAACATAGAGTAAATACAGAAAAATAGAAAAGAAAACGATAAGTGAAACATTGACCATTGTTCCGTGTTCTCTTACGCTCATTCTCTCTCCCAAACGAATACTTCAAACCTATATACATATTTACAGTAAATTCATAGTAAATAATTAGCATAAATCTTTCCATTATTGTGGTATCGATAAACTGAGACATAATGCTAACCTTACTCAAAAATTCACAACATAAATTTCATTTTTCAGAAACCAGTGCAGGTTTATGCACTTAAACTAAACAAAATTAATCACAAATTGTGCAGACTTATGCACTTAAAAGACAAAGTAAAATGCAGGGAAAAAGAAAAATTAGATTAACAATCAAGTATCAATAACATAATGTATCAAATATCCTTATTACTAGCTAAGGAAATTCAGTAATGGATAACAAATGTTTTTATAATGTGAGTGAAACAAATCTGGTACAGTTGTAGGTTGAAGATATGTAGATACCAATGTCCTGTATATGTAATAATTTACAATCAATATATAAGCCAAGTTTGCTAGCGTGTCTCTCTCTACACCGCTATCTACCATTAATTAATAAATTCCCATCATACTCGGATGATAGACAAACCAAAGATACAAATGTGATATTCCAACATGATTATATATAAGAAAAACAGGTGCGCTCTAAGTATTGAAAGTGTGTCTATGTCCAAATAGGCCATATTATACTTCATACGAAGCATCAACATAGAAACCTGAGTCACTAACAACCTAACCTGTCAAATATCTCTTTTTACAATCATATTTAATGAAAAAAAAGTTTAACAAGTAATTCAAACTTGTTTAGTATCACTAACAAGAGTATGTTTAAACCTTGTTTTGTCATTAAAATGATGATCTATGATATATAACTTTGTTCATGAACAAAATCCATTCTAACACGTGTTCAATTCAACACATCAACAAACATACCGTCATCAAGATTTTAACTACAAACTGCTTGTAGATATATACAGGTCTTATTCAAACCATTATGACTGGGAACAATATCTAGGAAGTAAACTCTTCCAAGAATAAGAAAGGTACAATATATCTATAAAATTACAATAGGGTATACACTATTGTAAAGAGATTAAAGCTTATGCATACATAGACTTGTAAAATCTTGCTGGGGACCCTGTTATTGGTATTTGTCTATTAGTCAATATGTCATTAATTAAATCATCCATGCCCTTATACAAATCGACATTCCACCAAAATCTTACTTGTTTGGTGGCGTTATTAAAGCTTTGGTCGAATGAGGTCAGTAATTTTAAATGTCCATTCTTAAAACGTCCTCTATGTAGAGTCATGTTCTTATCAATGGGGGCATTTACAAGCATTTCAAACTGTTTTTCCAGGTCAGTCTTTGCCAAAGGTCTGGGGCAGCTATACCATTGTTGTCCGCTAATGCATACAAGTAATCTGAATCATGGATTGGGTCTGATAATTGGGTACACATAATTTGCTCAGCATTGAACTCTGGAAGTTTCTCATCATTCTCATTGATGAAGTTCACTGATGGTTTTTCAGTGTTTTGTTTCCCTTGTTCTTGAGCAGTTGTGTTCTTCCCTAAAGCTTCTTTGATACTTGTAAGATTCCAGAAAATAGTGATGTCACCAAAGTAGTTTCTATACACTCCGCAACAATATTATATAAATCGATCAATTTGTGAGCGGTGGGCGTCCTCATCATAGGGAAATGTGCTTCTATTTTCACTTCAAATTCCGAAGTATATTTATGTCATAGGATTACGCACCAAATCTTCTATATGAGTTTCACTCCTAATTTGCTCTGATAATGTCTTAATGGTCATTTTCAAGTACATTCAAACTTGACAAGTTTCATGCTATACACAAAGCGGTGAAATACTAAAGAAAATAATAAAAGCCAAAAATAAAATTGTATTTCTTGACACATTAGGCCTATGTGTAGTCCAGTATCATTCATCACTGGAAAATGCTTTGCTTTACATGTTAATGTTAACCAAATACAACATCATCATGATTTTGATTGAAATATAAAAATTCTTGCTTCATAATGTCATTAACCTTGATTACATCACATCCAATGTTGTTTGAGAAGTAATGAAATAACACATGTTACATAAACTTAGTTAATCCTTATCTAGCTCAGTATTTGAAAGTGTCAATGTCAATGACTTCGTCTTAAGTTTTAGAGGTGGTTTATTTTTCATCGTGGTCAATTTTAAATGAGACTGGTTAGAGTCAGTGTTTGTCAAATATTGCTATTTCCAATGTCAAATCAAAGGATAAAGATGATGTTATCATAACAAATTAATGTAGCTGTGTACAATGAAAATACATTTATGCGCATGTAATGGACATTAAATCAAATATAGCCTCTCGCACTCTCTCATATGCCAGTGGAACAATAAAGAAAATGGTTTCACTTACCGATCAGAGATATAACTCAAAAGAATGATTAAAATGTAGTCTTAGCACAATTAAAGTAATGTCCAGTGTTTGATATATTCGGGGAAGAGTCAAAGTTATTCATTCTATAATTCAAGATTCATGTTGTTGTAGTGGTGATCTGCGTCTTTGGCGTTGACGATGGCGTCTTATCATGTTTCCAGTTAGATTCATTGTCATCTGTGTTGTCATCGATGTCCTTGTCCATATTGTTCCTCCGTCTGTATCGTCCGTCTGTTCTTCCGTCTGTATCTTCCGTCTGTTCATCCGTCTTTGTCTTCCGTCTATGTGTTTCTGTAGTGCGGTAATTGTAGTCATCGATTTTTGTCATCCGATGTAGCTCAGGATCTAACAGGGGTTCATGCCGGTGCTAACACATGTAGGATAGATGGTATCTTAACTGTCTTTTCATGAGAGCAATTCTCAGTCTTTTCTCGAAGCACATAGCCATGTTAATGAAGTATTTTTTCAATTAGAAAACCGGGTTCTCCACCATGTTGTGTTGGGATCGTTTATATCTTAGTTGGGAGCATCATTAACCACGCAGAAACGTTCGATGTACATTTCAATCAAGAAACTTTATTAATAATCAATCTTCAGCAATATTACATGTAGAGTTGAAAAGCATATCACAACGTACGACGATGTAGATCTTAACTCTGTGATGATCTTAAGTTATCTCTTCTCGACCCTTGGGTGTACACTCAATATATACATCTACCCAAATTATAATCCAAGGGTTTGGATATAGGACTAAAGGGGGTTTAATTATTGGGAAGGGGAAGGCAGTTCTTTGTTCTCTGATTGGAGTTTGTTTGACTATGAACAATAAGGGTTTTAATGGCTTGGATTAAATTAATGATAAGGGTACTGAGAAGGGGGTTGAAAAGGATGGTTCTGAGAAGGGGTATATACATTATGAAGTCTAGACTGTGTATATGTAGTGATTTATACAATCACTACATTACATTAATTTAATACCTACAAGCATACTTTAAAAAATTCTCTATGGCTAACATGTTAATTTACACAATAAGAATAAATGATTGCACCAGGTGAGGGATTCAAAACTTGTACACAGAAATTTGAAACTCATTAATAGTGTTAATCTATGCGCATTTCTTAAAATTCACAAAAAATGCTTCTCTTCATTTATTGAGCTATATTGATTTTTGGGCTTCCATATGGTAGTGCTTCATGAGTTTCAGCCAACTTCTACACAGACTTTTGAAATTTTGATTAGAGAGATTTTTTATGCTAATTAATGCGTAATTTTCAAAATTCACATAAAATGCTTTTTTATTTGTTTATCGATTTTGATTTTGTTGGAGTTCCATCTGAGAGCAACATGAGGTTCAACAAGGTTCTCCACAGAATTTAAAAATTCAACTAGAATATTTTAGTGCTAATTTATATTAAATTTATTCATAAAACACAAAAAAATGCTTCTTCTCTGTTAGTTTCTTCGTCGATTTCAATTCTGTTTCCTCAATTTATGTCACCAATACATAGGCGGATCCAGGGGGGCCGAGGGGCCCGGCCCCCCCCCCCCCCCCCCATTGGCGGAACAAAAAAAAAGAAAAAAAGGGGAAAAGAAAGGAAACAAGAAAAAGAAGGGAAAAGAGAGGAGAAAAGAAGGAAAACAAGCATAAGAGGAGGAAGATCAGTGAATAAAATACGATGAGGGGAAGACTTTGAAAATAATTTCTAACAAAATCTTTCATGTTGGGATATAAATTTTTCGCTCGCGCTTCGCGCTCGCATTGCCTTTTAGGTGATATCTTACTCAATATGGACCTTAAAGTTAAAATATCAAATTTTGAAGTCAATATCAAAACATATTTCAGCTGGGAAATTGAACTTTCATTATTCAGTTTTATTTACAAATTGATTTTTTAAGAGTGTAAAAATTTCTGTTTTATGGTCTGAATATTAACGATTTCTGCTTGCGCTGCGCGCTCGCAAAATTTGATTTGTCAGGTACCTATTATTCTCCTGTATTTCATAAAGTTCTCAAAATATCCCTATTTTGGTCAGATTTTCAAAACGTATCAGCTAGCGCTGCACGCTCGCATTTTGATTACTGAGTTATGTATACTGATCTCAATATTATTTCTAAAACAAACTACTTAAAATCACCATTTGATGACAATTAATCATAAATTTCTGCTCGCGATTTGCGCTTGCATTGATAGATATTAAACTCATGCATCTTATGCATATTACAAAAGTGCTTTAAATGTCCAGTTTTCAGGCCATAATATTAATAGATTTCGCGCTCTCATGCTTAGGAAGAGAAATAGGAAGATATTCATCATTTTCTTATGATGACATAATGTCCTTATAGAATATCCCGGTCCTATGTCATACACTCAAAGTAACAATAATGAAAAATATCAGCTCTGTTTTAACTGTGATCCTTTTTCACCTCACAATTTTTTCCACAAAGTGCTTGCAATACAGAGCTTAAAGTGACCCCTTTTCAGATCGAAATATCATATATTTTTAGCTCGCGCTTTGCGCTCGCTTTATTGATTTTCATGATGAAAAAAGGTGTTTGGAATACCCAAATTCTAGGTCGAAATCTGAAACACACATTTATTCAGATACACAGCTTGTTCTCCATTTAAATAATTATCCAGTTTTAGAGCACAATATAAAAAAATTGTCTGCTCGCGCTTTTTGCTCGCATTATTAATGTATGAAAAGTGTCCAGAATTTTTCCGCTCGCGCTTCTCTCTTGCATCAGTACTGTTAAGTTTTTCGTCTTATCCTTTCCACGATTGCAAAAATTGCTTAAAATTTCCATTATTCAGGTACAAATGTCAAAAATTTTCAGCTCGCGCTTCGCGCTTGCAATATTTGTATGTTGAAAAATGTAACGTCTTTCATGGCTGAGTTCAAGCAGTCCATAACAGGTACGTTTTCGATCAGCTCAAAACGTATATAAAAATTTTCCGCTCGCGCTCTGCGCTCGCATTAATAATGTAAAGAAGATCCCCACTTCCTCATCCTTTTCATGATTTATAAAACTTGAATAGAGTGTCTCGTTCAGTAGGTCTAAATCTCGAAATTTTTTGCTCACGCTTACCTCCTTACTTTTATGTTACCATGGTTAATACAGATATTCCTATACTTTTAAATCTTTTCAGATAGTATTAGTAATCCAATGATTTTGTCCATAATAATCCTTATATTTCATTTGTTGTAACATACAATTCCCCTATTCCTATTTAATATTGATGTTACATTGCTTTTATGTGTAATGATCCTAACCCTTTGATATCTTATAGTTAAACATACATTTATAACTGATTGCCATTTTTTTTTTATTTTTCACTCGATTTTCTATTGTGCCAAGATTATTTCATTGTTCATTGTTTTTATCAGCGAATAAATTATACAATTAGTAGTATTAAAATTAGTTACTGTTCCTTTTAATAATTTGAAATATTTTAGTTTGATTAATATTACCATTTAAGTAACAATATTTGTTTATTTATGTTACTAAGTATTGTTATCTTTGATTTAGATTTTGACTATATTTTCATGTATGATGTGATGATTTATGTTATTCTTTATGTTTTCATCAGGTCATTGATGAAAAACAGTTTTATACTGATCTTTTGTACCTGATTAAATATGTTCTAATAAATAAATAAATAAATAAATCTTTTAATTATATACCTATTCTGTTAAGTTACAAAAAAGTGCTTAGAATTACCATTCCTTACGGGTAAAAATGTCAAAAATTTTCAGCTCGCACTTCGCACTCGCATTGTTTGATTTTTTTAAATATGTAGCGTCTTCATCATGGCTAACTGCAAGCAAGTCCTTTAACAGTACCTTTTACATCAGTTCATTTCTGCTCGCACTTCACGTTCGTAATAATTATTCACTTGCATACACATCTTTTTTCAGGGTAACAAACATTGCCCAGAATGTTCAAAACTTTAGGAAAAAGTACATAAGATTCCCCCCTCAAAAAACAAAAAACAAATAGCTCGCGCTTCGCGCTCGCATTATATGAATAAGGATTATGGTTTATATATGTTTATTCATAAGAATAAAGCTAAGAAGTGACTTTTAGGACTACCCATTTAAAGAAACCAAAAATCCCGGCAAATATCATATTTGAGTGGCCGATCGGGGAAAATATCGGGCTGAAAAAAAATTCCGGGCCCTCCCCTATTGGCGAAGGCTGAATCTGCCCCTGCCAATATAATTCTCTCCAGTGTCAACTGGACTGAAATTGAAAATTATGCTAAATTTCGTTGCAAGATGCCAAATGAGCTCCTCAACATTGATGTGCTAGTTATTTTACTTTTTCTTATTCAATTTATTACATATTTTTTATGTTGAGAAAATAATTGCTGACAATCTTTATCTGAAAACATTAAAAGAAAGATAAAGATATGAAAAGATACATAATTTTTTTTAAATGACATACACGAAACATTTCAGTTTTATTTCATGTGCAATTTGATCAATATCCCACCAAGAGTGTCTGAACAAAAGATGAACTGGGGCTCGTTGCAGAAAGAGTTGCAATCAATCGCAACTCTAAAAATCATGCGCAACTTGATTTTCAACCAATCAACAGCGCGCATTTGGGACTTGCGATTGATGTTTTGACTTGCGTTTAAACGCAACTCTTTCTGCAACGGGCCCCTGTTCAAGGATTTTACTTATAAATTAACAACCACATTCTAATTTCATGAATAAATTGAAATATATCATATAAAGTGAAATACATTCAGTTTAATTCAGCTATGTAGCCAATTAGCAGATGACATATTTTTCTACCATGCAAAATCGTAAAAAATGCAAAGCATAAAGCAAAGATGTAATTACATATACATGTTTTTTAAAAAGGGATATAGTTCAGAGGCAGTATGTTTAGAAGCCATTCAATCAGTCCCATTTTAACAATAACTAAACCATTTGACGGATCATTATAAATAACCACATGAGGAATCAGATTCAAACATGGTTCATGTACCCATTTTAAAGTGAAGATCACCTAAATAGACCGTAAGGTCACAATGTAAAAGCAAAACGGTTATTTAGGTCATCATATGAAATTTTCAAAAGTGATGTCTTTGAGATATTTTTGATCCAACAATCGCAGAGGCATCGATTTCGAATTCTAGCAATCGAGAAGCCATCTATATTTTTGTTCTTCACATGATTTACAAAAAAATGGTGCGTTGATAACCAAACAAATAGTAAAATATTTGTAGGCCAAATTTCATTCATGTAGAATTGATTAGTCTTGTCGATGACACATCAGATACTGAAGGTCGTATGGAGTTATATTTTGGTGGAGAATGGAGTACTATATGTGATGGTTTGGGGGATGAGATAAACACTGATGCTATACAGTCTCAAGTCTTTTGGGCATGTAGCAATTCAAGTCAGAACTCAAGTCCAAGTCGCACGACTGAAAGTATTCAACTCTCATCTGCACTTGCTCATGACAAGCCAGACGGAAGGGAAAATTCTGTGTCATGCATAAAATCTGGCACCCCACTTTAAATAAATAGTATACCATAAATATTAATTTAAAACAGAGAAGTTTATATCTGATTATATTTATGCTTCTACTTACTAGGATCGGTCCGTCTTGTGGGCGGTTCGTTGAATACCGAAGGCCGCGTGGAAGTCCAATACAACGGTGAATGGGGAACTGTATGTGATGATTACTGGGATGACACTGATGCAACAGTGGTGTGTCAGATCCTTGGTCTGGGTGATTCAGGGACTGCTTATTCTAATGCCCACTTTGGAGAAGGCAGTGGAAGCATCATTCTTGACGATGTTGAGTGCGACGGAACTGAAACAAACATCTTGGATTGTCCTAATAATGGAGCATTCGATCACAATTGTGTACATGGTGAAGATGCGGGAGTTTCATGCAGCCCTGTAGCACCTGGTGAGTGAGGTTGAAAATAGAACGAGATGATGTCTTTGTTTTAGTAGACACCTCGGCTTGTTCAGGTCAAGCTGAGCCAGCAGTAGATGATAGGTTGTTTTTTATTATTTATTTTGTTGGAAGCTGAATATACCTTTCCACTGATGTACCCTTCTTTATGATTCTTAGCTAATCAGTAACTGACATCCAAACAAAATTTCTAAAGAAGTGATACCCAGGTTGGATTGATTGATTGATTGATAGACCAAAGTAATACTGTGCTTCAAAGTATTGACAGACCTGGGTCCCGTAACACAAATGTTAGCGATTGATCGTACGCTTGATTGTAACGATTGATTGTACATTGTAGTCAGTGGAATCAATCGTATAAAATGTACTACGATCAATTGCTAACCTTTGCGTTATGGGCCCCTGGTTTGGAGAGGATGTACCTTATATCTTTCAAACCGATTTACAATTGTGCAGGTCTGTTGCTCTCCCAGGACTCAATCCGTCTAGTTGGAGGATCATCATTCAATGAAGGCCGGGTAGAGGTCCGTTACCAAGGAGAGTGGGGAACAGTTTGTGATGATCTCTGGGACGAGCACGCTGCCCGGGTGGTCTGTCAAGCTCTTGGACTTGGAGATGTGGCGATTCCTTTTGGAAATGCTATGTTCGGGGAAGGGACCGGGAAGATTATCCTGGACAACGTCCAGTGTCGAGGGACTGAAGCCGATCTCTTTGAGTGTCCCGGTAATCATCCACTCGTCCACGACTGTAACCACTTCGAGGATGCTGGAGTCCACTGCTACATTTCTGGTATGTAGTTTTATTTGGCTTTCTGGCCAATCGCATTTGCTCTAATTAGGACTTATTGTTAAAGCAGTAACATTGATAGACCTTAATCACCCAAAGAAGGAGAACAATCACACTAAGACTGTGCAATGATAATCAGTATTGGTATATGTTTTTGTTTATGTACCAAAAAATGTTTTTATTCTGTTACCTCTTTTTATTCAGTATCTTTTATATTTCATTAAACAATTTACAAATTCACACCACATAAGACCAC
Source organism: Lytechinus variegatus (assembly GCF_018143015.1). Taxonomy (NCBI): domain Eukaryota; kingdom Metazoa; phylum Echinodermata; class Echinoidea; order Temnopleuroida; family Toxopneustidae; genus Lytechinus; species Lytechinus variegatus. The sequence continues at coordinate 58,600,047 of NC_054741.1, forward strand.
ATAAGACCATATAATACCATATAAATGTACTTTATACCAAGGAACCGGGAAGATTATCCTGGACAACATCCAGTGTAAACACATATGTAAACACAATAGATGATAAATGAATTGCATAGTTCATTCTTGTCCGGGGGGGGGGGGGCACAAAAAAGTGGTATGGGTGTGCCCCGGGCGAGACAAAAAACGGGGGCCTTGGATCGGTCTTATTGTAAAAAGGAGGGTCCTCGGAACGGGCTTCGGAACTACAATTTTATGAAAACGGGGTTCCTTGGAACGGATCGGCAGCGTGTGAGTACGTGTGTATGGACCCCTATGGAACGGGCATGCGTGCATGATCTAACTAGCGCGGCCTCCGCCGGGTGCACTCGTGCGCAGAGACGATGGTCAGAGAGCGCTCGGCGGCCGCTTTCCACCAAAATTGCAGCAGATCAATGCAACCGGAACGGGGTAACGAAAAATATGCGAAGCTTTGGAGCGGATCTCTTCCTTTTTCTTGATAAGAACAAAATGCTATGCCTTGGAACGGCTTTCTTTGGGTTGTTTTTCCTCAATAAGACAAAAGTGCTATGCCTTGGAACGGAAATTTCGGTGTAAAAATGGGGTCCCCTCCACGGCACATACCCACTCTGCATTATATACTGAGTGCCCCCTCCCCCCGGAATTCTTGTACAATAAAGAAGACGAGGAATAGGGTGAACTAAAAAAGCAAAGCTTGTGGGTTAAAATTAAGGTGAAAGGTAAAAACAAGGCACAAAAACTCTGGCAAGATTGGTAATTGAAAGGTTCCCCATGTGGATTCTGATTTTTCCAATTTAAAAAAATATAATTTTGGTAGTTAATCTCACCAGATGAGATCGCGGTATGAGAGTGATATGATTGAAAAATAAATGAAACAATACAATGACCAAATAATAAAAAGCTATTTTATTACATTGTATTATTGCAATGCTCTATATAACATGATAAAAAAATATTTGATCATATCAATCTGGATGTCTTGTTTAGGTGGGGTTCCAGTTTGCTTGTTTACTGATGATTGATTTGTGTTTTTCTCCAGATGACTGATCTGACTTTTCCTGATCGTAAGGCAGGATGTCCATTTCAATTCGGTACTGACTTTGGATTTGTTTCTTCTCATTGGTATATCATGAGTCATCTCTCCTTTTTGCATTTTTTTAGCATGTATTACTACAAGTGTATTTATTTAGGGTTTAATTCATACTTTCAATTAAGTCATTAGTAGAAACGAGACACACATCGTTTGTAATTTCCATAGTCTTTGTTCAAGGACAACCTGATTTCAGTGGACAATAATTGGTTTAACTGTTGAATTTTGTAGTTGAAGAAGTTACCTTTTGACTATCAAACTTTCTTATCCCCATAGTCTTCGTCCAGGGCCCAGTTGAATAAAAGTTTGCTATTATGGTAACCACCATGGTAACGCTGATCAACAGCCAATCAAAATCAAGGATTCCATGCAAGTTACTATTGCATGAAAAGGTTACCATAATTGTCACTATTGTAACTTTTGTGCAACGGGCCCAGGGACTACTTGGTTCCAGTAGACAGTGAGTTAACCTGTTGACTACGAATTTCTGTAATTCCCCTAACCCTTGTCAAGGGACTACTTGGTTCCAGGAAACAGTGAGTTAACCTGTTGAGTATTAAATTCTGTAATTTACAGTCTTTGCCCACAGACCAGCTGGGTCCATTATGCCATGGGTTAATCGGGGGGGGGGGGCGTTTCATCAATATTTTCGTCCGACAAGTTGTCAGATCTGACAGCTTTCCTGGATTCTGATTGGTTGAAAAGCACTGTTACTGTACTGTCGGATAAAACGTTCGACAAGTCCTTTCATGAAACGCTCCCCTGTTGTCTACCAAATTCTGTAATTCCTATAGTCTTCGTCCAAGGACTATCTGGGTCCAGAAAGCCGTGGGTTAATCTATTAACTACTGATTTTCAGTGGTACACATGTTACGTGAATATATTAACTGATTTTATCTTGTGTGTAGAGGTAGAGAACTGGCCAGTTTATGGAAGGAATGATAATGATAAAATAATAAGATTGTTTGATCATACTGCATATGTAGGGTATATTTGATTTGGTGCCTTAGCTCGATATATTCAATATTGAAATTGGTTATTCATATGTCACCACTTTGATGCAATATTGACTCAGTTAAAGTTTCTTAATATACCTATAATTGATAATTGTCTATGCCGTACATTTCAAGGTTTTGTTAATTTTAACGTAAAGCACTTCAGGTATGCCTTATTTTCTAAAATCATAATCATTTTAATTTCCATTTTTAATTTGTTGAGATTAAGATAGGTTTTATGATTTTTTTTCAATAAAAAGGGGGGACTTTAAAAATTTGAATTGTGAAGACAATTCCATGATCATGGTTGGACCGTTTTTAATTTTTGGTGTTCACATCCATTTTTTTATTATGACAAGTATGTTAAGATTATTACGCAAGTAGCTTGATGTGTTTTATAAACATAACATCAATATTGCTATGATTCTATTAATCTGTCATTTATATTCCATCATTCTCTGCTGTGTTTTAGAATAAAGTGTCACTTTTCATCGTTGGAATTGGGAATATAATTATCTGTCTCATTGTCCTGTCATTAGAACAAAACGTCACAATTGATTCTAGACCGAATAAATGTGTTGGCCTACAGCCCGCCAACCATACAAGAGAGAACATAGATATACAAGTTGCATACCACATCCACGCTAAGTGACCAGCAACTATTATATTAAAATATAAAATCCGGTATGGATGTCAAATTTATGGACTCTAACAAATTTGTTTGCATATTCAAATCAAACTCCTGAACTAGCCATGAAGCTGATACCTAGTAGCTGTGCATGGTTTGGCCCAAACGAAACTGTACAAGATTCTGAGGCTGCAGGCTCATTTTTTATTTGAATTTCACCATGATATTTTGGTTTTACCAGACAAATAATAAATGGAAGAGGTGATGGGCTAAAACGAATGGATTTGAATGTGTGTTTTGTTAGTTTTAAGCTGCTTAGTCTCAATTCAATATCAGAATACATAGAAAATTATTAGTACATAGTGATTTGGGAATGTATCGTATGACATAAAAGATAGATGAGGGGATAAAATTGGAAGAAAAAGAGGAGGAGAGAGAGACAGAAGCAGAGAAGTGGGCGTGTGTGCCTTGGAAGGGTGGAGCAGCATGAAAGAGCAGTAGAGAGAGAACGGGATCTAAGCCTATCTCTGTTTCACTCTGCTCTGACTTTAGGTCTCCCTTTCGCTATCTTTCCTCTTCTCTCTAGTTCTCTCCCCCCCTCTCTCACCCTTTTGTTCTCTCCTGCTTCCCTCAACCCCACCTTCTACCTTCTCTCTATATCTCTCTTGATTCTCCCCACCCCCTCCTTCATCTCTCTCGTTTTCCTGTGTCTCTCCCCATATCCACCAAATCCGGCCAATGAAAGAACAAAGGAAAAAATGGTGATGTGGTGTTCATATTGTAGGCTGCTGAATGGATAGACGGAAGTAAAAGAAAAAAAAATATAAATAGGGCTGGGGGAAAAAGCCAAGTAAGAATAGTCAACATAAGGGGGTGGAAAGAATGAACCCCTCAAAAAAGGTTTGGAAATCTGAGTTTGGCCATTATTTTCTCCCAACTCCCAATTTTATACACAATGCCTATTTGACGTCATTCAAAAGATCATTTAATTCTCGTTAAAATGATACCATACTTGTTATGATAATGCCATCACGAAAAGAGCAGGATTCAAAAGTGTATGAGGACTGAATTGAAAAGCTGCAAAACGAACAGAAATAGTCATGAAGGGTCAATACAGAATATGATTGTGAATTTTGTCTTATCATGCACGTTTGTTTGTTTGTTATGTGTTTGCTTGTGCAGAAGCGTGTTTGATTCTATGGTAATCTTGATATTAATGTGCAAGAAAACAAAAGAAACTCACTCATCACCACGGAAAAAAGAAAAGTGACTTTCAATATTGTGTCATTGTGCATCTTTCGAATTTTGAATTGCCCCACATTTCAAGGCACTGCAACTCATATCATGTAGGGTATTATTTTAAAGCGCATTAAATGATTTATTCGTTGATGTTAGTTACACATTGAAATTTAATAAAACCGAGGAGGGATTATCGATCAAAGTCAGATTTTCAAAGTTTTTTTGAGAAGTTCAGAAAAACTCTCAGGTGACTATGGGCCTGTATTAAAAGCTGTAACTCGCATTGAGTGTTCTCAAATAAGATTAAATGGCATTTGAATAGGCTTAGGTTTTGAACTGCTTACATATCGAGCTGTCATTATTTTGCTTGATTTACATCTTGTTCATGACAAAAAGTGCTTAAAATGTAAGGTCTGAATATCCAAAATTTTCATCTCAAATTGCACGCTTGCATTTTGATAAATGATATAGGCCTACGTATAAATCAGCTGTTCTCAAATGTCCCCCTTTCAGTTCATTGTCAAAACTATATACCTCGAGATGAATACAATAAATATATTTTAAAAAATTCAGCTTGCATTATTGAGATACGTATCCTATTAGTAATTTTACAAACTGTCTTTAACATGTCGTTTTTATACGCCAGTATATATGTAATTTTTCAGTTCGTTAAAGGACAAGTCCTTTACCAACACAAAATTGGTTTGAATAAAAAGAGAAAAATTCAACAAGCATAATATTGAAAATTTCATCAAAATCGGATGTAAAATAAGAAAGTTATGACGTTTTAAAATTTCGCTTCATTTCACAAAACAGTTATATGCACATCTCGGTCGGTATGCAAATGAGCAGACTGATGACATCACTCACTATTTCTTTTGTATTTTATTATACGAAAATATGAAATATTTTGATTTTCTCGACATTGTCATGTGGAATGAAGTTTTATTCCCCCTGAACACGTGGAATTCCATTATTTTAACATTTTGTGCTTCAGGCAAAGAGGTCCTAATCATCAAATTCGTAAAAATTGAAATAGTGTATAATTCAAACAATAAAAAACAAAATAAATAGTGAGTGAGCGACGTCATCGACTTTCTTATTTGGATGTAACTGGCTCGTTCATATAACTATTTTGTTAAAAATAAGCGAAACTTTGAAATGTCATAACTTTCTTATTTTACATCCGATTTTGATGAAATTTTCAGCATCGTGCTTTCTCTATTGATACAAATCAACATTTTTCTAAGGTGGACTTGACCTTTAAAGATTTGAAAGCTTATTTTTTTATTCAACAATCCATTCTGGGTATAGGAGTTCGTTACAAATACATTGGAACACATAACATAAAAATATTTCTATAATAAATAATTAAACGAGAAATTCAATATTACATTTAAAAAGTAATACATGTATGTACAAAATAACATTGATGATGAACTAGAAGATGAGAATCTTTATTGTAATCATGAACAGGTTGCGTATCTCGTTATACAAAATAATGAAAACTCGAATCGCGAGAAGGATAATTTGTGCATATTGACTCGGAAGTCCCATATTATCCTGTTATGCTTAATGTAGTATACAGTGTACACATTTTTTTTATTAAAAAGGGGGCATTGTTAGAATACAATGTACGCAACTTTCGGTTGCAGAAAAGGGTGTATTCTCACTTAAAGAGTGATTTTATTTGTTGAAGAGTAAGCGACCGTGGAAAATTCTCTCAAGACACTATTTTATGTCGCTTGAATTGAAGTTGAACATACAGAGCCGTGTTATCACGGGAAAAAGTGGAGAAGGGACATTGTTTGCCATCCGGTGGCATTTTGAGGTGAGTTCAAATGCCATTTTGTTCTCATTGATCATACGAAATAGTATACCGAAGTGTGAAGTCATCAATTGTAATTTTTTTGCATATCAGCTTTTTTTGATACCATATTTTGGAAGAGCATGATGAAAGGTTACTAACGGACCCACGGACTATACGGATGTCCCCTGATGAAAACCCCCACAACCAAAATCTGGTGGAAATCGGTCCATGTGGCCTCATGAATACATAATTAGCCCCACTAAAGTCAATGTATTCGTGAGGTCGTTTCTTAGGCCCCCATGGACCGATTCCCACAAAATTTTGGTAGTGGATATTTTTCATCATGCTCTACCATAATATGGTATAAAAAATGCTGAAATGCTAAAAAAGTGTTTTGTGACTTTATAACTTATGTACTCTATTTCAATCATATTATCACATCTAAATTCTAAAATGGTCGTTTACAAGACAAGATTTTCTGCGTACTTTGGCTCATGGTAGCGCTATATATATATATATATATAATACTAAATAGGTTCATTATTGCGGATTTAGTGATCACGAATTTCCTTGTTGACCATAGTAGATTGCGAGAAAAATGAATACCCTCTAGCGATTATGTATATATATATATATATATATATATATTTGGATAGGGTGAATTCAAGATGTTCAAATATTATAATTCACATACCGTTTAGAAAGTTGCCCTTCGCTGTTAACTAATTAAAGTAGACAGATAGTTTGATGTTTTCATAAATTTGGTGTGCTTTGTTTTTCAAATTAGTTATAGAATTAGATATAGGTCTAGCTTGGTATGGGAGGTGCTTACACTGAAATTGTTACAGCTGCATGAGATAACCAAAGCTGTTTTTCGAAAGATGATTTTCATGATAAATTCTGTCACCATTAAACGCTCAGAAACAAGGAATGTTCCTATAGTAATAACAGTAGAAATATATTGCAACATTAATTTTGTTTATTCTGATGAGATAAATTTTCATAGAAAGAAATCATTTCCCTACCTTTTCATGAGAAATCAACTTGTCGGTGACTTGTTTTACTAGTTTCTCTTATTTCCAACTTTCTTCTATCGTTGTGTGGTATCGATTTATCGATAATGAGTCTTATATGACTATTGTTGCCAATAATATTCTCTTTCTCTCTTTCAGTTCTAATTAAACATTTCTGAATTAAAATCTTAGTAACAGAACATTACACATAAAACAATATACCGCTTTCACTAGGCAAACCATGCCAAACGGGATCACATCACGAAAATAACGAAGTGGTTGTTGACCCAGGGCTTAGGATTACTCAGTACCAGTAAAACGTGGTAAGAGCGCTTAAATAGTCAAGTAATCTTTCCATGTATAAATATTGGTACCATTGTTTGCGTTGGAGAATTCCAAGGCTAAGAAATATTAATTTTGCTCAACAAATATCGATTTCCACTTCTTTGATGATATCATGGTCGGTTTGATACTTGATGTAAGTTCAACTGTGAAGTGTTTCATCGGATATGATCAAGGCGCTCTTTACTTCATTGCAATCATCCGCTTTGATTATCTACTGGTAAATGGTAAATTTGTCACTTCCGAAGAAGAATTCAAATGGGCGTATAGGCTTGAAAAATAAATATTGATCAAAGTGGATTAAGGAGAAGTAAGTTCGGTCCTGGGAACTAGCAGAGTTGATCAGCTTCATTCGGACACTCACACTGGTCAACATATATTCCACATGACACGCTTTTAACTCCTCAAACCAACTCCCAGTGGCCCTCACATTGCATGTACCCCTCTAACTCATCTGACTTCAATAACAACAAAAAACATCTCTTACTCTCTTAACCTTAAATCTGTACATCCCATTCACATCCCTCTGCTGTCCATCTGACATACGTAGTGGTATACCATTATAATTCTTACCCCCGAAACAGAGTAGAACAGAGTTATTTCTGACGAGAATTTATGTCAGAAATATAACCATCAGTGATGTCATATCAGTTTCAACCAGCTGACTACTTGTCTAATCAATCTGACTGATTTTTTTTAAGAACGCTCCCACCCCTCTCTCACCCTGGGTCCGCGCGACTGGACTAAGGGTTTTGATTTTACAGTAGGCCTATCAAACACAAGACCACAATTAAGTAGAAACTGCATGCAGGCTAAACAAGAGCACGAAAACCATTTAGGTGCATGACTGCGATTTATATTTCTACCATCAGAGCATTGGTTACCAAACAACTGTTTTCTTTTCTTTTTCTCGTTTATCAGTGGCGTAACTACGGGGGAAGGGGGCATGAGCGCGAATTTTTCCTCAATATTCCTTTCTCATTTTAACTATTTCGAGACACATTATGTCTAGAGTTACAAAAGACGTTTCATATACACATAGAGTAATCACCAACTAATTAATCTAAATGAAATAGAGATGACATGGAATTTCCCCGCTGAGTTAACGCTCTTTGAACATCTCAATGATAATTGGATTCAAATTGCCATTTTGCATGATAAAATATCTCATTCTTGAACTCATACCAAATTGAATATACATTAAAATCTCTTCATTGTAGCTTATACACGACATAGGATATGCACCAAACAACGGTTAAACCATTCAGAAGACTATGATTTGAATTTCTGCCATCAGACCATTTTTAAGATTTGACATTTGACCGATAAAACCATTACTATATCAAGTCAAATGAATGATGAAATAACTATGTATATTTTATGTGTATTATGTTACTCGAAAAGAAAAAAAATGTGATATTGTATTGATGTATTGAATGAATTCAATGAATAACAACTTTAAAAAAATTACTATGTTTACGTTATTTTTAATAACATGCAATTGAATAATTTTAGTTTGAAGCCGGTTTGTTTGGTATGACTGTGCGATAAGATGCCACAATCCCACGTCTCTTGGACGAAATCGACTCCACATACCGATCGTACGCCATTGGAAATAACGTGGTACCTTTGGTCGGTTTTGGATCCTTGTGACAGAGGCCTGAATAATATTCCGGTTCACTTCCATATAAAGTGCACGCACCTTTGTGTAACACCCTGCCTATTTTACTATCTGTGTTGCAATCAAGGAAACATGTAAGTAGATCACTACTTCCTCCTCTACCAGCATGACCAGCTTCCTAGGTCTCGGTTGATGGTGTCGAATGGAGATACAAATAAGTGTATTATTAGAAAGAGCATCCGTTTAGGAGGCGAGGGGCGCAACCCTACCCCTATCTCGACGGAATCTAATTATCTCCTTTAAGCCAATGATTATATTTACAATAATGAATTACTACGATGATGATGACAATGACGTCGGTGGTGGTGTCGACGAAGTGATAAAAAATATAGTGATGAGACAGAGAAAAAAAATATTGATATACCTAAAGATTTTGAAATCCCTGCCCTCTTTTTCCACGGCCATCCAATTCCATTTTTTCTGTACACTCACTCCTCTAAAAATTAAAGGCTGATGGATTTCGCCCCTTGTTTACAGGTTGCTTATTTGTCTGAATTAGATCACTTCAGGAAAAACAGGGTATAAACGTGGAGGGAAAGGGTGGTCGACATTCATTTTTGAAAAGTGCTGGTCGAAGAAACTTGCAGACATAGATACTTGTATTTTAAACAACCAATGTGGTCTTCCCGATCAAGAGAAATAATGTTGGTGTCTTGTTTAATAATATCTTTGATTTCAGCATTAGCAAATGCACAAGGTAAGTGATTTTATTTTCATAAATAATCTACTTTCAACTTCATCTGTGTCCCATAACACAAAGCTAAATGAACGAGGACTGTTTATGCAGAATGTCAAAATTTATCCAATGTGGCACACTGTTCCACAAAGGCCTACATCACATTTTGACTCGATTGATTATATTTTTTCATTACCTATTCAAACAAAAATTATAAACTGAAACAAAATATAATACAGAAATGAAAAAAGGAACCCAACGGAAAGCACAGCTGGCCGATGTGGGTTCCCTGGAATGAATAATATTGTTAAAATATAACTTTTCTTCAACGAAATTCAGATGATAATTAAAAACATTCAAAAGAAAAAATAAATACCAATTGGGCCTAACTCTTTATGCCTTTACTCAATATTGAGTATTTCAAATTTGACAAACTTCCGTTTAAAAAAAATGTGTAAAGAAAATCAGTTGGACAAGACCAAAAATTATCTAAAAACCAAGGACAATCTACAATGTAGGCCTATCTATATTTCTCAGCATACACATTTATGCCAAGTGACAAGCGCTTTGGGAAGAGGGGAATTTACAAAAAAAATTAAGAGGCATTAATGAAAAAAATAATGGAAAGGCTTTATATTTTAAAAGGTGATTTTGATGTTAATGGGGAAAAGTCGTTTTAATCTTCCAGAGAACAACATTAGGCTCGTTGGTGGGTCTATGATGAGTAGATTCGGTCGAGTCGAAGTGTTGCACAACGGAAAATGGGGTACCATCTGTGACAACGACTGGGATCTGCGGGACGCCAATGTAGTCTGCCGCTCCCTGGGGTTTGGTCAAGCTCTCCAAGCTGTGTCAGGTGCAGGATTCGGGCGAGGCAAAGGACCTGTGCTTTTCGATGGAGTAAACTGCTCAGGGGATGAAAAAGATATCTTCGAGTGCGACAATGCAGGAACCACCTCGTGCGGACATGATCAAGACGCAGGGGTTCGATGTGCACAATTTCCAGCATGTAAGAATATTTTTTTCGGGGGCGAGGTGGATAAGAGAAGAAAGAAGTTCGAAATTGACCACCTAAGAGTTTAAATTAATTTGTTTGATACGAAAAACATATAGTAAAGTAGGAAATGACTGTATACTACTTTTCTTTCGGAAGGGTGTATGGTCTACGAAAAGGTGACCAGAATCTTTTTGCGGTTCACTTATGGGACACTTCCAAGTTATAATATGTATTGTGTATATTATTTAGAATTTAATCTCCGTGGTCGGGCTGCTGCCCCTATTTTCAGGTGACATAACAGAATATGTTTGAATAAAATGATCGAAAATAAGTTGACACAGATGTGAACATTTATCAAAACATATGATAGGAAAATAAGCCTAAAAAAATGAGAGGACAATATGATGGATGAACCAAAGTTTTAAAAAATTGCGAGCAAGCAAAGCAAACTAGCACAAAATATAATATTCAAAAAGTGTATAATTTAATTATTTACCTATCCTCTTATTTCCTTTTTTCCATTTTCCCTCCTTGGTCTTATGGCCCCCTATAGCCCCCATCGAAAAGTCAGTGAAACTTTATCACGTTGTTAACATTACTTTCGCATAGCAAACGATATACTCATAATTACATATCATATATCCATACTGATGTGTTCTTAAACAACACAAAAAAACAGCTCTGCCTTGATACACCATACGTTCAGAATAGTTTACCAAATCATGGGGTCTTACCGCCATAGGGTGATTGATATGCCGGCAGACTACTCATTATCAGGATAAAATGGTGATTTTTTTTTCCATTAAGCCCTTCACACGCGTTTTTTATATAACTTTTTTATTGAGAGCGGTAGTTTTTTACGCTAAAAATCCGAATCGCTGGCGTATTGGAGAATTGGGGTCATTGGGGCCCCAGAAGGAAGAGGAATAGAAAAAGGGTGGAACAATTAGGATTTTATTTATTGAATATCGTGTAAAAATCTATCACAAAATTAGATTTATATTATTACTGGTTGGAATTTTTGATAGCTCGCAACTTATTGAAATTTTCACACATACACGACAAACTGTGCCCCCCTCAAAATGTTTGGCTCATTACATTTTTCACGAAATTATTTGAGATACCGATTACGGATATAGATACTTTGAATCAGTTAAAGTTAACGGGCAGACGTACGCATACACACGCCATGTTCATATCTACTGCTGATATATAACCCTGTCAATGATGTCGGTCATAATCCCACAAGGGCTGCATTAAAATCCACTTCAAAACACCTTTTCAGTAATTTACATTATAAATATCGATTCCGAAGTTAATTTCATTGAAAAGGGATTTGCAAATTATCTTTACAAACTCATGTTGGATTATGACATCGTAGGCATCCGGGGTTCATTCAGTACAGTCATGCCTTACTTTGGTGCAAATCAAAATTTACATCACTGCAAAGAATACCTACTGATCATCCAAGCGCAAAGACATAGCACTTTAATATGGTATCAAATTATTTGGGAGAAGATGCTCTTTGCTCTTTCCAGCCATATGTAATGATCATGCGTTCATGACATTTTTTTATTATTATTACACTCTAAAAAATGAAGTGCTAATTCAGCTCTTAAAGAGCGTGTATAGTGACTGCACTTCGGAGTGCTGATTTGCCTAATTCAAATTTGAACGAGAAAACTCAGCACTCCGAAGTGCAGTCACTATACACGCTCTTTAAGAGCTGAATTAGCACTTCATTTTTAGAGTGTAAATTAGGGATTTGTGAGGTGTCAGGGGTTTTTACTCACACGGTAATATAGGTTCCACGAAATATTCCAAAATCATTAAAATTTAAATAATATCCATCAGTGTTGTAGTGCCTTGATGCTCGGCCTTGGCCTTAAGGCGCCTTAAGGCCTATTTTTTCAAAGCCTTGGCCTTGAACATTTAAGCCTTGGCCTTGAGAGGGCCTTGGCCTTGGCCTTGAGGATTTTGAGCCTTGAAATTTCAAGGCATTTTCAAGGCATTTTCAAGGCTTTTTCAAGGCATTTTGTATTTTGTACTTTCATTTGTTTTATATAAGTAATTATAAATGTTTCAATTGTTCTGTATATCTAATGACACTAAATACTACCAGTCAGCAGTAGCAGCAGCAGAAGCAGTAAATGTACTTAGCAGTGCCATCAATTGCAATTATCATCACATCATTATGTAACAAAGAGAAGTGATGAAAATTAATATGTAATCATGACTAATAAGGATAATGACAATATCAATAATAATGATAATAATTATGATTAGGATTATAGTCAGTGGCGTAACTACAGGAGGGGGGGCATGGGGGCACGTGCCCCCCCCCCCCCCATCGGCTGACTAAAAAAAGGAGGAAAAGAGGGAGAAAGGAAGAGAAACGTAGTGGGGAAAGAAGACATTAATCATGTTAATGTTCATTATAATGTTATAATTATGTTATGTTACATTTCATGTACATAAGAAACATTTTTTTCATATAAATGAAACATAATTTGCTCAGGGCATATGTCTTCATTGTTCCTGGTGCTCCCATTGTCTGTTTACCGAGATATATAATCCTGTTATACTAAAACCTCCCGTTTTCAAGTCAATATACACCAAACTACCAAATATATTTCCTCGCACTTCGAGTTATTATTTTACATGTACAATAGTATGCTTCTTTTTCATGAATACTTTAAGTGATTGTCCCATTTCAATTTCTTAATATAAAACATTTCCTGTCTGTGCTTACGTTCGCAGTAGTGGATTGGTGAAAGATGTCTGCTCTCCATCAATTCCTAGAATGAGTCCTTAAAATGTCCCTTTTTCTGTTTTCTGATCTGAATATCAAAAATTTTCAGCTCGCGCTTCGCGCTGGCATCATTTGGTTAGTGAACTACGTAAGGTCTTCTTGAATTCCTACAAACAAGCCTTAAAATGCCCCTCTTCAGGTCTGAATTTCCTAAATTTTCAGCTCGCGCTTCGCGCTCGCAAGATTTGATTAGTGAGATGGGTATGTTTATCATGATTACAAGTGCTTTATGTGCATGTTTAGATGTAATTCTAACAAAATCAGCAAGCGCTTATTGGCAATCCCATTAGATGACTATGGTGAGATGTGTATAATCTTAATAGATAAAAGATTCCTAAAATATAGTCCTTAAAATCTTCCTGTTTGGGGTCAATTTTTACAAAAATTTCAGTTCACGCTTCGCGCTCGCATTATTTAGCGAGACAGGTACATATCATGATTACAAAAGATTGTAATGTCCCTTTTAGGTTTGAATATCAAAAATTTTAAGCTCGCGCTTCGCGCTCGCTTATTATTTGACTAGTGAGATACATGTCCGTTTATTGCCACTGTCCTTATAAAAATATCTCTATTAGGTCAGTATAACTGGCAACTGGGCGCGCTTCGCGCGCTCACTAGGCAATTCCAAGTTTTTGCTGGTGCCCCCCAATGCCGTGACCCACGGTATGCCACTGATTATAGTGATTTTATGACAGGAATAATTCTGACAGATCTGACTGCAATTTTGACAACAATTTTCATACTTTAAAAATAGCTTACTCGAAAGAATGATAACAAGGTTGATTTCTATTCCATTATGTTTTCCTTGTATTATTTTCTTTGACCAACAAGAATGTTTTAAGTCTTAATGATATTCTGAAAAGATTCGGTAAACTTGAACACAAACTTCAATTTTGTCATTTCCAAATGGGCTATGGCATCAATGGCATGATGAGCCAAAAATTTTGAGGGGCCAAGCATGGCATACAGAGAAAAATTTAGGTTTCAAAATCAACAAATTTTGGATTGTGCTTGCATAAATTATTGTTAAGCAAGGTTCGCATTCAATTTACACCAAAAAAATGCTTAGAATGTCTAGTTTTTAGGTCGGAATATTACAAATTTTTGAGCTCGCGCTTTGCGCTCGCATTATTTGATTGGTGAGTTATGTATCCTATTTATGAGTCACTAAATGCAGTCCAGAACAGCTTCCTTTTCTGGTCAGTAAAAATTTCAGCTTGTGTTTTGTGCTCGCGTTAATTTGTTTAGTATTAAGATGCACACCTTTTTCATGATTACAAAAACAGCTCGAAATATTTAAATTTCATTTCTTATTACATCTTATTACAACATCTCGCAAGGATGTCCTTTTAACAGTGATTAGCACCATAATTGACCCAAAATTGAGTTTTACAACTTCAAAATTGATTTTTTTTTTCAAAACCACTTGCTCGCTATGCTTTCTATAGCGGGATATTAAAGCCTAAATCAAAATATCTGTCTTATCAATTAGAAATCACTTAAAAAAGCTTTGCTGAACTTAATTTCCACAAAACACACAACTTCTTCACAGAGTTGATAATCTCATTTTGAAAATATCTGTTTGCACCATAATTCTCATTTTGACTTATACTGTAAGTGCTTTTTGGCTTTGACCTCCCCCCCCCAAAAAAAAAAAAAATACATTCTGCCTCCCCTGTCCCAGGTAGAGGAGAAAGACATATGTTGAGAATGGGCATGCCAGGATCAGATCACCTTGGTAATAATAATTATTGCAATGTGAATCGCCTAGAACAATAGTCAAATGTATAAAGGTAACTATATATTTATCTTAATTTTATGTCTAAATCTACATGATCTATCATGAAATTATTTTCGTTTTAAATGTACAAGGGTCAAAAATTTTGCTCGCTCACACCTTTTATACATTTGGTCCTGTGTGTCATGTATGCCGCCTAAGCATTGCTGTCTAATTTTTGTTCCATATATTGTACAATTGAAATGCCTTGGCCTTGGCCTTGAAGTTTTCAGGCCTTGGCCTTGGCCTTGGTTTCCATGCCTTGGCCTCAGCCTTGGTTATTGAAGCCTTGGCCTTGGGTATTAAAGCCTTGGCCTTAGCCTTGGCCTTGGAGGTTTGAGCCTTGACTACAACACTGACATCCATCGTCACTTTCACTATTTTCACTAATTTTATCGGGTTTTTTTTTACATAGCGTAAAACTTCTCACATGTATGTGTTTAAAATCGTGAAACACAGGACAACAAATCGATGACCGACCGGGGCGGGCAGGGTTGTATGAGGATTCGGGACAAATTGGTGAAATATAACACTGTCCCCTGAAATCCAAGATGCATGGTTACCCGTTTCATAAAACTTGTTGCAATAACACATTTACAATAGCAGTTATAAGCCACTGAAATCCTTCGTTCTGATTGGCTGATACTAAATTTGTTATAGAAATATTGCATTTGTTATCATAACAAGTCTTTATGAAACGAATCCCTGGTCTACGTTTATTCTTATCGGATGGCTTTCAAATTCAACTGAATAGACTTGAATACAGTAGCAACTAGCAAGTAGTAGATATTATGAATTATATACAAAGGCTTAATCAAATGGACAAGTAATAGACATGGACCATCTGCATGTCTTAACAAACATTTTTATTAATAGGTTATATTTCATCTGCAAAAGGTCAGGTTCTTCGTCTTTAAAGGTCAAGGCCACCTCAGAAAAATGTTGATTTGAATCAATAGAGAAAAATCAGACAAGCACAATGCTGAAAATTTCATCAAAATCGGATTTAAAATAAAGTTATGACATTTCAAAGTTTCGCTTATTTTCAACAAAATAGTTATATGAACGAGCCAGTTACATCCAAATGAGAGAGTCGATGATGTCACTCACTCACTATTTCTTTTGTTTTTTATTGTTTGAATTATACAATATTTCAATTTTTACGAATTTGACGATTAGGACCTCCTTGCCTGAAGCACAAAATGTTAAACTAATGGAATTCCACGTGTTCAGGGCAAAATAAAACTGTTTCACAGGACAATGAGGACAAAATTAGAATATTTCATATTTCATATAATAAAATACAAAAGAAATAGTGAGTGAGTGATGTCATCAACTCTCTCATTTGGATGTAACTGGCTCGTTCATATAACTATTTTGTTGAAAATAAGCGAAACTTTAAAATGCCATAACTTTCTTATTTTACATCCGATTTTGATGAAATTTTCAGTGTTATGCTTGTTGAATTGTTCTCTTTTTATTCAAATCAAGTTTTTGTTGGGGTGGACTTGTCCTTTAATAAAGGTGAGCCGACTTCAGAGTGTATCAATAAAACGTTTCTAATATTTTACTGCCTTTCGTCAAATTCCAGCAAACATCCGGTTAGTGAACGGCTCGAATCCTACCGAAGGCCGGGTCGAGGTACTTGTCAACGGTACATGGGGTACGGTCTGCCATTCGTATTGGGAGGATACTGATGCTGAGGTGGCGTGTCAGAGCCTGGGATTCCCTAAAATCGGTGTTGCTACCATCCGAGCGAACTTTGGAGAGGGCACAGGACCAATCTGGATGGCTTTTACTCGATGTACAGGAGACGAAGAGAATCTCCTGGACTGTAGACATACTGCCCCGGCACCGGCGTTTTGCGACCACAGCTCGGATGCAGGGGTACAATGTGATCCAGCATGTAAGACACTTGTAACATAATCATTACCGATATCATTTTGCGGTATTCTGCATGGGATGATTCTGATTAAGGTGCTAGAGCACCGTCTTGCAACCGGTCGATCATGAAAAATAAATCAAATATGTGATTAAAACAAGATTATAGAAAAGTGTGCATTACAAATTTATGTGTTTGGGGGCACCAAGGGTGTCATTAGAATGATTCTCCCCCTAATACCTTTGCTTGTCAAAACTTTCGAGGTAAAATTCGAAACGTGGTCACTTTTTATCGTCAGAAATTTTTGAAGAAAAATTGGGCCCCTTTTGGACTACGCTTCATGGTCAATCGTACATCCATTTTTACAAAATATCTTTTACCCAACCAAAATGCATGTTCCCATTCTACCCAATATTGGGTAAACCCTTTTTAGAGTGTAGTGTCCTGAGAATCATGACGAAAAAATTGTTCTTATTATTCATCACTTTCATACATTTCTTACTCCTTATCAATAACACAACTCCCGCAGCAATACTTCGTCTGGTTGGAGGTTCATCCAGGTTTGAAGGCCGAGTTGAGATGCACTACAACGGCAAATGGGGATCAGTTTGCAGCGATCGATTTAATCGCGATGAAGCCACTATCGTGTGTCGAACACTTGGTTTGGGTTACCCTAGCCATGTTTTCTACGACAACGAATTCGGTGAAAGTAACTTGACCGATGTGTATAAATTCAACTGCGACGGTTGGCGATCAAGCATTCTCCGTTGCGGAGAAATCACTACCCACGATTGTCGTTACGGACGAAACGTTGGTCTCCGCTGCCATGAAGGAATTTTCGGTAAATCACAAGATATCAAAGAAAAGTATGTCCTCCCAAGTCTTGGTGTGAAGAATGATCAGTATGTTCACCAATGCTGCCGGGTGTTCTGGCCACGCCAAGTGTTGGGGTCTAAAGCATTTTTTTCATGTCTTTACACTCAATGGTTCGATCCTCCTAAGCATGCTAAGCTATATCTGCGATGCACCTAGGCCAGTTGCAGAAAGAGTTGCGTTTGAACGCAACCAAAAAATAATGGAGCGCAAATCCTAAATATATGCTTCTGATCGGATGAATATCACGTTGCATTTGTTTTTGAAGTTTCGTTTGATCGCAACCATTCTGCAACGGCCCCCTGAACATTCAGACACCACACTGATTATCATCCAAATAAATTATTTTTAAAAAATTGATCGGTAAATATTTGGTGATACCATCGCGTTACGTTTGCATTTTTGTTTTCATGTGGTGGGGTAAGAATGAGTAATATGTTCAAAAATATTTATGCAGGTGGATTGGAATTGAATTTAATTAGCTTGCATTTGTAAAGTTACCGAATATTAGGTAATACAACAGGGCCTGGGAACGTTTTTATTTTAACTGGCAGTGCGGATGTAAATTTTACAAGCAAAGAAAAAGTTTTCATTACAAAATCGAGGTCATTTCTGTCTGGAGAAATTTGACATGCAAAAAAAAGGTATGCACCACAAAAAATATTGGTCATTTTGCTTACATTTCTCCATTCTTTAATACTTACCAGAATTCACGGGATGCTGCCTGTGGAAAATAATACACGCAGCACGCCAAAGAAAATCTTGGGGGTGCTTCAGTGATTCAGCACCTCCGCTTCCCAGGACCATGTAATACAATATGTCAACCATTAGAATAGAAGACAGTTAATGCCACCGAAACATTCTAAATGTTTAATGGACAGCATGAACTAACGTTGGTAAAGAATTGCAAGTTTTTGAAATTGGTTTGTAACTTGTCAGGTGATGAGGTATGATAATCTTTACTTAGTTAAGTACGTTTTCCAAGCAGCAAAATTTGTCTCGTGAATGTGCTATACTTATAGATAATCAATTATTTTTAAGCTTAGTGTATTTCACAGGTTCAATGTATTTTATGGGGGGGGGTTCAACATTGCTCTTGATTTTTGCTTCTTTGATGTGTCATATTTTTTTTCTACAGCACCTACACGTCTTCGAGGAGGTCCTTCGAATTCGCGACAGGAAGGTCGCGTCGAAGTCCTCTACAACGGCCAATGGGGAACCGTCTGTGATCGTGATTGGACTCTCTTCAAACGACCTTCCAGTATAGTTTGTAATTCTATAGGATTAGGCTATGCTGAAGAAGCAGTCAGCGGCGGCCGCTATGAGACGAGTCCGGGACGTATGGTTCTGGATGACGTATTCTGTTACGGTGGCGAACCTGATATCACACAGTGCGACAGTCGCGGTTTTGGGGTCGGTTATTGTTTGCTTCAGGCAGAAGCAGGAGTGAAATGTATACGAAGTCCACAAGGCAAGAATCCTTTATCATGTTAAGTTTTTTTTAATGAGAAATTCACGTTTGTAAACTCGACAGTATTTCTTACGAAAACAAACGAGAAAACAGAAACAACGATGTGGGAGTGGGATGAACAACATATATCTTTCAGCTTGGAAAAAATGTTATGCCCTGTTATAAGACAACTATTACAGCGTCAAGGAATAAAGCTGTTGTTATTGGCCTAAAAGGCCAATGCTTTAAAACAAGAATGATCTTTTAAATTCATTTAAAATATGAAACGAATAAAAAGGTATTAAGAACCTAACAATATCTTTCAGAATAAGACAAAATACCGTATCAACATTGCTAAGTATCTTCTGAGGCTAATTGCAATCTCCCTCGAGTTACGTATCATTTTTGGTACAGGTGTGTAGATTTGTTTCACTTCAATTATTGACATTCTTTTCGCAATTGGTTCTTGGAATCATGCTTGGTATATTCCCCTTGCTCTTTCGTTATGATATACTATGGATTTTTGGCAAGCGCGACGCAGAATGAATTCAGGAGCACGGCGTAAATGTATTCAGAAATGCCCTTCAAATAACAACAGTTTCGTCGTATAATAAGTTTCTGAGCTAACCAAAAATAAATGCAAATATGTCGTTTGTCAAGAGTCCCGGAGGAAACTGTTTTTAAGACACCAATTTTCGATAAAGACTTCTTGATTGCTCTATCTCATAAAAGGCATTCGACAACCGTTTTTTTACGTTCTTGAAAGTTTTCTGCGTAGCGGTACAAAAAAAATTACTAGTGCCGTTTACGAGGCTTATGCGCCATTACGCATGACCTAACTATGGAAGCTTAAAGGTGCCACCCAGATGTTCAGATAATAATCTTGTTATGTCTACATTCCTTAGAAAAAATGACCAGATCACGAGATCTCGGATCTAATCATGTCTACATTCTGTGTGAGAAATGATGAGATGACAATATCTTGGATCTCATCACATCTACATCCTGTGGTAGAGATGATCAGATGACAAGATCTTGGATCTCGTCATATCTACATCCTGTTGAGAAAATGATCAGATGACAAGATCTCAAATGAACATCTTGGATCCATGATCAAGTCATCTGATCATATCTTCTAAAAGATGTAGTAATGATGAGTTACGAGATCTTGTCATCTGTTCATCTCTCCCATGGGATGTAGAAATGATGAGATCCAAGATCTTGTCATCTGACCATCTCTCCTATGGGATGTAGACATGATGAGATTCAAGATCTTGTCATCTGATCATCTCTCCCATGGGATGTAGACATGATGAGATCCAAGATCTTGTCATTTGATCATCTCTCCCATGGGATGTAGACATAACAAGACCCAAGATCTTGTCATCTGATCATCTCTCCAATGGGATGTAGACATGACGAGACCCAAGATCTTGTCATCTGATCATCTCTCCCACGGGATGTAGACATGACGAGATGATTATCTGAACATTTTGGTGGCACTTTTAAGCTTCCATACCCAACTATTTCTCGTACACATATTTTTATTTCAGCATCGATCCGCCTAACCGGTGGCGAATCGATCTACGAGGGCCGAGTTGAGGTTCTATACCGGTCTCAATGGGCGAGTGTCTGCGATGATGGCTGGGATCTGACTGCTGCCAACGTAGCGTGTCAAACTCTAGGATACGGTCCTGCACTTGAAGCTATCTCTTATGCCGGCTTCGGTCAGGGGAGCTTTGCAATTGCTTTGGATGAGTTGAACTGCACTGGGGATGAAGATAGCCTCTTTCAATGCAAGAATCTTGGGATCGGTGTCCATGATTGCGAACATGGCGAAGACGTAGGAGTCCGTTGCTCCCCTCCGTTATCAGGTAATCGGTCATTTTCATTTCACTTAATCGATTTGGTGACACGTGTCACAGGAGATATGCTCTTGCCACATTTGTTCTGGTCTTAATATCTCAGAGGGCATAGGGTTAGAGTTACGATTCAGGGGCCGCGAAAACGGGGGGAGGGGCTTCAGCCCCCTCCCCCACTCTTTTCCAAAACCATGTACAAAAACGTAAAAATTACCATATGATTGTGATTTTTTGCATGGTCAGCCCCCTCCCCACTTTTGGCTCAGCCCCCACCTTGAAAACCTTTCCGTGGTCACTGCGATTGCAATCGAGTTTTTGGTTCATAATAGTGTAAAGAATGAGATTAGGGTTTATTTAGTTTTGGAGGTTAGGTTGTTTGGCTTAAAATGCAGATTTTCCACGAGATCAAATTATTGTCGGAGCAAATATCATGTAACCAATTGTTTAGAGGATGACGTGGAGGTTGCAATGAATCTAATCCTTATACATGTATAATCGATTCTTCATTTATATTCAGTTAATATCCCGTTATTGTCCTGCCCACATGGGTGTGATAGGCGTATTCAAAAACAAAACTCCACACCACCAGTGTTTACAGGGCACCGCGCCAATCATTGACAGCAGTGTTCATCTCATGGTACACCCATTCGCATCAATATCATTTTGTTATATTTGAACAATATTAAAGTGTTATGTTCAAATTCCATGGTCTTGATGGTCTAATGCAATGATAATTGCTATATCTGTAGGAACCAGGATAGGAATTTGTACAGTAGAAATGATAATGATAATAACAATAAAGATAGAAAGTTCTCTCCATGCGTTTTTCAATGTAAGGCATAAATATTAACATAGTATAAAACAAAATTGCTTGCACGGCGTTGTCTTAAGTTGGTTCATGATTGGTTTGCTCCAATATATATACACCGTGTTTCCTCAGGATCAGTACGTGTCGTCAATGGCCCCTCGAGGGAGGAAGGTCGGGTCGAAGTCTTCTACGACGGAGAGTGGGGAACCGTATGTGATGATTTCTGGGATGACACAGATGCCAGTGTAGTTTGTCGAATGCTTGGACTAGGTGACTCCGGAACTGCCGTCGGCTGTGCTATCTACGGAGAAGGTTCAGGTGATATCATTCTTGACAACGTCCGCTGTTTGGGAAATGAAACAGATCTCTACTCCTGTCCAAGTAATCTTCCATTGCATCACGATTGCGCACACTCAGAAGATGCGGGAGTACGATGCAGTAACTCACGAAGTAAGTAAAACCTTAGGCGATACTGATCGGTTCTTTCCTTCATTGTTCAAACTGAAATGTTTATTTACCCCCCCGAATCAATTGAAATGAATAGTAATATGCGACTAAAAGATAAAATAAGCTCTAGAAATAGGGAAACAATCCATAAAGATTAAACTAAATTGTATGGATGTATACAGGCCCCATACATTTTAATTTCTCAGACTATAATTTTGTTTCATTTAAAAAAAATCTACACAATGTTTTGAAGACTAGCGCTTCGAATTGCTATTGGAGTAAACGTGATTTCCTCTGACTGATGTGAATCTATATCATTGCATCGCTTGATGCATTTTGACAAACACAGTTTTCCTGTTGCTCGAGTATTATAAAAAAAGAACAAATGTCAGATACTTACGATACTGCAAGGAGAACGTCACATTATGTTAAAATGTAAAAAAATCTGCACAGGTATTCGTGTAGTTGACGGACCATCAGACAGCGAGGGACGAGTCGAAGTCTTCTATAACGGCACTTGGGGAACCGTTTGTGATAATCAATTTGATATGAACGCCGCCTACGTCGCGTGTCGTTCTCTTGGCTACAACTACGCCCTGGAGGTAATCAGCCAGGCTGGGTATGGAATGGGAACAGGACCTGTCATTCTTGCTGATGTAAGATGCTATGGACCCGAGGAGAACCTTTTCCAGTGCCAGAATATTGGTCCAATGAATGCCTATTGTAAACACCATGAAGATGTCGGTGTTAGTTGTTCCCGGAGCACATCAAGTAAGTTCTTCTTTTCGCACTCACTACACAGACACCTTCTACAACGCACCAATTCCTTTAAAAATGCAAGTCAAATCACAATGGACAGCTGATAGGTCTTTGTCAAAAGTTGGTGGACCGGAACAGCAGATCGTTGCAAGATTGCGACGGGACGAAAAATTGCAAATATGTCATTTGTCCCGAGCCCGGGACGACATTGCTCTTCTGATTCACCGATTTATCATTGAAGGGCTTTCGACAAAAGATTCTCTGCGTATAGAAAGTGTCTGTGTAGTGATTCCGAAAATATCATGTTTACCGAACAAATAAAAATTTGACGTCTAGCTTGAAAGTTGCTAATGTTTCATGTTTCGATTCAGAGTAGATTTTGATTTACCTCTTCTATTTTGTTTTTGGAATATCACACACTCATTTGTTTCTTCAAAATTAATGTTTGAATAGTATTAGATTATTTCCTCCCCAAGAATGATATTTCCATAAAAATTGCTCCCATTTCATATTTACAGATTGTGTTATAGTACACTCTTCTTTAATCGAATGTATTAAACTCTAACTTGGTTAAACTCCCATTCCACAGATAGCATGACCTCTGAAAGACCACTGTAAGGCCATGAAACGTGCTTTAGCTTTCAGAGGACTCAATTAACTTTCAAAGATCTCCGAGGTCTTTCATAAATCCTGATTGATCTTTCAGTGATCTTCGTGGTCTCCATGATCTCCAGAAACGTTTGAAATGGATAGTCTTTCAGCGATCTTTCAGGACAATGGTCATTTGATGGCCTTTCCGCAGTCTTTCAGTGATCTCTTGAAAAACTTTCAAATTTCTTATTAGTCTTTCCATGATCCATAATCTTCGACAGCTTCTTAAGATTTTTGCAGAGATCACTGAAAGACTCAAAAGATCATTGAAAGATCACTGAAAGACCAGGAAAAGTCCATGGAAAGAATTCTGAAAAAACACTTGCTGCATTAAAGATCTCTGAAAAACAAAGAAAGATCTCTATGGGACTAGTCAAAGCCTGCATGGTAAGGTAAGAAGTATTGATCACTTTTTCGGAGTTCTTTGATTCAGAGGGGCCTTCTGGAGCAATTCCACAGAGATGAAAAATAAGTGATCTTGGAGGCTGCTGTAAGACCTTGTCAATTTTTGGTCTTTCAAAGCTCGCCCCTCTGTGGAATACGGGGCCTTATGCAAGAAAAACAAATATAAAGGCCAATGAATAAGTAAGTAGGCATATTTATTTTGTAACAGTATTAGCCTATAGAATGGCGCAAAATATACAAGAAAATAGCTCGTTGTCGATTTATTGTTCTTTTTGTTTGTAGCACCAATCCGTCTTGTTAACGGCCCAGATGATAGATCTGGACGAGTGGAGATATTATTCAAACAACAATGGGGGACTATTTGTCACGACGGCTGGGACAATGCTGATGCCGCCGTGGTGTGTCGAAGTCTTGGTCTTGGTAACGAGGGATACGCTCGAACGTAAGGAGTTATTATTCACCGTTAGTCAATTGGATGTTGGGACAAAATATAATTGGTGGAGTAATCCAAGCAATGGCGTAAATCCGGTCCCAGTAGTTATACCTTGGACACATTTACTATACGGCGGCCGTACGGCGAGTCGAAATCAGCCGTTTTAACATTTGTTTGTACCAGCTACATCTTGGTGGTTATAGAATAATGAACAAAGCGGTTGTTTTCGACTCGCCGTACGTCGTGAAGGGAAGCGAAGCGAGGAGATTTGCCCTTTAAAGTCTTTACAAAAGTCAAGTTTTGATGCATTCACAGTCAAGAGAGAGAGAGGAGGGCGGGGGTAGGCGAAAAATCCTGTAGATAAATATTTTTTTCTTTACTTTTATATCTTTAATTTGTTTCCATTATTATTTTCTCTGTTTCTCTTTTTAGTCCCACTCCCCTTGTACCGCCTTAGGCGCTTGATCTCTATCGATTCACTCTTTAATGAAATGTTAAATCAACAAGTTGGAGTTGTGACAACCTTTCCTAAATGTTGTTTTTGTTTTGTTTTGACCCAACGCTTAACTTGTTGGATTCAGCTTTTATGCAAGGTGATATAGTATTTGGAAAAATTGTCACTCCAAATATTCAATATTGTTGATTCAATTGCCTTCATTTAGTAGCTATCATCAATATGTCGTTTTTATTTCTCTCCGAATACTTTAAATTCAGGTATGCTGCTTTTGGTGAGGGTACTGGTGACGTCATCCTTGCCAATCTCCGTTGTACCGGAGAGGAGACAGACCTCATGGCCTGTCCAAGCACAGGTCCCCTCAACAACAGATGCCTACACTTCCAAGATGCAGGAGTCGTTTGTCCATGAGGTAGCTTTGGTATTAATCAATCACAAAGTATTGAATAGCAAATAGAGACAAACAGTGTATCATCAAATTTTCAGGCCACTTCCATGCTCTGGAATAGTTTTTGTATGAAAAGGAACAAAACACGCAAATGTCTGACTAAACCAAATACATTTTTCTTAGTCAAACTGCAATTTTATTCCTGTAAAACATAATTCTATTTCATATCCTCCGCATCATAACTATTTTAGTTTACACTGTGATGTATATAATGAATTGAAATAGGGATACACGTATTTTAGGGGATGATTGAAATCAAATGAAATGGGTTCTGCACATTTAAACCTTATCCTGTGTAATTATGCGGTGTTGCAGAAGGCCTTTAAAAATCATCTCCTCTTCGCATCTAAGATACTTGGTAAAAAAATCTGAATGTTAATTCATTACTTTTTCTTTTTTTATTGAACATTTGTAATTTGATTTTGATTTATTGTTTTCTTCTGCATCCATAACATTCGTATAATACATTTTTCATAACATAATAACACATAATATGTTAGCATGTTTGGCATGAATCATAAATAAAGAGTACTAAAAAGATAATTCCAGAAAAAAAATGATTAGCTATATGATATTCACAATTTGCAGGAGAAGGATTGTCATCATAAGCAGATTGCTTGAAAAAAATGACAATCCAAAACTTATACTAATTGAATTAATTAATACATTTATAAAGCAGAATGGGCATATATTTTCAAATACGAGACATGAATTCATGCAATATTATAGTATGAAGATGAAGATGATAAAGCTGAGGGTGACGGTGATATGATGATGATGTTGATGATGATGGTGGTCATGATGAAGATATTGGTAATGACTAAATCGAAGGAGGAATAAATTCACGATAAAAAGGATACGACACAGAAATTTTACTTCAAATATTTGCCTTAAATGAGTGAAGAGACGAAGATTGTTTTACAATTACTACACCGATGTTTTACAATTACAATTACCGATTGTTTTACAATTACTACACAGCATAGCAAAGGGGGGCTAGTAATTAAAAAGTGACCTGCAGATAGCCATTAAAAGTTGGCACTGTGTTATTTACGTTTTAATGACATATTTTTTAATATTTTTATTTCTATTCCAGAGAACGAGATGGAAGCAGTCAAACCTGTGCATTGCTAGCAGATGACGTTTCATTATTGATGCTTAAATCATTTTCCTTCTTATTCTCATACACTGCGAAAACTGTAGCGTATGCCCATATACTGAAGTCGGGTTTGACATAGACCATGGTCTAACTTTGTGCTAAAATTATGGGGAGCCAAAAATGCCAAAATTTTGTTTAAATTTTACGTTACTTAGGTTAACTGTATACTTTCCTAATTCTTCAATGGTATGAAGACAATTATCTTATTCATACTTCCCAGAGCAGATTTAATAGTATTTATGAACTGATACATTAAAACTCTATAATGTTAGAGAATTATGTCAAATCAGCTATCCATAATGAAACCACCACTTAGACCAAAGTTGACATTAAATCCGATTTCAGAATATGGGCCATAGTGTTTACAGCCCGGGGGGGGCACTTACATTGACGAGTGGATACCATGCGCGACCAAAAAAAAAACACGCAAAAAGGATGTCCTTTTCACGATAGGGCACGTTACGTACGTAACGTGATAAGGGTGTCAAAAATACAAAAATAATGAAAAAGGGGTATCTATTTCGTTAGGAAAGTTACGTGTTTAGGGTCAAATTTGCGGGGGCAAAATTTAAATGTTTTATAAAGGATGTACTTTTTACCGCAACACTACGTGTTTAGAGTCCGATTTGCGCGAGGTGTAGAAGTTAGGGCCGTACTATAAACCAAATGAAAACCGACGACCGAAGGACCCGTGACATAACAATGAAATATTTCTGTACTTGTTTAGGGGTTCATTTCAGGGAATATTTGCCAAGAGTATCGTTTTGTTCCTAATACTTGTTAAGGGTAGGGTTTCACACGCCAATACTTGTTAAGGGGTGCATTTTCAGAATGTGGAAATTACGTGTTTAGGGTGCTTTTCGAGACCCCATGGTCGCGCATGGTATCCACTCGTCAATGGAAGTGTCAAGTGCCCCCCCCCCGAAGTTTACAGAGGACCGCCGATTACTCCGTGAATTTTACACCAATGCTTATGGTGTTAGTTCGGCACCTATTGGTGTTATTCTGTTTTGGTGCAATTTTTCATCGGAGGTTGCATGTGTTTCTCTCAAAACACAGACTGGTGTCCTTCCAATTTTATGGTGTATCCTCTTATTTTTTTTGTATCAATTAACTGTACACTACACTGGTTTCCTGCTTAGCTATTTTTTTTCAAGGAGTGTGCTATACTATATAGATTTACCGTTTTACATATAGACATGTGATTTTCTTACAGTACTTTTAGTTATTTTCAATTTATATTCTAAATTTATTTGAACCGATAGTTATAAAACATGGTAAAAACTGTTTTGATTAATATTACAAAAGGATGATAACGTACGCAATGTTAATGATAAATGAACATGCAAAAATTCACGAACATAATATATTTATACAATTCGTTGTTAATTATTATGGGTGTGCTGTTAGAAATGTCTTAATAATACGAAAACATAACTCATTAAGATACTATTTCAATGTTATGTTGTTGCTCTTACAATGGTATCGTTGAATTGATTTCCGTTTTCATTATAAGGTATTACTTGGAAATAAATTCTCTCACTTTTACCAATTAAATGGCGTGAAATTTGTATAAAAGCGACAAATATAGGCCTCATATTTGTTGCTTTTAGTTTGAGACTTTGAGTGTAGGCCTTAATCATTAATTAACAAAGGTGATAGAAAAAAGGGGAGAGAGGGGGAGAGCTAGAGGAGGAGGAGAGAGGGACAGAGAGGGGGAAATGGAGGGAGAAGAGAGAGATGGAATGAGGGAAAAGATACTCTGAACACAATCTATTCGAGTATAGATTGTTAGATACCTTAATTTATCTATAAGTGACAGACTTCATAGGATTTATACTGATTAGACGATTCTTGCAAAAACAAATTTTGTTTAAATGACAAGATAATTGTCTTTTCAACAACAAAAACACAATCAATTTTTGTTTCAGAAGTTCGATTAAATGCCACTTTTGATATTGTATCCATTCAAATCTCAGTATATTGTTCTATATAATAATTCATTACTGATCTTCAATTTATATCGTACACATTAAAAGTCATGTAGCGTATTCAGCAAAGATTTTATCTATCAATTTAAGATTAATTCATTCTTGGGCACTGTTCTAGTTAGAGCTCCTTCCTACTACACTATAAAGCGGGCGCATCCGAGGATGAATCAACAATATATACGCCAGGCTTCGCGATCTGGCATGAGAGTTGGTAATACATGTATCCCTGCAGTACACTCTAAAAACCGTCAAAAATGACTAGTTAATAGGGTCAGCTGGATGCAACTGTTATTCTAGTCATATTTGACTATATTCTAGTCATATTGTACTAGAAAAGAGTTATTTCTGACGAAAATATATGTCAGAAATGTGCATATCAGCGATTGCCATATCAGTTGCTCCCAGCTGACTACTGGTCTAGTCAATTTGACTAATTTGTTTTAAGAGTGTATGTAATCGACAAAATTTAAGGGTCTCCGTCCTCTCGTTTTATGAGTATGGCGCAACAAAGGTACGTCAGAAATAACTTATTCTCACTCCAGAAACAGTGACCAGCAAATCTCATACTAAATGGCAAGCAATAACGGAGATAGATTTTCCCCTTGTCTTGTGCGAACATTGCAAGTAAAATACTGTGACACGTAATGATTTTGCAAATGGTACACTGTAAAAAACTGTGGTGTTATAACTGACACCAGTTGGTATTAATAGAGGACCACACCCTGAGGAGTAAAAATAGAGATTGAACATAACATCAATAATTGTAAACGTAACAACCAAAGGTGTTGTGATACATGTATACCCATCCTGTTCACGATTACAAAAGTGCTTTGAATTTCTTTTCTTTAGGAAGAAATGTCGAAAATTTTCAGCTCACGCTTTGCTCTCGCACTATTCAAAGGTGAAGTCCACCCCAGGAAACTGTTCATTTGAATCGATAAAGAAAAATCAAGCAAGCATAACGCTGAATATTTCATCAAAATTGGATGTAAAATAAGAAAGTTATGACATTTTTTAATTTTCTTTTATTTTTCACAAAACAGTTTCATGCATAACTCAGCGATACGCAAAATGAGAGAGTCGATGATGTCCCTCACTCACTATTTCTTTTGTTTTTGTTTTTGTTTTTGTTTTATTGTTTTTTAATCTTACACTATTTAAAGTCTTACAGATCTGACAATAAGGACCAACTTGACTTAAATAATCTTGAAATAATTCCACATGTTCAGGGAGGAACAAAATTTGTTTCACATGATGATGAGAAGAAATTAGAATATTTCACATAGTAAAATACAAAAGATATATTGAGTGGATAACGTCATAAGTTTGTTCATTACCGACCAGGGTGTGCATATAACTGTTTTGCTAAATTAAGCGATCTTTACAATGTTAAAACTTCTTCATTTTACATCCGATTTTGATAAAATTTTCAGTGATATGCATGCTCATTGGATTTTTCTCCTTTAATTCAAATAAACTTTTTGTTGGGGTGGACTTGTCCTTCATTAAATTATTATATATTTATGTTGATTTATTAGAATAAAGCTAAGAAGTGACTATTAGGACTACCCATTCAAAGAAACAAAAATCAACTTCGAGCGGCCGATTGACGAGGGGTGGTTCCGCCCCTGTTATCTATTGATTTATTTATTTCAAAGATATGCTTTATCTATTCATTCAATACATTGCCAGACCATACAGACAGTGGTGTGTCTACGGGGAGCAAGGGGGGCACCCCTATTAAAATAGCCAACAAAAATTCCCAGCTTCCACACAGATGTGTCTACGGGGAGCAAGGGGGCACCCCTATATATAGGGGCTTTAATATATTAAAATAGCCACAAAATTAAAAACCAACAACAAAAATTCCCAGCTTCCACACAGATGCTAGGATAATGACCCACCCCCAACACACACAAAAAAATTGAAGCCGGTCGTTGTTATCATACAAGTCATAAATATATGTATCATAACCAACATTGCATGATGCAGGGGACATAACGTTCGGCAATAAACTAAATATGGTGATTTGTCAAGGCCAAAATCTTGTATGTAAGATTTGAGCGCGGGGAGCGGATCAATCCACAAATTAACAGTAGTATTAATCATTTGATGATTAAAAAAAAATATCGTTTCTGTCTTGAAAAATATGGGGGGAGGGGAGGGGGTGAGTGTACATGCCCTCCCCTCTCTCTGAAAAGTAGGGGGTTGAATATCCCCAATTCCCCCCCCCCCCCGATTAAAAGGGGAGCTGATTCGAGAAAGGGCACTTCCAAGAAGGCAAGGCAAGGGGACACATTGCTCACACATAAAACGGGTCCTTCTCAGGTGAAAGGTGCACAGAACACGTTCGAGAGGGAGGAGGGGGCATTTTGGGGGATAAAAATTGGCACTTGTACGAGTAAGGGAACTTGGCAACACATAGAAAAGCGGCAAAGCTTGTGGGATAGATAAGATACGTAATGAATTTTTGAAGAATTGCCCAAGAAATATGATCATGATAATAGCCCGCTTTTTTTATATTGTGTTACAGGTTGTATACTCACAGATTGTTGTGCAGGCATAATAATTCATTTATTTATTCATTCATTTATTTAATCATTCTAATCTACAAAAACAAGGGTGATGCTGTTGATCCAGATAACTATACATGGGCATTTATAGGCCTACCTTATTAAGCTGTCTGAGGAAAATATTTACTTCTTTATTAAATTCAAGGTTAACTAAATTTAGCATTGGGAAGGAGCAAGCTACTCCACAACTTACCATGTATTCGTGTTGAAGTGCATAATTAATATTTGTTTGCAGCAGAACAAACGCCCTTATTGTGGATTTATTGATTAAACAAAGAACCTTTGATTTTATTGATAGATATTATGGTAGAAACTGTTGAAGAACGGAGTAAGGGGTAAAATTTTCAATGTAATTAAGGACATATAGTACACAGCAAAAACTGTGGTGTTAACTGGTGTATACATAGAGGACCTGGACCACACCAGTTATTTTACTCCGGAGTGTTAAATTGGCAGTGTTAGTTTTACACCTATACATGTATAACTAAAAAAAACTGTTGCGATTGCGCCAAAGCGCGAGCGGAAAAATTCGAGATTTAGGCCTAAAAACGGGGCACTCTATTCATGTTTTGTAATTGAATCAAGAAAAGAATAAGTAGATCTAAATGGGAACTTTCCTATATTATGCGAGCGCAATTTTCGATATTCTAATCTGAAACTGGGTAATGCTTTATAAAAGTAGAACAAACTGCGTATCTGAATAAATATGCGCTCGCGTTTTTCAGATTTTGAAATTCTGAATAGGCCTACATGTTTCATCATGAAAATCGATAAAGCGAGCGCGAAGAGCGAACTTAAAATATTTGATACTAACTGAAGAAGGATCAATTTCAGCTCTATATTTCAAGCACTTTGTAGGAAAATTGCGCGCTTAGAAAAATGACATTTTTCATTATTATTACACTGAGTTTCGACATAGGACTGGGACATATGCCATCATATGAAAATGATGACGATATATCTTCCTATTTCTCTTCCTAAGCGCGAGATGAAACTTGCCGATATTCCATTCTGAAAAAGGGACAAATAAATGATACGTTTTTAAAATCATGCCCGAATAGAATAACTTTATGGAATACACGAAAATACTAGGTGTGCAAATCATTTTTTTGTTAATATTCTGACCTTAAATTGTCGTTTTACAGAGCACTATTTAAAAATCAATTCTTAAATCAAACAAAATAATCAAAGTTCGATTTCAGAGCTGAAATGTGTATGTATATTAATATCCAAACTTGATATTTTAAGCTCATATTTAAGCAAGAAATATAAATCACCTAACAGTCAATGCGAGCGCGAAGCGTTAGCAAAAATTTCATATAGTGACATGAAATTTTTTTTTCCCAAGTCTTTCACTCATCTTGTTACTAATAATATAAATTTAGCTTCGGAAGAATTAGATCTCGATTTTGAACAGGATCATAATATGTTGCAATCCTTCTTCTGAGTATATTACGCAGCATCAGGTAAATAATCTTACCCCCAAAAATAATGACAATACATTCTGCATAATGCATGCCAATATAGTTTAAATAAACATTTTGATGAACTTCAGTTACTTTTGAATCGAATTCACATTCTAAAAAAAATGCCCATTTTCTTGAATTGGCCTCACCGAGACATGGATATCGTGTGATTCTAACCATCCATTTTCATTAAACGGATATGAATTCGTAATGAATAATCGAGAAGACAGATTTGGGGTAGGGTAGCGTTCTATATTTCACATGACTATGAGTATACGGCTTGTGATTATCTCAACTCCATGAACCCCACTGTAGAATCTGTATTTATTGAAATTAATATTCCTGGTAGCAAAAATATGATTATTGGTGTAGTTTATAGACCCCCAAACTCAAATACGAATGACTTTCTAACTTACCTTTCCGAAACACAAATAATCCAACTCTCGTTATTAAGGATGTAGCATTCATGGGTGATTTTAACATTGATCTATTGAAACACAACAATATATCTCAAGATTTTCTTGAATTTTTTTCGGCCTCCTTCTTGCCACTGATTTCTAAACCTACTCGTGTAGTTAATGAAACTGCTACACTTATTGACAATATTTTCTGTAACATTCTCCCTCCTCCCGATTCTTCTATAATACTTTCTGACATAACGGACCATTTCTGACATAACGACCAACTAGACCGATACACCCCCAACAACGAAGACGCAGACCTACGCACGAAATTACAGCCAGTTTAGGTGCTTCATTGGATAATGTCAACTGGTCAGTTGTATACAATTCTGTAGATGTTAATGCGTCCTTTAACCTTTTTATGAATATAATTATTCATTTCTCATTCATGAGAAATTAGACCTGCATATACCGTTAAAAAGAAAAGCGTAGTGCATACAAAACGATTCCAAAGTCACCATGGGTATCGCAATCTATCTCACGTTCGATTAATAGAAAAACTAATTCATTTTATAAATTCAAAATGAAAGGTACAGAACAATAAAAAAAACATCTTATAAGAATACACTTACTAAAATATTACGCATTGAAAAGAAAAATTATTTTGCGAGGCAGTTGGCTCTATATAAACACGACATGCAAAACACATGGAAGGTTCTAAAACAGACCATGAATCTATCCAATAATAAATAAAGTATTTCCAAAATTAGATTTAATAATGTTATTGTTAATGATAATAATAATAGGCATTTATATAGCGCCATCTATCTAGAAATATTCTATTCCGAGGCGCGTTGTTATTATTATTATTACCCCGGCTTTAGCTAGAGCTGCCTTTCAGCGCTCATGCATTCAAGAAATTAATCCTGCCGGGGGAGGGGCACCCCCCCCCCATGCCCCCCCCCCGTAGTTACGCCACTGACTCCAAGGCCTTAGATACCATCAATCATGAAATCCTACTTAAAAAATATCTCACTATGGTGTGCGAAGGAAGGCCTTATAGAGGTTCAGGAGCTACTCATTCAACAGACAACAATACGTGTTTGTTAAAGATCACAACTCCAATTTGAAATATGTTAACTGTGGAGTCCCTCAGGGTAGCTTATTGGGCCTGCTTCTTTCCACAATTTATATAAATGATTTATGTAGATCATCCAAAATATTGTCCCTTATCTTGTTTGCAGATGATTCGACCTTAATTTTTTTCTCATCAGAATCCACAAACTTTAGTTTATGTTATCAATTCTGAACTTATTAATGTTACCGAATGGATAAGAGCAAATCGATTATCTTTGAACCTTAACAAAACAAATATACATTTTATTTAGCAATTCCATAGACAATACCGATGAACATTATGTGTGATAATACCCCATTGGAAATAGTACCTTATACACCATTTTTGGGGGAATAACAGTTGACAGTAAACTTTCTTGGAAAATTCATACTGAAAATATATCCCAAATAATTTCACGAAATACAATGCGTATAAAAAAACGGGACAGATTTAAAAATTCTATAAAATTTTTGTTTCAAATTATGATGTCTATATTTTGGTGTAAATATGTGCTCTAAGGTCTTATCATTGAAATGCAATAAAAAAAATAAATGTTGTTCATGCTTGAGCGAACACGGGACGTTTTTGTTGGGGGTTCAAAAAGAGGCTTGCGCCAGAATTGCAGAATATGAGTAATATGATGATCAGACTTCTAGCTAATCAGGAGACTTCCTCTTAATTTTTTCATTATCTGCCCCACAATTTTCGAATTATGCTGTCAAATTTTATTTACAAATCCATTTATGCACTTGAATTATTTAGTTTTTGTCTCACCTGCGAAGCAAAGTGAGACTATAGGCGCCGCTTTTCCGACGGCGACGGCGGCGGCGGCGTCAACATCAAATCTTAACCTGAGGTTAAGTTTTTGAAATGACATCATAACTTAGAAAGTATGTGGACCTAGTTAATAAAACTTGGCCACAAGGTTAATCAAGTATTACTGAACATCCTATTAGAGTTTCATGTCACATGACCAAGGTCAAAGGTCATTTAGGGTCAATGAACTTAGACCATGTTGGAGGAATCAACATCGAAATCTTAACCTGAGGTTAAGTTTTTGAAATGTCATCATAACTTAGAAAATATACGGACCTAGTTCATGAAACTTGGACATTAGGTCCAGTATCACTGAACATCCTGCATGAGTTTCACATCACATGACCAAGGTCAAAGGTCATTTAGGGTCAATGAACTTTGGCCGAATTGGGGATATCTGTTGAATTCCCATCATAACTTTGAAAGTTTATGGATCTGATTCATGAAACTTGGACACAATAGTAATCAAGCATCACTGAAAATTTTGTGCAAGTTTCAGGTCTCATGATTAAGGTCAAAGGTCATTTAGGGTCAATGAACTTTTGCCGAATCGGGGGTATCTGTTGAATTACCATCATAACTTTGAAAGTTTATTGGTCTAGTTCATTAAACTTGTAATCAAGTATCACTGAACATCCTGTGCGCGTTTCAGGTCACATGACCAAGGTCAAAGGTCAATGAACTTTGGCCAAATTGGGTGTATCTGTTGAATTACCATCATAACTTTGAATGTTTATGGATCTGATTCATGAAACTTGTACATAAGAGTAATCAAGTATCACTGAACATCCTGTTCGAGTTTCAGGTCACATGATCAAGGTCAAAGGTCATGTAAGGTCAATGAACTTTGGCCATGTTGGGGTTTTTTGTTGAATAACCATCATATCTCTGTAAGTTTATTGGTCTAGTTAATAAAAAGTGGACATAAGAGTAACCATGTATCACTGAACATCTTGTGCGAGTTAGAGTAGTATTCAAAGTCAGCACTGCTGCTATATTGAACCGCGTGATGCAGGTGAGACGGCCAGAGGCATTCCACTTGTTTCATTTAAACTTCTCTTACGTTTTAATTTTTCTTCAAAAGTAATTGAGGGAAGAAGATTTTTTTGTCAACCCAAGCAAGAAGATTTGAATTATTAATTGGGAAAACTTGTGATTATTCAAATCCTTTTATTATGTGAAAAAAATTATGTTATGTACCTTTAAAAGACATTAATCTATTTTTTCAAGGGGTCATTGATTCCTTGACCAAGTTTAATTGCTTGACAGGAAACACAGGTAGGGATTCATGTCAGTCAATGACAATGGTGTATTGAGTCAGTTCTGAAGGAGCTAGATATGGCAGATCGGGCAAAATGTATTAAAAAGTTGTGAGCGAGCGAAGTGAGCACGCAAATATTCTCACTTTTTATCACAATATCAAATTTTATGATAGATTTTGACATAATATTAAAAAAATAATATCATATTTTACTTTCTATCTTTCCTTTTATTTCCTGTCCACTTTTTTTCTTGGTCATGATTTTTGTTTTAATTGAGGGGGGGGAGCATCCCAAGCCCCCGCCCATCTGTGTGTCACTGTTCAAAAGGCACCATATCCTTTGTAGCACACAATGAAATGATTTGAAAAAAAATCCACGCTCTCCCATACTTTGGTTGAAACAAAATTGTTCTAGCTTGAAGAAGGAGTATTCAAAATTGACAGAGAGCATATTAAAAAGAAACAACAACAGAACAATTCAAGCTAATAGATAGATCTGAAAATGAATTTTGACCGCATGATTTGAAAATGATGGCAAAGATAATGAAAAGGTTAAAAGGAAGTCTACCAATTAGCAAGAAGTTCGATCATCATATTATTATTTTATGCCATTTTGGCGCAAGCCTCCATTTTAACCCCTAACAAAAACATTCCGTGTTCGCCCCAAGCATGAACAAAACTATTTTTTAAGCATTTGAAAGACAAGACATTAGAACACCTATTAACACAAAAATATAGACATTAAAATTCGAAAAAAAATACTTTCCAAATCTGTCCCGTTTTTTTTTTGATACGCACTGTATAGATATTAATAATAGGCAAAATTTTTGCATTCCCTCCACATCATTAATCATACTCTACTCATCCTTAATCTTGCCTTATTTAAACTACGGGATTCTTATTTGGGGTGATACCCATCAATATTTATAAATCAATTGTTACTTTTGCAAAAGAAAACACTTCGTATCATTGATAGTACAAGTTTCCGTTCTCATACGGACCCACTCTTTCTAGAAAGTAAACTGTTCAAAGTCAAAGACCTATTTACTACAGTTAGGGACTTCATGTATAGTTATAATAATAATGCACTTCCTCATATTTTTTATGCCATGTTCCCTAAAAATCAATTTTATCATAACTACCCCACGAGATCGACACTGACGAACTTCATATTCCACTTTACAGAACTTTACTGGCCAAAAATACATTCTATTCAACGGTCCTAAATTCTGGAACTTACTTGCTAATAACGTTAAAGACAATGTCTCCTTAAATTCATTCAAACGTAAACTCAAACCTATACTGCTTAATTCATATACTTCGCAATGGAACTAATACTTCATTATCTTGACTATAATCCTTACTTTTTTTCACTTTTATTGTTTTATCTTTTTTAATCTGATATTGTCCAGTTATATCATATTTTGTTATTTCACCAGATCAAGCTGATTCATGGTCAGACCTTTCCTATTCTTAGTTTTCCTCCTTTAAAAAAATAGTTATTATCTAGTCTTGTAGTGTCCTGTCTCTTGCTTTGTCTTGTCTTCTAGTGTCTTGTCATACCCTCTCTCTTTCTGTTTTTTTTTTCTTATGTCTTGCGCAACATCCTTTACAACGAAGACCTCTTTGTGTGAAAGGCTTTGCATTTGTTCAGTAATTATATACTTTGCAAATATGATTTCTTTTGTTCCTTCTCTTTTTTTCTCTCCTGTAATACATACATGTACGCATATTAGAATAAGTTGACTACATTTTCTTCATTTCCAAGGGGGATCCACACTTTTAATAGGACAATAATTGAAAAATAAAGGGCAGCAATAAGATCCTTATGGGATAAATCGATCACCCATGTATCAAAGAAGGAGAAACTGATGTTATGAAAATGCATCATCAAAAATGAAATTGTAGGAAAAACTTTTCAATTTTCATGTGTCGTACGCAACATTGCCAAAAATATGTTCGGAAAATCAGGGCTATCCCTATATGGATCATGAAAATGATGTAATTATTATTGGGAACCATCAATGATACATTATTCCATTGACCTGCAATATTTTCAATCTTCTCGTGCTTTGCCAATAATTGTTTCAGGCAGTGTTTGTACTTGACTATTTGATTGACAAAATTATATTAAAAATTCCATCGTTTCCCTCAAAAAAAGCTATATCTTACTCCACTTTTGGTTAAAACTCATAATTTTCAAAAAAAAATTAGGTATCATTGTAAAATAGTACACTACTTATGACTTATTGAAAGCATGTTGAACTTTATGATATTTTTGAAGTTCTAGTGTGGAATCGCCCATAATATGATTTCTTGTGTTCCTTCTCTTTTTTATTTCCTGTAATATATACATACGCATATAAGAATAAGTTTACTATATTTTCTTCATTTCCAAGGGGATCCACACTTTACAAGCTTTGCTTTTTAGTGGACCCCCGGCCCTCATTTCCATTTATGTTGTATATTATACTGGGTTTTTTTTTACAAAGTAAGTATGCCCTTCTGTAAAACTGTACTTGATTTGTATTACTTTATATTACTTTATATTATATTTTGAATAGAAATGAAATAAAGAATTGAATTGAATCTTATTTTATTTACTCGTCTTCCTCCGCTTCTTTCTTCTCTTTTTTCCCTCTGTTTTGCTCCGCCAATAGAGGGCGGGCCCCTTCGGCCCCCTGGATCCACCTATGTACATATTAAATAGTGATGGGCAATATGAAATATCATTATTTGTGAATGTCTATTACTTTAGGAAACTTAATGTGAACCTGTATTTGAAATTGAAACTCAATCCTTCCCTGATCTCTCCCTCTCTCTCTCTCTCCCTCCCCCTCTAAAACTTTTTATAAAAGATCGTTCTAGAATTGGGAGTGATCTTACTTTTCGCTGATGCACAAAAGCAACGTGCAACCAAATAAGGAATCAATGCGCCACAATGATATGAGGATTCGGGAACTGCGAAACACATGGTAACGCTCGCCAGATATTGATATTGATCAGAGAAAAAATAACCAGCATGGCCGCAATTAAAGCTTTGAATCCGAAAGCCGAAGTAGCCAGAGCAGCACAGGCTCTTGCAGTTAACACAAGTGCGGCTAGAGGACTTCAAGATGTCCTACGAACCAACCTTGGACCAAAAGGGACCATAAAAATGTAAGAATCATCGCTTTATTTCAGTTTCATGAGTGAGTGTTCTCTGCGAGCAATTGCTCGTCGAAAGGGTCTGAATTAGGCTCGAATGCCTGCCAGATCTTTCCCGTATGAAAGCTAGCAGTGTCCCGTGTCAGACTCAGAGTTTGTGTGTGCGTGGAGTCCATGTACTGATGTACTGTGTTGGAAGGAATTGAATGATGTTTGGCACAAAGTAGAGTAAAATTCCCAAATATCGGACAATTAAGCATAATTGTACCAAAACAAAATACAATCCTTGAACCCACTCACACAACATGCGAGGTTAGTAATACTAACCTCGCACAACGCATGTGGATGTGGTTTCATAGTGGACTTTGACGTTTTCATTCATCACACGAATGTGAGTAGGTATGTGACAAAAAAAATGAAAATCCTCAAATCTCAATAAATTTGGTATCATTTGAAAGCCCTTAAAAAGACCTTTCAAATGATACCAAGAACTCAAATTTTCATCAAGAAATTATAAAGTTATTCCAGTTTAAGTCGCGCATATTCATCCAAATTTGTGGTCATTGTCTTAATGTAAAGTCAATGGAGTGCATAACCGATTTTTGTGACCATTTTGTGACCATTTTGAACCCAAGTCTTCAACGGGCTCTAACTTCTTTGTTTTTGAGCCCTTTGAAGTAATTTAGGTATCAATAGAAAGGTGAAAGAAAACTCAATTGATGTGTAATCATTTCACTTGGTAATTTTTCTTCTTATTATGTGTAAAATAATTTCTTTTAATTAATTCTGATTAATTATGCAAATTACAATTACTCGCCTCTTTTTTTTGCCAAATAAAGGTGATAATGAGAGATAATTTGTATATAATATAGTTGGCATCAAAACAGCATCATGTAGATAATTTCCTAAATGAATTTGTTTAAAGTATTGTTTTTGTAATTTCTAATGTATTTCTTTGTTTTTCTGATATAAATTACAATTATCTCTTTTTCAACTTTAGTATTGTGTACATGTATGTATGGGGTCGTTTTTTTTTACAAATGAAAAATATCATTCCTTTTGTACATGTACTTTGTATGGTATAAAAATACAAGTGTGCTTTTCTGATGTATTTGATTGTTTCACCAATTCTTTATGTATTTTATTGTTTCAACAATTTGTTTATAGATGGATAATGTAGCTTTCATTTTGGAGACCGTTGGCATTCGATTACAATTTTTTTTAGGAAGGATGATCAGCAGAGTCGGAGGGTGTAAAGACGTAGCATTGCATGTAATTCAAGTATCAAGAAGGAAACATAAAAATTAAGCTTTAATATATGCATTTCTTAGATATGTATTTCTTAGATATGTATGATTACAACAAAGGCCATGTTCGAGCACTCCTTTTTTAATGAAAAATAAGTTCATATTCTAGCGTGAAATCACTGCACATAAATAAAGCTCTGAACAGCAACAAAAACAGGCATCAAAGCTCCAACACTCAAAACAAGAGAACAAAAGTGACACAAAAACTTATACAAATCCCATCCCCATTTCAACTTATGAACACAACCTCCCCCCCCCCTGCACCCTTCTTGAAAAAAAAAATTATAATAAAATAGAAAAAAAATGAATAACAGAAAAAAAAATAGACAATAGAGCCATGTGGAAGTGAAATATTTCCTCTGAGAGTGAAAAATTAAACAACAAATTTTTTGCATTTTAATCATGGGCGGAAATTGGCCCCAAAGGTAGGGGGACGCTGGCATCGGCGGCGAAAGCCAACAATTTTAGGGGGGACCACCAAATTATTTTGATAATGAAAAAAATACACCAAAGGTTATCAACCAAAAATTATAGGGGGACGCAGAAAACTAAATTTGACAAGCAAAAAAAAAAAAAAAAAAAAAAAAAGGTTATAAAAAAAAAAATTGAGGTGGGGGGGGGAATCGTCCCCCACCTCAAATTAAGGGCGGGGGGTACACTTCCCCCAGCTTTCACCGCCTATGGATGCTGGCAACTCTGACAAGTTAAAAAAAAAAAGTTTATCCCCAAACTGTTGTAAGGTCATTTTAACCCCAAAAAGTTTGACCAAAAAAGAAAAAAAGAAAGAAAAAAAAATGTATTATTGTTACATGTCCCCCTATTATTTTGGGTAGGGGGACGTGTCCCCCTGGGATTTCCACCCATGAATTTAATTTTAGAAAAGTCAACATTGATATTCCACTGTCAAAAGCAAATCCAGTTTCCAAATGAAACGATAATCAACCACCTAGACTCTTGACTTGAGTCACATAACCTTGGGATGATAAAATCTTTCTGTGACAAATGTATGTATTAAAATCAATATCAGAATAATTATCTACGGTATAATGACAGAGATTTCCCAAAAACGGCACAACATAATCATCAAGTAAGCAATTTACGATCTAGTTCAATCCAGCATGAACGACTCACTATCGACCGCTCCCATCACCCTGCCAACCGCAGGCGCATCGGGCAGCTTGACTGCCGAGAGACCGGCTGTGACAAGGGTAGCATCGCCCTGCCAACCGCAGGCACATCGGGCAGCTCGACTGCCGAGAGACCGGCTGTGACAAGGGTAGCTGGCATCTCTTATATCTGGACTGCGCAACGTCAGAATCGCGTAAGTTTGGATTTTTTGATAATTCAAATATATTTCCAGTCAAATTGTATACCTAATCGGATTCTTGTTTTACTTACCATAAAAAATTTTCGAACATTTACGCGTCCAAAAATTTGATGAACTTTCAAGCTCCGATATCCACAATTTACAGGCGAGTATCCACATTGAAACTTATATGTAGAGAAAGAGCACATCTTCAGCTGTCTGTTAAAAGGCACGAGATTGCACCTACTATGTGCGCATGCGCATTAAACCCCATTTTCAATGAGCCGCCCAGACAGAGGCGATGCCACTCGCAGCAAAACCCGCGCGAAAACCGTGCCACCAAAACCAGCGCTCGCGATGCCCCGTATTCGCACATAGCTAATGTGAGGGAATGAAAAACGCCAAACATTTCAGTATTTCTCCACTAATGGAAATTTGTTTTTATGATTTAAGGGTGTGAAAGATTCGCGTGCACCGGTTCATATGAATCCTTCACACACGAGACGATTTGAACCCTTGAGTGCCTTGAATTGAACCTAGTCTTGAGGACGCAATGATGATGATTTTTTTAGATATGTCTTACATTTCTTCATCATTGACGTCTTGACACTCTCTCCATAGTGCCTTCAGCGAACGACCAAAACAAAGATGGATTTCCCCCCAAAATCCATCTTTTTAAACCGAACTCACTAGAATTTTGTTAATTTTATTAATTCTTACACCTTCCTACGCCTAATGCGTAGGAAGGTTTTAAATATTACTTTAAAAAATGTAAAAAAATGAAGATTTCTTACCTAACTGATGCCGCGTAGACCTCTCGTTCCACATGTAAACAACGGAAATACAATAGCGTCGACCCTTGAACCGCTTATGTATGACGTACTTCCGGAAAGCAATGCCGTCTTAACGAACAATTTAGAGATAAAAAATCTTATTTAACAAATATTAAAATTTATTTCGTGATCATAAATAATTCATATCAATATATATAAATTATTTATGATCACGAAATAATTTTAATATTTGTTAAATAAGATTTTTTATCTCTAAATTGTTCGTTAAGACGGCATTGCTTTCCGGAAGTACGTCATACATAAGCGGTTCAAGGGTCGACGCTATTGTATTTCCGTTGTTTACATGTGGAACGAGAGGTCTACGCGGCATCAGTTAGGTAAGAAATCTTCATTTTTTTACATTTTTTAAAGTAATATTTAAAACCTTCCTACGCATTAGGCGTAGGAAGGTGTAAGAATTAATAAAATTAACAAAATTCTAGTGAGTTCGGTTTAAAAAGATGGATTTTTGGGGGAAATCCATCTTTGTTTTGGTCGTTCGCTGAAGGCACTATGGAGAGAGTGTCAAGACGTCAATGATGAAGAAATGTAAGACATA
Organism: Lytechinus variegatus; assembly: GCF_018143015.1. Lineage (NCBI taxonomy): Eukaryota > Metazoa > Echinodermata > Echinoidea > Temnopleuroida > Toxopneustidae > Lytechinus > Lytechinus variegatus. The sequence continues at coordinate 58,643,536 of NC_054741.1, forward strand.
TCTAAAAAAATCATCATCATTGCGTCCTCAAGACTACCTTGAACCCACCCATGGCCATGGGCATGCATGGGTTCAATCAAAGCATCTCGCGTGCCACTCATGGTTTCAAATCGTCTCGTGTGTGAAGGATTCATATGCACCTGGTGCACGCGAATCTTTCACACCCTTTTTACTAAAATAACTATGACTTTACATCGTAGCTAAGCATTATATTTATGCTATGACACTTACCGAACCATATGGATCGTTTGTTGAATTCTCTTTGCTGTTTTTTTGATAAAATAAGAGCATTTTTCGTGATCTTCACGTAGATGCCTCTAGATCAGCGTTGATATCAACTTTTGCCTAAAGAGGGCGCGCGATATTATTTCAAAGCCGGCAGGCACTTAAGAACCAAGTTTGAAAGGATACTCGTAAAATTATGTCACTCTCGCCGATGAATATTCATTAGATCGTGGTCGTGCGTGTTCAATACACACTGAGTGCATGCATGCAGAGAGTTTGTATTAAACACACACGACCACGATCTAATGAATATTCATCGCGACAGTGACGTAATTTTACGAGTGTCCTTTCAAACTTGGTTCTTAAGTGCCTACCGTACCTTTGTTTACGGTCTTGCAAGCTAGCTGCATTCTAGGCGACCAGCATTATTTTCTTGCTCGTTCAATCCACTTTCATCATCATCTTGTCAAAAGATGGCGTACTTTACCAATAAGTATATACATGAGTAGACCAAAAGCTTCGGTCTCTGTTTTGTTGGTTGTTCAGCTGAACTTCGTTGGCTTCACTCACCAAATACAGAGACCGAAGTTCTAGCGCGATCTGTACAGGGGACTCAATGGCCATATGTTTATGTACTTAAGATCGGAAAAAACGGGGAAGTGAATTTGCGCGACAGCCGAGGTAAGTCACTGTTTTTGTTCCTTTTAACTTTATTTTTCTCCGTTTTTTGGCAATTGATGCCAAGAGGGAATATAAATATGCACTCTGGTCACTATAAAATTTTTATTCGTTAAAGACAAAAATTGAAAAGCCCCGACGGGGGGATTTTGCATTGCAAGTCCCCTAATGGTGGCTGCACGATAGCGAGCCGTCTGTGTACGAGGAGAAATAAAAAAAAAATGTTAAAAAACTCCTCGAAACAGACGGCTGCCAGCTGTCTAATACATGAGATGCAACCTGTTGATTTTTGGTACAATTTCCTATTATGCGCTGACGACTTGAATTGAGAATGTTCGATACGAAAAATTGCTTTTCGATTGTTGTTTGCGTACTTTCCACCGCAGTATTAAGGACGGATCGAAGGGAGTATCCTGGTTGAGACTTGGAGGTAAGCGATAAAAACACTTTTATAAATAATTTCCAATTCATTTTTAAAACAATCTTAAACCATTAAAACAAAATTCCAAAGTGGAGAAATACTGAAATGTTTGGCGTTTTTCATTCCCTCACATTCGTGTGATGAATGAAAACGTCAAAGTCCACTATGAAACCACATGCGTTGTGCGAGGTTAGTATTACTAACCTCGCATGTTGTGTGAGTGCTCGCGTGGAAGGAATATCAGTCGTATGCACGCGACACACACGACGCAGTTAAACTTTGCTGGGCTTTTGCCCACATAAGATATAACTTAAAATTTTATGTATCACATTCTGCTATGACACTTACCGAATCATTTAGATCTTTCCGTTACTTCTCCTTGAAGTTTCTTTTAAGAAACATGTATAATTTCTTGATCTTTAAGTTTAGTGAAGATTTTACGGAGATGAAATCTGCTCAGCGCGGATATCAATTTTCGCCTTAAGAGGGCGCACGATTTATATTCATATCAAAGACATGACAAGGGAAAGACTAGGCACCTACACTACTTTTACACGCAAATCGACGCAAGGCACATACTTGCCAACCATTCCGATTTTGGAGGAATCATCCCGATTTTTTATTGCCAATTCCGCATTACGAATATCAACTCCATAATTCTGATTTTTATTAATTTTTACATTGATAATATTGAAAAAAAGGCTGGAGCGAAGGTTAGACCAATCTGAAGCTTGCGGGCACCTGGGGTGTTATTCTGTAACTCTGTCATAACTTTTGTCATAAATTTTGTCATTTCTCTCCGAGATGTGACACCGCTATGATTGTCACAAATCGGTATTCTGAACATTGTCTTTTCCCTGTCATATCTCTCAAAGTTCCCACCCATCTTTTCGGAAGCAAACCAATCAAAATCATCGTTAGTTCCCAGTTGGAGCCCTTCTAGCCAATAGGAAAGCCCCGTGGCAAGTAGGGCGTATCCCCAAAACAGTTGCTGGCATCGCGCAACTACGCGTATATTGATGCGCTTAATTACAAAGAGAGACAGGGAGCTGTGAAGGGTATAAACGCGACGTTTTTAGAGAAGTATAAAAGTAAGGAAAACAGAGAAAAAAAAGGAGGAATAAATATGTAGGGCCTAACTAATTGTAGCATGAAAAAATAATTTTGAAAATTGTCATGGAAGATGAGTGAAACTAAAACCACAATCTAATCTAAATAATATAATTGTTTGCTTGACATTCAGTCGGCAGGGTATCGGGATATTTAGTACTAAAAGATATGACAAAATTTATGACTGCTACCCCCCTGTCATATCTTTTGCTTGTATAAAAGGATTACGCGCATTTAAAGCCGCGTATTTTTGATGCGCGCTAAAGAGAAGAGACAAAATTTATGACAATTTTTGTGACAAAAGTTATGACATCCACCAGAATACCGATTTTGTCATATCTCTGAGATAAGATAAAATATGGAGAAAAGACAATGTTCAGAATACCGCCCCTGGATATCGCGATATCCCAAATAGTATTAAAATTGAAAGAAGTTAAGAGCAAGAGCGTTCACTTACCCCGTCTGTTTACGTCGCCATTTTTATTTCTTTTGTTAATGATACCTAGATACACATGGCAACACGCGTGCAGAGCTGCAACTTAGATTTTAAAAATACTTACATTTGCCAATTAATATCACGATTCGTAAAATATTTGTTTCGGTTGATAAATATCATCAAGTAGTTTATATGATATTTATTTATTAAAACAAATATTTTGCGATTCCTGATATCTATCGGCAGATGCAAGTATTTTTTTAATCCAAGTTGGCAGTAGAGCTGCCAACTTTTCAATGTCTGTTTGAACATTGATTTATTTTGACTCCACTGTAATGAAGCTACACTGTAACTTAGTTTGGCCCTGTTTTTTTTTTTTTACCAGGTTGGTTTCTGGAAGTGGAGACATCAAGCTCACTAAGGATGGCAATGTTTTGCTGCATGAAATGGTAATATTCTTGTATATTTTCTCTGTGTGTGATATGTTTATAAATATGATTGTTGATATTTTTTTGGGGGGGGTTCTTCATGTGATTTTTCACAATATATTAGCAGTTTGTTCAAAACAATTTTACTGCAGCTCAGTTATATGAACCATGCAGTTGAGTGACTATCCTAAAAGAAGGGGGAGCAAATGTAAGTACATGTAAAATATTTTTTACCACCCCCCCAAAAAAAAAAAAATAAAAGAAGATAAGCTAGAATTCACAATAGAAATTGTATACTATTTTGAATGCTTAGTGTTGGTAGGAGGCTTATTGATTTTTCAATATTTCCCAATTCTTAATCATTTCACAGCAAATTCAACACCCCACTGCATCCATGATAGCAAAGGTTGCAACTGCTCAGGATGATATCACTGGAGATGGAACAACCTCCAATGTCCTCATCATAGGAGAGCTTCTCAAGCAAGCTGATCTCTTCATAGCTGAGGTACGGAAACATTCCCTGATTGTATTCTTTTGGGAGTCATTGTGTAATCCATCAAAATAGCAATATTCTAGATTTCATGAATTCAGATACAAAAGAGGTGTAAACATGTCACCATGTTGTGCTTACATACAGCGTTAGTTCAGTGAGAATATTTTCATTAAAGTTTGATGAAATTTTCAGTGAATTTTTGCCTACCACCCCCCCCCCCCTCTCTCTCTCTCTCTTTGACATCAACTTGTTGGAATGGAGTTTTCTGTGCTTATAGGCTTAAACCAAATCAGAAAAAGGTTTTCTTCATCAGGGATTCGATTTTAAGGCGCGCGAGAGCGATCGCGCGCTACATGCGCGCCTTAATCCATTTTTGGTAGCGCGATTAATAGCGCGCCTCGCGATCGTTGACCTGCGCGGAAATGCCTAAAGTCGCCCTCGAAATCACCCAAAATCATGCTCATTGCCGAGTGAATAACAACTCAATATGCTCGAGCTCCGCTTACCATTTAAAAATAATCCAAAAACCAACACTCAAAGTCATGAATAATCCTTAAAAATAGCGCGAGTAGCGCAGTTTCAAATGCCGGCGTTGCGTTATTTTTTCTGTACCACGTATTTCCATACACATGGTACCAACTACGGAAAAAAAAATCAATGCAACGGTCGGGAAACAGTTGCATGTATAGGGGTCCATTATGACTACCACCATGTGCAATTTCGAATGCACATGTTTCCCCTACAGATATCACGATTCTGTGATTAAATAATTCGAATTACACAGGAAATAAATCCCTGAGACTTGTAACCTAGCATTGGTGAGTTGTCATTCGGCTTTGCTTTTCAAAACGGCTTAGGCCTATTAACTTCCAAAATAAGTTACCTTATTTATTAATTATGACTAAAAAATCATTTATTTTCTTTTCTAGGGGATGAGGTATTATATCAGACAATAAATCATCAAACAAAGCTCCATCTATTTTACAAGGCTGGCGGCAGGCTCACGCATTGGCGCTTTTACTAGCTAGCCAGTTAGAGCTCTGTCTCTGCCAGAGCTCTGGGGGACAATTCACTCAGTAAAGGCCTCAATGATGGCGATTTTCTGTTTCAGACAGAGTTTACATTTCATGAATATTATTCAAAACTGCCAATAAAGTTTGATGATTTCTTCATTGTCATGTATATTTAAGTTCTTAATGAATACATTCTCACCGAATTTAGCCTCCCCAATAGAGAAATGAAATTTTCATGGAGATCTGCGTTTTCAAAGAACTTCAGGAAAATTTAGGGGATGTGGGCCTTTATTACATGTACATGGCTGAGTACAAGGTATTGTACTGGAATAGATGGAGTAGAAATTAGATATTGAATTCATTTATATCCAAGTCCAACTCACAGTCAGTCACACACACACGCACTCACCCACACACACCCACATCCAAGATTAAAAACATGAAAAATAACTTTAAAAATCATACAATATTGAACAAAAAGTAATAATTCATTAACAAGTGAACAGGTATATCCAAGTCACACACACACTCACCCACACACACCCACATCCACCCACACACGCCCACATCCAAGATTCTAAGCATGAAAAATAACTTTAAAAATCATACAATATTGAACAAAAAGTAATAATTCATTATAAGTGAACAGGTATATCCAAGTCGGCCAACTCACAGTCACACACACATGCACTCACCCACACACACCCACATCCAAGATTCTAAGCATGAAAAATAACTTTAAAAATCATACAATATTGAACAAAAAGTAATAATTCATTAATAAGTGAACAGGTATTCCTCAAAATACAAAAAAGTAGCATTTAAAAAGAGCCCCCGAAATGCAAAAGTAGCCCCCGAAATTTGCCAAAAAAATTTAAAATGGAGCCCCTGAAAAAAAAATTGTTAGTTACTTAACTTTAAGGCTAGTTTAAGCCAAAGTCAAACCTAACTCAAACAGGTTTTGATAACACACAATCTAATTACAAAACATTGTAAAACGATTACAAATACTTCCTTTGGTTGTTGATTGTAACTTTATAGTACATACATTTCCACCATCTGTTTTGTTAATTGGACAAAAAGCTCCCCTTGTATGTTGAAGAAGAGCTTTTTGCAGTGCTCCTCTACCGCTCTCCTTAAAAGATCTAGGAGAGCTATTTATTGCTCCCCTCATAATTATAAAACTGAGTCCCTGCTTCATGTGCTTCTAGGGACTGCATTCATGCATTGTGACCAAGGACTTTGACTACCAGAAATAAGGCCCTAGTAATCCTATGTTTTTACCCAAATAAGAGACAATCTTCTTTCTTCATGTACTCTAGGGACTTCATCCACGCATTGTGACTGAGGGCTTTGAGTTGGCCAAAGAAAAGGCATTGGAGACCCTTGATGATATAAAAGTTTCCCAGGAGATTAACAGAGATATTCTCATCAATGTGGCACGTACTTCACTCCGCACCAAGGTCCATCCTCAGCTCGCCGATCTCCTCACAGAGGTGAGGATATTTATTTTGTATTATACCCAGGGGTCTTTCACAAAAAGTCCACAAGTGTCAACGATTACCTGAAACTTCAAGCGTTATCTCATTGACTAGGCACATCCATTAGTGTGATATGACTAATGTAATAATATGCATTATATTTGAACACGGGAATGAGAAATGTTTATGGATCTAGTTCATGAAACTTGGAAATAAGGATAACAGTGTTTCACTGAACATCCTGCCTGAGTTTCGGATCACATGACTAAGGTCAAAGGTCATTCAGGGTCAACAAACTTTGATCATGTTGGTTGTAATGGTATAATCTTGAACATTAATGGATCTAGCTCATGAAATTTAGAGATAAGAATAATCAAGTATCATTGAACAACCTGCATGAGTTTCAGGTCAAGTGGCCAAGGTCAAAGGTCATTTAAGGAACTTTTGCCATGTTGGGTGTTGAATTGCCATCAGAACTGAAAGTTTATGGATCTTGTTCATGAACAAGGACAAAAGGGTGATCAAGTATCACCTATTGTTTTGCACGGTTTTTAGGTCACATTATCAAGGTCAAATGTCATTTAGGGTAAATGAATATACATGTAGCATTTTATTATCATATGAATGGCGTTTTTGTGAATGATTTATTATTCAATAGTCGTTTTCGAAGTCCGCACTGCTGCTATATTGAATCGCGTAATGCAGGCGAGTCTTCCAGAGGCATTCCACTTGTTGTGTTTTACCCCATGTACATGTATATAGTACATATCAACAAATTATTCAAAATGAAATATGGTTGGGTAATGGCTCAGCATGAATTCTTGAAGTTTATATTGAAAATGATTTAGAAGTTGTTTTCTGAATATATTTTGCCAGACGTTTTTGAAATTACAGACCAGTCATTGATGCTCAGACTCATCTATAGATGCATTTCCATGACCTCATATCTTACAGGTGGTAGTAGATGCAGTTTTAGCCATCAAGAAGCCCAACGAGCCCATTGACCTTCACATGGTAGAGATCATGCAGATGCAGCATCGCAGTGATACCGATACCTCCCTGGTACGAGGCCTAGTGATGGACCACGGCGGGAGGCATCCTAACATGAAGAAACGTGTGGAGAAGTCTTTCATCCTCACCTGTAATGTGTCAATGGAATATGAGAAGAGGTAATGCCTATCAAGAATTTTGATGGTGAACTGCTGCTTGAGCTTCACCTGGTTGTCTACTCTCCATTTTGCCTCATCCCACTTGGTCTAAATCTAGTTTGTCTACTACTCATTTGGTCTAACTGCCATTTAGCACATTTATTGTGTTTTCTCATATCCAGTTAAGATATACCCATGTTGTCTAATACATGTATCCACTTGGTCTAATGCCACTTAGACTATATGGTATGATGAACAATTTATTAACCATATTTTCATTTAATATAGCAAAAAATGATGAGTTGTGGAAGGAGATAAAGACCATCTAGGCATGAAGCTAAATGACATTAGAAAAGTCAAGTATTAGACTAAGTGGTGGTTTTAACTAATGGTAATTAGGCAAAATTGATCATAGACAAAGTGTGTTTTAATAGCCATGAAGGTGTTGATGATTTCAGAAGTAGATCAATTGCTCATTGGCCGAGTGAAAATAGGCAGTTTTGATTATTAGGAGGCATCACATGGGGAGCGTTTCATGAAGAATTGCAAGTGGCTTTCTCCAACGAAATTGTTCTCCAATCAGAAGCAGTTGTTTCAAGGAGCTTATACCAGTGAAATTTATGGACAAATTTGTTTCATGAACCATTTCTGAGCAGTTTAAGAATTTTTTTATGGGGTTTCTGACATAAAATTTGATGGAACAGGATCAATTCTTTTAGAATATCCTTGGTTTCTGAGGCGGTCATTGCTCCTCAGATGATTTGAACTAATTCAACTTGAGTATCTATATTTATATTTGGTTGTTTCTTGTATTTGTCACATGTGTTGGGAAAATGGATAATTACATTGATTTCAATGAGGGCCCCATCTTAACATGTCAGTCAGTAGTTCCTATTGTTTGATTAAGGTACTCTTTCAAACCAGCCAGGGCCCTGTTGCACAAAAATTTGGGATGATTTTTTACGCTTGATTACGTCAATGATTATATACAATTAAGCCTATAAATCAACTGCATGATTAATCACATGATTAATCGCTAACCTTTGTGTTTCCAGTTCCGCGTCTTACCTGGCATTGATTCGTAATCCTGATGACATTGCCGACTTACTATTAAGAATGATTCCTCATTGCATATGTCTTTGTTGCTCTTTTTTTTTAGTGAGGTAAACGCCGGGTTCTTCTACAAGTCTGCTGAGGAGAGGGAGAAGCTTGTCCAGGCTGAAAGAGCTTTCACCGATGAAAAGGTTCAGAAGGTCATTGACCTCAAGAGGAAGGTCTGTGAGGGAAACGACAGAGGATTTGTTGTCATCAACCAGAAGGTACTGTATGTCTCAGTATTTATTAGTGTTGGGATACCATTTTGCATCGGTTTTTGGTGTAATTAATTTCCCTCCCACAAATGTACTCTCACACGTACGGTGGAGTCTTGGTCACGACGGTCACTAAAGGTTAAGTGATCTTTTTTCAGTACAGCCATTGTAGACCTAAGTAGACCCAATAAAAAGCATCTAGAAACATATATTTATCGCCAAAACTGTTTGTAGCAGTGACTCGACCGTTAGCACCAAGTATATATTCTTAATACCCGAGTACCTTTATTGTGGCTTTTTTATTTAAAAAGTATGGATGAATCAAGTTTCTGAGGGTTTGGTGACCTATAAACCTATCTTTGGTGAACTTGATACAAAATGAGATTCTAACATCCTGCGTGCACATATCTATACTTAATGAAAGTACTAAGTTCCATGCAGTTTGTTTGGAATTTAGATTCAAACTGTGGTTGGATGTCATTAATGTTTGTCAGTAATAGGTATCATGAAACTTGCTAAGGAAAGTATTATGAAACTTGCTAATGTCATGAGACTTGCTAAGAAAGGTATAAAACTTGCTAAGGAAATTATCATGAAAGTTGCTAATATCATGAGACTTGCTTAGGAAGGTATCATCAAACTTGCTAATATCATGAGACTTGCTAAGGAAGGTATCATGAATCTAATAAATATGATTTTAATATATTTGATTTTTTCATTTGTCTTTGTTGTACTCACTTGGTATAACTTTGTCAAAATATTATTCATCTCATGATGTGGAGCATAGTTTTCAATGTCAAATGTATTTCATTTGTTTGAAATGGGAATAACACAAAATATATTCATACAGTCATCGGTTATTGTGATATTAATGTTGGAGATTGCACATTATAAACACACAATTAAATTGTTATTTTTTACCAGGGTATTGATCCCCTATCATTGGATATGCTTGCTAAGGAAGGTATCATGGCACTACGTAGGGCCAAGAGAAGGAACATGGAAAGGTAGGTTTATCATAAACTTTGAATGAGAGGCTCACTGAAAGCTTAATGCATGTAGTCTCAAGGAACAATTATGTTAAAAAAATAGTGTTTCAAAGCTGGGTTAATTGCTACAATACTGTCAGAGATCTAGATTTAGTATGCTTTGACATAGATAAGTTGAATAAACCAAATGATGTCATAGCACAAATTCTTGGCAGAAACTGAGTATGCTGAACATTGCCAAAATGAATAAGCATGTGTGATAATAATTTTTTAGTACTTGTTGGAAAATAAGGACTTATCTACTTCCAGAATGACATTGTTTTGCTACTTTCTTAGGAATTTTCTAATTATTTATCTAGTAATTAGTTGGTGCATACTTTCAATGATTATTCGTTGGAATTTGTTTGTGGTGCTTATCACAACTTAAACTTGTGTGTAAACGTGGCTTGCTTTTTTTAGGACATTGAATTGAGAGGCTAAGTGTGAGTAAATAATATTTTTACAGGAGCTTTCAGCCTTTCACTAAGAAAGTTTCTAAATTTACAAAGAAACGTTTTTTGACTTGGGTAGTATTCTGTAATTGAACCCTGAACTTGTCTAAACATTGAAATTTCATATCTTCGGAATGAAATCAGTTTTCTCCTAGTCATTCCTGGCACAATAAAAGGTTCATACAGACATGGTGAAGCAAGGTTTAGCACTGTTTGCGTACAAACTTAATGGGGTATGAGGCTTAAGAAATGTACAGGAAAGCAATGTTTTTGTTGCAAGGCGTAGCATTAAGAAAAAAGCACAAATCTTTGGGCCAAAAAAATTCTTTATAAAAACTTGTGCATAGTAAACCAACCATGCATAGCATTACATGTATATGTTCAGAGTTTCCATTTATAACTAATTAAATCCTTGAATTATAGTGATGAGTTTTTCCACGCTACTGGCACTACCCATTCAAATACTTGAGTGTGAAAAATGTTTTAAGATAGGTAAATGGATTATATTAGCAAAAGTGGTAGATTTGTCTCACCATATATCCAGACCTGCCAACCAGTACATTTTGGCATGTTTAGTACGTTTTTGCAACCAAAATACGGCAGTACGTTTTTTCTTTAAAAAATATGTTTTTGTAAAAAAAATAAAAATCTTTTTTTTTTCTTTTCTTTTTTACAAAATCGTAATTTTATTGAGAAAAATCATCTCTATATGTCTGTATTTCATAAAGATCAATGTAATTTCAGGTAACTTGGTTTTTTTTTCAATCATTTTGTTGAAACCAGGGTGAGATATACACATCTTAAAAAAAAAATTTATCTGCAAGATAAGTGGGCATTTTAGCTTGCATGCAGCTTGAGCGCCACGATGAGCGAGTGCGCCACGCATTATGAAATATACACTTTTTTTTATCACAGAATACAATTTTTCATATCCAGAGGTTGGCAGGTCTGTATATCTAAACACTAAGAAGAATATTGGTGAGTTTTGTCTCATTCATTCTAAATGAAGCTTAACGAGTAACTTACTCCAATTATATTATCAGACTGAAGTTGGGATCATTTTCTTAAATTATTAACAGGTTACCCCTGGCCTGTGGTGGTGTAGCAGTTAACTCCTTTGATGATCTCACCCCAGAAGTTCTAGGCGAAGCTGGACTGGTCTATGAGCATGTCTTGGTAAGCAGAATCAGAAAGATCCTAACCTTTGCAGAGTTCTTTTATTGTAATGTATTAACCAGGCTATTGTCATATGATTTTGCATATTTGATTAGGAATTGAAAAGCTACAGGTGTGTAATACAGTGTATGTGTTCAAAGACTGACTGATAAAAAAATCTATCCAACTGTTGTAGTACTGGTTAGAGATTTGTCATATTTAGTCTTTGGCATTCAAATTGTGTTTCCCTGCAAAAAGCCGGGAAAACACTGCTAGGTATAACATTGCTCTTATTAGGATTCTTTTATTTCCTAATTTTAATTCAACATGATTCACTGTTAATATGCATTTTTGTGGGGCCTTTTAGTAAATATATTAAGTTTACCCACTATCTATATCATAACTTCTTTGGATCATAGCTGAATTTGTTCATATTAGGACCTGGTGGGTGTTTCATAAAGCTGTTCATAAGATACGAATGCCTTTACGCACGACTGGTGATCCTTTCTTGTGCTATGTGATATCTCTATGTAATTGTGATATGACCTGAGAATATGTTCCAGTCGTGCGTAAAGTCGTTCGTAACTTTACGAACAGCTTTATAAAACACCACCCTGGATGGTGTTTTATAAAGCTATTCGGGCGACTTTGCCAGTGACTGATGACCATCTGTAGGGGGCTTAAATAGCTTCTTAGGACTCCAGCATACATGACCTTACAAGATCTCCAGCATGCAAAGACAATGATCACCCGATTCCCAAAATCATTTTGATCCCCATTGCAGCTGAAATCTGGCATTTCCAAATTTCTAAGTTATCTGAATGGAAATTTCGAGATTTAATTAGGCTTATTGTAAAATCACTCCATTATATGAAAACATGCAAAAATTGAGGCATCTTATTTAGCACAAGAAAGGTTCACCAGTAATGTTTAAAGTTGTATATAATGTAAGAACCCCCTCCCTTGGAATAATCAATAACTGTAATGTCAAAGTCCATTTCAGAAAATCAAGAATGCTCAAGGTGTGTAAAAATAAGTTACAGAGAATGATAAAAATATGTTGTATAAGGTCAGTGTGAACAGCATTCAACATTGGAGTCATTATTTCCTTCATTGATGTGATTTATAGGGAGAGGACAAGTACACATTTGTCGAGGAATGCAAGAACCCTCAATCGGTGACTATCATGATCAAGGGCCCGAACAGACACACCCTCACCCAGATCAAAGATGCTACTCATGATGGTCTCAGAGCTGTCAAGAATGCCATTGATGATGGTAAGTTGCTTCTTGCTGATGCTCATTCTCATTTGCGTATTTTAGCAAGTTTGTAGGTTCTGTGACATTTGCTCCTGTGACAGTTTAACAGACTGCTAGGCCTGTATTCTGAAGTCAGGTTTAATTTAAACTCGGGTTTAAAGTTGTGGTTTAAGTATGGAAAGCCTATTGTGACATAATCACTAACAGTAGAGATATAATAGTTCAGCTCATTTGACTCTCAAATCATTCACAATTGTCTAGCAATCATATATAGATAATTGTCGTCACAATCAAAGAACCGGGAAAGAGCAGAGTAAAAATTTGAAACATACATCTCAATAAAAATTTTGACACTTTCCCAGAATTTTAGCACAGAGTTAGACCATGGCCTAAGTTAAACCTGAATTCGGAATACGGGCCATTAAGTCTAACATGAACTTGAACTTCTAAGCTAACTCTGACTTTAATCTTAAGGCATGGTCACACCGGCCGAGCATTGTTGGAGCGCTCGTGGAGCGGAGAGAAAGAAATCATCACCGCTCGCTACCGTTTACCATTTTCTATTTTGATTGTTGTTGTTTTTTTTTATTTTTGTTTTCGATTTTTTCCCCAGTTTTGAGAGCGAAATTCGACCCTCTTTTCCTACCGCTCCAACAACGCTCGGCCGGTGTGACCATGCCTTTAAATAAAAAACAAAAACAATGATGCTTATACCTCACCCTATATCTTGAGCGTAGGAGTGCTTGTCCCAGGATCAACTGTCCCGTTACCCTTTTGTGAACTAGACTATTTTTAATGTATATAATGTTGTTTCCCTATGCAGACAATATAGTAGATTGAACCTTTTTTTTTTTTTTTTTTTTTAATTTTTGTATTGCAAATATTTTTTGATTGTCAGATTTAGCAGTAACTGTTGATTATCTTACATCTTACTGTAGAAAGCAACAGCATCGTTGCGGGTCCAAATGTAAAGATTCAATGGCATCATGTATTGCATCAGAACTCCTTGAGCTGTGCCACATGTGATTCTGAGTGGATGTTCTTTTTTTTTTTTTTTTTTTGTTATTTATCTCCTCTTGAAGTTTAATGGCTTTGTAATAGTTCTCTTTAGGGCAACTCCATCAAGTATGTATGCTCAACCCCCTTTCTGTTGGACCTAACAGAAATGATTAAGCCCAGATGTCTATTTCATATGAAAAGCTATCATGCTCACATTTTTGTCTCGCCTGCATAGCAGAGCGGAACTTTAGGCACCGTTTCTCCGAGGTGTTATACTTGTTTAATGATGTGAGCAGTTCATGGAGTGAAGTGAGCAAAGAGAATAATATGGTTCAGACAAAGGTTTGATTATATAAAGGAATTGTCTTGAATTATATGATGAGTACCCTTTTGTGTGAATCCTTCCTGTCAGGTTGTGTGGTTCCAGGAGCAGGTGCCCTTGAAGTGGCCATCTACGCTGCCCTACAGAAGTTCAAGGAGACGGTCAAAGGTCGTGCTAGGCTTGGTGTCCAGGCCTACGCCGAGGCTCTTCTGGTCATTCCCAAGGTCCTGGCCCAGAACTCTGGTCTAGATGCCCAGGAGACCATGGTCAAGCTACTGGAGGAGTATGCAGAGTCTGGTCAACCTGTCGGGGTCGACATATCATCAGGTCAGTTATCGAGATTTTTTATATTTGTTAGATTAAACAAATTACCATTGACTTTGCATGCTGGTGCTCCAGGGGAAATTTCCCTTGTGATTTTGTGAAGGGGAAAAATTATCATTACAAAATAATCTGATTTCGTGAGTTTGAATTTCTGAAATTTTGAAGTACATGATCAAAACCTTGATTGGGAATTTTTACTTGGTAAAGTTACCCACAACTTAAGGAATGACTGGAGCATGTTCTTATGTCCTAAATGAATGACATAGGAATGTATCGTTTACAATAAGAAGGGGTCACCAGTCATGCGTAAAGTCATTTGTCTCTTGTGAACGGCTTTATGAAACACCCACCAGGGAAAATTTCCCCAGTGAAGGTGGAAAATTATAGTTGCAAAATAATCTGATTTCATGAGTTTGAATTTCTGAAATTTTCAAGTACACGATCAAAACCTTGTTTGGGAATATGTACATGATGTATGTTTGGCACCATTTCTTTTACAGAAGTTCAATATATTTTTTTTCCGACTCCTATATATCATTGGTTCAGATTTTCCATCGGAGGTAAATGGTTTCTTGGGAGGAATAGATTCCTTGAAGCCAAGTATGTAACTTCTAGAGTAAAATGTAATTGTCTGAAAATTGGCATGAATTAAGAGTAACTCTTAGCTTCATTTTCATTCTTTGATAGGTGAAGCAGTAGTTGCATCAACAGTAGGAATCTGGGATAACTATTGTGTGAAGAAACAGATTCTTCATTCATGGTAAGTAATGTATGACTACATATTGAAATCATTCATGACTCTTTAATGTCATCATATATTTATTTTATTCACCCATTCTCTACCCCATTTTCAACATTAGATATAAATGCATAATAGGGTTGTGACATACCCATGATTAGGTCTATGCACAATTTGTTCTTACTATTTTTGCCTTCCTTGAACAGGCCATGCACACAAAATATTATACACACACCTTATCACTTGGCAGTGAAGGCACTAGAAATTCTGAGGAGTTTCTTGAGTTACTAACTACACATCTCTCCAGGATTCTAACAAAAATGTTCCCCATTTTCCTTGAAATAAGTTTAATATATTTTTTTAGTGAAATATATACAATAATTATCTTACTTGTCCTAAATTAATACTCATTAAAACTTCAGTAGTGTGTATTCCGTCTTTATCTAAAACCTTTTGTATAAGGTACTATCACTGGCCAAACACGGTGAAAGTTTATACTTCTTAGGAGATGAAGTGATTTGGTTGGTGTACTCTAGATGTATTTATTGTTCTATATATATATTTATGAACTCATATTCATATTCTAATAACTGTATTTCACATTTTGTTTCTCTCCTCTTACCACAGTACCGTCATCGCCAGTAACCTCCTCCTTGTAGACGAGATCATGAGAGCTGGGTTATCATCGCTCAAAAATACAGCAGGGTGATTTTACCCGCCAACTAGTCTAACCAGCTTAAGTAATAATATTGTCGTAAATTAATGTCTTTTTGTTAAGTCAACAAATGCCCATTCATTCATACTGGTGTGTTCGTTTAAAGAGATTGTGTGTTTTTCAGCCAATATCTAATAGATATGTGATAGTAGGTTTCCGCTTTCCAGACTTCAGAAGAAGCAACACAGTATGTGCTCTCGGACGCTGGTATGAAATTAAATAATGGTTTTCCGTTTCATGAACTCCGAGAGGCATTGGTTATGAGTTGATAACAGTTCTCAGACATAGCCTTTGTAGTTGTTGCCTAACCAAAACAAGTCTCCAGTTCTAAATTCTTAGCTTTCATATGGCTACCTGTTCATAGCCAATGATCAGTCATGGTTAGATGATCAATACCATGAAGGGGGTGTTGCATCAACATTTCCTTCCAGCACCTGACAACTTTCCTTGATTATGATTGGCTGAGAGGCAATGTTGCCATAGTAACTGTCGGTTAAAACAGTACTTGTTGGATAGGATAAAATGTCTGACAAGTCCTTTCATGAAATGCTCCCCTTCATTTTCATCGGATTTCAAGGGGCGTCATGGTCTAGTGGTTACGACTCTCGTCTCTCAATCAGAGGGATGTGGGTTTGAATCCCAGCCATGGCATGAATTCCTTCAGCAAGAAATTAAACCACATTGTGCTGCACTCAACCCAGATGAGGTGAATGGGAACCCAGCAGAATTAATTCCTTGAAATGCACTGAGTGCTGAAAGGCTGTTGGAGCTAAAAGCTGGGGTAATAATAACAACAACAATGCGCCTCGGAATAGATTATTTCTAGATAGATGGCGCAATATGAATGCCTATCAATATTATTATGTTTATATTCCTATTTGTTGCATCCTAGTGTCAAATATTGAAGAACATGCATGTGATAAGTACCCTGCACAGTGGACTCTTGTCTCAGTCTACAAGTATAATTGTAATTCCAGGAGAGCATTTTATGAAAAAAAGTGTTTTTCACTGACTATGTCGTTCTGAGCCAATCAGAAGTAAGGATTTCAGTAGCTGTTCTGTTTCTGTGTGCTTTTTTTCTGTTTGTGGTAACTCCCTCAGAAACTCGGCAGGACAGTGTTTTTGCTGGTAAACGCCAAGCTGGTATATAACCAATTACGTAGGAAAACATTTTACGTCTAGCTTAATCGAGTCATAGTGACTGTCCTTATAGACAGATATTGCTCTCGGGCATTTTTGCCAACGTGGAGACAATGGCAAAGTGTGGATACAAACTCACAACCTTGCGATTATGAGTTCAATACTCTAACCACTGGACCACACAACCCGTAGCGTAAAAAGTAGCTTAAAACAAATAGTCACTAAAAATCACTGGCTAATTTGCTTCATAAAATGTTCCCATGATGTATACAGAGCTACCAAGTAGTACTGGTTTTCAGTAATTATAACTTCAAAAAATGTGAAAGAATACTGGTGGTTTCATGCAAATTTCTGATTTCTAAAGTTTCAATGCGTGTGTTGTCCTATGGTATTTCTGTGAAAATACTGATTTTCAGCCTTTGAAATACTAAAATGTTCTTGATTAGGTTTACA
Source organism: Lytechinus variegatus (assembly GCF_018143015.1). Taxonomy (NCBI): domain Eukaryota; kingdom Metazoa; phylum Echinodermata; class Echinoidea; order Temnopleuroida; family Toxopneustidae; genus Lytechinus; species Lytechinus variegatus. The sequence continues at coordinate 58,660,865 of NC_054741.1, forward strand.
TCTCTGTGTTTATTTACTTTCCTTTAAAGGTGTCATGTGGGCATTATCACTGAACACGGACTATGTGGGAGCTTTACCTCATGTTTCTAATGTGTGTAACCAACCTGTTATATTTATTTATTAGGATGTTTTAATCAGGGATTTCAGTAATATTAAACAGAAAGCAAGTTTTGTTCAGTTATTCAGAGGCCTGTTACATGAAACTTTTTGTCAAAGACGAGGAAGAAGCGACTGTTATAAACTCCTAAAATTGTGTCATTTTATTGGCTGATGGTGAAGTTGCAACAGAGTTCTTGCAATTGCGATTAATAAAAAGTTTTATAAAAATGGACCAGGTGCTACTAGAAAGCTGTTGTATAATATGAATGAATGGGCATTTTGTGACTAGTTGACTGTGTGATGATGCAGGGCTATTTAGCACCATCTCTTTTTTGTTACTAATATTTGTAATTTTTTCTCTACATATTTAATTCACATAAAGTTATGCTGAAAGCTTGCAACCGCGGCTGAGAAATTATGAGAAGAGATGAAAATACCCACTATTAATTAAAAACTTTGAATACCCAAGAATTGCTGAAATCAAACTTCGCATAAGGTCTATAATTCTTCTATATGAAACATTCTTGACTACCGATAGTCCATTCCTCAAGTATTACATTCGAATCCTTGATTTATGCTATTCATTTGTTGGTAATCTCTTGTCTAAACACAGTGCAAATATACTACACAAAATGCACAAGTCTGTAACTGGTTTATAGTAAGAAATATGGATTCTGTTTACTGTAACTGCTCCATGTGTTCCCCGATTTGAAAGGCATTTCTAGGTGGTAGATAGGGCACATATGATTGCTAGTCGGCACCTGATCAAATCACCAGTATGTAATGGCTTGTTACTAGTTGGTTGTGGGTTGACGTAGCTCACTTGCTGGACATTTTCTGGTATAAAAAAATGATGAGTAACCTAAGGATTATGAAAAGCAGAATGTCTAACCACTATCTCACTTCAGCAAATTAACAATTCTTATCAATAGATAGCTGGACAAGCTGGCAATTAAGCTGGGGGTATTTGAAGATAGCTGGGGGTGTCTGCTAATGTCAGATAAACTGGTTGATTTACCTCCCCCCTCCTCCTCCCTGTTCTAACCCTAAAGGGATATGCAGTATGATAGTACTTTATAAACTTGCAACCAATTGCAATAAAGCCTTATGTAATTATGGTAGTGGTGTGTCATTTTTTTTCAGTACCATGTAATCTGAATGCTGTGATATGTCAGTGATGAATAAAAGTCTTGATTTGATATTACAAATTAAGATAGCAAAGTAAATTTTGTTTGATTGTATTATACATTCCGTTTTTTTCTAAATCGGGATAGAGGAAGGAAATTCTGATTATGTTTGTAAAGTGGTGATATGAATGAAATCTATCTCATAACAAGTACTTTATTTGAGCAATTTGCTTATGACCCAGTAGGAAGAAATTTCTTGAATGCTCAAGCGCTTGATCAAGGTAGGCGTGCTAAAGCTGGGGTAATAATAATACCAGGGCCCGCTGGGAGAACAGTTTTCGGAACTAAAGTGGCTACCCTGGGAAAATATGTCATTATCATGACTGGTAGTAATGAGTATTTTTATTGACTTGTCATGGTTTTGAGAGGATGGTTTATCAAATAAAAAGGATCCAAACTGGTTCTATGACATTTGCTCCAGGACAATTGCTCTGATGGAAAATCTGCACATTAAGAAAAACATAAAACCTCACCTCCAAAACTAAATAAACCCTAACTCTAATCTTAAAATTATTATGATCCATAAACTGTTACATTCCTTACTCTAATCTTCCTTCTGAGATATTAAGACAGGAGCAATTGTCCAGGAGCAAATGTTGTGTCACTTCCACATCACTTTCGCAGAAAACATCCTACACACGTCAATTGGCTCGGGCAATATAATGACACAATCTTGCTACCTTGGTAACAGTCCTAATGAGAAATGTTCCAAAAATTGAAAAGTATTCATGTCTCATAGGCCTGGGTAGGGAGAGAGAGGCATCGAGATGGAGTAGAGAGAGGGAGTGGAGATTAAACCAAATGATCATTCTTTGCTTGACTGTTATTAAGTCTATTCATGCATTATTCTTCTTTGACCTCAATAGGTGTGTTTAATATGTTGATTTAAACCTCCTATAACTTCTCAGTTATTGAGGCAATCAATTAAACATGGTCATACTGTGAACTTTAAAGGACAAGTCCACCCCAACAAAAAGTTGATTTGAATAAAAAGAGAAAAATCCAACAAGCATAACACTGAAAATTTTATCAAAATCGGATGTAAAATAACAAAGTTATGACATTTTAAAGTTTTGCTTTATTTCATAAAACAGTTAGATGCACATCCTGGTGGATATGCAAATGAGGAGACTGATGATGTCATCCACTCACTATTTCTTTTGTATTTTATTATACGAAATAGGGAAATATTCTATTTTTATTTTCATTGTCAAGTGAAACTGATTAATTCCTCCCTGAACATGTTGAATTAGCATTGTTTAATGCTACATGGTTTAGTCAGGTTGATAGCCAATTTGTAATATAATAGATATTGCATATTTCAAACATTAAAAAACAGAAGAGATAGTGAATGAGGGACATCACAGACTGTCTCATTTGCATGTCACTGAGTTGTGCATAAAATTATAACTGTTGTGTGAAAACTGAAAAGCAAGCAAAACTTTACATCCGATTTAGATGAAATTTTCAGCGTTAGGCTAGTTTGATTTTCCTGTATTTATTCAAATCAACATTTTTCTGGGATAAACTGGACCTTTAAATCTGCTAACAAATTCAGATTAAAACAAGATGTACATGCTTCTTTAACAAATGAACAAGTTTGTTTAATCGATGTGCAAATGTAAATATACAAGAAACATTTTGTTTTGGAGGCAGCGATCATGAAAGTGTATGTCTCAAATCATTTTTTCCCTTACAATATCATTATAAAACTTGTACAATATTCATTGTAAATATGAATAATATTTATCGTCATCCTCGAGGACATTTATTGAAGACGAAAGAACCATTGACAGTGATGTAAAAAATCAAATTCAAATATGGAAACTTATGCAAGAACGATGAATTTAAAAAAAGAAATCAAAATATATTAAACAACTAAAATAAACTAATAGCAATAAAAAATTCAATTCAAAACCTTGTTTAAGGTTACTTCCTGATGACTATTAATAGAATGATAAATTAAAGGTTGGTGTGTTACTTCATTAAATGGCTCGATACATAATATGTCCTTCATACGTGATTTCATAAATGAGTCACTATATATATTTCATACATCACTTCATATTCTATATGACTTTTATTAATTTCATGCATGACTTTATACCCCATTCCATATCTAATTTCTCACATTATTTCCTGAATGATTGCCTACATTTTTACATGACTTCCTACACTCATACATGATATTTTACATGCTATATGATTTCATAGATGATTTCAGCTGTGCTTTTAGAGATGATATCATACATGGTTTCATTTCATAGATTTAAAACGTGATTTTATAGATAATTTCGAAAAATGATTTCATAGAAGATTTCACACATGATTTCATACATGTGACTGTAATACACAATTTCTTACAAGATTTCATACTTGATTTCACATAGCATGCATTTTATTAATGATGTAAATGATGGTGAAGCATCTCATGTATCCATTCGAGGTAAGATGACACTCTGGTATATACTCCGGGTTTGTTAGCAATAGCACACCCGTGACCCCAGCTGGTTACACCAACCACATACCACTGATCATCAGGCCCCAGGCAGGATAAGGGTCCACCAGAATCACCCTGAAGGAGGAAATTGCAATTAAAAAAACTATTCAATGTTTCATACTTCATACTGTGAAAAATGAGAACTCATCTTGGTTTATGACTTTGCATACGTATATAAAATGAAATGGGTAGTATGATGGAGACCGGAGAAAAGTTGGTATATTTCTATAAAGACTACCTAGTGCATCCACAACTTGTTTCCCCCTCTTTCACCCCCCCCCTTCTTTGCCCTTCCCACTCCCCCTTCCTTCTCTCTTTTCTACTATCTGTAATCTCTCCACCTAAATAAGCTCCTCTCCACCTAATACCTCGACCCCTTTAGCCCTCTCCCCTCTGTATTCCTCTTCTCCATTTCTATTAAATCATTCCACTCTTGCAGCCCTCTTGGCATCTTATATCAAACATAAATTTAATACGAGCCTGAAAATTAAATTAATTTCTGTTTTTTTAATGATGGGGGTTCAAGAAAACTAAACTTTTAACCCTGCTTTTAACACCGTTCATTGATAAGTAAGCTGAAAATGAAATTGTATTTTCCTGAAATAATTCAAATTGTTCATCCTCACCTGACATGCGTCGATACCACCTTCCATATGACCAGCACACAGCATCGTTCTCTCTATCTTTCCATTATAAGACTTCTTGTAGTTACATATCCTGCGGGGGATAAGAGGCATCTTTGCCTCGTTTAACACTTGTGGTGATTTGCCTCCCACTGGAAATATTTTTTAAAAGAATGAAAATTATTAGTGTCTGATCCGTCGATAGACATGATAGATGGATAAATAGAAAGTATAGATAGATAGATAGATAGATATTGTACTATATCAAATTGCACAGAAAAATTAGAGTATCAAAACTGTTTTACAAACATTAGAAACAATTCATACTTTCTTATTGTTCATCTGATTCATTCAAATTTTCACCTTTTTGCCCCTCTTATATTATTCCCGTTACGTGTAAACCCTTCCATTTGAATTGAATTCTCTTTACAGAAGTTAGGAAAAAGTGTGAAAGAGATTAAAATCTTACTTTCTGTAACTCCCCATCCTGATATATAGCACTCTGTCTTGGCATTAAGTTTCATTCCTTCATCTAAGCAAGCCCAGTTAATCTGACCGGTCTCCTGATGTACCGGCTCATCCAAAAGCAGTAGGGCGATGTCACCGCCTACTCCACCGTTCTGGTTGAATTTCTTGTGGACGATGATCTCGCGGACGAGTCTGTGTTGGCTGCCGGTTTCTGGGACGAAGTCGATTGAATGTTTTCCAAGATGAACTTGCCATCGGGAAGGTGCCATCCTGCGGTTAAGAAAATATATATGCTAAATCGTTGATAAAAATTAGGTATTATTTTACTCATTACCCTTTACATGCCTATCAAAGTGTCACACAATCTTCACATTTTTTGAAAAACTGGGAAATCACAAAATTAATGAAATAGCATTAATCAACACACAACTTTATCTGAAACAACCCGAAACAACTTAAGCTCTGAAGCATTAATTATTAATGTCTTAGGGCGTTTTTGGAAATGAAGTTGAACTAAAGAGTGAAATCCACAGTAAGTGTTTAAAAGCATGGAAATATCAACAATCCATGGTTAAAGTTGATTTTATTTTTCCAATCATCATTAAAGCCTACCTTGCATCGTCCGATGATTTTAGGTCTTCTCTGAAACATAAATAGGGGTAAACTATAAGTTCCAGAATACTCGTAATCAAAACTTGAGAATTAACTATTCACAAATACACATGTAGGTGTACGGATTCCAGATTTCAGACAGGGGCACAAAAAGACAGGTCCATCCCCAAAACATCTGTCACTTTTATTTTCCCAATTTTTGACAAAAAACAAAACCTTACCTTAGGTTTCATCCTCACGTTCAGGATGGCACGAGTACGACTAGAGGAGCATCAAAATATTACTGTACAAACTTGGGTCAGAAATCCTTGCTCCCCCCCCTCCCCCATTCCTCTCCCTTGTATTCGCACCTGCTCTCACATTCCTGCCAACATATTCTTTTCATCCTTTGCAACCTTGATAGAAAAAAAAAAACTATCCTATCACTTTAGTATGCCTTCGATTTCGTTTCAATAGCGATCTTTTTTTAATGCAACAAAGTTACAATCTTACATGGATCCCATGAAGCAATGTGCTGCCGTAAGAACCACCTGTGGGTCGATCAGCGTCCCGCCACAAACGGGTCGCCACTCCCCTCGTGTTTGGTAGAAGAGTTGAGCTTGCCACGGCCAGTCACCTGCAGAATCGGTGGGTTGTCCTCCCACCACGCGCTCCGCCAGAGCTAACCCGTCATCACGGAAATGAATGTGCTGCTTTATCCCGCATCCTATAACTGGTGGGGAAATTAATTTTAACGAACCTTTAACTCTTAAAGTCTTATTAATACTTCGGATTCATTGCAATCAGCAGCTTGATTCTACGAAGTTCGCAGTTTGATTTATTTTCATGAGTTGCCTTAGTAACCAGATCGACAAATTAGGGAGGGGGACTACATCCCCATGGGGGAGGGGGCTACCCCTGTTTTACTTGCTCTGGAATCACTCGTATGATTTCATATCTAATATTCTAATAATCGGTATTATCATCTTTATGACCTATTGTATATAAATTTGGTAGGCTTGCATTAGTAGACGACGATCCCGGGCATGCAGTGCAGGGTGTCTCCCAACCCAACCCCCCCCCCCGCCCCCTAAAAATTTCTTTACAACAGCCAGTGGTCCCGGAGAGGGTCGTTTCATTCATAAAATTTCAAGAAATTGCTCCATACAGCAGTATGAATTATTGTATATAGCAGATTTTGATTTGAATTCATTCATGACAACATAATTATGCATTACATCTACACTAGATGTGAAAATAGTGCAAGGCAATGTAAAAAAATACATAATTAATATATAAGCAATTATAGAGGAAATGGAAAAGTTGTTCAAGAACTTATTGTATTATGAATTATGTCGGAATATAAAGCAAAAATATGAGACATTGTAAAGTTTGCACCATTTAAGTCATCACAATCAATATTTCCATATCAATTATAGAAATTGTGTGGGTATATTTTCTTGTGGGGGGGTATCGGAATTTGGCTTGTATATGAAAACCTGAAAAAAAAATTATATCTAGAAACAAATTAATGTTTAACGGATGGTGTTACAATCTTCCGTTTACCATCCCCCCCCCCTCTCTCTCTCTCCCTCTCTTACCCTTTTCTTCGACACATTCAGCTTGTTGACACTCCTCGTCTTCCTGGCTTTCACCGAGACACCTCTCCGCGGGTGATTCGCAAATACGGCTCCGTGATCGACTACCGGGACCACACGAGGGATGACACTCGCTCCAATCGCCCCACGATGACCACCCAAACGAGCCCGTCCACGCAATATCAGTTTCTGGTGAAGGAAAACAAATTTGAATCAGAGATAAGATCACTATTAGTCGGTGGTCATTTTCAGGCAGCCCTCGGTTCTGCGACCATGCAAAATTCATGAAGAATTTGCTTTAGGTAAAATAATTATCATGAATGCCCAGAAATATTCAAAGGACTGTAAGTTACAAATAACCTAAAGAAAACCTTCCAACATAGCTTTTGTTTTCAATGACAGGTGTACAGATACCCCTCCCCAATTCCTTGATCGAGTTGCACCCACAATCAAACTGAACAGTGTCGGTGTTAGACCTATCATTTTAACTCAATAGTATTGAAGATCAGAAGCGGGGGGGGGGGGGTAGCCCCTGTTGTCAAGTTCTACAACATGCAAACAGCTTGTTTCAATAAGTCTATACAGAATTCTAATTTCCTTTGTAATTTAAATCAAAGTAGTCATGTTCCATACAAAATGAACAAAATCAATGTTTTCGTCTATATTAACTCACGGCAATCTTCTTCATCTGTGTCATCGCCGCAATCATCATGGCTATCGCATCTCCACCTCTGAGGTACACAAAAATGGGTGTGGCCACACAGGTACGACCCCTTCCAACACCGCTGAAATACTGGTATAGCGTGTGAGAGGAGAGGAAATGAAAGTCGAGTCATAGTCAGTGGTCTCGGGATACAATAATTTCCAGTATGAGCGGGCACAAGGCCTTATCGATAGGGCGCAAGATGGTCAGAAACGAAAGGGAATTTGATATGTTTTTCTTAAGTAAAAAGGGGGACAGCATAATTACAAAACTAGAAATCTGTTTTCCACTTTTTCTTCTTCCTCCTTTTTTATTTATCTTCACCCCACTCTCCATTTTTTTTCATCACTTGATATCAAATAAGTCACGCTCGTCATCATATATCCCTACCCTTGAGTATAATCATCCCATAAGCATGGATGTAATTATGATTAACGGTTACGATAATCACTAGTTTCACTTTATTTCTGCACTCTGAATTAGAATTTTCTCAAATAAATGTTTCCCTTGTTGTTAGATTCCTCTTTTTAATGTTTAACTATACCTGTTCCACACCATCCGCTAAGCTCATCAGCCATGTCGGAACAATCAGCTATCTCATCGCAGACCCAGTCCCATTCTAAACACTTCAATCCTCCATCACAAGAAAAACACTTTCCTGAAGAAATAAAAAATTATATAACATGGCTTTCCATTGTACAAGATGTTTAGAAGAACCGTTCATTATTTTGTAGTTGAAAATGGTCTACATACTCTGATGCAATTTGTATGACAAGAGCCAATTCGACCATCCCCCATTTTCTTCTCACCCGATATTATTATTATTAATAATTACCATTATGTGCATGGACCACCACCACCAAGCCACCACCATCGTCATCTTAACCATAACCACCATTACCGCCACTATGATCATCACCACCACTACTGCCATCAACCTATTATAAAACATCAAAACATCCCCATCATTACCCTCATCATCATCTCTACCACCAACATAATCATCATCATCATCATCATCGTCATCATCATCATATGACCATCATCCTCATCATCCTCATGATCACCACCTTCATCATGATCATCACCATCATCATTATGATCATCACCTTCATCACCATCATCATCATCATCCTAATCACCATCACCATTATGGTCATCACCTTCATCATCTTATTCTTTCGTTTTCATCTTTGTTTTCCTATGATGCCTTTTATCACAAAATATATTTCGTCTATTTTTTTTCGTGACAATGAATCCGATTAATTTCCCACTTTAGATACCCACCTTTTCCTGCTCTGCATAATTCATCGCTTTCATCCAACCCATCGGAGCAATCTTGGACGCCATCACATAACTCCTTCTCTTGGACGCATCTTTTGTTATTGTCACAGGAGATGCGAGGACATATTTTGGAAACTTCATTTGCTACAAAAAAGACATGTCATTCAATATAAATAAATTTTATGTAAATTACATACGAATGTAAAATAATCGTGTATTGAATTATGTTTAAAATTTAGACACGTCATTATTTTTAATCAATTTTAAGTAAATTACATGTACGAATGTAAATAATTGTGTATTGAAAACATGTTTCAAATGTAAAATTAGTCAAACAGAATCAAACTGAATTATCAACATGTACCGCACACATATTCTTTTTTGTTGAAAAATCTAACAAGGCAACGGTAAAAATAGAAGAGGTGAAAGTGCATGGCAGAGGTAAGAAATGACAGATAAAATAGCAGAGGAAAAAATGACCTAAAATGGCAGAGACGAAACGGCACAGGAAATGACAGGGGCTTCTTCAACGGTTTACACTTCTGCATGATCATGATGGTGTTAGGATTGCGAGCATATTCTCACCTTGATCTCGACAATATTCTTCTTCTTCATCGCTGCCATCTTCACAGTCGTTGAACCCATCACACATCCACTCGACTGATACCATGTTATTACCCGATTTACATTCAAATCCTGAAAAACGAACAAATGCCAATTAATGTTCATCGAGATGAAGGTTATTATGTACAGAAAACCAATGACATTCCCGCTCGTGGCGTTTAGGCGGCAAAGAATTTGAGGGTGCAGGGATGGGATACGATTCGATGTTCTGTGTCATATGGGAGTTTGCAAGAAACTTGCGATCAATAATTGCAAGTATATTTTCGTTCCCTTAATGAATCATAAGTCTTGAAATTAATTGCAAATTTGCAATTGATTATCTTCTTCATGAAAGAAGGCGCATAATCTGATTTGCTACAGTTAAATTTGATTTATCAATTGTAAAATCGCAACAGAAAAAATATTTGCTATTGACAGCAAATCCTTTTCCAACACACCCATAGACTAAACTCGACTTAATATTCATGGAAACTTAGATTAAATTACATTGTTGAAAAATTTAGTACACTGATTTATCAAATAATTACAGTTTCATGAATTGCTTAGTTACTTTATTCATTTATTATTTTTAATTGTAACATTATTTGGATTTATATCTGTTTTCTTTACTTGATTATTGTTTCTATTTTGGGGGTATCAGTCCCGAACCAGTGGCGTAATTGGCAACCTCGTCAGTAGGAAGGGCCAAACAAAATTATGACAAACAATGAGGGCAAAGATCATCACCATTTCCTGCTGCACTTTCTCATCAAAATTATCTTCAAAAGCAAGAAAAAGGTCATTAAAGTTTTAACCTATAGCTTTTAAATACAAAAATCAATTTTGTGATATTTTCCAAGTATTATTTAGAAGATATCACATTAACCTTTTCTTTTTCTACGTTTTTTCACGGTCATGCACCCCCTCCCCCCAACGAAAACTGTGTGTAGGCATACAAAGCATCATCCCCTTCTTCGAGCCTGACAGAACAACATTAAAGGACTAGTTACAACTAGTCCACCCCAACAAAAGGTTGATTTGAGAAAAGAAAAAAAATCCAAAAAGAATAACATTGAAAAAACCCCATTAAAATCAGCTTTGAAGTGTCGCAAATTTTAAGTTTCACTTAATTCACAAAACAATTATATGCACATCCTGTTCGTCACCCACTTACTATTTCTTTTGTATATCACATGAAGTATGACATATTCAATTTTTCTCCTCATTGTCTTAATTGTGAAACAAAGTTTTATTCTTTCCTGAACAGGTGGAAATACTATTGTTTTAAGATTTCTTTTTAGTCAAGTTGGTCCTCATTGTCAATTCTTTACAACATGAAATATTCTATAATTCAAAAGAAATAAAGACGGAGTGAGATCATCGACTTTCTCATTTTCGTGGTTTGCATAATAATGTGTTAAAAATAAGCAAAACTTTAAAATGTAATAACTCTCTTCTATCTGATTTCGATGAAATTTTCAGCGCTTTATGCTCGTTTGATTTTTCTCTATCGATTTTTGGTGGGTGGACTTGGCCTTTAAAAAAGACACTACCGCAAACCAAGCGCTTTTTAAAAGTTTAGATTAGATAACAAAAACTTTGCTATTGACAAACACTCATAGGCGGCGGAAGCGGGGGGGACGGGGGGGACGTGTCCCCCCCCTAAATTTGAGGAGGGGGGGGGACGGTCCCCCCTAAATTTGTAGTTGATGACCTTTTTTTTTTTTTTTTGCTTGTCAATTTATTTTGCTACGCGTCCCCCCTAAAATTTTTAGGTTGAGAACCTTTTTTTTTTTTTTTGCTTGTCAAATTTTTTTGGGGGGTTGTCCCCTCCTAAAATTTTTGACTTCCGCCGCCAATGCAAACACTATTTGAATTGTTTCATTAATTTGTGTTGTAATTCTTTGTTTACGTTTTCCTTCTATCTAATATACAACACTACTGTGATATTGTTTTTTGAAGCCTTTACTCAGTATTCATTTGTTTGATAAAGATATAAAATGACATTTTAAAATTCAAACTCGACTTAATTTCCATCCTGATACAGTTTCTGGTATTCTGCAAATCATTTTTCTTGAGTGTGAGTGACATAGAACGTAATGTTCAAATTGTATTTACTCATTTACAATTTGGGATGTTAACATCAAAACTGTGGAAAAAAATATCATACATCAAATGCAACCAACCCTTTGTTTTTCTTACTGGATGTAGACTTTCCAAAAGTTTACTATTATTATTATTTGTTTTGGCGTCACCTGTGCCTGGGAGGCGAAAAGCAAACTGAATCACTGTGACCCTCATGTCTCTCCTCATGATAATACTGATAGGGGGAGTGCAGATGGACCACTACAGCGGGGTTTCCCCTACTCTTATACGAATAGTGCAGTAATTAACGTGCAAAGGTGGTGATTCTCCTCTACACCGGACCACCATTTAACGTCCTATCCGAGGGACTAGTTAGTATATCGCTTACCATTATATTGGCAATTGATTCCTTCATCTGACCTATCCGCACAGTCTAGATACCAATCACAGGATCTATAAGAGGGTATACAAGACCCGTCATCGCACTCGAACTCATCCTGATGGCACGATGATGACTGGCGTCTTGGACGTGTCCTCGGCACTTGCTCTGAAATTCAAGGATCGAATCTTTCCATTTGAAAACCAATCCACGTTCAGAGGGTCCCCCTTTTTTCATTCAGATCATTATGCCTGCTTCTTTTTATGTATTTGTCATTGTATATCTCATTTTCACTTCTCACAAGTTTTAAAATAAATTACCATTACTACACTTTTAAAATGTTCCCTCTGTATTTTTGTGATTTTCTCCTTCTTCTCGGGGCAAAAAAGGGTTTTAATAGGGGGTGCTGGTCTGGAAGAAAAATAAGCACAAAAAAAGTCTTTCATTACAAAATGAAGGTGCTCATGGTTAATTCTCAACTTTTTAGCATATCTGCCCGACTTCTCGATAACCTGCCTATGGTGAATAACATACGCAGCACCCCCCCCCCTTGCGAAATCATGGAGGCCGGGTGCTTCAGTACCCCCCCCCCCCCCCCGCTTCCGAGGGCCATGCTTTGGCATTTTACCCTCGTTTTTTACCCCATCTTTTATTTTATTCTTCCCGATTTCCTTCTCCTTCTTTCTCTTCCTCATACTCTCCTTATCACTATTGTTTTCCCCCTCCTCCTCCTCCTCCCCTCCCTTTCTTCTTCTTAAATTCATATTGCCCCCTTCCATTTCGATTTTTTCCTTCAATAATTTTGTCCACTCTTACCGATTATCTCCCTTTGAAACTTTTATGGTATTCATATTGATACCAGTCTATTTCTATCTGATCCTCCAATAATCCTAAGCAGATCAAGCAACTTCAATAAGCATTTCAAGTGACACTGAATGTAATGTAAATGTTAAAGCTTACCATTTATCCTGTTGTTACAATCTGCATGCAAAATTGTTGCGACAATGACAAGAAAGATTAAAACACGACTTCTCGAACATACGAGCGAATCCGACGGCGTTGACATCGTGATACAGACGGTCAGATCACACTATAAATGACCAATAAAATAATCTATATACGGTTCTTAGACCTCCGAGACCAAGCTTTACTACTTCTTCTCCTGAAAATTATCTTTATCAGCTCCCGCCATCGAAAAAGCGAACCTTGGAAACACATTAGGGAATGTCCACAGACCACCAGACCCATCTCGTTTTAATTAATGCGTAATTTCTGCTAACAATGTAAAGAGGTATGCCACTCAGCAGTTCAAAAGAAATCTTTCTTTTTGTTGTTTGACGATTTCGGCGTGTTCTGGAATAGTGCAACTCCTGTCAACCTTGACAATCCTTAAAGTACTACCTTGGGGGCATCGATCAAATTAGAGCAGGAGCATAATGAGCCAAAATTGTTGAGGGAGCCAGATATGCTGTATGCCTGTCTGGTAAAATTTGTAAAAAGCTGCGATCGAGAGATAATTTCGATATTTTTATTATGAAAATCCAAAATTTTATTATAAAGATCCAATTTTGTGATAGATTTTGACTTTTAATATTCAGAAAATTATATCGTATTTCATAATCCGCCATACTCTCTTTCATTTTCTTTCTTTTTCTCTTTTATTGTTTTGGGAAGTGATTTTTTGGGGGGGGCAAGCGCCCCTAAGGTCCCGCCCCCAGATGGGGGGTGTTTCATGAAAGTTGTCAGCACTGACTTAATTGTCAGAGTATTTCAGTGAAGCTTTTGATTGGCTGTGAGGCACTGGTCTCGGACTGTTACTATATAGTAACTGTCGGAGAAAGCCATGTTAGCGCGGACAACTTTCACGAAACGCTCCCCGGTATACGCCACAGATTTAGACCTGTAAACGGAACTTTTTGAAACATGAGCAGGGTGCGTATCTAGCGAAAAGAAATCATTTCATTCGAATGCAAAGCGCAGTTAAACTGAAAATAATTGAAAGGGGGGGGGGACATTTCAAGCGCTGTTTGTTGGAATTCATGAATAAACGTACCTCGCTCTAATAGTCTTTGAATTATATAATGCCAGCATGACAGCACGTACGAGCTGATTTTTTCAAATTAAGCACATTTTTTTAATCATAAACAGGATGCGTGTGTCGCTAAAATAATAATGAAAATCCGAAACTCGAGAAGAGTCATTTGTGCACATTGTCTTAAAAAACGGAGCATATTAACATCTCAGTCAACAGGTAGGAAAATGCAATCGCTACGAAATGTTTGATTTCATATAATGACCAATGATTCCCCATTTTTTTTTTGCCGCCAATATCCAAATCGTCTAGTCCTTATATCAAATTGACGGAAATCCAAATTTAGACAGCTATATGTATGAAAGAATAATTGAAAAATGTAATTTACACTTACCATGCTGAAAAATTACTAAAGAACAACTCCTCATCTTTTCATTGACATGATACTTAGTAATTATGACGGAATAAATTAAATAGAAAACAAGATAAGATAGCTACAGATCTCATTTTTTTTAATGGGTAAAGGAAATGAAACTATATTATTAGCCAAAACATTATTTCCGTACCTGATGATTTGAAGATCGCTTTATTGAATCGCAGTGGCGTACCGTGAGTCACGGCATTGGGGGGCACCAGCAAAAATGTTGAGTCACTTTGTGAGCGCGCGAAGCGCGCTGTTGGCCTACCTGTCTCGCTAAACAAACAATGCGAGCGCGAAGTGTGAGCTGAAATTTTAGGACCATTTTAGGTCCATAAAATCACCATAGTCATCTCATGCGAGTGTCAAGTGCTTGTTGATTTTGTTAAAATCATATCTAAAGACATGAAGCTATTGTAGTCATTGTAATCATGATTAACATATATATATGTTAATCATGATTTCAATGACTACAATAGCTTCATGTCTTTAGATATGATTTTAACAAAATGAACAAGCATTTTAACAAAATCAACAAGCCTCTTCAGGTCTTAATTTCCTAAATCGCGCTCGTAATATTGAGATGCGTGCACGCATCTCAATATTGCGAGCGCGATTTAGAAAATTAAGACCTGAAGAGGGGCATTTTAAGGCTTGTTTGTAGGAATTCACGATGACTACGTATTTCACTAACCAAATGATGTGTGAAGCGCAAGCTGAATTTTTTTATATTAAGATCAGAAAAGGGGACATTTTAAAGGACAAGTCCACCCCAGAAATGAATAGAGAAATATCAAACAAACATAACGCAGAAAAATTCATCGAAATCGGATGTACATCTTTAACTTTGCTTAATTTCACAAAAATACAGCTATATATACACCCCGGTCGGTATGCATGAGGAAATAATATTGATGACATCACTCACTCACTATTATCTTTGTGCTTTATTGAAATATGAAACATTCTAATTTTCTCCCCATTGTCCTGTGAAACAAAGTTTTATTTCTCCCTGAACATGTGGAATTACCATTGTTTAACATCTACGGATCAGTCAAGTTAGTCCTTATTGTCAAATCTGTAAAAATTGAAATATTGTATAATTCAAACAATAAAAAACAATAGAAATAGTGAGGGACATCATCGATTCTTTCATTTGCATGTGACTAAATTGTGCATACGACTATTTTGTGAAAAATGCGAAATTTTAAAATGTCATAACTTTCTTATTTTACATCCGATTTTGATGAAATTTTCAGCATTGTGCTTGCCTGATTTTTCTCTTTTGATTCAAACCAACATTTTTTGAGGTGCTTAGGACTGATTGTAGGAATTCATGAAGAGCAGACATATCTTACCAATCCACTTATGCGATATGGACAGGAAACTTAAGACCTTAAAATGGGGCAATCTCTTTAAGTAGTCATGAAAAAGAAGCACATGTCACTACATAAAACAATATAACTCGAAGTGCGAGGAAATATATTTGGTGTATTTGACTTGAAAACTGAAGGTTTTAGTATATACAACATGATTATATATCTCGCTAAACAATGCGAGCACCAGGAACAATAAAGACTAATTAGGCCCTGAACAAATTATGTTTCATAATGGAAGAAATGTAATATAACATAACATAATTATAATATAATGAACAATAATTTTTTCTTTCCCACTACGTTTCTCTTCCTTTCTCCCTCTTTTTCTCCTTTCCCTTTTTTTTGCCAGACGATGGGAGGGGGGGTATTCAGATTATTCAGAATCCCTCCTTTCTGTAATAATTTCCTTTTTATTCAGATTGCATCAGTGTAATATTTTCACGTTTTTGGAAGTTTATATTGTGGCCAGTGATATAGCCTAATCATACCTAATCCCGATGATCATAATTTTTATGATCCTTTTTATTCATTCTCATCGCACTTCAAGCCATGCAGTGAGCAAATATACCGGTCCCGGGGTCCACTTACATTGACGAGTGGATACCATGCGCGACAAAAAAAACCACGTAAAAAGGATGTCTTTTTCAAGATAGGGCACGTTACGTACATAACGTTAAGGTTGTCAAAAAATATTGAAAAAATGGCATCTATTTCGCTAGGATCAAGCTACGTGTTTAGGGTCATATTTGCGGGGATGATAAAACAAAATTAAAATGTTTTAAGAAGGCTGTCCTTTTTGCCCCAACACTACGTGTTTACGATTTAGAGCACAATTTGCACGAGGTGTGGAAGATGGGGCCGTATTATGTGTGTAAAGCTTAGTAAAGACCGATGACCGACGGACCCGTGACATAACAATAAATTTCGCTGTACTTGTTTAGGGGTTCATTTCAGGGAATACTTGCAGAGTATCGTTTTGGTTCCAATACTTGTTAAGGGGTGCATTTTCAGAATATCGAAAATGCCTGTTTAGGGTGCTTTTCGAGACCCCATGGTCGCGCATGGTATCCACTCGTCAATGGGAGTGCCCCCCGGCCCCTTCCCGCGGCATATACATCTTTCATCGCTTTTCAGACTCTTTTCATTGAACAAATCTCGACTTAAATTACACATACTGCATGATAGAACAATTTCTCTACATTTCTTCTTGTTTTTATTTTCATTTTTAATAAATAATTAATGCACGCATTAAATTACTAGTGACCCGTGTACGATAAGACTATATAAATTTACGTAATTTTTTTGAATGCGCTGTTACAACCGAATCAACAACAACAACATCGTCAACTAAACATTAAAGACTGGAAAAATCCCAGCAGGGAATCCCTGAGATACTTCATGGACGACTACCGGTAGTTTGTCCAAGCATGGTAGGGTCCACGGTCTAAGATTATAGTGTCAACGCTGCGGGCTACGCTGCCAGCTATTTTTAGTCTAAACGTAGGCGATGCATGAGCGGCAATGCGACATTGCGGCATAGGTCGGTGCTTGGATCTACTGCCAGAGTACTGGAATTTAACAGACAATATTTTTCATTTATCAATTTCTAACTTTACCAGCAACCCCAGTCACTGTGCAGCGACTCAGTCGCCATAGGTACCGGTATAAGCCTACTTAAAAAAAAACACGCTATAATTATGTAGCCAAGTGTTCCTGTATAGCCCAGCCCTTAGTCCACCTCCTGGACTGTTGTTATTTTGTACGACACGACTACCAAACACCCCGCCAAACACCCAACACACTACAACCCCATAACACACATACATACACCCTGAATAGTCATTTTCGGGGAAAGTGAATCAATGGGTAAGGTGAATCACTGGGGGTAAGTGAATCAGTGGAGGGCGCGGGCCCAGGCGTGTGTGTGTTGGTTATGGTTTGCCCAATCAGTAAAAATCGTCCAGGACGTGGACTACCCAGCCCTAGTCGGCCGAGTCTTCTCCGTCTCTCTCACGATGCAAAATCTGACTTTCGCGCCCCTGAAAATCCGCTTTGGAGCTCCTCCGATTTGCGATCACAACGATCGAAAATTTTATATCCCGACTTGAAAGATTAAAAAATAATATTTTCCAAGTCTTCCCCTCATCTTACTTTATTCACTCATCTTCCTCCTCTTATGTTTGCCTTTCCTCTTTTCTCCTCTCTTTTCCCATTCTTTCTTTTTTCCTTTCTTTTTTTTTTCTTTTTTTTGCTCCGCCAATAGGGGGCCCGGGCCCCTCGCCTCCCCCTGGATCCGCCTATGGCGATCCTTATAACCACTGTTAGGGGAGAGATCAGTGCTTATAACTAGCGGGTATTATGATTTTTTCTTTTTTTTTGCTCCGCCAATAGGGGGCCCGGGCCCCTCGCCTCCCCCCTGGATCCGCCTATGGCGATCCTTATGACTGATAGGGGAGAGATCAGTGCTTATAACTAGCGGGTATTATGATCAGTGGTCCTTATGACTGGCGGGTGGACCCCGGGCAAAGTTCCTCAAACAGCAAGATCGATCACTGGCCCTCTTTCGACCAAAGACGTTCATGTTTTAGCCCGATGGCCAAAAGGGAAAGTCCCTCCATCACCTAGAATGCAATGCGCAATTCATATCCAGTTTTTCCAGTACATCATAAAACTTAACTGCTTGAGATACCACCAACCCAACCAAGTCACTGTGCAGCGACTCAGTCGCCATAGGTACCGGTACATAAAATTAAAGCACGCGATAAGCCTGGCCATAACCGGTCTGGCCCTAGTCGAGTCTTCTCCGTCTCTCACGATGGAATTCCCGCACATACGCATTGGAGGAGCTCCTTCGTTTTGCGATCACAACAATCTTGTCCGCAGCATATCCATCGAACCATTGGTTGTGAGGATGCGATCAGACGTTAACCTTGACATATACTTTGACCCAAACGTGAATGGTATTTTGAAAGAGAGCGGGCTTCACTCCATCAATTTTGATCGCGATGGGGATGTGCTAACGACTGATGCTTATTATTCAGATAAGGGATTCAGAATTTGGACATTGGCGGAAGTATCTTCTGGTGTCTTGCTTGTAGAACTTGATCCAAAGTTTGTACCTTCCGACAACAACAAAACAACTGTTCAAAAGCGCATTGAGAAAGTTCGGTATCACAGAGATAAAGTGAATGGATCATACTACGGTGGAGATGTTCATAGTTGGCAGAGGTATACACGTCAGTTGCCTCTGGCATGCCAAGTTACCATTGATCGAGATGCACATGCCCTCTTCATTCAGTCTGATTCATCTCTTCAAAGTGGGAAGTGGTATGCAATTGTACTTCAGCATCGAGAAAATCATTGCACTTGTAGCACTGACATCTACCATTTTCACTTTGCAAACCCAGAATGCATTGACAGGTACGAGATGGATCAAGGGCTTGTAATTAGTGATGCAGTGCTTCCTTTTCGGTATGTTCCTACTTTTCTAGATCTCTAGATAAAATTTCACAGCAGTATTCGAAATTTGAATAATAATCATTAACAGGACTATTTCAACATATCTTTGGTCATAGAAAACACTTTTTTCATGTTGGTAAGGGGTCATTCTAGATGATTCCAGACCTTTTCTTTCAAGCATATCCCTGATATTAAAAGTTTTGCCTTTGTTCATATTTCACAGGTATTCACAAACAAAAATTAGGGTGTCGACTCCAGCAACATCCCCATCCCCCAGCCTTGAAGAAACCCTGAAGTCACATGCTGTAGAGGAACATCGTCAGAAAATGAAGTTCCTTGAAGATGAACAGAAGATCAAACTGAATTACCTAGAGGAAGAACAGAAGCTCAAATTGGAAGTACTACAGCTAAAGAAGCAAGTAGAGCAAAGGAAATTAGATCTTATTAAGAAGCACCAAGATGCCATTTAAATATTTGAGTGATTGGAAAAATAAGTTTGGTTCATTTGTATTTAACCATATTCCGGGTTATTTGAACCCATCTAACATTTTTTTAAAGCCTTTTTTATGTATTTCTTGTTTTTTTTTTACTTTTTGTGTTTTTGTTTTTCAGATGGAAATCATTGCAGACAAAATCTGCTCATAAAGAGCAAAAAAATTAATTGATGTTAATCAGAAAAAAGTAGAAATGATTATGAATTTTTGGTTAGAAACACAATTTGAATTTGATTTGTACATGAATATGGTCATATGTCATTTTAAAGCTGAATTAATAAGGCAATAGCCTGGAAAGTTTCATTGCTGTAGACTTTAGAGAACTTGAGATATAGCTACATGTAGCTCTCAAAAGTCAGGACACCAGAGGTGATGAGTGGTGGTGCCGGAAGCAGCGCTCCCGGAAGCGGCGCCGCCTGTACAAAGTCAATGGGAAAACGTAATTTCTGGTGCAATTTTTGGGAAAACATCATTATTTTTGTCAAAACTTGGCTTAAACCTACAAACTTGGTATCAAATTAAGGCTAACATACTCCACTGTCTAATGATTGAAAAGTAGGTTTGGCCATGTCATAGACCTGTGTGATAAGGTTGAAACATAAAAAACTGATAAATTTGTAATGTCTTAATTTTGACATTTCTTCCAGTTTGACACATATTTGAATTGAATGACAGTTAATGTTAACTAAACTTGCATCGATTGCAAAAAAAAAACACTTCCTATAATTCTGAGGGGATGAAAATACTGCTCAGTATTAAGACAAATCATCCAAATTATTAACTGACAAAGGTCTATGACCTTCAAACATCCAGAAAATGTGTTACGAATTTTAGAATGTTTAGCATTATTTTCTTAAAAGTACCAAGTTTGTACATCTTCACTGATGTCTTATTACACATTCATGTATACATATTTCACTAAATACACACACTGACATTAAAAAGTAAGTGTTTGTGTGAAATGGTCAAAAGGAACCTACCTCAAATGCTATACCAAAGGACTGCATACTATATTTTGGCTTTGAACTCTTCAAAACCCGCCATGGCTTTAAACTATCAAACACAGACTATGTGGATATAATGTGTGCAATTGCACTTCAGAAACTTCTTTCATGAAGCTGCAGAACTCATATAAATTTATGTATGTTTGTACATACAGCATCTGCAAACTTGTTTCATTCTTTACCCCTGAACCTACAGTGTATAGACATTGTCTCTTGCATGTCATCATCACTTGGCAGATCATTGTAATAAGAGCCTTGGTAAGCAAATTGTGTAACTTACATGTACATTTCAATTGTTACTTTTCCTTTGAATTGTTTACCGGTATGTACCATCAATTCCTTTTAAAATGTTAATAACTTATAAATTCTGATGTACAAGGCAAAGAAAACCCAACAAATGTTGGTATTGCAAGCATTATAACACCTGATATATAATATACGATTCCTGAAACGCATCATTTTGGGGGGCTAAAGTCAGGGTCAATTTTCAGATCATTAATTGAACATGAACGCTACACAATTATATATTGTTAGAAAGGTCTGAATGTGTTCTATCATAATATAGTATTATTTTTGTCATAGGGGGACTACACCAAATTTTATGACAAAAACCATGAGATTAAAAAAAACATCAGAATTTCCCTATTCAAGTCCATGTAAAACTGTTGACTTACACCTAATTTTATTTTTGAGTGCAGATTTGGATTCCTTGTGCAATTTCCTTTCAGAAAATGTATACTTTTGCTATCATAGGGTGTATACTTTGTCAGATAAATGTTTTTAAAGTTGAAAGTGTGCTGCGAAAGCAAAAATCACCATGTAATGCAAAAGGGTGCGACCTCATGATGCATGACCATATACGTTTTTAAGCAATTTCTGGTCTGGCATGCACTTACATAATTTTGTGTAATTTTGTATGTTTTGCATACCCACTACCCAGTCATCGCAAATTTGGTCTTAAGAGTTGCGCGAGACTTAGTACAGTGCGGTCCAAAAAATTTATGCGGCATAATTAAAACGATAAATGTCGAGGGGGCAGATTCCCCCTCCCCCCCCCTCCCGGGCATATGGGATGTGAAATGCACATTTCATACTAGGTGAAATTTTGAAAGCATGATGGATTCAAAGAAATTATCAAGAGAATTGTTATTTGTATCATACCAATCATTCATCATGCAAATCATTAATTTTAATAAACAGTTACTGAAAACTATCAGGACTTACATTAACTTATTTAGGCTATGGCTTCGGATACCCCATTGATTGGCCAGCCTCAATGCTCTTTTGCTGGCCTTGGATGTTTGTGCCCATTATAATTTTTCCCCATTTGTAGTGTAAAATATTCCCTTTTTGAATTGTTGCCATGCTCTAGGTAAAGTATTACAATTTAAGGCATCAACTTTATACCATATGAATTAAAAGAAAAAAAAACTTGACACCTTGACACATCTTTGTGAGATCATGCAATCTTAGCTGAAAACCGATAATTCTGATCACTAACACAGAAAATCTTCTGTGGGACGGTGTATTAATACTGCTTCATAACAAACCTGACATCTGATGGAATTCCGTGCTTAGTTTGCTTATTTCTAAGCAATTAAGCATTTTCTTCCAGAGCCACTTTGGACACATATTTTTTGATATACATACAATTAAACACTTGGGTGGTTATTTTATTGGATTCTGTTCGAATTCATTTTGAGATCATTACCACTACTGGTATTTATCTTTGAGGAAAAAATATTTTGCGAACACAATCATTATAGATGGCATGAAAGAGTATTTTCTCTTAAATAATTTGATACCATATTTATGTGGTATGTATTAATGCTTTAATTATCAGCGGTATTTTTTTACTGTGATGTAGAGTTTAATTTGCGCCAAAGCAATGCAATGAATGAATCTAGATGCCAATGTAATCATACATGAGTTAGTAATAGTAAACACATTTGCAAACCCCTTTTAATGAAATTAACTTGAGGATACTTATAAGCATTTATTAAGTCTTATGTTGATTATTGAAAAGGGTGTTTTGCATTGGATTTTAATGCAACCCTTGTCGGATCATCGCATCATTGACATCTAGATTTATTAACTGCAGTAATTCATTACTTTGGTACAAGTCAAAATATGCATCACTGCAAAGAATACCTACTAATTATCCAAGCACATATCACATATGGTTTCAAATTAATGGGGATTTGTTAAGTGTCGAGTTTTTTTTACTCATACGGTATACATGTACATACAGATGTATATATGACATTCTTCGCTTATAATGAACAACCTACTCTTGGTGTTAGATACGCCCCTCCTTTTTCAAACATATGCACTGTTATGTCTGTATGAGCTCTGATATCATTCATGTTTTGAGCTAAATGAGTCTTTATGGCAATATGTCTAGTAACATAGGCTAGTTGTACACGGAATCGCACACCTCTCTTGTCAGTTACTTGAGAAAGACGAAAGGACATCGTCAGAAACTTGTGCATCAAATAAACTTTCATGTTGGAATAAAGCATGGACATGTCAACCTTGTTTTTTTTTCATTGTTGCTCCAACACATGGACCCTTCAGAATAGGATATACTCGTGTTTCAAGCCAAATACCTCTTTATGGCAATATGCCCAGTAACAAAGGCTAGTTGTACACGGCATCTATAAATATATAAACCCCTCCAAAAAAGGTTTGGAAAATTGTGTTCGGCCATTAATTTCTCCCAATTTTACACAATGCGTATTTAATATCATTCAAAAGATAAAGTAATTTTTTTAGAATGATACCATGCTTGTTATGATCATGCCATCACAAAAAGAGCAGGATTCAAGTGTTGGATGAGGTCTAAATTGAAAAGCTGCAAAACAAGCAGACATGTACATGTAGTCATGATGGGTCATTACAGAACATGACTCTTGTGTGTGTCAATACAGATGAAAATCCATTCAAATCAAGTCCCTGCTTCTGTAGTGATGGTACTGTGAGATAACATGGTTTGAGTCGTAGTTTGAAATACCCATGCATGTTTGTTATGTTTTTGGTTGTGCAGAGGTGTGTTTGATTCCATGTTAATGGTGATGTTAATGTGCATGAAAACATTTAAAAGAAATCGCTGAGAAACTCACTCATCACCACCGAAAAAACAACAGTGACTTTCAATATTGTGTCATTTTGCAACTTTTGAATTTTGACCTTGCCCCAGATTTCATGGCACTGCACCTCCATGTGAACCATAATCATATCATGTAGGGTATCATTTTAAAGAAAATTAAATGATCTATTCACTGCTATTAATAACACATAACATATTTATATAAACCAAGAAGGGATTTTCGATCAAAGTCAGATGTCCAAACTTTTTTTGAGGAGTTTATATGTATATCCCTTCAGATAGCATGTTTAGGCTGGAGTGAAGTAACCCCTTTGATATTTTGAGCTATCATGAAAATGCGCTATAAGTGAATCTGGCCCCCCCCAAAAAAAAAAAAAAAAAAAAAATTTTACACAAACACATTGAATTCTTTTTAGAAATAAAATTTGGATTCGTTGTGCCAACTCAATTTATGGGTTTACTAAATGGATCACTGTTACATTACATTTTCTCAAAAGCATCCTAGAATTCTCAGAAAAGTTTACCTATAACCAGTTAAAATACCCCCATGTCAGTGGATCCAAACGAATCTTATACAAAGACATATGAAAAAAAAGCCCAATATAACTTTTTTTTGTATAAAATAAATGTAATGGTGCCATATTTGTACGAGTCAAACAGTGGGCCTTCATAATTATACAAGGAATTTCCTTGAAAATTTACCATTTAAAACTCTACCTGGTTAATAGAGATCATCACCATCTACCAAACTGTTATAACCATGAAGTTAAAAAAAAAAAGGAAGCATGACATCAAACTGCAGTTTTCTGATACCTTCTTTAATGCATTAATATCATTTGAGGATATTGTTAACATCTGAAAGGAATCATCACAAATAGACAAGCTGGTGAAACCACTAGCTGACATTTGATCCACTAGTTATTACGTCATTGTGTACCTCTCCCTTCACATGGGGTATCCTCTTACAAGTTTTGAATTGTTTTCTCTTCTTTAACCGGACCTTCTCATTTGATAACTGGGACAAGATTCGCAAGGATAGGAGTAAATCTTTGACCTTTTGCCTAACATTGAACAATGCCTACGTGAATGACAAACTTAGTTCGACCAATTCATCTTGTTACCCAGTGGGTGCTTCATAAACCTGTTCTTAACTTACAAGCAACTGTAATAACTGGTGGTCCTTTCTTGTGGTAAATTATGTGCACAAATTTTCATTGGTGTTTATTCAGCTTCTAAAAAGGATCACCAGTTGTTCATAAAGTGGCTTGTAATTTACATACAGCTTTATGAAACGCCCACCTGGTATGAAAGCTAGCACCATTAATATCTATACCTCTGAAAATAGGCTGCTAACATACTCGTTATAAATATATTAAAGAACTGAAAATCTCTATGAGAATTTTCAGACAACATGTTTTTTGAGTTGACCAAATTTCAACAATCTCATTAATAAATTACAATCTGTAGCGATTAAACTGATTTCATTTATTTTTTACTTCTTTCAATGAATATAACTTGAAAAGTCTAATATAAAGAATGCCAAATACATGTATCAATGATTGACATTTATGTCTAAAACAACTCCTCCTACCAATAATGATAAGACTTATTTCAATCCGTAGGCCTTCTGTCTTGTGTAGCACTTGGCAACAACAAAAAAGAGGAAGTACAATCATTTTATTCATACACTTCAACACAAATAATTGAACAATTTTTCCTCAAATCATATTACTTCTAAGGAACCAGGTGTTGCTATCATCATTTTGTACACTGAAACCGTTACCTTGCTAAAAATCAGTAGCGTCAGACGCAATATATAAAACTCTGTGTGAATAGAAAGGTTTTTATGCGACAAAGTCTTCTCCCTTCTTGATACTTGATTTGAGTTCACCCATGGCCTCCTCTACACGCTGCTTCTCAAAGTCGGATAGCTCACCAAATCCAAGGTTTTTCGCCATACCGGTTTTCTGTATTTTTAGAAGCACAATTAAAAACGAAATATATATATTTGTAACAATACATACATGGCAAAGTTATTGAAATATTGTTCCAGCATACATATCAAAGAGCAAAATCGAAAGCAAAGTAAGGGGAAAAAATTGCAGCACCAGTTTAAAACATTATTACTTAATAATAATAACAGCCAATTTTTTATTAGCACTTTTCCCAGAATGGTGCGTTACAGCATATTATTACCCCGGTCAATGGATTCATTTCAGCATATTATTACCTCGGTCATTAGATTCATTTCTTACCAGAAGTTGACCTAGCATTAGAACATTTTTTTATTATGATTATAGCCCTGAATATTATTTGATTATCACCTTAGGAACAATGAACATTAGAAGACAAAACCACAATTCTTTATATTCAAATACAGGACAAAATTGGAAATTAATCCTTACCACTTGTAAAAATATACTCAACAAAAATGCTAAATTGCAATTAACATATTATTGATCTAACTTTTCAATCACCAATAACTTTCTATTTCCTTTCCAAATTCCAATTTCTTTCAAACATTTGACATTATATTTTCTTTTTTTTCTTCTTTCAGCATTCTATTTTTTCTTCTTTTTCACTTTGCACCCAATTTTTTTTTCTCTATATCAAGGTTGGTTTCCCACTTATTAAAATTGAATCAACTTATATACAGATTTCTGCAACTACTTACCCCAAGGAGGATAGGGTTGGCAAAGTACGGTGACTCCGTCAAGTCGGATCTGACGAAAGCACACTCAACAACACCTTCCTTTCCATTGATAGCTTGAAGAAGCTGAATAAGTTAAAAAACGATAGTTACTTATTGTTTTACATTGTAATTCTTGATACTGCTTTTAGTCTTTTTTTTCACCCATGTTGTGGTCTTTTGAATGGTATAAATAACATTTCATCTGAAAGAGGATGAAAGCTGAAAGTGAGACCAGGCGAGACCAAAATTATAGTCATATTTTTGAGAAATACAACTAAATTACCAATGGAAACATGGAAACCACAATGAATTTAGTCTCAATACAACAATGAATTTCAATATATATTTGCATAATTCTTGATACTTACAGAGAAACAAAATCTTGCTGCAGCAAATGCCATAGAAAGGGTGGCTGAACCCTGTGGAACAAAAAAAAGGCAATTCACAGTATTCAGAAGTTTTCAATACAAACTGAAATTTGAGCCCATCTATGTTATTGGTAAAGTGTTAATAATGTAAAATTATAACACTCTAATCTAAAAAAAATTATATTTTCCGAACATTAAAATCTAAATCTTTCTTTTCAACCATCAAAATTCAGAATTTTGTTCTATCTAGTGCCCTCTTGGTGATGTGTTTTGAATCTTACAAATCTATTAGACATTAGAATGCTATATTTTGTGATTCCTTACTTAGGAAGATTCATAAAAAAATTAAGAGGTTAGAAACCCAATCATAATAAATTTTGATGGAAAACCTCAAAATTTATCCATTAAAACACATATTTCATATCCTTCAAATGATAATTGCTTTAGGGCATGCCGGGTATTCATATCATTTACTGATGATGTGAGACTGAGCGCGTAACAGCAGCTCTTTCCTCCTCTGCACTCTTTCCCGTTTTACTGTTTATTTTGATTGTGTTTAGTGTTCAAACTGTACTAGGACCTTCATTGAGTGGTCTGGGCTTGGCTAGATCATTTTATTGCTGTTCTTCACAAGATGTAGCTGTTCTTTTGGGTTGAAATGTTTGGACATTGGTTCTCTTAGCAAGGTAGCAAGCAGCCATTATTGCAGTACAGAACCAGTAACTGGTCATTCAACTAAGAAATTGAAGTTAATTCCTCTTTTGATTGGAGTTACCTTCACAATGAAGGCTATTCAACTTATTGTCCTGGTGATTTCATTTCAATTCATTGCTGGATCTTCTTACAATGGACATCAACTTCACTCTTACAGTCATGACCTGAAGAATAAAGAACACCCACACAAGGGCTTTTGTGGAAGGAGAATAGCCTACTACAGCAATGCTGTATGTACATTCCAACTTCAACTTCAACTTGCACAGTGTGGAGATGTTCACATGAACCCAGGACCAACTGGCGTTGAAAATTCATCTACGTCAACCAGTCTAGATCCCACCTTGCCTGTTCAAAGAGCATACACGAGTGCACAGCTTTGCAACCTACGTCATGTTGCGTACCATCTGGAACCATGTGTGAGGGAAAGAATCAGAGATCTTAAGATTCATAGAAAAGCTAAAACTAGACGTGGCCACAAGGGTGGAAGGAATCGGAGGCGCCATTTTGTCATTCCGAGAGAAGTTGATCAGAATTTTAAAAAGCTTGGGGACCAAAACCTTGCTAGTAATAGCTCAACAGTTTATACCACTTCTGAAAGCCACTCTCTTGAGCTGGAGCCTTCTTCACTATCATCGGAGGAGTCTTTGCCTTCAACGTCACTGATATCAGACCTTCGGCCTGGGCCTGATCCTTCATTGTTATCATCGTTTGGATCTTCACTAGGCAATGATAAGTGTACTTTTGCCTTATGGAATGCCCGTTCGCTCAATGAGAAAACTCATGTGCTCTGTGATCTAATAATTGAGAGAAGCATTGACATCTTTGCTATTACAGAGACCTGGCTGACAGCGGATTATCGAAGTCATCACATTTTGGCAGATTTACAAAGTACACTTCCAGACTATCAGCTGCACCATGTGCCACGACTAAACAGGAGAGGAGGGGGAATATGCATCTGCCTTCGGAAGTCATTTGATGTTCGATTGTACGAAACCAAAGTATTTGAGTCATTTGAATACATGGACTTGATTATTAGTTCCAGTAACTGCTTACCTGTTCGTTTTGTAGTAGTCTACAGGCCACAAATGACTTCAGATAAGCGCTTGACTGTTCCTCTATTCTACAATGAATTTTTACTTCTCCTGGAAGACATTGCTTTACATCCCGGTTTTGTTATGCTGTGCGGAGACTTTAACTTTCATGTGGACGATGCTTCCAATCAAAATGCTGTGGTATTTAATGATATCATTTCCTCAGCTAGCTTCAGTCAATTGGTGGCAGGTCCTACGCACGAGGCCGGACACACCTTGGATCTTATCTTGACACGAGCTTTGGATAACTTCGTCAATGAAGTTAAGACATCAAATCCTTTGCCATCAGACCATGCCGTTGTTGAATGTTGGTTGAACTTGAGTAAACCAGAGCAACACAAGGTGAAGGTCAAATTTCGCAAATTTCGAGACATGGACATTGATGCCTTTCGATCTGATATTCGTTCGTCAACACTCTGCGTCACTCCATCTTCTGATCTCAATGTTCTCATCGATCAGTATGAAAATGTTCTAGCAGATCTTATGGATGTCCATGCACCTGAGACGATACGAGAAGTTCGAGCCCGTCCCCATGCACCATGGTATAATAATTCCCTCCGTAAAGCTAAACAGGATCTGCGTAGATGGGAACGCTTGTGGAATTCATCTAAACTTGAGGTATATCGACAAATCTTCAGAAAGCAACGTATTCTTTATAAGAACATGCTTGAACAGGCAAAGAAAGAATATTACAGACTTTCTTTTGAAGGCTGTAGTGCACGTCAACTGTTCCAGAAAGTTTGTAGATTATCCTCGCCATCTTCAAGCAAAACCCTTCCTTCAAACGAGGGTATGAACAGGCGCCAACTTGCAGAACATTTCTCACAGTTCTTCTCTGACAAAATTGACAACATCAAGTGTGAGTTGGATATGATCCGGGACACGTCTTCTTTTGCGTTAGCACCTGTAAGTTCACCTAAACCAGCCACTGATGTGCCACCAGGAGAGCATCCTTGTATGTTAGAGTTTGACTGTGTTACTGTTGAAGCAGTGAAGAAATTGATTATAGATTCCCCATCTACCTCCTGTGAGCTGGATCCTCTACCGACATGGCTTGTCAAGAAATGTGTGGATGAATTGTCTCCTGTGATTGCTCGAATCATCAACCTGTCATTCAGAAATGGCCACTTTCCGGATTCTCTTAAACAGGCAAATGTCAATCCTCTTTTGAAAAAACCTGGACTAGATCCTGAGGTGCTGAAAAACTACAGGCCGATAGCTAAACTGAAGTTCATTGGTAAGATAATTGAGCGGGCATGTGCTAAGCAGGTTCATGCTTATCTCTCATCCAATGATCTGTATGGCAAAACACAATCAGCTTATAGAAAGGACCATAGTGTTGAAACAGCTATGCTTCGTATCTACAACGACCTCCTGCTAACGGCTGATAAGGGCAAGGAAGCACTTCTTGTGTTGCTTGATTACTCTTCTGCTTTTGACTGTATTAATCATGATGTTTTGCTATCTTGTCTGTCCTCCAGATATGGTTTTTCAGGTCTAGCATTGAACTGGTTCAACTCATATATTAGAAATCGTTCTCAGAGTGTAGTAATTGATTGTGTGTCATCTGCACCAGTTTCGTTGTCAGATGGCGTACCTCAGGGTTCTGTAATGGGACCGCTGTGTTATATAATGTATACTGCTTCTCTAGAATCCATTATTGAGGAGCAAGGTATGAGCAGAATTGTATATGCAGATGATACCCAGTTATATATGATGTTCTCAGATAAGGACCGTAGTTCAATTATCTCTAGGATAGAGTCTTGTTTAGATGAAATTATGAAATGGTCAATTATGAATGGTTTGAAGTTGAATTCTGAGAAAACTGAAATCTTGCACATAACATCGCGTCACAGAAACTCAGATAATGTTTCAACTCTAAATGTTGCTGGTTCTATTATTCAGCCAGTCTCCAAGGCACGGGATCTAGGGGTAATTGTCGAGAATGAATTAGGAATGAAGTCCCATGTTAACAATATTTGTAGGGCTGCTGCAATTGGGTTACACAAAATTGGGAAAATGAGAAAATATCTTGATAGGAAAACAACAGAAAAATTAGTACATGCCTTCATCTTAAGTCACTTAGATAATAATAATAGTTTACTATTCGGAATACCGGAATCGCTTCTCGATAAATTACAACATATCCAAAATTCTGCTGCTAGACTTATAACTCGAAAAGGAAAATTTGAACACATCTCCCCTATTTTATCTGACCTTCATTGGCTACCCATTCGATCAAGAATCAAATATAAACTTCTCATATTAACATTCAAATGTATTCATGGTATTGCCCCTGCTTATCTTCAAGAACTTGTCCAGATTCATAAACCTAAGCGTAATCTCCGTTCTGGCTCACAAAATCTTCTCTCTGAAATTACTGTCAAGACCAAATCATATGGGGATCGGGCTTTCCAGAAAGCTGCACCAGCACAATGGAATTCTCTTCCATCGACATTAAGAAATATTACCCAGCTTGAGAAATTCAAAGTTCAATTAAAAACCCACCTTTTTCAGAATGTTTGATTTAGTCACTCGCGCATAGAGACCTGTAGGTGTTATGCGTATTTAAGAAATGTACTATTATTATTATTATTATTAATGAATTGAGATTATATGCACTTTGGGATTCACCAAAGTGATTGAAATACCGTACACACAAAGCCAAAACGATTTTTAGTTATTAACAATATGTATTTCAAAATTGATCAGAAATACATCATTGATATACCTACTAAAGTTTGGGAACCTAATGCTATAGAATGATCACAAACAAATTTAAATCAACCTTGGTAAAATATATAATTCACGATAGAACTTAATAATTCTTTTGTGT
Source organism: Lytechinus variegatus (assembly GCF_018143015.1). Classification (NCBI taxonomy): domain Eukaryota; kingdom Metazoa; phylum Echinodermata; class Echinoidea; order Temnopleuroida; family Toxopneustidae; genus Lytechinus; species Lytechinus variegatus. Next base: position 58,692,581 of record NC_054741.1, read on the forward strand.
TATCACTATCAAGGTAACAAAAACTACACACAAGTCACAATCTGGGGGAAATCCCTCATGTTCAGGTCTATAGAAGGGCTCTTTTAAAAAAATACTATACTTTACTGGAATCAGCCTTTGCCTATTTCTAATTTTTGCTGGGGGGGGGGGGGCTGAAGGGAATGCCAAAGAAAATTATATCACTATATTATTGGGGAATATTAATTGATTCTTGGAAATACTTACAGCTCCAGCTTTGGCCTCCACAACTTCAGTTCCTGCATTCTGGATGCGTTCAGTGAGAGATGGCAGCTCGTCTTCAGTGAAGCTGACTTTTGGTGCAGTCTATGTAAGAATAAGAGAGTACCCTAAGTTAAACCCTAATCTAGTGAACTAATACATACTCCCGCCAGAGCTGCATTTTATGTTGATTCCCCCAACATGGTCTAAGTTCACTGACCCTAAATGACCTTTGACCTTGGTCATGCAACCTGAAACTCAGGCAGGATGTTCAGTAATACTTGATTGACCTTATGGCTATGTTTCATGAACTAGATCCATATACTTTCCAAGTTATGCTGTCATTTCAAAAACTTAACCTTTGGTTAAGGTTTGGTGTTGGTGTTGACGCCGCCACCGTCTGTAAAGCGGTGCCTATAGTCTCACTCTGCTTTGCAGGTGAGACAAAAAAAATCATGATCAAAAAGGCATATGTGGGACAGTGTATTAATATTGTTTGGAAAAAAACCTGACATTTTATAGAGTTCTGTGCTTATTTTGCTCATTTCTCAGAAATTGCCCATTTCTTTCCAGAGCCACTTGGCACATATTTTTAATTCATACATAGGCCTACAAACCTTTGGGTGGCCATTTGATTGGATTCTGTTTGAACTCATTTTGAGATTGTTACCAGAATTGGTATTTAACTTTAAGATAGGGTATAGCGTTAAATCCAGGGTTTAATTCGGTCATTCCATTAATGTGTGAAATTTACAGCGGAGCAATTGTTGCCGGAGCAAATGTTGTGAAACCACTAAATACACACCTGTGAGAGGAGAGGTATGATCGTGACCCCAGCATGACCACCTATGACTGGGACATTAACTGTAGAAACATCCAGACTCTTGGCTTGGGCAACAAACGTATTGGCACGCACCACATCCAGCGTGGTCACACCAAAGATTTTGGAAGGGTCGTAGCAACCAGCTTGCTTGTAAACCTCTGATGCTATCGGGACTGTTGAATTAACCTACAGTGTAAGAAAAAAAAAGGAAACAAACTGAATATTCTGTCTTGTTTTCCTTCTAATAGTCAGCATTACAATGATTTTTTTTCCATAAATTCAAGCCAGATATAATGTAAAAAGCTTACTTCTTTTTGTGTTCCCCCCTACTAGATGACCTCCCTGTATTTCTATGACAAGCCACTTCACTGGACTTCTGTTCTGGAGGTTACTCCTTAATGTCTTGGGGAAAGGGGGAGAATATAACTGTCTAGAACTGCTACAAGGCTGTATAAAACTTGTCACATGACATATTGCTACAATGCAAGTTCAAATCGTCAGTGTCCAAGGGGAAAAGTCACAAACTTAACAAGCACAATCTTATTTTTCCAGTCCAAATCACCTGTTTACACATAGCCTAAACTTTTTCTGAATAAAACGCAAACATGGGTGAATCATCCATGGCGGACACGATACCAGCAGGGTGCTACATAAGCACTTGTTCGATTGCCTGGGGCAAGTAACAGAGTCGAGCAAGTGTTCTGAAGTAAAGACCAAAACTACTTGCCCAAATTGAGCAAACAAAATTCTCACAGTAGAATGACCAAAATTAGGATCGATATGATATGATACTGACCCTAATTTTGGTCATGGCAGATACATGTAGATAGGTTCATGTCAAAAGAGAGAAAACAGTCGGTGGTTTATAAAACCACAAAACTTTCTTTTGAAGAGATAAAACTTTTTTTTTGAGGATTTTTTTGGGGCAAGTGAAATAAAGTTTTGGGCAAGTATATTTCAAATATTTGAAATTTTGCCCGACTGGGCAAGTGCTTCTAAAAAGTTATGTAGCACCCTGGATACCAGCAATATTGTGAAATTACAGATGGTAATAAATAAATATACATCAAGAAGCTCTGATACCGTCTTGACAAACATGCCAAGCACAATCTCATTTTCCCAGTCTAAATCACCTGTCATAGCTTTCTCTTTTTTCTGAATAAAACACAAACATGGTTGAATCATCCATATGGGGACAAGATACCTGCAATATTATCAAATTACAGCAGGTGATAATTAAATTTACATCAAGAAACCCTAATACCATCTTGACTTACTGGATTGGTGATGATTCCAAGCATAGCTTGAGGACAAGTTTCCGCCGCTGCCTTGCACAAATCCCTCACAATAGATGCATTCGTACTGAACAGGTCATCACGGCTCATGCCTACAAAACAATAAAATAAAGTTAGAAAAATAATTCATTTCAATTATTTGGGGTTGCCAACACTGGATAGCTAACTCCAATAGGCCAATGATAAAATTTCAGGGAATAATTTTCCTGGCATCGCATCGCCATTTGCTCCATATTTTTGAAAGACTGCTATGCAATAACTCTGTTGTATAGCATATTTTTACATAGGACTGTACATTACTTAGTTGAGAGCTTTTCTCTTATGACCAAAAATGCTATTCAAATATATATAGCAAAATTATTCCCTGTAATTTAGGAGTTAAAATGAGTTAGATCAATAGAAATGCATGGAAATGAATTTAGGGTGAGAAAGGACCAAAATGAGTGGGGCTCGCCGGGTGCTCTCCGCCCTCACTCTGCCCGTCTGTCAGTAAAGTAAACAAATAATTACACCTGCAGTTACTAGGCCCGTTTCGGGTACACGTGTACACGCACGGTCAAGTCAGTGCACGTGTACTAAATTCCAACACCGTGTACACGGTAGCATCAGCATAAAGCTTGCATGGGGCTACAAAGTCAGTGAACATGCTCACAGCCTCTTAGTTCTCAGACACTGCACATGTTTTAATTACTAATATGTCAATATATTTCAATTAATCCAGAGTGAGTTCACTTCCAAAATCGCCAATTTAATCAACATTCTTTCTGGAGACTCACGTTTTTGTACCACGAAATGGGTCTGCTCAGGTCTCGAAAGCTCGAAAGCATTGCTCAATCACACTCAGAGTCAATTTGAGAATCACCAATTGCGATAGCGATCATCGCTTCAACTTACGTGTTATACGCTCGCACACATGTGCTACAAGCCTACAAACAAACGCTCTTCAAATTGGCAACATAATAATGAAAATCAATCGATAACTTCAGTTACACTTATTCTGCAGCGATCTGTGCATGCATGTACGGTACAGTATACAAAATGCGCATCCAACGAGCGTCGGCGCTAGCTAGGGCCCTGCACTGATTTTCTTTTGCATTCTTTATTAATTTAATGCGCTGCTAAGCCCAGTAAACTTTTAATTTGCACCAATTTTTGTGGATTGTAACTTCAAACTTATCAGGTAAGCTTTAAAACCGTGACTTAGGCTATATAGACCCCTTTTTATGACATGTTGATGCGGGACCGTGTCGACATGAAAACAGAACTCGCTCTCACAGTGTTTACAACGTGTACACGACCGAAAAACACGCCGTGTACACGTGCATCAAAAATGGACTTTCAAAACGGGCCTAGCAGTTACCCTTTGAGATGGACCCGTCTACAGTACAATGTAGTTCATGGCATACAACAAGATATGCACTTTCCATCTGAATCATTTTAACTTAAATGGCAATAATAGACAGGTCTTCTATGTTTTTTTTCCTTCTTTGTCTTGTCTAGTAACCTGTTTTTCGTACCACTTTTCGTTTTCGTCTTTGTGCAGTTCTGTTACTTTCTCCAAGCTCTGCTTTATTTCTTTCCAGCTGTTAATGATTGCGCATATTTTTAGGGGCCATTCCAAGTTTTTATTTTACTTTTATAGGTCCATCCACTTTACACTCAAGGTTGTATTTTTTTGTCTATACTTATTGTTATCATTTATACTATTGCTAGATGAGTTATATACCGGTATCGTGCTTTGTATTTTGGTTGATATGTGGAAAATAAATGAAAGGAAAATGAAATTATTTATTTTATTTCCTACAAAGTATTTATCAATTTTCTAGAATACATGGTCACTATTCATTAAAAAAATGTGAAGGCATCTTTTAGGCTAATATCTATATATTCAATTGCCCTTTAACATTACAACACTTTGAAACCTTCTGATATGGCACAACTCTATATTCATTTTCATACTTAACCGACTTTACCCTATGCAAGAGACAACTTGGGAAATTTTTGGTGGAATTTATCCAAAAAGCAGATCATATTCAACATGAATGACTTGAAAATTACATACTTGTGAAGTATGCACTATGCAGCATGCATGCATGATGAGACAGACAGGGATAGACACATGTGGGTCAGTAGGAAGATATGGAGGCTGGCTCTTGAAATGTAATATGATAAGACCACAAAGAGATCAGAGGTGAGGGAAGGGTTAAGTGGTATACATGCAGTAACTGATGCTATCTTTACAGTTCTTTTTTAGCAAAGAGCATAGAGGACTAAACATAACTGACATTCTTGCACTGAGAGACAAAGAGAACACTGAACAGGAGATTGAGAGTAGAATAACTACTGGGAATGCAAAAATATCTTCATCATTTATACAACTCACACAAAGATTTTTTTCATTTGATTGGTTGATAGCCATTCAATATTTGATCCAATATTTTGTGCTGCATGCAAATTTTACTTTCCCATTTTAATTTTCCATAGCACGGCGACCGTGCATTTTTAATTTTTACATTGCACGGTTGAGCTCTCTCCCTCAGTGTGTACGGGTGAGCATGCGTGTGTGTACGTACATTTTGTATGTGTGTGCATTTGCGCGCATCAAGAAGGCTGACTGTGTGCACTTAAATCCATGAGTCAAAGTGCATCACAAAAGAATAAAAACAATTTGACTACTTATACACATGGGGAAAAATAACTTGAAAAGTATTCATGTATTGTTATCAGAGAAAATAAGTTGCTGAACAAAGGCTAATATTAAATTCTACCTGTTTTTTTTTCTTTATGTCAGATAACACGATCTCCAAGAGTCGTATTTTATAAATCAAATGATGCACGGCTTCATTTGTCCATTTTGCAACCTATCCACTTTTGTTGAGCCTCTGTTCAATCCATTGCACTCGGCCCAACGAGTGGATTGAACAGAGCCTATCCTCGGGTGAGGAAAAATCGCATAATGAATTGATGTGCATGCATCGTTTGTATAATGATATAGGGGGTAGGACCTAATATTTGAAAGGTTTCTATAAAGCTACATTTTTTACTTTGAGAAAGTATTGTTTACCTGGCTTCCTAGGGACACCAGCTGGTATAAGAACAACATCACTTCCTTTGAGAGCATCACCGAGTTGGTCATTGCCTAGGTAACCTGTAACATTGGCCCTAGTTTCAATGTGGCTAAGATCTGCAGCAACGCCTGGTGTGTGTGCAATATCATACAGAGCCAACTGGCTGATCAAGGGACTCTCCTTCAAAAGCAGTGATAGTGGTTGGCCGATTCCTCCAGATGCACCTAGCACAGCTACTTTAGAGTCGGCCTGGAAAAAAAGAAACACAAGCAGATAATGGCTGAAAGTTCATCTACCTCTGACTATTTGATCTTGATTTTCCCCCACTAAGCTCACTATCTTAATAAACTTTGTGTTGTAGTAATTGGGCCATGTACATTCAGTACCCTATATGTATTAATATGTGTATAACTATAAGTCTATGTATTGAGCTATGTTCATGTATGTATTAAGTCCGTGTGTGCTGTGTGTAGGCGAGGAGCACTCCTGATTGGAGGAGCCTTTATATGCTCCTACGCCTTCTACGTACAATGTATGTATTAAGTCCGTGTGTGTGCTGTGTGTAGGCGAGGAGCACTCCTGATTGGAGGAGCCGTTATATGCTCCTACGCCTGCTACGTACGTGTGTGCGTTGCACAGCACGTACACAAGCTGGAGATGAGAAGAGACACCGTGTAGACATGATAGAGCTCTAGAGAAGACCGCCATCGAGTGAGGACCTGCATCCCAGATTAGCTCCCCACTCGGCGCCGTGGTCTGTTGATATTAGAAGTTAGAAGTCTAGAATATCTGTTCCTGTTGTCTGTTATCTACCGTGTGGCATCGTCAGTGCAAGTACCAGGTAAGTATTAGTTGTTGTCACTGTTGTACCGTCGAAGTAACCCATTCGTGATTCGAAAATAGCCAAAATTAAAAATCTATGCAGCCAGGGTTTCTCCAAGCATAGTATGAATTATCATCGAGTGGATTACCTCTGCAGTCTTGCCTGCATTACACAATTCAATCTACATTCCATTCCATTCCTTGTTTTTATTTGGCAATAAGTCATGAAAGCAGGAGTGTAGCAGGAGTGCTAACCTTGAAAACAACTAAGACAAATGTCTTTTTTTTTCAAACAGATGAGAAAAAAAATCATTTTAATTAAATCCTAAGTTTGTTGACCTCAAAATGACATTTGACAACTGACCTGATATTATATTCATCCATTTTCCAATACCTGACAATTATTATATATGAAAATTGTCATTCTATCATTCACACCCAAGTATATAGGGTAAGGAAAATATATTCTGTTTAGTGAAAGATGATAAAGGGAAATGTTTATAACAATGATAGATTGGGAATATCTATTATCATACTGTAGTGTTCCTACCTGCTACCAATTCAGCAGCCAAAGAACAAAATAAAGTTTTAAAAACATTCTAAAATGAGTTCAGTTCCTCAGATTTGGAACTTGGAATCTATATTGGGCAATAACCTTTTTTTTAATAATGGGAGGGTTCAGGATTGTGTCAGATGGCATTACATAACTTCATGAATGCAACATTTTGTAAACAGTTTTAATGTAAATGCACTTACGAGAGTTTTGGACCAAAACATAGGAAACTAATGCTCCAAAATAGTTATTTGTAAGGCAATTTTAGATTGATCAAATTCTACATTGAAATCTACTTTAAAATCAATCAAATTTTGTATCAGTTTATTCAAAACCAAAGTGGAGAACTAGTCATCCTTTAACATGATTTTATATACATTCCATCCAATTTCCTTGCTTCTTTTTCTTCCCTTTTCTCCTTTATCTTTGAGTGAAAGATAAGCTTCCACTCCTCTTCTTTCTTCCCCTTATTTTTGTAGCCCCCCCCCCCCTCCATTCTCTAGTTTCTCTTCCTCATCCTTTTTTTCTCCTCTGAATTCTCCTTCATCTTCAGGAGTCAACCGCGCAAAACGAGGGAGACACTGGGGTAGATTGGGGTCTCAATAGTAATCTTAATAAAATGTGGGAATAGAAATTAAGCTCTTACCATATGGATGATCTTTCATCCTGACATCTAGTCACAGAGTGGGACCTCAAAAAAACGAGAAGTTCTGCCACGATACCTTTCCTTCTTTCAAAATTCAGAACAAAAATTTTTAAAAAGACAAAATGGTTGATCGAGACAGAGGGCAATATATCTAGTCTAATTTTTTTTTAGGTTCCAGTCTGTGCCTCGATGTCAAGATTTGTGAGTCACAATAAATAGACCTTCATCCATACATTTCCACATTTTACTGAGATCCCGTGACGTCCCCGGGCCGGGCCGGGGGCTCGCGGGATGCGGAACTCTACCGCCTGAACCGGTACCTATCGTTAGGCCGGTATGGTACATGGCCACGCCACGCAAGCGGCTCATGATCAAGTTACCGGCGCGGCACGATTGTGTCCCGATTGTGTTGTTCTCAAATCTCATGACATACCTCCATCCAGTTCATATTTACCTGACACGAAGTTGAGAAACTCTTTATCGATTGTGCCCTCAAGAGACACCTCTGAATTCCGTTTTTCAACATGATGACTGATATTTTCAACTAGTTTTCCTCAAAGAAATTCCGAGAATGAGTTCTCTCTTACTCTGTACGTGCTCCGTACCGTGTGACGTAAGAGAAGGGTAAAGGTTAATCGATCGACGCGATCGGCTAGATATAGACGCAAGTGACATGCTTGTATTCGGAATATAGAAAAAAAATCGTTTACGCTGTTTTTAAAATGCTTTTTTTTTGGATGGGATTGTAAATATATTATATGTCTAAGGAACTATAATAATATTTCATTTAATATTTAAATGTGAAATTATTACAATGAGCATTGAACAATAAAAATAATAGAAACGACTGTTGTTCTCTCAGAATTTCTGCACAGCTGACATTAGAGACAAAAGTACATTCTTTATTGTTAGGTATTCACGTGAATAAACGATCGCGACGTGTGTTGTAGACATATAGTATGGTATTTTACCAGTCCAATTTGCTACCTGCAAACAAATATGGGAGGAGCTCACATGTTAGCCTTAGCAACGCTATGCAATTCGTGGTGTGACTTGAAAAGGGCTGAAACTTCAAAGCGAAACTCTCTCTGTCGTCTTCTCTACCTCAGATTTTCTACCTAGTAAGAATTTTGCTCATGAATTAAGATGTCTTCGAAAGTAAGTCATATTAATGGTATTTATGTTCAAAGGTAGAGTAAGTTTGCGGATTGATAGGGGTCCTGTAATAATGACTAACGTTAGATTATTTTTTACTAGTACCGTACTAGTAGTAGTACCGTATATTACCGGTACCGTACGTAGCAATAGCATAACTAAGTTAACAAGTTAGAAATATCACCCAGTACCGTACTCATAATACCACTCCAGTAACCATGCCATGGTGAAAAATACCAAATGAATTGGCCAGAAAAAGAGCCAATCATTTCAGCAGGAGTTAGACATAAACTAAGAACAGATTAACAACATTAGTTAGTTTAGACTTTTCTTATTATTACGTTGCCAGGCAGCCCCCAGGCCCAGGGAGCAGAAAAAAAAAGTTGAAAAAAAAAATGGTTTCTGAGTCTGACCCAATTATCGTGAATAACTCATCTGTGCAGTCACAGATCAATGTAACATATTATTAAATATTTATGTTCATTGATATCTGTTTTAAATTTCATTAATATATTTTAATAGACATTATTTTCTTTATTTTGATTTTAGTAATATTATCGTTGTTGATATCATTATTATGTTTTACCATTATAATTTTCTCAATGAATTTTATCATTATCAAATGAATGTTTGTTATCCCCCTGCACTCATTCAATGAACAAGGTTATGATATTTCAGTTACATCCCCATGTGTGGCAAAATAATGGTGGCAATGTTTGGCTTAATTTCTCTTTTTATATGAGACAAATGGTTGATTTTCTTACACTGTCATTTTTCATTACAGCTATTCACCATATAACTTGGCACTTATGTAAACTTAATTCTTTAAATTATTTTTTTCTTGATTAAAAATAGAGATTGAAAAATGAAAATTTTCTTGCCATCTTACTAATAGAGGGCGTACACAAAAATATGCCCAAAATTCAAGTTTTTGAGCGCTCTGGTAAATACAAAAAGTATTCCCAAGTTAATAATAAAAAATAAATTGCAACTGTATGGAAATGAGTAATTTTGGTCCCAAAAGTGACATTTTAATGATTTTTCAAAGTGTGTGTTATGTACAACATTGGCATACCATAGTCCTACCTGTAGATTCCCACAGGCAGGATGGTTGCAGTGAACAAGTGTTATCCCCCTTCTTTTTGAAAAAAATACTCATTGTACATGTAGTTGCTTCAGAGTCAGCACTGTTGCTTCATTGAATTGCATAATGTAGGCAAGACTGAGATGTGGTCCACTTGTTATATATCTCTTGAAATATGTTTGATTTTATCTAGGTATCTACCCCTCGTTTGATCAGCAAAGTTGGAACAAGAATATTAACGTGTGAACCTACTGAGCTCTATAATATCCTCCAACAGGCTACTGTCTTTCCTGCGCTAAGTGATCCAAACTACCTTTTACTATTAGGTGAGATTATTTTACTGCCTTTTTCAGAATTCATGCTGTGTGTAGCTGATTTTGTTGAACAACTCAAGCAAGAAGAAAATAGATCAGTATTTGATTACTATTACCGTAACTAAAATCAGACCATTTCATGCTAGAAATAACTTGGAGGATATAATAATAGGCATTTGTCTAGCGCCATCTATCTAGAAATAGTCTATTCCGAGGCCCGTTGTTATTATTTAGCTCGAGCTGCCCTTCAGCACTCGTGCATTCAAGGAATTAATCGTGCCAGGTACCCATTCACCTCACCTGGGTCGAGTGCAGCACAATGTGGATAAGTTTCTTGCTGAAGGAAATTACGCCATGGCTGGGATTCGAACCCACGACCCTCTGTTTCAAAGTCAGAAGACTTATCCACTGGGCCACAACGCTCCACCTCCAGTTGTGAAATAATACATTTTTATTGCTATATCTAGAAAATGTTTCCTCCATATAAATAAAGCAGTATATTTTTGCAAGTGCCCGAATAGCTTAAAAGACCTCACCCCTCCCCCTTCCAAAATGATGATGACCAATCAATGGCCATCACTTCTGATGTTTGTTTCTCTATAAAATTATGTTGAAACCTCTCATAACCTTCAAGAAATATTTGTTACCCTTTTTGCATATATTATCTATTCCTTCAACAGATGCCAGACAGACAAATGAATATAATGAAAGTCACATCTTAACATCCAAAAGAGCACCAAGGGTAGGTTTTAAATTATGACTGCACAATGCTATGTATTTGATTATCACCAGCTGTGATATCACATGGAATATGATTTTTTTTTTTAGCTTAAAGGAAACCAAAACCCAAGAAGATAAGTAATCTTATTGGAAAGAGTAAAATGAGAGGAACAATTTTTAAAAAGTTCATCAAAATCAGTTAAGAAATAAGCAAGTTATGGGAATTTGAAAACTCTTGTTATACTTTCTGTGGGCATCCTCAAGTTGGCAAACGTGCTTCAAAAAATGGCTGATTTTGTGGACAACTCTCCATTTGTTTTGTACACAAATTTTCAGATTTTCCTCATCTTTCAAATTGAATCTTGCCTCCTGAGCACAACATATGTCATGGGAAAATATAATCCACACCATATATGTCAAGGTCAGGAGGAGATAATGTGAAATATGTAAAATAAAGGGGAAAATCTGAAAATATGTGTACAAAACAAATGGAGAGTTGTCCACAAAATCAGCCATTTTGAAACACGCTTGCCAATTTGAGGATCCACATAGTAAATACAACAAGACTTTTTAATAGTCCATAACTTGCTTATTTCATAACCGATTTTGATGAAATTTTTTTAAAATCGTTCCTCTTATTTTACTCTTTCCAATAAGATTACTTCTCTTCTTGGGTTTTGGTTTCCTTTAATAGGGTAACTTGTATAAGGCAATGAATAGCTTTGCTGGTATCATTTCACAGTTTGCTATGCAGGAATGTTATGGATATATCATAATTTCATTAACAATCAAAGATTGTTATACCCAATATTCATAAAAGCCTAAAAACACCATTTTCAAAAACATTATTTACATGATATGATATTATAGGATATAATATGATATGTATAATATGTAATATATGACATATGATATTGTATGGCTTGATGTTATATGATACGATAGATAATATGATATGTGATATGATACAATATATCATATCAGATTAAAGATATGGTATGATTGATGTGGTATGCTATGAAATAACTTTCAACATAATACTGTACCACTTTTTTTTTCCTTTTTTTTTGGGGGGGGAGGGGAAGAAACCCCATTAACATTAGACATTTGTGAGGAAATAAATTATCACATGGAAGGCAATGTCTACTGTATATGTTTTTTGTTTGTTTTGTTTTCATTTAGACTGCAGAAGACAAATTTCTGGTTCCGTATGGTGCAGAAATTGAATGCAAAATGCATGTGATCGTCCTTGATAATAATACTACAAGTCTTTCAAAAAGAGAAAGTAAGTAACAAAATATTCTGATAATTATTTTTTTATATTTCTTAATCCTTCAAATTTAAAAAAGTACACACTACTGTCACTACTATACATGCTACTTTGTTTCATGAAAAAGAGGGCCTCTTTATTAATTTCAGTAAAAGTTTAAGAATGGTTGGAAAACACAATCCACAATTAAAGCTTTTATTCAATGATACATGCATCTTCTAAAAGAAATTCAAACTTCTTTGTGAATTTCTTCAGGTCCAGCCTTTAAGTGTGCCAAGGTGATGGCAGAGGCAGGAAGTAGAAACCCAGTTCGGATTCTAAGAGGAGGTTATGAGGAATTCTCTGCACTCTATCCCTTCCTCAGAACACAGAAGGTAAAGTAACATTGACATATTCTTGTCAACATTTCATAATTATTTATGAAAAAAAAATTCTATTCAAAGTTTCATACCTCAATTTCACATACATAATAACATACTTACCAAAGAAAATTTATGAATAATTATTCAAAATCCTTCACATGCATAAAAAAAATCATTTGAGAATTAAAAAATGACAAATGTTATTCATTTATGTTTTTCATGGAAATTTTGTCTGCTAAGGAATGTTGATTAAAAAAAATCCAATATATTGTCATTTAGGTTTTCTAAAACAATATTTTTTTTGGTTCATATTTCATTTTTTTATTTGTGAAAAGTGGTTGGAATGCGTGGACATGAAATTCACTCTCAAGCTACCTAAAACCCACTTTTCCCTTCATCTTAATAGATTCTTCCACTTGCAGATCCATGGGGTGGAGTTTGGGGTGTAGGGGCATAGCTGGCTCCCCCCCCCCCTTTGAGAGGCACAATTTTAAAATTTGTTATGCGTTAAAACACAAGTGTGCCCTCCCCACCCCTTTTGAAAGTGAGGACTTTTTTTGGAGGGGGGAGCTAGTCAAATTTTTCCTCTGGAACATGTGCCCTCCCCCCATTTGGAAGATCCTGGATCCACCCTTGGGTTTTTTCTTACTTCTGACTTTTTTGAAAATTTAAGTTAATGAAAAAAATCCTTCCATTTTGAAATTCATGCTCACCAATTAAATTAATTCCTTATCTTTCTAAACAGATATTATACATGCCACAAGAGATGGATGAACTTCGACCTTACCCTGTTGAAGTACTTCCAGGTCATCTGTACCTTGGTAATTATCAGCAAGCATGCAGTCCTGGGGTGAAGAAAGATCTGAAGATCAAAGGAGTGTTGCACATCTCACAGGATGCTGAGGAGTTGTAAGTCTACATGGGTATATCATCCAGGGGTATTTTTTTTCACCCAGACCATCTAACCTCTTGAACAGCCCATAGCATTGTGTGTTTAGTATACATGTTTCAATGGGATGTTCTTAAATGTGCTATACCTATGATGGCTTCATACACGGGGCAATTTTTCACTTAGAAATTATTAAGCTTCTTTGTTTTCAAATTTCAGATAAAGTTACAATGAAGTCTGCATAAGTTGACATTCCATATTAATAATGTCAGCATGAAAAATTACTATTTAATCTTAGGGGTTAGCATTTTTTTTCTCCGGCTATTGCGATGTTGGGTAGGCCTACAGCAGGCATTTCCTGTACTATGCTTATTTTTATTCATAAACTTGCTTGCAGCACACCCTCTTGAAATTGATTACTATTTTGAAAGGAATTTAATTGATAATTAGGATAAAAATCTAGGGATTTGAAAAAAAATACTTAGTATGGTAAGAAGGTAAGCAGAATACTGTTTAATATATGAATTACTCATATGGCTCTTACTACCAATTATAAATGTGACTTTTTGTTTACTTTGTGAATGTAGTGAATATCATATTGTAAAATAAAACCCAGCTACCCCCCCCCCCTCCCCTCCCATCCACAGTCACACATTCACAAACATGCACCTAATTCATCATACACATATTTTCATGTGAAATAATGTATTGAGCTGCACTGGCTATGAGCTCATTTATTACTTAACATTAACTTTGAGGAATAAATGTGTAAACTTTGGTCATATTTTTATTTCATTATAGGCAAGAGGGGCTTGTTGGAGTTGAACTAATGCACTGTCCTCTGCCAGATGGAAATGAAGCAGACATGTTATCACAGTTATCACAAGCTTGTCAGTTCATAGGTGAGAAAAGGTTTTCAAACATTGATTGATGATATACTGGAAGATTTTACATTAGGGGAGACCGGGGTTCGTCGGAACATGGGGTAAGTTGAAACATTGTAATTTTCTTTAACGCCTGTAAAGTGAATTTATGCAATACTGCCCTCAATTTATTGTTATTGATACTACAACTGTTGTATTATTAATAGCAATAAATTGAGGGCAGTATTGCATAAATTTACTTTACATGTAAATTACAATGTTTCAATTTACCCCATGTTCCAACTAACCCCGGTCTCCCCTACTTGTTAATAGACTGGGCCTTGGTCTTAACCCTTTGAACCCGAAAAGCTGGAATACCGGCTTCAAGTCATGTAAATCAAAAAGCAAGGGTTTTAGATATCAGATCACCTTTAAAAATGATGTCATTTTAGAGATATTCAGTTGATGAATTCATTTTATAATTTCATCGATCGTTGGCTTTCATTTATAAGGTTTGAGCATAAAAAGACCAAAATATACCGTACCTAGAACGCTTGTGCAATAATACATAGCGAGTTGTATACAGACTATATGAAAGCTATTGCTGAATTTTCTTCCTTCAAATGAGTGATTTTTTTAGAAAATTTTGAGATTATCAGTAGTACGTTTAGCTAAACAACATCAGCCAGACCAGGCCGGGTGCCAGCAGAGTAAGGTGGCGCTGACATTGCTGGGCTCGAATCTTGACAATAGGAGATCATTTATTTCAAATGTCATGTTTTCCTTCATTTTGCTGATAAGCTTGATATCGGCTGATAATTCAGGGTGAGGGTGACGGCAGTCCCAATTAATTCAGGGTTCAAAGGTTTGATTAAAAGTGCATATTAGTACGAGAACATTTGAAGAAGCCTCATGATGTCATTCGCTGGTCTCGAGTCAATCGTTCATACTTTCAGTATAGAAATGTATAGTTTGTGTGACATATCCATTATGTAGCATGTAAGGTTCCATGAGGGGGAACATGGCTGATTTTTACTACAGCTTTAATATATTGGAAGTGTAAAAATGCTCTTATATGCTTTGTGTGCTTCATAGAAAGTTAGCTTTTGCATTTCTTTTTTTAATGAAGGAATAAATTGACGAGAGGCTTGCATTCATGCCATAAGTCATTACATCAAGTTGAATTAAATTAATAAAGGTTATTTTGTTTGATCAGATGGTGCAGCTCCATGGCTTTATAATTCAATTGATTCATATTCAAAGTTGAATTAAATTAATAAAGGTTATTTTGTTTGATCAGATGGTGCAGCTCCATGGCTTTATAATTCAATTGATTCATATTCAAACGAGTAAAAATACAAAATAAAAATACCAAGTCAAACATATATAAAACATGAACTGAAAAGTTATGTAAATTATCTGAAGAAACAAATTCATAAAAGATAAGTACACATAATTTACAAACAAATGAAGAATAAAGTACCTATACATGTATATACTATGGTGGCCCCAAATTAACACTAAAAATTAATTGTTGCAACACACAAACTCATCTCAGTATGATACAGTGACTATTTATGCATTGTGCTACAATTCTGAATAAATTCATCCATATTTTGTTTCATCCAATAGGAAAGCATGTAACAGAGAAAAATGCAATTCTTGTAAGTAGTGAGCATGGGATAAGTCGGAGTGCCGCAGCGATCCTAGCCTACCTTATGTATCATTACAAGTGGACTTTACAGGTAAGCCATGAAAGTTGAACTGTATGCATGTGTGTGCGGAAGAATTAGTGAAGGGGAAGTTCACCCTGACGATAAAGGTGCTGTCAATGAAAACAGAAAACCTAGAGAAAAATATGTAATACTAATTCATTTAGACTGAAAACAGATGTGGGTATGAGATTAGGTATAATATAACTCTTTATTTTTAAGAAAATGGATTTTTATGGAATTTACATCGTATATGACACATGGAGAATCAGTTGGCACGTGATGTCACAAATTCAAAATTATAAAAATAAATAAATAACTTATTTAATCGTTGATGGATTTTCCCAAAGCTTCATTTTTTTTTCTTTTTATCTTTTTATTATAAACCAACTTTATGTCATGGTGGACTTCCCATTGAAACGCATATCAAGGATGACAACCAGAAGGTCATTTCTTATAGAGAAAATCAATGATTTTCAGAAAAGTGTTTGTTTAAAAATTTCTACCAAGGAAATAAATCAAGATGTGATTCAGGGTTAATTTACCTTTTTTACAGGCATTAAGGCTTTCCAGTTTTCACATTCTTTGCATGTACCAGTTTATAACCATCAATTTGTTCAAGAGGGCATACAAAATTGTATTGTATTGCATAATAAGTTTATAAGTTGATGTTATCTATAAACAATAAGATTTTGATGTGTAGTATGTTTCATGGTAACACCTCAAATACTAAGTTTACAGGTTGATGTAATCCATAAATAGTTTTGTTTACTCCCACTATTTGTCAACTCAACAGAAAGCATACAAGCATCTGCAGACCTGCAAGAGCAACATCAGACCGCATCGAGATTTCATTTCCCAGCTCTCAAAGTGGGAGGAACAGATATTTGAAGAAGGCGTACAGACAGATATATCAGACCCATACTACTGAAAGCAATGACAATACTTTGTTATAGTTCTCAGGCAGCCAATTCAATACAATTTTTTGTTGAACTATGCAATATATTAAGAATAAAGATCAAAGCATGAGCTTGTGTTTTTTCATGAAGTCTTTGTGCTTGTTTATAAAGTATAAAGGTGTGTGAGAAATTATCATTACATCAGTACTGCCGTATCTCTATGCAACCTTTACTGCTAATTCGAGTGAGAATTATGATCGATTTAGAGCAATCTAAACTTGGGATTGACTTAATTGTAATCAGTCTTACAATTAATCTGAAGTTGTGATTGATTCTAATCCATTATAACTCTTTATGACATGGCCTAAAAGCATTTCATCAATGTAGTGCTGGAATTGGAAAGTAATTGCTTATTTTTAACAAAAGATCTGGGGGGTGTTTCACATAGATTTAAGTATGACTTGGAGTCGCACTTAAATACCAAGTTGTGGGCGGTATGAAAGGCTTGACCACAATGGTCAGATCGTGTCATGAGGACGCACACTACTGCGTATCCATCAATAAGATGAGTGCGTTGCATTTTAAGTACACTTCTGCATTGAAATGTGACGTGTGACTTCGTGAAGCACCCCCTGGAACATTTTCTATTTACAGAATCTGCTGTACCGTTTGTGTCAAATTTGTCTATTGTAATATACTTCTCTGGTTTGGAATTAAATGTGATCAAAAAGATTGTCCATCGTCAGAAATTTATTAGTCGCAACTTTACAAAATGCAAAACGATTGTGTTCTTATACCTTGGTCCACCGAATAATTGCTGGAGGTATTATTGATTTTACAGGTTATTTTGAAAGAATGATCAAAATATATGCAAACTATTGCCTTGTTCATTTTTGTGTGATTTAAGATGTTTCTATCTTGTATTATCATCTACATGTACTTTCTTTGATTATGCAAGAATTTAATGAAGGTATTAAGCGAAATGAAGATCAAGGAATGCTAATCATTCATATTGAACATTACACAGCTTTCAACAAAGGATTTCATGACCATTGTACTTATGCATTACGAACAAATCAACTTTGTTATGAAATGTTCAAAGAACTATTTTCTCCACTTGGCAATATTTATTTTAATATTTTCACATCCCTGCAATGAATATTTATTTGTATTCTAAATAAATGATTGGTCAGTTCCAGGTGCTCATGTAATGAAATATATTTTCCCCCACTGTATTTTCCGGGGGAAAATTTGGAGCTCAATGATGTATTGAGCATGAGCATGCTTTTCTCCCCCAGCAAAAATATTGAAAACTATACGGAGCCACTGCTGAATCCCGGGCATGGTGAACAGCTGGTTGTATCTATTAGGAAACCCTTTCAGAATGGGGTGTACAGACAACTAGGACAAGATCAAAAGCTCAAAATTTACCATTCAAAAATATTTAATTTAATGTAAATAAGTTTCAATCTTAACTTGCCTATATGTAATATAACTTTGTACAAATGCACCACATTAAGATAATCTAATCGACTTGTTCTTTAAAATGAGCAGTTTAGCATGTCCTTTTTTCTGTAATATTCACATCACTTCTAGCAGTTCTGCATTAAATAGCTAATTATGTACTTTTTTTAAACAATGGTTTAACTTGCCTCTATTTTCTGTGTTTTAAACAACCTGGGCAGAAAGTAAGTGCGGTTTTACTCTTGAATTTAACATTTTTCACGTAATTTCTTAATAACATACTGGTATTTCATATAGAAAAAAAATATTGTACTCCTAGATACTATAGATTTTGACTATTGTAGATCTAAAAAGGAGTACAATATGCATAACCTTAGATACCATTGATATTATATCACTATTGACATTATGAGTATACCAGTAGTCATTTTATAAGCAACAGTCTGTATCATTCTGGGGAGCTGCAAAACGAATGTATGAACATTCCAATGTTTACAATGTGTGAGCATTACATGATCATGTAGAATCAAATTAGACTATTATTTGAAATAAAACCCAAAAGCAGAGCTGCCAAGTATTACGGATTTTCAGCATTTAGTACTGAAAAATGAGAATACTACTGATGGTTTCAGGCAAAGCACTGATTTCTTAAGTTTCAGTTTTTACCGGTATGTATTTGTCCTATGGTATTTCTTTAAAAATACTGATTTCCTCAGCAAAATACTGATTTTCAGCTTTTTTTAATACCGGTACTGAAATGTTTTTGTTCAGGCTGGCAGCTCTGCAAGTATGAAAATTTAGTGGAGTCAGAATTGTGACCTGAATGCCTTGATTTCTCTATTAAGACCAAGGGTAAGGATGTAGAAGGGATTTTAAATAAATGAGGATAAGGATTTTCATAAGGGTTTGGTTAGAGGAAAGTTGCATTTCACTTGATACAGGAATATTGTACATACAGTCCCAACACTCAAAGAAGGCTTACTTGCTGACAATATTGTGATGGTCTATTTTGAATATTTTCTGCACAATAACAAAGGTTGTCTATCCTTACAATTATTCATGTACAATCAAGTTATCTTCAAATCTTCTACATGAAAAATCAACCAACGATTTTATCATTGATGTGATTGACGATTGATGTGAACAAATAACAATATGCAATATACTTCCATTTCTGTATTCTTCTCTATTTATTAATAAGCATTGATGAATAAATTTCACTTATTTTGTACAACTTGTTTGTTGCAGTCTATGATATTGTTTGTATTTATTTCAGTATTGAGGTTTGAGTTTTGTATTGATTATTCTAATAGGTCTGCTATATTAGAGACCATGTATAAATCCTAACAGGCTCTGCTTATATCAAGCCATTATTCAAATGCAGCATAACAAGACTTCATAATGTTACACTATATTTCTACTCACAAAAAAGGTTTTCTATTCTTATAATTTCATATAAGTTCTTCTTTTTTTAAATTCAACCCAGCTGTAGATCTATTTGATGTGAACAATGGTACTCCACAACATACTTCCATTTCTGCATCATTTCTTCAACAATTTCTATTTAATGCATATGTTCCTTTTCATTTCTCATGTCTTTTATTTATTAGAACAAATGAAAATCCACTTAGAGTTGCATAATTTTGACATTATAAAGTTAACATGAATAGTAAAATAAAGGATTCATTATAATGAACATCATATTAAATTATTCAAATGGGTGGTATAAATGTATGCAAAACCCCTCAAATGATGATCTGATTTAATACAAACCCTTAATAAAGGTCAGTAGAAAGTACTCACCCCACAAATCTTCATACTCCCCTTCATTGCTGTTGGCCATCTCTAGGCAAATTAACATACAAAAAGTTTAATCTATAACAAAACTGTTTGTGACAGACCTGTACCAGGGGCGACTGAATAGTTTTTTTAGCCTAAACATAGAAAGGATTAAGATTGAAGACCAAATTTGGTCCATACAATCTTTCACATTTCTTAATCCTACCAACCAAATTTCTTGGTCTTGCTATATTGGGTCTGATTTTACAGGTTCCAGTATCAATGGCCCATAATTTCAAATCGGGTTTAATTCTAAACTCTAATCTAAATTTGTGGTTTTACTAGGGATAGCCAATAGTGGCATCAATCTCGAACAGTATAATTTCAATGTAACAGCTTATTTTTGTCTTTGAATCATTCTTAACTGTTTTAGGAAGATAAATGAAATAGCTTTCTACACCATTCATGAGTTAGGAAAGAGCACAGTAATCACAAGAAATATACAATGCAAGGAAAATGTTGACATTTATGGCTTTCCATAAGTTTAGCACAAAGTTAGACCATGTTCTAAGTTAAACCTGACTTCAGAATACAGACCATAGTGTCTAATGAAAAATGTACAAACTTGAGTTGGCCTCCTTTTGGGTTAATGACATGGGATGCTTCTATTACTGGTATTTTTACTTCACCTTGGTCTCAGGGTGATAGTGATGAACCCAAGTCTCATAAATAGACATAACCCATTCCAAGTAATTGGATGGGCTACCATCAAAAGTCTCATCTCAAATCATACTTATCAGCTGCAGAAACTTGACGACAGCTTGACACTCGGGTTTGTCCATTTTTTATGAGACACTCGATACCAAACTTTAGGAATCTGTAAAATAAGACTAGACATTGCTATGACCAAGAAATTTGGTGGGTAGCATTAAGAAACGTGAAAGATTTTATGGCCCAAGCAAGTCTCCGATCTTTGAATCTTTTCTATGTTAGGCTCAAAACTTTTCAGAAGCCCCTCGTATATCATTGTTTTCATAAAGGGTCCTAACAGTCGAAACTCAAAAGTAAAGAAAACTACTTCCTTTCTGACATTTTGAATTTAAACTGTCAAATGTTTATAATCTCACAAAACTTCTGTATTCAATGGTCTCACCTCATTCTTCGAATATTTTACTACCAGATTTTCAAAAAATTCTGGGTAATTTCAAATTTCCATAGATACAAATAGTTAAACTGAAAACATTAATTTCAAAATTAGATATTTCTGTTCATCGAAACCCTCCTAGGACGGTTTGAGAAAACTGATATTGCAGTAAAATCAGTCATCACCTTCACTGTACGACTGTTCCGTCATATGTCAACGCAATGTTCAAGAGTTCTTGACCAAGTGCTTCATTTCTCCCACCAGGCAAGAAATCTGTAGCAAGCTCACGTAGGGTAACAGCGATACGTCGAGCTAGAATGGCTTCTCGTGGTATTGCATGTTTCCATTTATATCTAGCATCGTCACTCAGTATTATCAAACTTTTCCTTGGCATTGGTATCAATAGTTCGTGCACTAGCCATTCCTCTTGCTGGCTTCCAACATTATGGTTGTCTTGCTGATTTGTTCCAGATTCATTGGGTACTCCATGACAAGAAGTATCAGTTTCATATTTCAGTAATAGGGAAGTGTCCGAGAGAAGATTGATGGTGACGAGTCTGTTCCCCCATAGCCAGAAATCATCAAAGTGAAGATCAATGGCCGACCCTCTATCGGGCGTGTACTCTAGGTGGCACTGCTCAACAGGAAGAAAGTCTTCAAGCTCTGGGAGACGGTTCATGCGAGACACCAGTGGTTTGCTGAAAGTTGGTAGACCAGTGAAGCCACCTTGCTTGACTTTTCTACGTTTGAAGTTTGGTTTAGGGCCATAGTCCTGTTGATTGTAAACACAAGAAAATACAATAAATAAAGTAGTCATTTAATTTCACAGAAAACGAAATTACAGTTTCATGCTATGAATATAAGAATGCTAGAAATGATAATTAACTTTGATACCAGTTGCAATTAATTAGATTTATACACCCCTGTGTTTAAGTATCAGGCTTAGCCAAAAGAAATGCTAATTAGAAGTGGGGGAAAAATGTTCTACTTTTTGCAATTTCTAAAAAATCAAAAACTTATGTGCACCCAGACTGTAATGCCTGTTGCAATAGATATCCGTGACATTATTCACAAAATTCATTTTACAGAATAAGCTTGTGAATTACAGGCCTACATGTGACACCTCTAAAGGCTACAATGTATACCCTATAACAAAGAATAATTGAACAACACTAAACCTCAACAAAACTTCAATACAAGTTGGCATTTTTTTATAAATGGGAAACGCGTTTTCACTGATCATCTGGAAGGACTTACTTGTTTGAATCTTCCTGACTGAGACGCCTTCCATGGACTCCTTTCAATCCTGTGCACCATCTCCACTTCCTCTTGGTCCGTTATAAAGTCAGGTATTACTTGTATCCCAGGCAAGACAAAACCCTGTGTAGCATGGTGATCAGGGCATCCTATATCTGATTGCGTTCTCTTGTCTCTCATCCCCTCAGAATGTGGAGGTTGGATTTTTCCACACAAGTAACAGTATCTCCAGAGTTCCTATTATACGATGGACATTAACCAGGAAGGCTAATATTATCTATAACTATTACATTCCCCGCAAGATTAAGGTCAGACTAATTGATCAATAAATTCATACATCTTTCTTTTTTATCATTCATGAGTAACCAGACTGTAACACAAAAAAGTAAATTTTCCTTCAATCCAAACAGTGTCACTTTTCAATGACAAACATGTCAAGTGAAAGTTGATGTACCAGTATGTCAATGGCTAAAATTAAAGAACAATTTATGTGTAAACATGAAATAATCCATCAAGTCATGCACGAGTTGGTCACCAATTTGACTAGAATATAACTATTTTTTAATGATTGTTCAATAGACCCAATTTGGAATGGCAGAGCACTGTTCTTATTGCGGACCATAGTAAAGGAAAGTTTCCATTAAAAATTCTTTGTACAAAGCCCATGACAAAACAGTTATAGCTCAAAATAAAATCTTTCAGTGGCAGATCCAGAAATTTGAAAGAACATGGGGCAACTTAAAAAAAAAGGGGTACAGATCAGAGTGAGCTACATTAATATGTATGTCCCACAGGTGATTAAACTTCTCAAAATGTATATAGGGTGGGGGCATGCATCATGAACCCTTATGCTCCCGCAGGGATTCGCCTCAATTTTGTTTAATCTCTACTACTAGGTTAAATTAGATATTTAACAATTTTCATAATTTTTTTTTTCTGAGGATTATCATTACTCTGAATGATCTAGCCTAGGGGTCAGTTTTTACATAATCCCTACCTGCAAATATTCCCTGCCTGTTGGTGCATGCTTCACTTGGATATCTTTGGCCTCACAGACGAGGCAGGAGCGGATTCCTGTACATCCACATGGCCTTGGATAATGGAGTCCTTCCATTCAAGGAAATTGCTGCTGCACTCTGCAAATTTGAATTGAGCTAAAGTGATTTTCGGCTTTCGCACGAACCTTGATAAAACAAGAAAGAGACACACAAGAGGGACAGGCAAGTTAGTCAGTGGTGAGTGGCATACAAAAAACATGGGCTAGCATAAAATATACGTAAGTTACATTCATGTTTTGATCAACTCATGTCATGGATACTGGTTCTCACTTCTGCTTGGCTAATTTCATTAGCACATGTTATAAACTGCAGGATGTAAATTACATTATGAATCTAATTCTTTGATTCATTTGAACTGAATTAAAATCAAAACTGATATAAATTTAATAAAAGCAGAAGTCTCAGGTTACAATGGCAGATGGATACTTGCAGTCTGCAACTACCCTGTCATTGAGTTTATACAACATACAAACACCAAACATTCAAAAAGTCTCACTTAAATTGTAACATAAACACACTTAGAACTTTTATTCAACTCATCTATGATCCATTTTTCATTAATATTCTAGATCTACTTCTATCTACTCTCTAACGTTAGCCAAGCAATTTTTTTTATTCACCAAAGCACTTTAAAAAAAAGTATTTTAGTGAGGCCTTCTACTGATGAAAAGTATTAACCCACCAAGTTTTGCTTTCAATTCACGTGCGTCGGGTAACGTTGGTGAAGAACAATAGGAAACAAGATGGTGGCGTAAACATCGGGCAAGTCTCTTCCGTCTTGTCATGATATTTTTCTCATTTTTTTGATGAATTCTTCTTTAAAAATAAAATCGATGGCACAGAAATGAAGTTGCATCCCATGTACATGATTTAGGGCTAGATCTTTTAAAAGGAAAGTAGACATCTCAGGGGCGAAAGTTTCAGGTTTTGGCAGCCTACACGCACCTGAATGGATAGGGATACCTGGCTTCGTTGAGAGTAACCTTACGTTAGTAAATGATTTTTACTCTCTAGAAGCCTCCTGGCTACCCCCCCCCCCCCCCCCGGGGTTTGTGTCATGATTGTGTGACATGACCGTTTGTACAATATTGAAGATTGGATTGTTTCGTACAAGAAGAATTCAAATCTTGATCTAGAAAGTACATGTATTCAGTTGCAGAATTTACATTACATATTTATGTGAATATTCTTAAAAATATCATTTTTGCAACTAGCCATACTATTGATTAACTTGATTTTTCACACACAAAAAAAGCAAATAATTGTTTTCGTTGTATATCAAATATGGATTCTTGATTTTGGAAATATATAATGAAACAAACACGAAACAGTATGTTTGGAAAATAGAATGGAAATGGATTTTGTTCCGACAATTTGAATCTTAAAAAAAAAACAAGGACAAAATGTTCACGAAACAAAACTTAGATTGGTTGCAAAGTTGGTAATTTGTTTGTTGATGCATGATCCATTTTCACTTACGGCAGTTTATTTTTTTTTTCCTTTTGGACAAGCATAACTTTTTAAGGATATTGGTTTTCAATACTTGTGAAAAAAGGAATATAAGAAAAAGTGATATTTTATTTAAATTCACAAATATCGCAAGAAATAAAGTTTGAAAAAAAAATGTAGAGAACTAAATGTATGTTCGAAAATGCACATGCAACAACAATATGCTGATACATATTATAATAATATACATGTATACCGACTATTTGTGCTTTTGCAACTAACATTCAGATGGCCATTGGTAATAAGTTAATACTGATTTGAATAATTATTCCTCTTAAAAAAAACATCGAATTCGAAATATACTTTTTTTTTCATTCTTTGTAATCGTCTGAGTAGGGACGACTGCTATAAAAGAAAGTATAAATTACGTAGAGTGGGTTTGGAAATTTGGTAGTTCTGCTGATTGTTGCAAGAGTAATGACTTATTGATGTTACTGTGAATAGTTGGAATTTAAGGTTCCTTCATTATTTTTTTATCCTCTTGAATTTTTGGCCTGTTAAAAAAAATCATGCCACATGTAGAAAGAAAAAAGTTCAGAAAGAAAACATGAATCGAAACTTAAATACTTGGAGTGTATATTGAAAAATGACGACATTTTTAATGAAGAGGGAATCTTATGTAAGAGTAAATTTTGCTGGGTTTATTTATTTAATTTGTACTCTTACATTTTACTTGCCATACTTTGTTTACATTCAACTTGTATATTTTCATTCCAACTCATCTCATCCTTCTTTCCATCCTCACAATCCACATACATTGTCATAATCTCATCTTTCATTCCATCTCCACAATACATCTCACATAGCAACACAGGTTCATTGCATTTCATTCATTCATTCAGTTTCCCCTCAGTCATGCTTCCTGGTTTTCCTTTAGCTTTCCACTCCACATGGTCTTATTGTTTAATTCTCATTAGGATTCAGTTTAACTCATGATCACCCTTCTCTATTTTCTGATTGGTTCTTATTTGTAAATAGGGTTAGTTCATTTTATAGTTCATACCATTTTCCTTGTATTTGATTGGTTGATTTCTATGATTATCCAATGTGGGTACATATACATTGGCAGAACTTCCCAAATATTGGATTGGAGAGTACTAAAGTCAGTGCTGATCTGGCATGTCTGGACTTCATCTTGTTAACTTCTAGTTTATTCTTTGTTCACCGTATCTTCAGTTTAATAATCTTAGTTTAAGGAGAGCTTTCGAGACTGAATGTACAGGAGAGCATAGGAGACTGAGTTTATGATTTTGGAAGTGAACAAACTGTCATGTTACAATTGGATCATGTTGACAAGAATGCGCACAAAACAATGACACAAATTTCAATAGGTGGGACACGAAGCAATCTATACTTGGCCCATTTACATTTTGAACAAAAATATACAAGGATATCTGTTCTACAGTAATCAATTGAATTACCAGTAGGAACTACTATAATCATTTCTATGATTTTACAGTATGAAAGTGTAAAACTTACCAGAAATTGGTTAACAGTGATTCATTGAAGGTACGGCAGGCACTGAAATGTGAACGTAGACGCTAGTATAATTTTCATCTGATACGATGTGTGTGCGTGATCCTGCAGTATCAGGGGCCTGTTGCAGAAAGAGTTGCGTTTAAACGTACGCAAGTCAAAAAATCAAACGTAACTCTCAAATGCGCGCTGTTGATTGGTTGAAAATCAAGTTACGCATGATTTTTAGAGTTGCAAACGATTGCAACTCTTTCTGCAACGGGCTCCAGTTCTGGAATGTGGACTTGATTTTCATTTAAATTTAATACTTTGTTTCTTTCATAAGCTCGCAATAAACCAACTTTTTATGTTTAAGTCGCAATCTACCAACTTGATTTTCATCATTGTATTCTTTCACTCAATACTTTATTTTCATCCATAAAAAACCTCTTATTTTGGTGGGCTAGCTTATTACGTCATCATTTTTTTAAAACAAGTTTTTACATCTAGATTATTTTATATTCATATCATATTTTTCATAACTTTATAGACATAATGATTTTCCGTTGCTTTCTTCTCCCAAATGCGAATTTATACAGAAGCTCATGGACTTGTACCAATTTTAGAGTTTTTATTACACAATACAGGGTGTAAAAGGTAAGATTTCGAAGGTCATATACAGTGCGTATCAAAAAAAGTTTACACTTTGAAAAAGCCATATGGGAATTAAAAAATATACAACATGTGGGTAATTTTTTCACATATAATTATGGGTTTGGGTCTCATCTATCCAAAGGTAAAGGTTTTGACAGAATGTTATATACACTTGAGTGAGCACTGTCCATTTTTGTAAAGCTCGCAGAAATCTGTTTGCGCAGCCTTGTTTTCACGCTGTGTCAAGGGGAAAGGGCGAAATCAAACTTATCCTGTGATTTCTCATAAATTTCCCGAGCACTTTTAGCCAATTGAAATAAAACGGATACATTCAAGCATGTTGTAATAATTTTGCCGCCCAAATTTGAAATTTCAACACTTAGTAAGCACAACCTTTACCCTTTTTTGTGCCAGCTGGATCTGAGGACATAACTGAATCTGAACAAAAGTTTATATCAGACATCTCCAGCATTTTTCACTAAGTTTTTATCATTTAAAGTTGGTTTGCATTTCATTTTCATTTAATACTTGTTTCTCCACACTTTTCCCAAGCTTGGCAATGATTAACAAAATGAAAATCAAGCCTAAGCCATTTCATGTAAATCACAGCTCAGTGTAAAGCAAATATCGTCACGATGGACTCGGTGTGTGGGGAGTGGGATGGGGCGCAATGCACTCTTCGAAGTGTTTTGGGCAAGGAAACAAGTTTAAAAAGGTAAAAGATGTCTTCATATCAATTTTACTTGCTAATTCCCACGTGTTCTTCATGATTAAGGTCTACTTTTATTCGCATAACTATTTCAAAGTTCTGCGCAAATCATTTTTATCACCAACTTTTCAAAACTAAGTGGTGCTCACTCAAGCGGAAATATTTTTCGACAGTTATATCGTCATTTGCTTAAATGGATCTGTACCAATGATAAAATGTGGAAAATCGTCAGGATATTACAAATATATGATTTTACAGGATTTTTTTCTAAGTGTAAACTTTTTTTTGATACACACTGTATATCAAGAATACTCGGATTTTCTTGTGATTTTATTGAGAATCTCATCAACTTTAATTTGACACCGTGTCATCATAGGTCAGAGTTACGGTCCATGATCCATCGAAGGCGAATGGTACAAAACCTACTTTGGTTTTAATACACACACTCAGTGGCGTAACTACGGGGGGGGGCACGTGCCCCCCCCCATCGGCTGACAAAAAAAAATCGGGGAAAGGAGAAAAAGAGGGAGAAAGGAATAGAAACGTAGTGGGAAAGAAGACACTATAATTGTTCATTTTAATGTTATATTATATCATAATTATGTAATGTTATATTACAGAAGAAACCCCTTTTTATAACTTTATGAAACACAATTTGCTCAGGGCCTGTCTTCATTGTTCGTTGTGCTCGCATTGTCTGTTTACCGAGATATATAACCCTGTTATACTAAAACCTTCTGGTTACAAGTCAATATACACCAAACTGCAAAAATATATTTCCTCGCACTTCGAGTTATTATTGCTTTATGTACAATAGTATGCTTCTCTTTCATGATTACTTAAAGAGATTGCCCCATTTTGAGGTCTTAATATACAACATTTCCTGTCCGTGCTTACGTTCGCAGTAGTGGATTGGTGAAATATGTCTGCTCTCCATTAAATTCTAGAAACAGTCCTTAAAATGTCCCTCTGGCTGAATATCAAATTTTTTAGCTCGCGCTTCGCGCTCGCATCACTTGGTTAGTGAATTACGTATGGTCTTCGTGAATTTCTACAAACAAGCCTTAAAATGCCCCTCTTCAGGTCTGAATTTCCTAAATTTTCAGCTCGCGATTCGCGCTCGCAAGATTTGATTAGTGAGATGAGTATGTTAATTATGATTACAAGTGCTTTATGTGCATGTTTAGATGTTATTCTAACAAAATCAGCAAACGCTTATTGGCACTCGCATTACATAACTATGGTGAGATGTTTATACTCTTAGTGGATTCCTAAAATATAGACCTTAAAATCTTCCTGTTTGGGGGTCAATATTTACAAAAATTTTAGCTCGCGCTTCGCGCTCGCATTATCTAGCGAGACAGGTACGTATGATGATTAGAAAAGATTGATTATGATGTCCCTTTTAGGTCTGAATATCAAAAATTTTAAGCTCGCGCTCTTATTATTTGATCAGTGATAGACATATGCGTTTAATGGCACTGTCCTTAAAATGTACGTCTTTATTAGGTCAGTATACCTGGCAACTGGGCGCACTTTGCACGCTCACTTAGTGATTCAAAATTTTTGCTGGTGCCCCCCCCCCCAATGCCGTGACCCACGGTACGCCACTGCAAAAAATCTGGTGTTATGATTTAACGCCAGCCATGAATCTGCATGCACACCAGATAAGTGTTAAACAACACCAGATTCGCGTTGGTCTAACACCAGATAGGAGTTAATTTATACAACACCAATTAGTATCAAAACAACATCGATTTGATTCCAAACTGGTGTTTCAATACTTCTCTGGTGTGGACATATATCGTGTCTGGCTAGTGGCCGCGGAACCGGGGGGGGGGGCTTCAGTAAAAATGACCATATATGATTGTGATTTTTAGCATGGTCAGCCCCCCCCCCCCCCCGACTTTGAAAACCCGCCCCTGTGTTAAATCAATAATAAATCAACACTGAGTTTTTGCAGCTAGTGCATGTACTACAGTTTCATCGGAGTTTTCCCTGCGAATTTTTGTGAAACGAGAGTGGCAACAGTTCTCACAATCCCGCAATGGCCAAGTGCAATGCAAGACAGTGCAGTGTCGACGCGAGCCGGGGGGGGGGGGTATTTTGAAAACGTTGGAGGTGTGCAAATGACGTGTTTAACAGAGATTAATAGGCAGTTGATGTGTAAATTCCAGTCACTTACACAAAAAGAATAGCATTCCATGAAATTTGAAGGACAAATTATCTCTGATGATACCAAAACTTTACAACAAAGTTGGTCGTGCATGTACATTACTGGAAGGACAAGTCCACCCCAACAAAAACTTGATTTGAATAAAAAGAGATAAATTCAACAAGCACAACACTGAAAATTTCATGACAAGAAAAACAAAATATTTCATATTTCAAACAATAAAAAACAAAAGAAATAGTGAGTGGGTGACATCATCAACTCTCTCATTTGGATGTAACTGGCTCGTTCATATAACTATTTTGTTAAAAATAAGCGAAACTTTGAAAAGTCATAACTTTCTTATTTTACATCCGATTTTGATAAAATTTTCAGCATTGCTCGTCTGATTTTTCTCTATTGATTCAAATCATCATTTTTCTGAGGTGGACTTGTCCTTTAAAACCCAAAACGTGGAAAGGTAGACTTTAACCCTTCGAAGGACCATAACTCTTTGACTCGTGACAATTGTGACACAAGTAAAGTGTCAAATGTACTTGATGACTTTCTCATACCCTTTTTAAAATTTCCTTAACCCCGTACTATTGGTGGGGCTAAATGGCAATTTAGCCCCACCTATAGTACGGGGTTAAGCTTAGCCCACTTTCGTTTTACACAGCGTTTTTGCAAAGTGGGCTAACCCCACCTATAGTACGGGATTATTTGGCCCTGTAAAAAAGCAGGGTTATCCCACCAATTGCGGTGCTAAGAGCAATAGTACGGGGTTAAGATCGCATGTGTAAAACGAAAGTGGGCTAAGCTTAAAATAGTACGGGGTTAAGGAAATTGTAGCGTGTGTAAAAAGTGTACGAGTGAAGCACTTGTACTACTAATGATCGACAAAAACCAGTCCGGGGTTAGCGAGTTTCGTGTGTAAAAAGCAAGCATTCCTTATCCGGGGTTAGCAATAACAATTTGGCATGTGTGAAAAGGAAAAAAAAGGGCATCAGTTATGTATAGAATAGAAATCACAAGAATAAAGTGTGTATTTTTTATAATAGCTGATCGTTTACTTTAATTCTTTTTAGTAACACTTTGTAAAATGAATTTCATGTGGCTTCATGATAAGATATACACTATTATCATGCCTTTTTATCCCGCTTTTTACTCAAATACCAAACCTAAATTTCAGCCCCCCTCATCCTGTTTCAGCTGATCAGCGCGTCTCCTTATCCTTTTCACCCTTTCTCTCACTCCCTCCCATGCATTGTACAGTATTATGAAGTGAAAACAATTAGAACTAACATAATTAAAATGTTTGTAATGATTAATTCAATTCAATTCAAGACTTTAATCCAGACACAGCTTTATATGCAGAGGTCCATATCAACGAATAACATACATGTAATATACATCAAGACAAACAAATGTTTTTATTTTGAGTCAGATTGGTCTCACTGTTTATGGGTTTTATTTTTAACAATACTGTCCTTTCTCCTCCCCTTCCCCTACCTTAATCACCCTCTCATGCATTAAGGTAATTTGATTTTGTAGGAAAAGGGTTGGTACATAAGGTCCATCGAAATTTATCGGTCCATCACTAACGTGCATGATATTGTTGTATTATTTCATAATACAATATCCCTCAAGAAGACCAGCCACTTTGGCTGTGAGAGTCTATCAATTCCATACTTGGAGAATGAGTAAAGATATGTTAAATAAAAATAAAGAGAAAAGTTTTCAAAATTAGAAAAGTATATGATTTGTCGATTCACACAGATTAAGAGGGACTCACAAATTATTACATAAATGCAGCGTTTCATGAAACATCCAACAAAGTCTGTTTATCCGTCGGTTCAAATAACTGACAAATTGATGAAACGCCCCACAGTAGTTATCATAATCAATTTATCTGAGCGATTATCGGGTAATATTATAATCAATTATGATCTTTCTATTCACCAGATTTAAAGAGTCAGTAAACGTAAAATGAACGTTATTTTCGATCGAGCGATGATTATGCTCCCTTTACGCCCCCCCCCCCCCTTGCGACATTTTCTTGGCTTGCTGATGCTGTGTTGTACAAAGTTCAATACGACATCATTCTCACCAGATGAACGTCAGAAAACGTAAAATGTCAAGCGATATCATGCTCGCTTTACGCCCCCATGAGATATTTATTTGGCCTGCTGCGAATTCCAATTAAATTAAAAATTCCTTAAACTAATCTTAAATCATGAAATCAGTATGTGATTTTGTCTTTGGATTGAATGTTTCAGTTTGAATTTCAGTTCTGTTTTAATTTTTCTCTTTTGAAACAGACGCATATTTTTGTAAATCATGCATGGATGAGGATTTTGGAAATTAATATTTAACCCTTTGCGTGCGACGGGCTTCCACAGAAGCCCAGCGTGTCGAATAATGCAATATATTATATAGAACATTATTAGAATAATATTTGAAACAATGGATCCATCAATTATATTACAATCGAAAATGAAGGTAAATTATCTTTGCAAAATAGCAGAGGACAGTGGATCACAATGGTCATCGTAACTAACAACAGAAAATTATAATCTAAACTTAGAATAAGAGTGAACACAGAGTATTAAAGGGGAAAATGGGAAACATATTGGATATTGTATAGGACAGAGAAGCGAGAATGAGTATAATATGATTTTTTTTTACCATACATCTCACAAGTTGACTCAAATTAGAAACGATCGGTATTGATATACGACATCTTGTCTCTCAACAGAGTGTACACCGAGTTGAAGAAGATCATGACAGCTACATCCCTATTTTTTTCTCAAGTGCCAGTCGCCCCTGCAAACTTTGAACTTTGTACAACACATCATTCAAGGAACGCGGACGAAGCATGGGTGAGTTCTGGGAACACGAATTCCCAATAGATATCAAGTCCTGAGAGCGAGCGGCTCTGCCGATGATCCCCAGCAGGACTCCTACAGAATAGATGTCACTGGCCAGGGACAAAGCTGCCCCGTCGTCGACGACCTCGGGTGCGAGATAAAAGTTTACACTAAGCTTCTTATGGTTCTCCATAATTGATTCGTTGATGGTTATGCGTGGTGGAAAAGCGATGGTACTAACGAGACCCAGGTCTATGATAAATCCTTGCCAATGGTTATTTCTAAACTCAAGAAGAACATTGTCAGCTTTGATATCGTTGTGAAGTAATCTGTTGGAGTGCATGAATGCTATGCCCTCCAGGACATCAACGGCAATACCTAATAAGCTGAGACAAGACAGAAAAGGACTTGGGCTACACTTCATTATGTTCAGCAAAGGGAAAACCTTCCCTGTCTTCTTGTCGCCGATGAATTCCTGAACAATGCACATGTCACCATCGAGCATCAGGGTACCGTAGAACTTCGGGAAGTGCCGGCTTCTGGATAGGAATTCTGAGGCTACAGCTTCCTTTGTGAACTGACCAAGGTTTGACCGTCTCTGAGACTCAATCTTATCTGGAGAAAAGAATGGCGGGATGACAGGCCCCTTGATAACAACGGTCTCAGAGCTGGTGGTATGTCGGGCGAGCAGTACACGTCCAAACGCTCCACGTCCAATCTCTTTGAACTTAAAATCGTTGTCGATGACAGATGTGGCATGAAAGGTGATGACATCGTTCATGTTCAGCTCTGTACATGGCAAAGATCCAATTGTGGCGATTACGGCTGCATCGGCTGTGTTTTTTATATTAGAGAACGGGCCTTGCTCATTCCTGAGATAGACTCTAAAGCTGAAACAATATCAGACCAACATTATCATGAATTAATTTTACAAAGAAATCTTATCTGGATTTTTATGTATATATTATTGACTGTTTGATTTCAAGAGAAACTAATTTATTATCCATGTAAGGAATAGTAATAATTTATATAAGGATACATTTTAGAATTATCTCGTGGATCCAACTGAATGACTTTAACTATTACCATAGATATAGGTAATATTTGCTGTGATGTCTTTAAATAAAATCATACTGACTAAAAACCAGATGAGACTCGCAGACAATGGGACAGGATACTCGAATTGTCCTGACATTTATGGATTTAACCTCAGTTCACATTAATTATCATCACCAATATACCAGGATCGGTTTAAAGACCTGTGAGAAATGGCGCAAGTTTGTATTGCACATATACCATGTATACCTTTCTTTAAAAAAATGATTTCAATGAAAATTAAGAAGTTTAAGTTCGTTATTCGACAATGGTTTCCATCAAGATAGAAATCTGACTAGATGTATTTAACACCATTCATGTATGACCTATTCTTTAGAGTAATGACTTACATTTCGATGAGATCGCGAAGTGCCTGGTTCTGTTCTTTAAGGGTTTGGCAATCGTATTCAAGAGCATTCGGTAGATCTCGAGAAGAATCATATTCTTTTTGTGATATACCTTCTACATCCAGGTGAATAGGTATCTCCCCGAGGTATTTTGGATGTTCAACTGTTCTGCATTGCTCTTCCTGCGTATAAAGGGGATCGTTGATTAGTTAAATGATTGATTAATATTTATTGCATTTATTCTTTTTCATTCCAAAATTCAACAAAAGTTACAATGTAAGGCAAAACACAAAAATATACTATACAGAAATGAAAAAAGGAACCCACTAGCAAAGCTTGCTAGTATGGGTTCCCTGCAATAAAAAGTTAATTAAAGCTTTGATCAATGAAATTCAAATCGTAAATTAAAAAGGTTTGTACAATTAAAAATAATACTAGTGGTGTCAAGCTTTTTATGCCTACTCATTATGTGACAATTAACAACAAAAATATTATATCATACCCCTGCTGTATAAAACAAACACTGAGTTCAGGAGTGTGTGAAAAGACAATGCGAGAAGTTCGCCCCCCCCCCCAGACGTCGAACCATAATCTTATATGCGAGATCGCATCACATGGTACGATCATCATGTCATTTTTTTTATACCTGTTGTGGGGCAACTTTGTTATTTTTTCTCCATGGAATCCAGCGCCGTTTGTTGAAAATCGGAAAACAGTTTGTTTCTGATTCTTTGACTGCACGACAGAGCTCCGCTTCCATGATCTGAAATATGAAGGAATGATCAGTAGAAGGATTGGCAAAAATTGATAAATTATTTGAATTCATGAAACTGTTATGCGCGTATTTGGGGGGTTCGGGGCCCGGGCCCCTCGGGTAGGCGAAAAAGGGGGCGCCATGCAAAAAGAAGATGAAAAGAGAGGGAAAAGGGGAAAGAAAGAGAGAAGGAAGAGGGAGGGGTGTGCGCCAAATTGATGTTTACCTAGGGGCACCGAATTGATTCAAATTTTATTTCCAACAAAACATGAAGTATAATACGAACTATTAACAATTATAAACACTTAAAAACGAATCATTGTCATTTGAATTATACATAAATGATAATTAACACAGATATTTTCATTATATGGTACATTTTGTAGACAAGTTATAATACAAATTTAAAGGATTGCTGGAGAAGCAGAGTTTGTGTTGACCTCCCTATAAAAGAAAGAGAAAGGAAAGGGAGAGAGGGGGAGGGGAGGGAGAGAGGGGGACGCAACAGTTGCTATTTGCCTGCTGAGAATTGCTGGTAACAGAGAAGACAACACACACACCACACCAAAACAAAATTGAATAAGAATTAAAACAAAAACGGGACGACAATGCGAAGAAATAAACATGAGTAGGAACAGAAAAGCGACCGAAAGAATTGATGTTCGACATTGTGGGTGCCGAATTGATGTATAACCTAGAGGGAGCCGAATTTATGTTCGACATAGGGGCACTAATTTGATGTTTGTCTTGGGGCGCCAGATTCATGTTCAACATAGGGAGGGTGCGCAAAATTCATATTCAAGTCAGAAGATCAAACATTTTTTTGTTCGCATAAAAACTCATCCTATTCATTTTCACCAAAAATGTTGTCACGAATGTTCACATTTTAAATCGTAATATAAGAAAATTCAGCTCGCGCTACACAATCGCATCAATATAGATATCTACTCATTCTGTTAATGGTCACAAAATGTGCTTAGAAAAATAAGTTTTGGTCGGAAAATCAAAAAATTTCAGTTCGCGCTTGGTGCTCGCATCGATTAATTGGATGCCCATCCTGGTCATGATTAGAGAAAGTGCTTAGGATATCCAAATTTTAAGGAAGAATCTCTACTACGATTCGTTAGATACCCATCTTGTTCATGATTACCAATAGTGCTTAGAATGTCCTAATTTTACGTCAGGATATAAAAATAATTCAGCTCGCGCTTCGCGCTCGCATTATTTATTTAAATAGATTCCCATCCTGTTCATGCTACAAAAAGTGCTTAGAATGTCTAGTTTTGGGTAGCAAATTCAAAAATTGTCAGCTCGCGCAAAAAATGTTAAAATATATATCATAGTACTATTGATTACCAAAAGTACTTATAGATTTTCAACATTTCATTGAGGTCAGAATATCAAAAAATTTCAGCTCGCGATTCGCGCTCCCGTCAATATTGTTTCGATATACGCATACCCATGATGTTCACAGTTGCAAAAAGTTGAATGTTCAATAGGGAAACAGATGAAGATATTCCCTCCTACTAAGTTGACGAAACCGTCTGGCTCCGCCCCTGGTAAAGAAATGATATCTCACGCACACATAATTTTAGTAGGGCCTACTACTCTGATGAGAAATTGAACTAAATTGAAACACCAAAGTGCATGCTTAAAATTCTATCCTTTTTGGTCGCATTTATTATTTTTTTAAAAGTGCATGGTATTACAACATATTCATGGGTACTTTTTTCATGAACACATAAAAAAACGGTGGTCTTCGATTACTTTTTTCGCGTGATTGTGAATTAAGATAATTCAGCATGCATTTAAGGCACCTAGCTGTGGTTGACTGGCGGGTGGGGGGCGCCATTTTCCGAAAAGTTCCCAGGGGGCACCAATATTAGGTTCCCCCCCTCTGTGGTGCAAAATCCTACACTGAACGACATTATAATCAGCAGTTATTTTGACCAACAATTATATAGTACTTATGGTGCCAATTTTTTCAGATTTAAAGTACCTTGACTCGTTCACATGATTTACTCATGAAAATGATTACTGCCATAAAAAGTTCCTTTTCAATCTAATTCTGTCCTCAAAATCAAAATGTCTCACCTCAATTGCTGGAATTAAATGACAACTTGTCCTCACTTAATTCTTTGACATTTTCACAGTTTAAAGAATTAAGACGTGTAAGAGGTATGGCATGGAGGCCCTTTGATGATTCACTGAGCTAGCTCTTTGTTTACATAAATCATATACAGTAGCACAGGAAACAACCAAGCAACTTAAAGTGACGTCATAGAAGAATCGTCGACACTTTCAGCCAATCATCGCCCTGTCGACCAACTTGTAGCCAATCATACAGCAATAAACACGTGATTGCGTAATATTCATGCGAGTTGTTTGTGATGTCATAATGGAAATGTAAGATCTTTCCGCCAATCACAATGTAGAACAGGTGGCTGATTGTGATGTCGTGTCCTACCTTCACACTTCTTATAAAATTTTGTACAGTAGTGTTTTTGTTTCAGCCGGCCTTCAAGATGGGTACCGGTATTTTACAATCTAAAAACAATGCTCTGATCAAAAATTAAAAGTCAAAAGGTATCAAGATGTGGCAATATAGCCCGGCAACGTTAAATCTGAATTTTGGGGTTTCATCACAATTTCTAGTTTTCTACCAGGATGTTCCCCAACCTGATAATGTCCGGGGATAATGTACGTCAAATCTGGAGACAAATATGGTTTGGGGTCTATCCCGGGGTTTATCAGCCTGCATGATATGGGCGTCCGGCGAAATTTACCCTCCTCCGGAATAACAATTATGGGTCTGTTTTCAAAACTGGAGCTCGGAGCCGCGGCCCTGGGAATCACAGCTCGGTTTCATCACGGTCCGGCGTGCCGCGGTTTGCATGCGCCTAGGTACGTAGCTAGCTAGGCCGGCATGCGCCATAGTAATGTGTGGATCATTGCATTGGTGGAGTCTGGAAAAAAGTGACTCTAGAAAACCAGTACAGTTTCGTTATTTTCACATTTAAATGTACAGATAAGTCCCAGTAATGTCTGTGAAGATATTCTACGACATCATGTCGCAACCTGCGAGGTCGGTTTTGATGTTTGTGAGAACAAACAAGATCCCTTACACTCCGTGTCCGATAGCCATGCGAAAATGTAAGTCGAAACACCCATTTCTTATTTTTCTCTGCCAGAGTTATGGGGCGTGTGTCGATGGTTTCCGCTCGAGCAGTGTCGCACACTGGTCGCACGTTAACCCAGGGAGCTCAGGGGTGGTATTCTGAGATCCATTTTATCTCAGATAAAATAAAATATTTTATCTCCGTTAAAATCAGTGAGATAAAATACCCTTAAAATCTCTCCGAATTGGTATTCTGAGAACCATTTTATCTTCATTTTATCTTTGTAAGACACACCTATTTTTCAATCAATATCCAATTAGAAACGCGCTTTTATAGCTCTCTCATATCACTCAACCAATTAAAATCCATTCCGCCAGTAGGTGTGGCAAAGGGGTGAGATTGCGTCAATTTATTGACTTCAAATACGCTTGCATTATACGCTTACGTGTCTTTACGGAGATTTCGTTTTAACAAAAAGGACAATACTCTCATCTTTTTTCGAAGTCTTTATCGCATCTTTTCAAGCATCATTTCAAAGACAATATTAGTCAAGAAAAGTCTTATGAAATACTCCCTGATTGTACAGGAACAACGTTAAGGTGTTATTCTCAATAAATATATAATTTTTCTTCATTTTCATGTCATTATTTGGGGTTAATTCACCTAGAAATATTGGTGAAATCAACGTCGCAGAGATAAAATAGCCTCTACCCTCTTTTAAGTTTATTTTATTTTTTCTTCAAAGTGACATGGGCGCAAGCACATCATCTGCGTTGCAATGGCCAGATACGCGATGGGTATGTGTACGCAGGCATTGTTTTGTTGCGTATCATCTGTAGATACGCAAGATAAAATTTATATGCAAGATAAAGTGGTCGCATGTCATAAGGTGGTCCAATTTCGCGAACAGGGTAAAAATGGTCAAAAATTTTATTTTTTGATATGTTATAGCTATTACCATTCTCTAAATAATGAAAAAGTTTTAAGTCTCGAATACCTTTATTTTTCCTTAAAATGACTAATTAACAGCTAATTATTACATAGACGTCAATGTAAATGTGAATTTTGAAATGTGTTTTTCTCAAATTGGACCTGCTGCACATAAAATGGTGTCAAAAGTTAATGCAACGTTGGATCACCCTAGTATTTTGCAGTTATAATCTTTAAACATCAATAATTAAATCTGTACCAAAAATCAAATAAATATCTATTATTGTATGCATATTAATTATACTAATTAATTAACAGTATTTAATTTCACATTTTTGCCCCCAAAATACCTGTCACTGTATTTATATGCTTGGCAAAATGACAATATCATGGGTAGAAATGTTTGTTGCAATGATACACAACATTTGTACTAAAAATTAAGATTACAAATTAGATAATTAACCAAATCTCTCCGGTTTACTAATTCATTAGGTTGCAGATCAGAGCTGACATACACATGTATTCCATTGCTGCATATTTTCAAAATTGTCAAATTTTTATGACATTTAGTTGTTCCCTGCTTTAAAACACCCAGAAATATGAGGATAACAGTCATATTACATATTGTAGTAAGTTGTTAATTAGGTTTAATTAACATTTTATCATTTACCACATCCACCGGCTCCGCATCCACCGGCTCCGCCACCCCTGTTACTTCAAACTTAATGTGCTATAGTTTTTGTTCCTGATATTGTATTGATTTAATTCATAGTAATATATTTAGCCTATAGTTCTAGCTTCAAAATGAGATATTACTCAATAAATTTGGTCAAGATACTGTGATGTAGCAACAATTTATCCATGGCACCGTGTGGAAAATTGTTCATACGTCACCCTTTTTGCATACCCAACTTATGAAATGCGACCAAATCTAAAATTTTATCTGAGAGATATTCTCATCTCAGAATACCTATTTCATTTTAAGAGATAAAATAAAATATTTTAAAGATAAAATGACCTCAGAATACCACCCCAGCTTTTTAAGACTGTATTCAAGTGTTCCACTCATTCCATCCCTCACCTGACTCCTTAGTTTCTGTCCCCATTATTACATAATCACCCAGACATCTTCATCTCATTATCCCTAATCGGTTATTTTTATGAATTGGGTCTATGTACTGTAGTCTGTACTCCTACACTTAAGCTGGCTCCTCTATTCTGATTCATTGATTTTACGTTATGTAATTTGAATAAATGATATATTATGAATTTATCATTTTAGCGGGGCAAAGCAGCTTTCTAGCTACCAAACTTTTTTTACTCGTT
Organism: Lytechinus variegatus; assembly: GCF_018143015.1. NCBI lineage: Eukaryota > Metazoa > Echinodermata > Echinoidea > Temnopleuroida > Toxopneustidae > Lytechinus > Lytechinus variegatus. The sequence goes on from NC_054741.1 coordinate 58,732,897, forward strand.
TTACTTCATTTCAGTTTATTTGTGTCTTCTCCCATTTTCACTTGTTCCCTTTGACTTTGGTTTGATGATTGATGATCTGAGTTTGCTGCTTTATTTAAGTTAGAACTTACCGGTATCATATTCTACTCCTGGCCCTGACTACAATACATATTTTTTAACACCTTACAAAGATGAAATAAGATTCAGTGTAGGCTATAATCAATTATTCAGTAAAATAATTTTAGAGGAATGATAAATCAAGCATATATGGGATACAGCTCTGTTACGCTGTGCGAGATGGCTAGCTGTCTGTGAAGGATTTTTTTTTTCGAAAAGTAAACATATTTTAAAATCTCCAAATTAATAGATTTCAGCTGCCCATAGGCTATATATGCAAACGCAGCAAACCAGTCTTTTTTTATCTGCCACGATATAATGCACTGTTTCGTAGTAGTCTACAAATGTAGACCCACATCTGCAGTGTGTGTACCTTAGCTGATTCAACGAGTCTGCATAGCAGACTAGGTCTACTGAGGCTGCAGAAATGGCTCGCTACGCTCCCCCTTTCAGGCTGGTTTGCTTCGCAAACCAGTAGCAGATCCCACCTCACGAGCCATTCAGAGTCTGCATAGCAGACTAGTTTCGTAGTGGGAATTAGACCGGGAATCACTTGCAACTGTGAGCAGATGCAGTGATGATTATAGATGTTCCGGCACATTTGTATGAAGTTAGCTCTATAAATATTTGACATTTGGTGATTTGGATTTCATATTGTCTAATATAGGCCTACCCTTTCAAAAATTTCAGTTGAACACCAATCCGAGGAGTATGCAGCTGTTAATCCAATGAAGAAAATTCCAGCAATGCAAGATGGAGATTTCAAACTCACCGAGAGGTATGTTATAGATAGATATGTTACAGATTTTTTTTTTGGGGGGGGGGCTTGAATTTGAATATTGACATTCCGCAGCTACATGTATGTTTGTGTGCATCAAGATTTGTGCATATTTTCACATTATGCGCACTGACGTCACAATGGACGAACAGGTGATTAACTGATTTTCTCCAGTATCTGCATTCCAACTGCAAACATGATTTGTTATTTTATGAACCTTATTAGCCAAAAGTATTCTGTGGACCATTTTTTTTAAATACTACAATTTCAGAATACCTTAATTACTCTGCACTGCTGCAAAGTATGACAAATATGACTTCAAGTTTGAACAAATGGAATAGTGAATTGAAATTTGCCCTTACAATTATTACATATAAAGCTTTTAGCACAATTTTGGTGTTTTTTTAAAGTATGTTTTCTCTTTTAAAAGTGCTGATAGTTTGAAAACAAGCACATAGACCCCTATGTGTTAATATTAACACTTCTTAAGTAAACCTTCCACTACAACTTTGCAATTTTTTTTTGAAAATGACATTGGTTTTGAATAAATTACAGTATTTATTGTACTTCTCAAATTCATTAAAGAATTTTTTTTTTAGATTATGCTTTGGTCCTCTTTCACACCACTTTTAGGAATTGACGGTGATGCTCAAGATACAAGATTGAAGAAATATAAATGGATTCCCTGTATTTGAAGTATACAGTTGTGAAATTTGATGAAATTTTGATGGATTCTGACTGAGTAATAGACGTTTAAACTCAACAAAGTGATCTCATGAGATCTAGAAATGCAAAATTCTTTTGAATGCACATTTCTTAAGAACTTCCAATTGGGTGAACTTTGAAACTCGATAGCAGAAAATCAAGCACATGAACCCATGTTAAGTTTTGTATTTGGAATAATCAGATGCTTAAGTAACTATTGGAAAAATTTTGTGAAAATGACATGGATTTCACTTTAACTGTGGAATGTCCTTACACTCTTTCATGGGCTGTTTGTCCAAACCAAATGTCAAAAGTTCCTAGATGTCCCATAGAAGAGCTTGTTAAATCAGTAGGTATACATGATCCAGTTGTAATGCATCTTAATTCTAAAACATGTTTCTTTTCTTTTTTATCACCAGCAGCTTGCCATAAGAAATCTGAAAATGAATGAAGTACCTTTCCCTATGACATCCGTGTTTATACCCCTTCAAATTTGTTTTTGCAGAAGAGGGATTGTTATATCAGATATATGCCTACACTATCCCATTCTTACAATTTTATGAGTGAAAAGATTTTGTTAAATTGCTGCGATTGTGAACCCTCTTTTATTCTCTGATTCATGCAGTATCGCAATAGTGAAGTATCTGCAGAGCAAGTATGCATGCCCTGATCATTGGTACCCTGCAGACCTAAAGGCCAGGGCCAGGGTCGATGAGTACCTGGCATGGCAGCACATGAACACAAGATTAAATGTTGCAAAGGTCTTTTTGAAACAGGTTAGTTTGTCCAATATTACACAAAAGTAGAACTTTCAGAAAGCACAGGGACAGTAGGCGTTTCTTGCTCTAATGGCCATTGCTTTGTGTCCAAATTCCAAACGTCTTTTGGTTTAATGAAACGGATCACAATGCTGAGGGTACGTGATTCCAATATTTTTCTATTGCATTTTCTCTTGTCATGATGTTTATCCATGTCAGTGGAATACTTTCACCTAGCTCTTTCTTTATGTAGACTGTATATTATCTTACTCTTAACTTCATCAATAGCCAATTGTTATTAACTGCAACTTTGTCAAATAGATGTACTTCAGTATACAAGGTTATATAGGCTAAGGGAAATTTTGTAATTTGATATGGACAACTATTGTGATAATAGAACATACAATATGAGAAAAATAACCTCTTGGAATGACCCACATATAATATTCATCTCAAAAGTTAGGTTCATTACAAATTACCATATATCCAATTTTATATAGATCTGCTTACTGCACTTCATTAGTATTTTAAACAGTAATAATTTCTCTCATAATCAAGACATCAAAAAGAAGTGTGATAGCATCTGATATGTACTGTACTTAATGGTAACCTCCAACCTGAAGTGACAAAGACTCATATTATATACTATTCATGCAATCTATACACAGCATCACATTATATTCACAACATGTGTATCTGTTACAGACATGTATAAAATACATTGTACCTCATGAATGGCCATACCTGGGGGCCGTTTTATAAAGCTGTTCCTAAGTAAAGAGCGATTTTAAGAACGACTGGTGATCCTTTCTTACGCGCTTAACCATCGCCAATGAATATATCATTTACCACAAAAAAGGATCACCAGTCGTTCTTAAAGTTGCTCTTAACTTACCAACAGCTTTATGAAACACCCACCTGCTTTACTCCATTTGTATACTGCATATATCAGAGGTCAAAAGAGAAGTTCCATGCTGCTCATAATGCGTACGTGCTCTTGTATTACAAAACCCATGTTTTTATGAAGGTTTCAAGAAAAACTTGTTCAGTTTCTATGGTAACCCAAATCCTGAAATTGTGTGATAATTCAGAAGAAATCTTCTACCAAGGATGTTGTATAACAAGTGTTTTGTCCATCCAGTGTGGCACCGGAACATTCTTTATCAGAAAAACATAAGGGTGGAATCAATGTTGACTCGCAATGGTTTGGCCTTCCTATAAAGCTTTGTCTGATCACATCCCAATTCCACGCCAATAATACTATGAAATGAAATTGAACAGATGAAATGCAAACTGATTATAATACTCCTTGTATTATTGTCTTCTTTAAATTCTTGACCTCTCAAGTATAAGCATCACAAAGTATCTCCATGAAAAGTTTGACTGTGCGGATCACTGGTATCCCAAGAGCCTCCAGCCCAGGTCAAGGGTCAATGAATATTTGGATTGGCAGCATTTCAATACGAGACCACGTATGACCAAAGTATTTCTCGCAGAAGTGAGTCACATTCCAAATTGTGTGCTGCATCTTGTATTTTCATATTATTCAAAGAGCAAACGCATTGATTATTCAAATTTTTTGAATACCAATTAATTAAATGGTAAACCATGACAAAATATGCCATTCATTATCAGATCATATACATGTAAACCATGGAATTATTACTCCTTTCAATTTAGTAAACCATGCTGCAGTTAATCATAAATTTGAAGTGTGCGTGGATGTACCAAAGATATTTTTCAAATTTCAAAACTTGGCTTATCTCACCCGTCTGTTATCTCCCTTATCTCTGTTTTCCACTATCTATTTCTCTCTTTTCTAGTTTTGTTAAAAATTAATAATGTATTTTCCATTTTTCTCTTTCTGTTCTTCTCTCCTTTTCTCACCCCTTCTCTCTCTCTATCTCACTCTCCCTATCTGACACTGTCCTGCATCCTCATTTTATCTCCTACCGTGCTTTTAATATCGGTACTTTAGATGGAAATTAATTATCCTCATATCCGTTTTTCCTAAATTATACATTTATGTAAACTAGGTAATCTTTCCTCGGATGACTGGCACCCCTCCAGACCCTGCCGCCCTAGCCCCTGATATTCAGCGGATGGAAGAGACCCTAGACAACATAGAAACCTACTTCCTTCGGGACAAACCATTCCTGTGTGGGGATGACATCAGCATCGCAGACCTGTTTGGAGTAAATGAGGTAACATGATTGTTTTTAGAATACAATTGCTTATTAAATCATGAAGCCAAATTCTTAAAGTGTTTTTTTTTCAATCAATGGAGGGGGTTAACTATTTTTGCAAATTTTCACATTAATTTGAAAAAAGGGCTTTTTGAAAACTAATTCGAAGAGAGTATTTGAGGTGATATTCTGTTAGTAATCAGTGCATAGTATTTGGTGGTTTATTTTGTATTCAGTGGACTTACTGCAACATAGATGTGGATGAAGGGGGGGGGGGCAGTGGCGGACCGTGACCCGGAGGAGACAAAGCATTGGAGGGGCACAGCATTGTTCACTTACAATACATTGCCCCTCCAGTGCTTTGTCTCCTCGGATCATGGTCCGACGGTCCGCCACTGAAGGGGAGTAGAGATGAATGTAACAAGTGTTGAAGGTGAATTTGCCCCCCCCCCCCCGGTCAACTTGGACAAAACCGGATATAAACCTGTGGACTACTGACTTAAACAGACATCCACTAAAACATTTTTTTCCACATCACCTACATCCTAACATTTTTAAGACATATCTGGAACAGTAGCATCCACTTTTAAAAGATTTACCAAAAATTAAAGTCTTTAATGCTCAACTTGTTTACAGGTTATACAAATTGAACCCTGTGGATACGGTACGTTAGACAGGAGACCAAAACTGAAGGCTTGGATTGGAAGAGTCCGAGAGCGAGTACAACCAGAGATCTTTGACGATGTCTGCCAACTCATCTACAAACTAGCCAAAACAAAACCAAAGCTATAATCATATTAAAGATCCATAGAGAAGTAGAGTGTATGGCATTTAAAGATGATTTGTGTCATGTGATTTTCTATCCTTCCATGAGGTGTATGTATTAAGATGGTTTTTAATTTCGTGATCGCGGTACAGCCCACCTTTTTTCCAGGGGGTTGGTCACTTGACTTTCAAAAAATTAAAAAATATCATTAAAAGTTTATTCTTGTGTGTATTAAGCTAGAATTTTGAGTTTGTCAAATCATGATCTAATCATGTGCAGGATATTCTTATACTTGAATTGGTCAGAATTTTAGTATGACTATAAAATTCATTGATTTTCTTATTTTCTTCAGGGGTTACACTTGAGTCTGAATCAAAAGAAAGAGTAGAAACATGTCAATAGGAATATTTGACTCGTAAAAAATGATGTGTTTAGCCTCAGGGTTGGTTTTCAAAAAATGGTTGTGTGCCTTTAAGAATATAGTTAAGTCACTGAGTGCCCCAACCCCTGTGTTTAGTATGCAATTTAGAGACAAAACAGGACTCTTTGAAATGTGATGGATGAGGTTTGTCTGTTGATTCTGTTTTGAGGAAAGGAGCAGGGTCAATACTCTGACATTGCTGCATCATTGTTAAATCTTATATTCATATGACATAGTAATTGATAGTGGGGTGCTTTACCCAACTACTTTTGACCTTGTACAAGAATGATCTAAAAATGTACTATGACAAATGGACAATCACACTAATGGAGATGAGATGGAGGCTAGAAGTAGTATTCAGAATACCCGACTATGGGCCTGTAACACAAAGCCTTGATAGTGATCATCGTTGGAATTTTTTGATGATTAATTGCATTGACTACAATGTGTAATTAAGCGTACAATTAATCGGTTCTGTGACTATTGCTATGACGACAATTGCTGTGATGGAAAATTTATCTTCACATTATTCTGAACCAAATACTCTCTTACAATCCTAACTTTAACCCTATGGCCACTGAGATTTTAACACCGGAGCAAATGTCGCAGGAGAAAATGTTGTCACTGATTAATCGCTAACGTTTGTGTTACGGGATCATGTTTAGTAGAAAAGAATGTGGTTTCTTTATTTTAGCATCATGATTTCACAAAACAGAATTCACAGATATAAAAAGGAAAGAAAGAGGATGATCGAATTTCTGATGCCATGATTTACATACTAGAGATTGATTTTTCTGATATACTTTCAAGAATCAGATGAAATTAATAACTTTTAATAAAAGGAGTATATTTTTCCTTATCAGGTATAAGAACTCAGTCATAACCAGTATTACAAAGAAACAAGGTATTCAAGTACATGTCAACTCTAAGAAAACTATTGCCCTCTTGCTAATCAATTATAGATGTATCGTTATTGTATATCTAAAGTAAGTATTAAGTAATATGATTGGTGAAATATCCATAAATGATGTTTGATTATTTTCTCGATTGCGTAGCAGAGCGAGACTATAGGCGCCATTTTCATCAACATCAAATCTTAACTAAAGGTTAAGTTTTTGAAATGTCATCATAACTTAGAAAGTATATGGACTTAGTTCATAAACTTGGATACTAGGGTAATTAAGTAATTACTGAACATCCTGCCCGAGTTTCAGGTCACATGACCAAGGTCAATGAACTTTGGCCGTGTTGAGGGGTATATGTTGAATTGCCATCATAACTTTGAAAGTTTATGGATCTAGTTCATGAAATGTGGATATGAGGGTGATCAAGTATCAGTGATCATCTTGCATGAGTCTTCGGTCACAAGATCGAGTTCAAATGCCATTTAGGGTCAATGAACATGTCACACGAATGGTGTTTTTTGTGAATGATTATTTTATAGTTGTTTTCAAAGTCAGCACTGCTTCTATATTGAATTGCGTAATGCAGGCGAGACTGCCAGAGGCGCTCCACTTGTATGTTACTATGAACACTATCATCTTATATAAGATGGTAGAGTTTCTGATGAATCTTATCATTCATCATGCGATTTCAGGAAGTGAAGTAATTTTCATGATGTAACTGTAGATTGCTTGGTTTGCTTTTTCCTTTTAATACTGTTAGTTCTTGTTGCTGATTGACACTTTGCTGTATTATTTTCACGAGATGAATTGTGTACAATATTACATGCTCTCTTGAAACTCAGGAGAGGTGCCAGAGTTCTTTGATGAAGATGGGCAAGATTATTGTGGATATATGTTATATTAAATATGAGGGGAAGCCTTGGAGCCCCCCTAACTAACCATTACAGTAATGGTTAGTTACAGACGCTTTATATGCAGAATAACTTCTGTTCATATTCCTGTACAATACATGTAGTAATGATTTTATTTCAAAGTAATTTTCTTAATATTTCGCTTTGTCAAAGTCCTGTCATGTTTTTGAATATGGATAACAGAGAAATTAATTGTTCATTCCATACAATGGAAAATATTCTGTAAACATTGTTTTATTACGCTGCATTACGAATAAAGTAAGTGTTAAGCACTATATATAAGCAAGTATTAGTATCATTATTATTTATTGATCATGTTATATTGGTTATGTTCTTACATTTTAAGGCCAGTGGGTGATTTCAAGTCTAGTGTTGGAATTTGGATTGCTTCCCCTAGCTCCATAACTTATCCCGAGTCTGTAAAACTGATCCAGATCGCATTATTGACATCTCAAAAACTAATGAGTGACTTTTCAGGACCACTCGAGTAAAAATTGACCTAACACCAACACCAATAGGTCAACACTGAACTTGAAATCACCCGATGATATTGCCAGGAATGATGATTACAAGGAAAAATTACTTATGGATCCTGGAGAGGACATAAATTTTGGCAATTATGATGAGCGAAAAATGCCAATATGAAATATATGAAACATTGCATGTTTTTGTGTAGTTAATCTCAAAGGAGAGGATGCACTGTGAGGGGGGGGGGGGGGGGGTGGACGGTCATGACACGTACACCTTGCTTATACAGATTTTGAAAATGGACTAAACTGATGTCTTATGATAGTGCCTCTGACATTCCATTTTCATTAAAGGATGAAGAGTATACCTGTTTTCCTGATTTTGATACCTGTTCAACTGTGCATACATCGCCCTTCTGTGAAAAATAATTCATGTCATTTTGTCTACTCTGGAATAGCAGTACCCTGCCCTTAACCCCCCCCCCCATAACCAAGGTTGTTCCAGGTCATATTTCCCTTTTGAATGTGCTTCTTGAGTGAAAGTGACAGACGTAGGATGTTTCCAAACATGCACAGGATGTTAACAGTGATGAAAGGTGAAGTCCACCACTGCGAAATATGTTGATTTGAATCAAAACAGAAAAATAAAAACTAGCAGATGTTGAAAATTTTATGTAAATCGGATGAAATTTCAAAGATTAGCTTATTTTTTACAGAACAGTTATATGTACAACTCAGTGACTTGCAAATGAGAGAGTTGATGATGTCCCTCACTATTTTTTTTTCACTATTTAAATTTTTACTGATATGACAATAAGGACTAACTTGACAACCATAAAACATTTAAACAATTGTGACTCCACATGTTCAGGGAGCAATAAAAGTTTGTGTTTCATGATAGTGAGGAGAAAATTAGAATAGTTTATATTTTATATAATCAAATGTGAAAGAAATAGAGGGTGATGTAATTAGTCCTTATTTGCATAAAGGCCAGGATGTGCATAGAGCTATTTTAATAATTCGAATTTTAATAATGCGAAACTTGCAAATGTCATATTCTTATTTCACATCTGATGATAAAATTTTCAGTTTTATGCTTGGATTTCGCTTTTTTTATTAAAATAAACTGTTCGTTTGGGTGGACTTTGGCCACTGAGAGAGGTACATCAGTTTCTTCCCAGCGTTAGTGACAGAGGAGGTGCAATGAACCTCCTTTGGTCTTTGCATAGTGTGTGTTAAGAGAGGGAACGGAATGGAAGGAGAGAGAGGCAGAAAAATGAAGATGCAGAAAGAAAGAGAATTCAGGGAAGAGACATGAGAAAAGAACACACTACAAACTGAGATGATATAAAGACGGGGGGGGGCTGATTCAGCGCCCCCTCGACTTTTTTCGTGGTAAATCCATCGCGCGAAATTTTTTGACCGCGTCGCTCACTGACTTTTTACATTCAAGTCTCGCGCAACTTTTGAGACCAAATTTGCGACCCCCGGGTACGCGGTTCCGAAATTACGCAACATTTCGTAAGTGCATGCAGACCCAAAATTGCACATCAACGTGAATTTGTGTACAAATCCAATGCAAATAGAGTTTTTAGCCAAAATTCATGAATGTATCATTATTTCTTTTTACTGATTGAAATCAATTAATTCATTCTTATTTATGGTCAAAATAAAGTCCTCGACAATTTCCATTGAAAAAACAATAAAAAACAGAAAGTCGAAAAACAATGAAATATATAAGAAATTTAGAAAACAATAAAATACCTTAGAAAATACATGTGATTTTGAATTTTTTTTAGTACATTTGATCAGATTCATATAAAGTGTCTGTATACCAAAATGAGCATTTTAGGGGCATTATGTAGTTAATTAAAGCAAAATTTTGATTTTACGTATAAATTAGCATAATTAATTAGCAATGAGATTTTTCGCAGAATTTAATCATGTAGTTTTGCAAATTATGCCATGGGTAACGGGCATGCCAAGTTTCGTCGCGATCGCGCGATCAACGGCCGAGATCATGGGGGGGGGGGCTGAATTCAGCCCCCCCGTCTTCTTAGGCATCAAAATAGCCCAGTCTATTTAGGGTTAATGATAAACAAAAGTTGAGCCCACTGACCATTCACTGTAACTCTTCCAAAACTCGCAATTCACTTACCCAAGAAATCTTAATCCTCACTCTCATTCTCTCTAAATTCAATCGAAAGCAAACTAACCACCCTTTCTGATGAAAAAATGTGTCATTTTGACCAACAAATACCAAAATATACATATATAAACAAAATATTTCCCACACAATTGTAAGGTAAAATTATAAAGGAGGCTAAGAAATCAAAGCATTGTCATTCATTTGGTGCCCCCCCCCCCACCCAATGATTTTCAAATTGTGAAGAAAAAAAAGCAGGCGTTATATTTTTAAAAAGAGGCACAGATCCTTTTAAGTCTATAACACCCTGATTGGCAAAATAGAAATTGTACTAAGAAAGGCTACTACACATAGAAGTCCAGACCAAAACACTGCAGTACTCTCTGTTTTCATTTTATTACAAAAGACAGTTGCAAATTGCCATAAATCTGTATGATCAGTTGTGCATAAAGTTCTGATCAGTAAATGTTTAGAATCTATAAACATAGTAGGCAAATAATTATCTAAATATTATATATTTACATTTTATATACAAGTTGGTCATACATCATAATCCTATAACAAAATAGTAACTGTATTGAACAGAAAAAATCATTATTTGCTGAATTTTGCCGAACAAATCAAAGTTCAATTTTATGACGACAACCTGTTAGACAATTAAAAGAAATTAAACGAAACAAACTGAACTACAACAGAACGTAAAGTCATTAAATTGAATACAAATGCTGAAAATGAATAGAAACAAAATTTGGAGTATATATCTAATAAAGTACCTATAGAGTACCTATACCTATAGAGTAGAATTGACATCTCACTATTTTAATGTTATTCATATACACTTTTATGCAATATATCTATTTTGGTGCACTAGACATCTCATCTGCGACAATTCAAATGCTACACACACTGATGGTGTCTTGGAGAATTCGTACAAAGTACAAAGCCATTTGAGTATAGCAACACAACTCGCATATCTCTACTCTTTCATAAACAAGGATTCTATTTCTCTAACTAGAATTTAACCCTGCGTCATACAAGATACGATCAATTTTTCTATTCAAGCCACTATCCGAATCACAAATAATTTTCATAATGCAAACCAAATTAAGTGTCATTAGCAAAGCATTGCCTTTGCGCACACTTAAAAATACAAGATCACGTAATTGGACACCCAAAGATGCTCCCAAGGTTTAAGAACATCTCGTGGCCAAAGCATCCTTTATGAGACCTAAGTGTAATGGAAGGAAAAACAATTAGATAGTAAATCATGCATATTACAATGAAGACAATACAGACCACAAAACCTAGCAGACAAATTTAACTTCTGTAAATCTATCTGATAAGAGAGCAAGACACTTATTGCTTCAGTATGATCTCAATAAAAGAACTTTCCAGTGTTCACAATATCGAGTTGCTATAATAATGCATATGCCAAAACCTACTTGTGCATTTTAACTTAAAGCATTACTTATCACATGTACATGTAAAACGAAAATTCAAAGTAATTTGAAGTATATCTAGAAGTGCCAGACTCTTCTGTCATTTCTATCAATGCAGCATTGGAATTCAACAATTCATTTTTAATTATACATTTCTATTAAACACATAATTTATGCATAATTACTTATTTTTTTAGACAAAAATATCAAAGTAGTAGCAAGTGTAAGCAAAGTTTGCAAACATTCAGCATCTATAACAAATGTTGACATGTTACATGTTTTGGCAATTTAAAAGGGTAAAAAAAATGATGTAAAATTATTTTTTTTTGCACACAGATACAATTCCAATACAATACTTATATATTAATGAATTACAATAAATTACCTTATGGGTAATAAGCATGGGGAGATTATTTCTTGACAAACTAATACACCTTGGTGTATGAACATTCATCTCAAATAAATGCTGTATAATTTTACATCATATATCCCACAATTGATTCTTGAATTTACCATGGTTCTCGAGTCAACTGCAATGGTGAATAGTTTCTCATGTTCTTGTGAAGAAAACAAAATCAATCACGATTGTTCTTCAGTTTTTAAAGACACTGAAATTGGTGTTCTGAGACAACTGCATCCTCAAGTGTTAACAATACACCATGCAGTATGGACATAACACCAATGTGTTTTAACAAACACCATTAATTCATCACTGGTGCTTGGCGAGATATCTCCACTGGTTTAGTTTAACAGCTTTGTTTTTGCCATTCATATTTGATGAATCCAAATACATCACCAAAATATTAAACAATTAACATTTTTTTCAAAGATGTACTAATGGTTCTCTTGTGTATACATAGAAAATTATCAATGAAATTAAAGCATTTGAACATGGATTTCAAATTTCATCAAAATAAAAAGCAATATTACACAAAGAAGCCTTGTTTCCGAAAGAATAAAACCATATATTTGAATTCCTCTCTTTGATCCAGTTCAACATTGTTAGCATGTACGTTGGTGTATTGCATTATTTCTACACAATGCATTCATCCACCTACTGGGAATTTCTGAGCAATATTGTTAGAATATTGCACTCTGAAATGTGAATTAATGTGAATTAGTATTAATAATGATGACCTCAAAATGGTTTTTGTCACCCTCCTTGAATAGATTGGATGCTTATTTCCAAAATAAAAAAGAGTAAGACTAATATTGGGTGATTTTGTGGTATACATGAATTTTATATAATTCTGACTGCCCTTGAGGGAACATCAAATACAATGCCTGCAACAGAGTCATATTGGCATATAGAGTCTTTAGACTATATTGATATTATGACCAACAGATCAGCGTTACAGCAACGCTCCAGAAACTCCAATGACAGTCCCTCTCTGATTGCAGAGCCTGTAGCAAAGTCACCATGCTATTCAGAATCATGAATGACCTCGTAGCCATTCCTGTGGCTCCACCTTACTTCAACCCATCTTTTGGATCGACTAGAGGACATCATCTACAGTTTAGACAGCAGCACTGCAGAACATCTTCCTCTTTAACACAGCTTCTTTCCAAGTGTGGTCTGCCTCTGGAATTCACTCCCATCAACAGCAGTGTCGGCCCCATCCATCATGGTCTGTAAGAACCGCGCCTCTTCAGTCACTCTTCCTTAAGTGACAGAAGATGATTTTTACTAGCACCCTGGCTAAACAGCATATCTTATTTACTATGTTGTACAGTACATCACTGTACTTCCTTTAGAAGTGTTCCTGCGAATACACCTTTTCACCACAAGTACGATAATACTCTACAAGAGGGATGTACTCTAATGGAAGAAAGGAGCAGATGAATTACACAATCCAGTAGTCAACAGATTAACTGATTGCCTACTAGAAACTTCAAAACAGTGCGATGCAAAACAGCCTTTTTCTTGTTCTAGCAGTTTACTAAAAATCACAGAGACATGATTGACATTACAAGCACCCAGGAGTAGTACTAACAAATTGGTGCTTTGTAGTACACCTCAATGAAAAGTGTGCAGAGTACCATGTGTGAAAGGATGGGGTAATCAAAGTTCTTCTTCATTACAGATAATATCTATATTGAAGCAACAATGAACTTTGGCATAATAGTTCCATTCTGTAGTAATATACCCGATAATAACTACACTAATCAAGAATAGGGAGTGATATTACCTAAGAAGTATAAAAAGAGAAGTATAATACTTTTGGTTTGAAGTAAGAAGGAAATGTATTTAAATTATTTCAGAGGAAACAAACTCTGCTCCAGACAAGCTCTTATAGAATTCCCCATCAATGGAAAGTTGTTCTTCAGTAACACAAAGTAAAATACTGGGTTTAATTTGTGCAGAAGCCCCATTACTTTGGTAACTATCTTTTCATTACAGCTTGCCACTGAACATGATTTTTCTTTTTCAACTACCAAGAAATAGGTCCAAAGCAGTATATCAACAAGGAAAGTGGGTATTTTTCAAAGATATTTGTAAAATTACTCATGACTGTTATACTAATGGCTGCAATATGGCTCTCACTAAAGTTGAGCTAAGAGATTCTCCATACAATTCATAAAATGTATTTGAAAAAGCTTCATTCAAAATTACAGTAAATGATCTTCTTCAAGCATAAAATGTTTGGTTACCTGTTGGAAAGTGAACCAACATCTATTTCAACTGAAGCTTGTGTGATCTAAAATGATGCGAAGTGAACTTGGCTTGCCATATTCCAAAATTGATCATAGGATCATTCATATCTTTACATATGGTGTTATGAAAAAAGCCCAATGAAAATAAAGAAGCAGTATATTACACTGAAGTTAACAAATGTTTTTGATATGATATAATACTGAGAGGACAAAACAGGTTACATACAGAACCTTTTTCAGTAAAGGATTACTACAAATAAAATCAATTTCAATGAAAGAAAAAGGGAATACCTCAAGAGTTCAACAAATAACTGGCCATAAAAAGTCTCCCACTTCTCTGTACTCAAGGCGAAAAGGCTGCTTGTTTTCATGCCAATTTATAAGACACATTAATGTCATGTCTGTTGGCCCCGATGCATGCGGATATCATGACTTTTTCTTTGCAACAATGGCTTCTCTACACAATAATGGGACAATCAGAATGGAAAATATGCTGGTCAGTTTACCGCTAAAAAACATGGATCGAAATGACTCATACTTATGTTATGGAACATTGCGATGAAGAAATTTGTGGTGATCATCACTATTACAACAGGTAACATGGGAGCTGTTCGACCAAAGGAGAGGATGCAGTCATCTAAAGCATACACTCTATCTTCTACACTTGCCACAATCTATGATGATGGCCAATACATGCACTGAATGAGTATCTGTCCATATGAGGAAGGCATGTCATGATTCTTATTACACATATCAAGCGGTGACGTTATGCATCTCCACTTCCTTTCGTGACGACCTTTGACACGTCTTCTGTCTTGTCAAAGGCACTGTCCCCACTGTCATCACTCCTTGACATCTTCCTAGAGGTCGTACTACCGAACCCAGAGTCATCATTATGCTCATCGTCTGTGCTCATTGCTGACTCTCTTGGGCGCTTCTTGGTTCCAGGAACCTATACGGATTGAATTTTTGAAAGTAAGAAGTTATAACTCTATTGGGGGTGTTGCAGGAAACTTTAAGTTCACTTACAGAATTAAGTAGTCAATGGACACCTACAACGTAATGGAACTGGGTGGTCCCAAAATAAAGTTACAGGAATTACATAATTCATTTGTCATTGGATCAACAGAAGTGCAGTTCCGTCTACTCCAAATACTCCTCACAGTTTATTCTGGGACCCCTCTTTCCTAGTTTTGTGAGGCATTGGGTAACTTTATAAACATGGCAATGTATTTGGCTTTCTTTCCATACAAATTTTCAACCAAGGCAGGTTGTTTGTGACCTACCAAGTGCAATGTTCCCACATTGGTCTTCATGTACCTAAGATTTCTCTTCAAAAGGTATTAAAGACAAGTAGGTCACACTCCAAATACTCATCACAGTTTATTCTGGGACCCCTCTTTCCTAGTTTTGTGAGGCATTGGGTAACTTTATAAACATGGCAATGTATTTGGCTTTCTTTCCATACAAATTTTCAACCAAGGCAGGTTGTTTGTGACCTACCAAGTGCAATGTTCCCACATTGGTCTTCATGTACCTAAGATTTCTCTTCAAAAGGTATTAAAGACAAGTATTACTTATGTCCATCCACTTACCTCTGGGACATACATGGAATAATTTGTCTCTCTTTCTTAGTTCATATCGTGAAGGCTTGAGCACTTCATAGAATCAAGTAAGAATTGTGGTAAAGATGACTATTTAATGGTGTTCTTCACATGTCAAATTGGAAAAAAAAATCAAAAGCTTACCGGAGCAGTAGGAGGAAGCATCTGTCCGTTCCTGTTGGGGTACATGACCTTCTCGGCCTTGTCAATGACCTCTGGATCCTGAAGCCATGGGTGCGCCAAGGCCTGCTTGGTAGTCAGTCTCCGCTTTGGATCAACAGTCAAAAGTTTCTTGACCATATCGATTGCTGCATGGTAAGAAATGAGATTTATCCTTAATTATTCCATACCAAACATTCACATCTTTGTTCCTGGCCCATGACTAATTTAAAGGATGCCGATCAAATTCAATTTGCAGATATTTCAATTTCAATTTACAGATATGTCAAGTTGCTCAGTATTTTCAAGGATAATCATATAACAGTAATAAAAGAGCAGATACATAAAAAAACCTCTCTCAGCTGCAATATAGCTTTATACTCCTTGATTGAAGCCTTCATTAAAGAACAAAATCAAGACAAAGGTATGCAATATCCTTTTTTAAGCAAAAATTGCAACATCATCAAGTACCCTAAGGACACTGTCGGTGGGTATTTCCACAAGGGTATTACCAACATTGTCATAGTTTGAGTGCCTGTTCTTTGCCTTGCCTCCCTTTTTATCATGTAATGTGGACAATGTCGAATGAGCTTGTTCTATCATATGATTTTGTTCAATTCCACAAAACCGTTACATTTATGATATTGAGGTATTACCTATGGTAACAGAATAACCTGAGAATCAGGCCTTTTCTATTAAAAAAAATGTCTTAAAAAAAAATCAAAGCATTATAAACAATAATGTCATGGTGAAATTTCTGTTTATATAAGCTTTGTTTAATCACAGAATTTGGGCATTCAGGACTACAAATTTGATTATTTTATGGTAAATATGAGGCAAGGTGCAATTTCAATCCTAGCCAAGCTGAGAACTCAAAACCATACCTGACTCTGATACTGATCCCCAGTACTTTGTTGGGAAGCTGTAGTAACCTCTCTTAATCTGCTGCTCCAAGGTCATCACCTTGATTTCATCCGAGAACGGAGGGTACCCTGCAAGGCAGATGTAGAGGATGACCCCTATACTCCAGCAATCGACGGCTTTTGTGTAGCCACCCATACCCATACTGGTCAGGATCTCTGGGGCGAGGTAGGTAGGTGTGCCACATAGGGTCTTCATCAGGGATTGCTCTCCGACAAACTTGGAGAGACCAAAGTCGGTGACTTTAAGGACGGTTTCCTTGTCGTCGGTCATGAGGAGCAGGTTTTCTGGCTGTGATTAAGGAAGACATTTAGATATAATCAGTGATAAAAAAAATTGGTTTCATTGATTGTTCACTGACAAACTAACAGAGACCAAGGTCAGAGACCTTCAGTTCAGTTTCCTTGTCGTTGTCATGAGCAAGAGGTTCTCGGGATGGGGTTTACATGTAGGATGATATTACAATCAGCGTTACTGATTTTAAAGGAAGTTTCCATCACAGATTGTTCACAATAAACAAACCAGAATAGGCAAAAGTCTTCATAATTTCAGGGAGGAGTTTCATCATCATTTGGTGTCAGTTATTCACAGGCCTATACAGGGGAGCGTTCATGAAAGGATTTGTCAGACGTTTCATCCGACAAGTCCTGTTTTATCCGACAGTTGCCATGGTAATAGTGCCTATCGACCAATCAGAATCAAGGAAAGATTTCAGATCTGACAACTTGTCGGCCCAAAATGTTGAGGTAACACTCCCCTGATTTTCACCACAACCTAGGCTAATGCCACAACACCACATCTGTATGCACTACCATCCACTCGTTCCGCCATTACCAGTGACCCACATACACAGAGCGCCACCACCAACAGCCTACCAGCCTGCCAGCCAGCTTCTCTACATCACGGCATATACACGCCATAAGTACCGCAGCACGATTAGCAAACACTCACTCCTTATTAAAGACAGACAGTCAACCTGTCTTGACGGACAGTCTAGTCTTCTTTCCTGCTCTGCAACTCTGCAATCATCGACTCATATTCTGATCTTGGGTTGAAATCGAACTCTGGTTTAAAGTTGTGGTTCAACTATGAACAGTCAATTGAGGCACAAATCTTTAACTTTACACATCCAATTTATTAACTCATATGACACCCACATTGTCTAGGAATGATAACTGAACTTTATTTTGAAGAATTTTTCTTCAATATAAAATCAAAAGGAAGTACAATAGTAACATAAGAAATATACAATATAATCAGAATCTTTTGCTCCCCATAATTTTAGCACAGAGTTAGACCGTGGTCTAAGTTAAACCTGAGTTCAGAATACGGGCCTTCGACTCAAACCAGCCTTCTCTCATCTCTCCAACTACTCAAGTCCCTCAACTTTTCTGATTTTCCGCGTTTCCCCTGTCTCGCCTTTATCCACTATCCTTAGTCCTTCTAGGACTCCCCACATGGGTGTACCGTAAGCCACTTCCACAATTAGACTAACTGGTATTGTACAAAATAGCTGTAAACCAGAATATCAGGCAACAAATCTTACCTTCAAATCCCTGTGTGTGATTCCATTGTCATGTAAATACTGTAAAACAGACGAAATAGAAAAAATACTGGTAAAGAGTACTGAAGCCCTTCAATACACAAAGTATAGCAATAAGGTTGTATTCATGGCAAATACTTACTGTATGAATAATATTTAACATTAATTTGTTAGGGTGCGTCATTACATCCCTAAAAATTCAAAGTATTCATATTTTTCACTACAATTTGTAAGTAAAACAAAAACAAAAAAGTGGTATAATGCCTCTGGCCGTCTCACCTGCATCACGCGGTTCAATATAGCAGCAGTGCTCACTTTGAATACTACTCTAACTCGCACAAGATGTTCAGTGATACATGGTTACTCTTATGTCCACTTTTTATGAACTAGACCAATAAACTTACAGAGATATGATGGTTATTCACCAAAAAACCCCAACATGGCCAAAGTTCATTGACCTTACATGACCTTTGACCATGATCATGTGACCTGAAACTCAAACAGGATATTCAGTGATACTTGATTACTCTTATGTACAAGTTTCATGAATCAGATCCATAAACTTTCAAAGTTATGATGGTAATTCAACAGATACACCCAATTCGGCCAAAGTTCATTGACCTTTGACCTTGGTCATGTGACCTGAAACGTGCACAGGATGTTCAGTGATACTTGATTACTCTAATGTCCAAGTTTAATGAACTAGCCCAATAAACTTCCAAAGTTATGATGGTAATTCAACAGATACCCCCGATTCGGCCAAAGTTCACTGACCCTAATGACCTTTGACCTTAATCATGAGACCTGAAACTTGCACAAAATTTTCAGTGATGCTTGATTACTATTATGTCCAAGTTTCATGAATCAGATCCATAAACTTTCAAAGTTATGATGGGAATTCAACAGATATCCCCAATTCGGCCAAAGTTCATTGACCCTAATGACCTTTGACCTTAATCATGAGACCTGAAACTTGCACAAAATTTTCAGTGATGCTTGATTACTATTATGTCCAAGTTTCATGAATCAGATCCATAAACTTTCAAAGTTATGATGGGAATTCAACAGATATCATCAATTCGGCCAAAGTTCATTGACCCTAAATGACCTTTGACCTTGGTCATGTGACGTGAAACTCATGCAGGATGTTCAGTGATACTTGATTAACCTTATGTCCAAGTTTCATGAACTAGGTCCATATATTTTCTAAGTTATGATGACATTTCAAAAACTTAACCACAGGTTAAGATTTCGATGTTGATTCCTCCAACATGGTCTAAGTTCATTGACCCTAAATGACCTTTGACCTTGGTCATGTGACATGAAACTCTAATAGGATGTTCAGTAATACTTGATTAACCTTATGGCCAAGTTTCATGAACTAGGTCCATATACTTTCTAAGTTATGATGTCATTTCAAAAACTTAACCTCAGGTTAAGATTTGATGTTGACGCCGCCGCCGCCGCCGTCGGAAAAGCGGCGCCTATAGTCTCACTTTGCTTCGCAGGTGAGACAAAAACAGATTAAAAAAAAGGTCAAGGTCTCATTTCATCAAAATATATCAATAACAAATATCAGAATCATATGACAACTATGATCAGCAGATTACAGCATCAACTTGTAACTTGCAATAAATAACAAGGTTTTATGATTCAGAGTCCAAGACATACCTTGCAAGCCGTAATCATTTGATAAAAGTAGAACTTAGCAGTAGCTTCATCAAACTTCCCAATGCTCACAACTCTGTCAAATAGTTCTCCACCCTCAACCCTAAAACAGGAAATGAATGAGAATGAATATGAATATCATGATCAGATCATTGTACATGCAGTACATTTCACATACAATGCATCTAAAAAAAATATACTTTAAAATGGCTGCCAAATAAAATAAATAAATCCATTTTCATTTGGGGAGGGGGGGACCCTATATAAAGCAAATAAAGCAAACTTCCAAATGACACCAAAAAGTTGGAAAACTATATTCATGCTTAAGTGAAGACTGCCTACTTGAATAAATGGTATATGAATTAGGCTGGACAGATTGATTTGATTAAATAGAGAAAAATCATTACTAGCTTAACGCTGGAAATTTCATCAAAATCGGATGTAAAATAAAAAAGTTATGACATTTTAAATTTTCGCTTATTTTTCACATAACAGTTATATGCACAACTCAAGGACATACAAATAAGACAAACGATGATGTCCCTCACTATTTCTTTTGTTTTTTTATTGTATGAGGTATACAATATATAATTTTTTAAAGATTTGACAGTAAGGACCAACTTGACTGAAACATATGGTATTAAACAATGCTAATCCACATGCCCAGGGAGGAATAAATCGTTGTTACACTTGACAGTGAAGACAGAATAAGAATATTTCATATAAAAATACAAAAGATATAGTGAATGGATGACATCATCAGCCTCCTCATTTGCAGTACCGACCAGGATGTGCATATAACTTTTTGTCAACAAGCTTTAAACTTTAAAATGTCATAACTTTCTTATTGTACATCCGATTTTGATGAAATTTTCAGTGTTATGCTTATTGGATTTTTCTCTCAGCCTTTTTGTTGGTGTAGACTTGTCCTATAAGAATCCAAAACTAATCTCAAATGATCATAATTTATCACAACGCCCTCTACTTTGAAAATTCCAAAGAACTTGCCTTCAAAAACTGACAAAAATTGGAAGGCTAATTCCTGCCCAGTCTAATTTTTATATCCTTTACGTGTAGTGCTCAACATAAAAGGAATAGATTTCCAACTTTTTGGTGTCATTTGAAAGATTTAATTGTCTTTCCATATACAAAGAAATTTTCCCCTAAAGTGATATTGGGCAGTCATTTAAAGAGTGTATAGTTTTTTTTTTTTTTTTAATGCACTGTAGTTTCAAACATGTCATTCTATGATTACAGTGAATGAAAAATGTCCAACTAGACATTTTCAGGATCATAGCACATCATATTTTGTCATATTTGCATTTGTTCTGATTGATTTTCATTTCAAAATATTGCCAATGTTATCACAAGACTTGCATGCTATCGATCAGATTTGCAATTTTCATTTCGTGCACTTTGGAAATACAGAAAACATATCCTAAATTTATGAAAAGACAAAATTACAAAAATATATAAAACAAAATTGTGAAATAATGAAAACATGTTATATAATAAGATACTTTACTTACAATTCTAGTACAATATACAGGACTTCTGGTGTGTCGAAAACATCTTCTATACCTATAATACATGGCTGAACATAACAAGAAATACAACAATTTATTATCAAACATTATAAATCTTTACCATTCATTCTCATTTCATTTTCTGCATCAATTTGCGTTGTTACAACTACACATAAATTGAATTATCAGGTTTGTTATTTTGTTTCCATCATTACTTTTTCACTATAGGTATACCTAGAGGGCTTGAATGGTGGCTATACAGTAGAATTACATTGTCAGTTCTGCACACCAGAAAGTAACGTTTTCAGAATATAATTTAATGGAACAAATTACCCTATTCCTTCTCAGGTTTGTCCTTCAAAACATAGCAGGCAAATAATCACAATAGAAGCACATCATCAAATACCACAAGTTTGAATTAGACTGCAATTTATGATTATAAATGCTAAACCAACAAAGCAGTTGTGCATTCAATATAGGGTTATGATGCCTAGAATTGCAAAACACCCTGAATCACTGGGAATTTAGCAGTTAGAGGAATATAAATGTATTCATCATAATTTTTTGACACCACTTTAGTGCAAAATCAACATTAACATAATGAAAATGCCCAAAGGCAAGGCTATGTATAGACGACCAAAGGTTATTGACTCTTTTTAAGTGAAGTAGTCTAGTTTCTAATGGTATGAACCGGGAGTATGAAGTAAGAAGTAATAATAGTATGAAGTGCTTTATAGAAACATTGAATGAAGTGTTATAGATGTACTACATACAGTCATGTGTCAAATTTCCTTGGTACACTTCACTCATTAATGATACACCATAATCCTATAATGAGAATTTTATATTTCCTTGAAGGAAAGCTATATTTATACACATTGCTGTACACTACAGGCAGGGGGGGGGTGACAATATACATGCATGGATCTGTAAGGGTATTTCAATGAAATTGTTTGCTAGCCTGACTGAATAAGTGACCTGTAGGTCAATCAAACAGCTCGTACTTGCAAAATGGGAAATATTATCAACAGCTGCACATATACCTTTATAATAAGCAACGCATCAATGTGAAACATGCAGACATGACATGGGGCAAATCTACATGTAGTGTGGTTTAACATTTAACCAATTGTGACACAACTCTCTAGCAGTAGGGAACCATTTTGTCAGCACATTTGGTGCTCAATTCATTCATAACTATCTGAAAATAAATGAAATAGTTTACTTCACCACGAAAGCATGGGAAATATAAAATAAATATAAGTAACATTTAATGTTAAGGCCTGGTCACACCGCTCAAGCGTTGTTGGAGCGGTCATGGAGCGGTAGGGAGAGAGGGTCGAATTTTGCTCACGAAATTGGGGAAAAAATCGAAAACAAAAATCGAAAAATAAAAACAATCGAAATCGAAAATGGTGAACGAAACCGAGCGGTGACGTTTTTTCTCTCCGCTCCACGACCGCTCCAACAATGCTCGGGCGGTGTGACCAGGCCTTAAACACTTTTTTAAAAAATCATCACTCACGTGGTGAAGCTTCTTTAGTATCCTGACTTCTTCCATCACTGTCTTCTCCATGTTCTAGAATGACACACATCTCCATTATAAATATTTTGCTCACAATTACTCTTTTTTGCCTTATAATATTATATGTAGACATGTGAAAGCATTGTGGTCTATTGGTACTGACCCTTCCTTGCCTTGCAATCAGAGGGTCATAGATTGAAATGCTTGCCACAGCATTAATTTCCTTCAGCAAAAAAAAAATCCACAACAAGCTGCACTTGACACGGTGAGGTACATGTAAATGGGTACTTGCAAGAAGGTATTCTACAAACAGTTGTTAACATCAAAATCAGTAGCCTAGCTTCAAATGAGCAATATATGAGTGTCTTGAGCTACTAGCACATAATAAAATACCCCATAGTATCATTATTATTACACAGCAAACACAACAACTCAGTTGATTTTAATTTTAGAGACACAAAGAGCAATTTGAATAAAAAGAAAGTATAAAAATACCCAACATGAACATCATCATTATTATCAGATGGCAAACTGAACAACTCAATTCATTTAGATTCTAGAGACACAAAGAGAAATCAATTAGCCCTATACGTGTGTTAGCTTATCCGATCAATATGCAAAATTTGATCCAGGCAGATTAATAATTCTCATTCATTAAATTCATTTCATATTAAATTTAAAAATAAGAAGAGCGGGGAAGGGGAAGTAGAAAAAGAAAAGACAAAAAAGAGAAGGAGAAAAGTGGGGAGAGGGAGGAGAGGATGAGACAAAATAGAAAGATGGAAGGAATTACAAAGATTTAAGGAGAAAGATATGAGAAAGGAGAAGAATTCATAAAATAGAAGATAAGTCTCAAAAGTTTCTTACCCGGACCATGGTCCCTCCTATTGAGAATGTCTTCTTTTCTATAATCTTGACTGCAACCTTCCGACATGTTCCTTTCTCAAATGCTAGCTTCACTTGCCCACAGGCCCCCCTTAAAAATAGAAATCACAAGGTCTGTAAATCTCCTTATGATAAATTATACAATACAGGTCTACATTTTATCAAAGCTGAGTAAAAAAAATTGTGTAGTAATATGAAACTATAAGTAACAAACAACAATATACAGGTACATTGTAGGTTTTAGATTTTCAAGTAATTATTTTTTAGCATACAGTGCGTCCCACAAAAAAGGAAACTCCATTTTGAGAGAAAGATTTCACAATTATTATGCTTTAACTATAAATTTGATACTCATGGAAAGATTGGAATCTCATCACTAATTTAAAACAAATCATTCACGAATGGCAGATAGCAAACAATAAATATTGAGACATATCAGAAACGATTTGTGCAGAAAATCGTGTGAATCTGAATCCACTCTCATTTCAGGGATCAGTGAGAGAAACCTAACAAAGAATACGAAAGAAATGCTAATGAGCCAATCGTCGAAAATGCACGGCCGTCGTATCATGAATCAATCTTGTCAAATATTTCTGCACAACCTGGTTTTGACATTAAAATTTCAAACTCATCTTGCTCATTTATGTGTGAAGAGTTGTTTCACTGTCACACATTAGGTATCAAAATGAAGAGGAATAAGTGAATTATATATTATATTTTTCACAAAACAATGATATGCACAAATAAGTGACTCAGTCGACGATGTCAATCACTCACTATTTCTTTTGTTTTTAATTGTTTGAATTATACAATATTTCATTTTTTACAGAATTGACAATAAGGACCAACTTGACTGATCCATATAGTATTACCAATGCTACAACATGTACATGTAAGGGAGGAATTAATCGTTGTATCGCTTGACAATTAGGAGAAAATTTGAAAATTTCATATTTCATATAATACAATACAAAAAAAATAGTGAGTGGATGACATCATAGTCTCCTCATTTGCATACCCACCAAGATGTGCATATAATTGTTTTATGAAATTAAGCAAAACTTTAAAATGTCATAACTTTCTTATTTTAAATCTGATTTTGATGACATTTTCAGTGTTATGCTTGTTGGATTTTTCTCTTTTTATTCAAATCAACTTTTTGCTGGGGTGGACTTGTCCTTTAAAGCTTTACAAATATAATGACATTTTTTGTGTGTTATCAGACATTACACTCTCATTATAAGATTGACGCTACATATACATCATGTGGAATATATTGTATAGAGTTACGTTTAGTAACAAAGGAAAACCAAAAATAAGAATATTGTTACCGGTAATTGTACATTTACAATAGAGGATGGACTCTATAGTGAACCTGGTGGGTGTTTCATAAAGCTGTTCGTAAGTTAAGAGCGACTTTAAGAACGACTGGTGATCCCTTAATGCGGTAAGTGGTATATTGTATTGGTGATGGTTTAGCGCGTAAGAAAGGTTCACCAGTCGTTCTTAAAGTCGCTCTTATCTTACGAACAGCTTTATGAAACGGCCCCCAGATGTGTCTGACAAAACACCCACCCTGTGTCCTTCAACTTGCTTTACTTGTATGTACATGAGAAAGTTTGTAACTTCCTCTTTGTAACAGGTGCAATTAATTATCATCAGTCATTGACACCTTATGAATAGTTAAATGTACATGTGTGTACATGTAGGCCTATCAATATGGCTGAAACACAATGTGATTATCATATCAACACTTAATATGAAGAAGTCATTAATTCCGCTGTATTGTAATCAAATTACTCGTAGCTATCTTTGAATATTTCATTTCTGGAGAGCTAAATGTAGTTTTTGTTTTTGCTTTCATTAGAATAGACTATATTATAAGCCATTTCATTATTACAATTTGTGCATGAGCAGATAAAGGTCAATAATAAACCAGAATAGGAATTTTCTAAATCATTGAGATGAGCATCATGGTTGTTATCCCATTCAAAGAATGGTGATGATGATGATTACGAAGTGCATTGTAGATTTCAACTTGTGCTTGCATTATTGATCTTCATGATTAAATGGTGGTAATTTTTTACCGGACTGCTAAGAAAGCATGAATGATTGTAAGCAGGCAACCAGAGGACCGACAGCTTAAGGTCCCCCCTGAAAGACCTGGTACTGAAGATTAATGCTTTACCAAAAGGCACTAGCGCACCAAGTGGGAATCGAACCCGGGTCACCCGAATACGAATCCCCCGCTCTACCGACTGAGCTATCGCGCCTCCTCGGACAGGATGTGTGAAGGAAAGGTTGTTCACAAAGCCCCTTTAAGCAATAGTCGGTGGTCACTCCCATCCATTAAATAAGAAATTACTACTTCGTAGTGGAAGGTGGGAATCAGTCAGGGCAAAAACAAGCCGTTACGGATATTCTTTTATTCCTTTCTCAATTCGTCTTCTGAACCATAAAATACATGTAGAAAACAAGTCACCTCATTGCAGAATTACACTTATTCTTCAATATTGCCATCTATGTCTCCTCATAAATACAATATACTCAAACTGCCACGAATGTAATGAGTAATGATAGTAGTAGCAGCAATAGTAATGATAATGATAATGAACAGCAACTATAATGATTAAAATAATAATAGTATCGACAACATGGTCAATGTAGAGTTGTGGATTTTTATATGTGAATTATGCTTCAAGTAATAAATAAACAAATAAATAAAATGACCGGATACTTTCTCATTTAACAGTTCTAAAATGATGATGATAATGATAATCACGCCAAATATGCCTACTTGTTGTTCTTATTTTAACAATGATCTCATTATACTCTTTTAATCGACTTTAATATAATAAGAATGAATGTACATGTAATATATGCACGCCAATATTTTGTATTAATTTGTCTCTCCTTGATTTTGTATATTTCCTTATAAAATGTGTTGTCATTTTTTTTGAATGTATACAAAATGAATTTCCATTTAGCTGGACAATAAAACATTATATATGATGATGATGATGGTGGTGGTGGTGGTGATGATTATGATGATGATGGTGGTGATGATGATCACAATGACATGGATGATAATGACAATAATGAAGATGGTGTTATGACAGTGGTGATCATGACAATGACGATAATAATAATGATGTAGATTATGATATTGATGGTAATGATGATGATGATAACACAGAAACTATTCCTCCTCACTTACCTGCCTAATACTTTTGACATGATGAACTTTTCTCTAAGTGCTGAAGGAAGATTACTTTGATCAGAATCCGATGTATCCATGAAAACATATGCTGAAATAACACATAATAGTATAAATTCATAAATCATCTGTCATGCATGCTTCATGAACTTTATAAATGAAATGTAATAATATTGCATCACATGACCATACTGGCATGGAATCATATAGACGGGGGACATTCCTATCCTATAAGGATGCCAGAGGAATTGAAAAAAATATAAAGACAAAATGTTTAAAAATACCCCAAAATACACTAACATGGTTGTCAAAGATAGAAAAGGGTTATCACTACAAGGTCAGGTATTATCTTGCAGAGGAATATAAAGATCATCTCTTATTTTGCAACATACATGTAGGATTTTATTGACTAAAAGACATGCCAGGTGTTTTACTTTATCACTGAGCAATGTCTATTAGAATCATTTTTACACATAATCTCTACATGTATGTATGCAAATAAAGAAAGTGGTAAGTTGTCAAATTCTGAAAGAACTTGATTTCACATTTAACAAGGATTTTGTTTTACTGACAAAATACAACCGAATTCTCCCAAACTCACTATTTCTCAAAAAAATTCTCAACCATTCAAAAAAAAAATGCATACAAGAGAAAAAAAGTGCTAAAATCCATTACTATTTACCTTTGTTTTTGGATAATGAAAGAGCAATCTCATCATTGTTGTTTAGAACTCTCTTCTTCCCTTTACCTTGAAAAGTGTAAAATAGGAAAGGGTTGAATAAAGTTAATTAAATGTCTGCTTAATTTGTGCATTTTTATAGTACATATACCACCAACGACATCATGAGAGACCTAATGTTCACTGTGGTCACCAACTTTTTCATCAACAACCCCTGCATTATAAACTGAGAAATAAAGTTTGTGTGTGTGTGACCACCATCCGATTCAATAGTAGTTTTTAATGGACAGAGGCATGAAAACAGCCCCCATTAAAAAAAAAAATCTTATTTTTTTCCCCCTGATATGGTATTTAAAGTTATTCTCAAGGGCAGTAGGCGATAACCTTTTTTAACATGTACATGTAATAAGATGAAAAAATACTCTCAGTAATTAAGTTCTAGAGTTTTTATTTTCCCCTAAAAGTATATTCATGGACAGTATTAAAAAGAGAGATTTTTCAACAATGTAAGAGAACAGGA
Organism: Lytechinus variegatus; assembly: GCF_018143015.1. Lineage (NCBI taxonomy): Eukaryota > Metazoa > Echinodermata > Echinoidea > Temnopleuroida > Toxopneustidae > Lytechinus > Lytechinus variegatus. The sequence continues at coordinate 58,761,377 of NC_054741.1, forward strand.
AAGTTTTGAAAACTGTAACCTCCAAAAAGAATTTTTAAGAAATCCCCCAAACAATTAATGAGGTAATTTTAAGGGCAGTAAATGTACATGTGATAGAATTATGTCGATATTAGAGAACAGGAGAAAAAACTCAGTACAGGTAATTTATACCCATGATAAATAGGGTATATGTATTTCAGAGGTCTGAACACGGACATTCAAGATTCTTGTGAAATATCATTTGAGAAAAAAAATGCACTGACTTGAAGATAAAGGGGAAGGGAAATAAAAAAGGGAAAAGGATTGCAAAATATACATGAGATTCTGATTTCACCAATGATCCCTAAATTTTGATAATAGATCATCGTTTCTATTATTTCAATTTAGTTATTGCCCTAAAAGAGATCTACATCAAAGACCTTACTTTAGCTTCTTACCAATCTTTTCTCCATTCACAAAGGTGCCATTTGAGCTCCTATCTTCAATAAAGTAGAAACTGCAATTATCATTTGATTCCTGGAAAACACAAGAAGAAATATGCAACTTCTGATACCAGGACTGGCATAATGAAAATTATTTTACAGGTTCTCTGTAAAGTTTGAAATGATTTATTTTTCTATTAAATGAACTTTCAACATATATCATAATCCTGTATGATAGTATCTTAAATCTACAATAAAAATTGATATGTCTGTTTATTTCATGTTGAATGTAATTAGCTTCTAACAACATTGTGGACATTTAGCTGAGAAGAAATATTTTCATAATTTATTATGTGTCCATACGAATATGGAAGAGCATCATTGACACTGAGCATTTAGACCTGAAGTTTAGTTGATATATCCCATTCCCATGACATTACCCAATCATAACATTGAAGAATGAATTTTTATTTAGATATATTAAAGACTACAACTTGTAACTCCAGTGGATGAAAGGCGTTGAGGGTGGTCACCTACATTGTATTTCCTTACCTTAAATATCCTAAAATGTGTTTTACTAAGTGTCTGGTAACAGGGATTTCTGCTTATCTCGGGGCTGTTGTAACAAATGTCGCACGATGGATCCCTTCCAAATAGGTATTCTTCCTTTGTATCCAAGAAATCTACAATTTTCATAAAAAGGATAGAATAATATTTACAAAATTAATATGGTTGCATTCTTGCAGATTCAATTTATTGCCCTTTTACCGTACCATGGTTACTTGGTAAATGTGTACAAACGATGAAGGCGATTATGATGCTGATGGAAATGACAACAACTACCACCAATAAACACATAATCAATAGATGATAATACACCTCCACCTACAACTCAAAACTTTTTCTTCACATCTGTTGTTGAAAGCTTAATTATCACTTGAGAGTCAAAAAGATACATGTACAAAATCATACTGAATAGTGAATAGAACTTAAATATGGGGAAGTTCACCCTGATAAGTTTTTTTTTTCATTAGCAAAAATTCAGTAAACATTCTACTAAAATCCACATACAGAGTTGTGATTTTTTTTTGGGGGTGGGGGTGGGGGTGAGACCATAATGTTCTATGGAAGTCTAATCACATCAGCATCATTTGTTGACTGTGAACAAAGCGGTTGGAAAGGATTGAAAACCTTGCTTCTAAAAACAGCTTTAACTGAAATTGAAAATACTAATGAATTTCATATTACATGTTCATTAGCCATTACTCACTATACATTAAGTAAAAAATGTATAATTTAGATTTGTCTATCAGCACTTTGGACAGTAGGTGCATGTGTTAACAATTCGTAAGAGCGCGACTGTTTCAAATCGAGTTTGGATCAGATCATTCAGATTTCAGCTCAGATGTGTACAAGTAAACACAGCAAAAATCAGAGCCAGGTGACTCGGCTCTGCCAATTTCAATTTTCATTCATTTTTTCAACAAAAAATGTTAAAAATGCCACTTTTCAGGATTCATTACAGATTTTTCCGGACACTGTTTGTAAGTGTTACTGTATAGTGAATGATCAGTTGATTATTGCCTAACTTACTATGTCTTGTGCAGGCTTAGACAGCTGGCACCCGTCTGTTTCGAGTTTTTTAACATTTTATTTTTTTTATTTCTCCTCGTACATGTACACAGACGGCTCGCTATCGTGCAGCCACCATTAGGGGACTTGCAATGCAAAATCCCCCCGTCGGGGCTCTTCAATTTTTGTCTTTAATGAATAAAAATTTTGAAAGTTAACACAACCAAAATGCAAATTAATATTCCCTCTTGGCATTAATTGCCAAAAAACAGAGAAAAATTAAGTTAAAAGGAACAAAAACAGTGACTTACCTCGGCTGTCGCGCAAATTCACTTCCCCGTTTTATCCGATCTTAAGTACATAAACATATGGCCATTGAGTTCCCTGTACAGATCGCGCTAGAACTTCGGTCTCTGTATTTGGTGAGTGAAGCCAACGCAGTTCAGCTGAACAACCAACATAACAGAGACCGAAGCTTTTGGTCTAGTGCAGGCTATACTACACAGTGACATGAATGAATGACCTGTGGCTACAACTGAAGTACAACATAAATTCTAATAATTATGAAGAATTAGATTAGAAGTTAGACCTACCAACGCTCTTAAAACATTTCCCAATAGGATACAGACGACCCCAAACAACCACCTTCTCCTCCACAAAATCAAAATCTCCTTCAGCAACCTCCTGCGTTGGAATAGTCTCCATACTTGACAAAGTTCCCCCGGATGACAAACTCGCACTCGCACTGCTCGATGTGGTGTTGGGCTCTACGGAGCTCGAGCTCGAGCCGTTCAAGCTCATGTCGCACACACATGCAGTAGTAAACACGGGAACGCTGGGCCCGAGTGCGCTACGTATGTGCTCAGCGGAAACTCGAGGCTAACCTCCGCCAGTCTGACCCGGCAGATGTACCGTGACGTAAGTATCCAATCCGGCGGCACGAAATACTGCGGCGCGAGATTCAGCCTGAACACTGCCACTGCCTGGATTATTTCCTTGAGTCCATCTTTCAATTAGCTCATCGGGTAAGAAGATATCATCAACAATCCAATAATTTCTGCAAATTCGATTAACTTCGTATGGTTTTGAATTCTGCAAGCAAAGTCCAAGTAATTGTCCGTTATTTTTTGGTAAAATTCCAATACACCGTATCGTAGGTCTACGCTAGTTCTAATTCTATATCAGCTGATAAACCACGTGGCGATCGGCGATCGCGCGTTTGCGGTCATCGACCTTAAGGCTATCCGGATACGAATCCCGGATCAGGGGATTCCCAATTATTGATCATGATCATTGACAGGCGGTCCCCGTCCAGAGAGAAGATAAAAGTCATGGCATTCAGGGGCGGATCCAGCCTTCGCCAATAGGGGGGGGGGGCCGAAAAAATATTTTCATCAACATTTTTCCTCGATTGGCCGTTATAATCTAATTGTTGTTGGTTTTTCAGGGGGTAGTCTTCTAGCTAAAGACTGAAGTTTTAATGTATAAACAAGATAAGGTATCTCATAATGGTCTTAATGCGAGCGCGAAGCGCGAGCTGAAATTCTTTGATATTTTATGTCCTTATAGAGCTGAAGATTCTGAGCAGTTTTTATAATCATGAACAAAGAAAAGTATCCAACTAAACAATGCGAGCGCGAAGCGCGAGCCGAAATTTTATTATAGTAACGCGAAGAGAGACTCAATTAGGACTTTTTTAGTGATTAATGAAGAGGATACAAGTATCACCAATTAAATAATGAGAGTGCAAAGCGCGAGCTCAAAATTTTTGATATTCTGACCTGAAAACTGGACAGTCTAAGCGCGTTTATTTAAATAAAGAACAAGCTGTGTGTCTCAAACAATCAAATGCGAACGCGAAGCACGAGCTTAATTTTTTGATATACTGACATGATAAAGGAGCATTTTGACAAATTTTGGAAAGAATTTCCAAAGAGAACAGGTATCTCAAACAATGCGAGCGCGAGCTGAAAATTTTGTTATAACAATTTGTGTAAATCAAACAAAATAATGAAAGCTTGATGTGCGAGCTAAAATATTGCGTGCAATTTGATTTCGGAAGTGTCATTTAATCCTCTTGAATGGGATTCATTACACAGGCAATGCGAGCGCGAGCGAAAATTTTTATATAAAGTCTATTTTCCAATTTTTCCCCTCACCTTTTTCTTGTTTCCTTTCGGGGTCGGGCCGGCCGTTACGAGGCTGTAAATTACACATCATGGGTATAATACCTCTTTCTTACTTTTCTTTCTGTTTTTCGTAGTTTCTATCAAGATAAAGAGTACACTTTTTTCAGGTTATCAAAAAATAGGCCGGGGGCCGGCTCGGCCCCCTCCTGGATCCGCGCCTGGCATTCCCCCAGAATATCGATTCGATTTTGTCACATCTCTTACCTTAGAATAGAAACACAAAGGAGCGAGGACAGTATTCAGAAATCTTCCCTATAATATTTCAGAAAGGGTGTGGCCAGGGGCGGAAATCTCTCCCAAAAGGTATGGGGGGACTACAACTAAGGGCTGGAAAATTGACAAGCAAAAAAAAGGTTATCTCGTCCAAAATACATGTTTTATTTCGATTTTGAATGATGTATTTGTTTTCATCACAAAAGACCAAGTAGCGGGGGACATTAAATATTGTGCCCCCCCCAATATAAGTTGAGTAGGGGGGCGTCCCCCTGTCCCCCTAGGATTTCCGTCCATGGGTGTGGCCCAGGGGCAAGAGGGGGCAAGAGAGTAGACGAGCTTCGGGCGCTCGGCCGCGGGAGACGTTTCCATCCACATTTTTGGTCTGACAACTTTCTTTGATTCTGATTGACGGAGAAGCACAGTTTCGTTCTGTCGGAAACAGAGGCCCGTAGGCCTATTCTGAAGTCGGGTTTAACCACAGAGATGTATATTAAGTATCTCTATGGGTTTAACTTAGAGTTATACCATGGTCTAACTCTGTGCTAAAATTATGGGAAGCGAAAGGTGTCATTTTTTAAAAATTAATTTGTATGTTTCTTTTGTTTACTGTGCTCTTTCCTGATTAATCGATTGTGGAGACAATCATTTATTTATTCTCCCTACACTGATTTGAGAGCCAAATGAGCTGAAATATTATATCTCTACTGTTAGTGATTTATGTATGTAACAATTGGCTGTCCATACTCAAACCACAACTTATTAGTTAGTCTAGATTCTATCCGTTGGTAGTTCATTTCTCTCCCCCCCCCCCCCCCTCTCTCATTCTCCACCATGTACCAAACCCCATTGATCGCGATATTCCCTATTTTTCACGCCCTAAAAGGATAATTCGAGGGGTTGTTTATATTTAGGGCGTAGAGGTCGATTGTGTAGTATAGGGGCCAGAGTAAAAAAAAAACACACACACAACAGTCCTGACAAAGGACTACTTATAAGTTTAACTTAAACCCGACATCAGAAAAAACATGGTCGGAAAGAATAGGCCTACTCTGTCGTATTCCGCGAAGGTCCTATAGCTTTCATAAACGACCCCCTGCTGTAGTTTTCACCCACAACAAAGACATTGGGAAACATTTTTGTATGTACCAAAATATATTTAACCTGCGCCGTTTCATTTTTAAGAATTTTTGTACATCTTTTTTTTTTTACCTCTAAGGCCCTGTATTTTTTTAATCTCTGCCCCAGTCCCCCCCCCCCCCTCTTGTCGGCCCCTGCTGTACTGACTGATCCACATGCATGCGTCATGAAACCTAACACTAAAACCATGAACGATATCAAGAAACATGTATATGATAAGACCCTCGTGCTAGCATAGTCTTATATGCCTATGTAAAGGTCTATGAGTGTTCTCAGCGGAGGGACTTTTTTTTAGAAGGGGCGTTGGGGTGTTGGAGGTCAGTGGCATATGAGCATAAAATATTGAGGGGCCATAAATGGCATGTGGAGCAAAATAAATTTCTACAAAAGCAGTAAGTGATCCAAATTTTAGAACTTTTTATACAAAATCTAATTTTGTGATGGATTTCGACATACATGTAATGCCAAAAGATCCACCCCCTTTCAATTTTCTTTCTTTTCTCCGTTATTATTTTTCTTGTCTGTGAAACTGATGGGGGTCCATCAGTCTCTTAAGCCACCCCCCTCCTCTTTATCAGTTGGGGTATGGTAGTCACTGAGACCGAAGCCTTATAAGTGCATGCTATATATCTTTATTTTCACAAAAAAAGAATAGGTAATTCATAAGAACTATCAATAATACTACGAGCGTGAAGCACGAGCTGAATTTTTTGTTAAATAATAATATATTTAAGATAGGCGATACACTTTTTCTGTTTATGCCCTATTGTTTCTAAATTTTGAATGGATGTAAATACTTGGTTGAATTTTCGCAATATAAGTTGTCACAAATTTTCAAATATTGATATATGTTTTGGTTTTCCAAGTAAATTTCAACATCTCTCAAACACAATAATTTTGTTTTTAAAATACTTCATTTTCAGAACAAAATGTCAAGAAGGACAATTTTCGTTAGCTTTAATCATTATTGAGTTGAAATTTGTTGAAATGTCTATTGCTTTTAAAAAGGGCAAGAAGATGTTACAGTATAAAAAGAAAATGGAGACCTTTTACTAATTTTGAACTAAGTTGAGACTTGCTTTTTTTTTAAATGTATTTAATGATGTACCTTATCTTCATTACGATGAATATTGATGTATCTTGTTGTACACGATATATTGTACATATATTTTTTTATTGAAGCAATAAAGATTCCAAAATTGAAAAAAAAATAATAAAATTTTATTATATTAGGTATTTATATAGCGCCATCTATCTAGAAATAATCTGAGGCGCAAAATTTGATTTTTAATCAAAATATCGAAATTTTTGCTCGCTCGTTTAGCTCTCTTGCAACTTTGTATAATTTTTACCCAATATATGCTATATCAAAGTTTTTAGCTCATAGTTAGGTTGCCAAATAGCACCCCCTTGAACAAAAATATTAATGATCATCGATCATCTATACCTGCCATGTAATCAGTATGATGTTTTTCTGTAAATTATTGGGGATAATACAGGCCATCCCCCTATCTGAAATATGGCCGGATTGTGATGATATTGTATATCATCCCTCCCATTTTTAAAGAAAAAAAATGTTTTATTATATCGTTTTATTTGATTTGATAGCATTCCGTTCATCATAAAAACAGAACCAAAACAAGCTATATACCAAGTTAATACTACATGGGAAAATCGTGAAATAATTCATTGATAAAAATCTGGAAAACATTTGAAAAAAAAGTATATGATATACATGTAAATGAATGGGGGGAACTAGAAAAGCAAAGCCTTATTAGCGCTGCCACCTTTACAAAAAATGGAAACTGAATATAATGTAATAGAAATGTTAATACTGAATGCCAGATTGAGCATATTAAAAGAAAATTTATAGCCGGTACGGTATGAACGTTGCATTGAATATGAATTACAGGAACTCCAGGCAATGTTGCAGTATCGAAAATATGGTGAAATAATAGAATTATGTATCATTTTTTTTTCATAGAAAATTTTATGTCAATATATTGCTACATATAATATCCCCCAAGGACCCACTATACACAGACGGTCGCTTCTCTATGGCCTAGCCACTGATCTGTATCTAGTCTAAGAATTGTCAAGATTTTTGATCCATGGAGGTAGAAAAACTGAGGCAAATTTCCATGTCGGTCATAACTGAAAGATACCATACCGAAAACTTGTAAAAACACAAAAGGAAATGATTGGGACTAGACTACCGGTACACATAAGAATACACTGGCGCAAATATTCACTACTGAATGACACGCGCCGTATAAGCTAAAACAACAACAACAACAACAATTACAAGCTCGCTGGAGTGTATCCTTCTGAAGACGCGACCAAAAGACCGAAGGCGAAGCAGACAAACTGAGACAATGGAAGTGTAAGTATTTGTTAGGGAATATAATAACGAACAGCTAATTTTGTGCCCATTTTGTTATGCTTTTGGCTTGATGAGTTGTTTCTACTACTAGGCCTACTAACTTATTAATCATGATTATCATGTTAATTTAGGGCCTAGTCAATTTATTTGGCGTGTTTGGAAAATCAGAATCGGTGACGTGCATGTCATGTGTGAGTGTGTGCAAGTTGACTGTGTGACGCAAGTGTGTGTGTGTTTGACAGACGTGTGGGTTTTGTCAGACGTGTATCAATCAGAAATGATTATTTACGTCAGGCCTCTGGAGTCTGGGACCGACCTTCAACATCACCATCCGAAACTGCGAAAGACGTGACGAGGGCTCGAACCTCTGGCTCTGCATCAATTTGTAACTTCCCCGGGCCATGCATGGCCACAGGCTGGGATTATTTAATTACACTTTAGTTTTTACACTTACACTCACAGCCAGGAGCACGCTACAGCGCCCGGCCCAGTTATAGCGAGACGTCGGGGGCTTTTGTGAAAAGCTACATGTACGCAGGCGCCGGTGCGCGAATATTGTTCCATACGTAGAAACGCTATGTACATAAATTATTCATAAGTTGAGCAAAAAAAAACTGAAGTGCTAATGGAATGGACTATGCCTATGTGATAGTTCGATTTGTACATGAATGAATGGACGAGCACACTCTATGGACTCCATCCCAATCTTCCCGCTTTCTCAAGTTTTGATTTCTCTCTTCCCTTCTCTCTTGCAATCTCTCTCCTTTCCTCTCTCTCGCACTTATGTCCTCGGCAGCCCGGCTCCTCGCCACCCCCTCCATCTAAATTTCTGTTCCTTTCTCTAGCCAAGTCCTCTTTCTCTTTGCTCTCTTTTTTTTTGCCTGTTTCACAAAATCATGAGTGCAAAGCACGAGCTAATATTTCTAATATAGGCACTGCTGACTGGAAAATGGACCTGTTAAGAACTGTATATCTCTCCAATATATAATGCGAGTGCAAAGTGCTAGCTAAAAAAACATCCTGATATGATAACTTGATGTTATTTAAGCACTCTTTGCAACCATCATGATGAACAGGATGGATATCTCATTAAACAGTGGATGCAAGTGCGAAGCTAAAAATGTTTTACATTCAGCAATTTGTTTTTAAGGTCAAGTCCACCCCAGAATAAAGATGATTGGAATAGATTAATAATAAACAAAGCAGAACACTGAAAATTTCATCAAAATTGGATGTAGAATAAGAAAGTTATGACACGCTTATTTTTCACAAAGCACTGACATGCACAACTAGTATCATGCAAATGAGACAGACAATGATGTCCCTCACTTTCTTTTGTTTTTTATTGTTTGAATTATACAATATTTCATTTTTTTTACAGATTTAACAATAAGAACCAACTTTACTGAACTATATATCAAGCAATGCTAATTTCCCATGTTCAGGGAGGAATTAAATAAATGAATGGTTGTTTCCCTTGACAATGAGGAGAAAAATTATATTATTTCATGCTTCATATAAGAAAATGCTAAAGAAGTGGATGATGTCTTCAGTCTCCTCATTTGCATACCGACCAGGATGTGAACAGGGGCGGTATTCTGAAAGCTTAATTAGCAGTTTGGTATTCTGAAAAGTCACTTAAGTGTCCTTTCCTTACTTGGCAGGGTTGCGTTGCGCGCACTTGAAATAGTACGCGTTATGACCGCGCGAAGACTTAATTGAGTAGTTACGAGACTTTTGGTATTCTGAAAAGTCTCATAGCACTCAATTAGCGGACTTTCCAGTGGGGGAAGATAATGGTGATAAGAGGTCCATTAAGTCTCATCATATCTTGCTAAATGTGGCTTTCATTTCGTATAAATATCAAATCGGTTTAATACTAAGAGGAAGGAAGAGAATAAAGGAGAGAGCTAAAAAGGGAAAAGAATAAAGGGGGAAAAGGTGGTGTATAGAAACAAGTAAAATAAGGAATAGGGTCTTTTGATTGAACCCCATACTTTCATGTGCCCAGTCAGGCTCCACCTTGACCACTCGGCCACGTCACCTCATTTGATTGTCTTAAATGGGACTATATTTGGTATTAAATCAATTAGAAAAGGGGGAAAAAGGAGACAGAAATATTTGTGTACTTATAGGGAAAATATGACTATTATTTTTTCTATATTTTCTTTAATTATTAGCATCATAAACTATTTTGTTTTTGCCCACTTTTTTGACAATAATGAAATTGCCAAATTATGGTAGATGCAGCAATGTGCAGGGTTGAATTAAACCTTGTTTCTGACAATGAAAAATTAACATAGACCCCTTTAGTATTTAAACGAATATAGAATAAGATACGAAAGAAAAAAATAGTGAGTGATGCCATCATTTTCCCCACCTATAAAAACCTATAAATGTCATAACGTTTCAACATCATATTTCAATAAAATTTCGGCTTTTTTTAATTATGCTTTTTTTATTTAAAATATGTTTATTCAAATTTTGTTGGAGAATATTTCTCATATAAATGAAAAGTATGTAGTATTGTAGTTTTTAAAATAAGTAGGAATTAATAATAAACTAAAAAAAAACCCTCTATCATGGCCCCGAGACAGAGGAAAATAAAATATTGTTAAATGTAAAAAACAAGAAAAAGAAAAAGAAAGAAAGCTACAAATGGATTCATATAGAGAGTTGTGAAAATCAGAATGCGTTCGAAAAAAGAGAAAAGCACAAAGATACAATAAATGAGAGAGAAAGGGAAAAGACAACAGTTAATTTCAACAACATAACAAACCTCTAATCTCAGATGCAAATGCTTTAACATTTCAGCAAAAAATCTTTTTATCAAGATCGTGGTGCAGTGCACCTGCAGCTGCAAGGCAGCGAAGTGAAGAGACACTCGCGCTAGGAGAAAATTTTACGTTGTAAGAGCGCATTTGATTGGCTTATTCGGCTCAGTAGGGGAGTGGCCTAAAGGGACTTGATTGAGCGCTAATAGAGTTTTCAGAATACGAATTTGGAGGTACATTAGCCTTAGCGCTCCATTAAATGGGTAACTTAAAAGGAAATTTAAGTGGAAACTTACGAGACTTTTCAGAATACCCCCCCCCCCAGAACTGTTTTGTGAAATTAAGCGAATCTTGAAAAGGTAATAACTCTCTCTTATTTCATATCTGATTTTGATAAAATTTTCAGCATTATGCTTGTTCTATTTTTCTCTTTTTATTAATATCAACTTTTTGTTGGAGTGGACATGTCCTTTAATGAAAAATAAAATTATACATGTACATGTAAAATGAATTTTTTGCTTCCTTTCTTTTTAAATTGAAGGGTTCATTTTTTTTTATTTACAGGATCAAAGAAAGTGCTGCTATGTTGAGCAACTTTGAGGTGAGTAATTTTAAGTTAACTCTCAAGCTATGGTGTTGACTTTTGGCTTTGATAGCATAGTAAGAATGCTGTTACCAGTTGTCGTAGGATGTAAAAATAAATTGGTCTGTATAAAGTTATATTTACTCTGAAAATTGAGATATACATGCTCAAACACACATTTTGAAAGAAGAACGATTATGTACTAGGATTATTTTTATTAGAGTCACCAGTTTTCTTCGGTATGGAAAACAACATTTCACAGAATTCAGGAAAAACACAGAATTTCACTGAAAATGCACCCTTTTTTATGCCAGAATATTTGATCATGAAAGTGTGTATAAAATAAAATGTCTGATGAGCTTTAATAAATGCACAGATAAAATTGTTTTTCAATTTTCTTACAAAATAGAATTTAGATTTTATTTCTGAGGAGCTTCTCACAAAATAGAATTTAGATTTTATTTCTGAGGAGCTTCTCACATGACATGGATGTCACAAAATTAAACATCAGCCGATCTGTATTGTTATTCCTGAATAGATTTCGTCAAACGTTCATTAATATGCTTCCCTAAATTTTCTGGCTCTATCTGAATCAAATTGACATCAGGGTTAACTTTCCTTTGGAGTTACCATTTCAAAGATGGAATACAGAATGTGATGCCCTTTGACCCCTATGCGTTGAACCAGAGTTTCCAACTATTTAGAAAAAGTCATAATTTTTATGATTTTCGTGTTGAATCATGCCATTAGTCACTTTTGGCCTTTTATGCTTGTGAGGTATAATAGGTACGGTATGTACTTATTTAATACACACATAGTAATACATTGCACAGTGGTGACATGTCTAGGCAAGCTGGTGAGCTCACAAAGGTTATGTATTACCCTGGATTATGTATACCTGACATCAGGCCTGTTCGGTTGGAAAAAAAAACTGGCATTTATGCACATTGTGCATCTGTTCTATATACCTCCTCTGAGAAATTTATCATACCGTGAGGCACATATGATTGTTATCTTAGAGTTATGACTTCAGTGCTGCTGGATTACTACTTGCAGCTCTGTTGACCTTTCCATTTTTCCTTCGTCTTTCAGGTCCATGCTCTGCTTAAAGAATTACAATCGGGAAGCTCTCAGAGAGGGAAGAAGAGCATCAGTAAAAAGCAACAGAACCTTGCCACAATATCCTATGAGGTTTGTTATGAAACACTTCTAAAATTAAGTTAACCCGTTTGAGACTAATCCCAAGTATCTTAGTCTCTTGAGAATTTGCATTGCAGCAAGTGCATCTCTTATTCTAAATAGAAGAAAGTTGAAGACAGCATTGCAGATAAGTTGAGTTCCTCTGTGCTCCCCATTTTCATTCTAAAAGAAAAACACAAAGAATATAATTAGTATAATTTTATCTTACATATTTGAGGTTGAATAAATTCATTGGGTGTTGATTTGTTACTTTGTATATTACACTCATAGGAGCATAGGGAATTTAAGAACAGTAAGGTCCATTGGAAGAAAAAGTTGACATTCCTTTATCCTGATTGATAGAAATTTTCAGCTCACAAAAATTTTTTATTCTCTTAATTACAAAAAGTACCAATAATAAACAAATTAAATTATTTTTTATCCAATTGAATGTTGCATTTAGATGAATTGGTTAATGCATGATTGATTTTAAGCATATACCCATGGTAGTTAGCCCCCCACCCCTACCCCCCCCCCAAAAAAAATGTTCATTCATGTTGGAATGATTTTTAATTCTTTTTTTTTCCTCAATAGATGTGTTGGTGATTGTTTGCATGATGCACTTAGTTAGCAATTTATCTACTGGAATATAGTTAGTGAACATGAGGCAGGGACACATTGACAGAATGCCCCCCCCAAAAAAAAAAAAAATTACAAAAAAAAGTCTTCAAGCTCTTGGGGGGGAGGGATATGTTATTTGTATCAGTTGTGAGTTGTCAGGGGGGGCAAACTGCCACCCCCCCCCCCCCCCCGTAGGTATGCAAGTGCCCCCCTCCCCATCTGACGCTATGGAAACTGAAAGCCAATACAATGTGTGTGTCTGAAAAGGATTTCAAGGTATTCCAAAGCTGGAATGTCATGTTTTATATGTATGTTTGAGGAGCCATCCATGCCATGTTTCATGGAACCTATTTCTGTTAAAGAAAATTGTAAATATCCCTGAGGAATTTATCGCAACCAATCAGATTGCATTGTATTAGTAGCTTATAACAATTAACATTGCTATGTTCTTTTGTGCAGACAATCAAATACCTTGAGAAGACTCCCTGCGGGCTTCAAACTCCTGAGGTAGTGGAGAAATTCCTGCGAGCTCTCACTCCATTCAGCCTTACCAAGTGAGTAGAAGAATTGACTGATCAAGGGGTTTTTCACAAAGAGTTGAGTCTGATTAAGTCGTGCTTAAATGCCAATGCTGACGTCATACAATCAACAATCTCATGGAATGATATGTTGGAGAGCATGTGACCATTTGGGTAATGCATCATAAACCACACGTAATGGATTTTAAGGGTGATTTTTTTTTCTGTCACTTATCTTTGTGAAACACTGTCTTGGTCCTTTTGACATCATCACCTGCAATCGATTGCAAATAGAGGATTCCGATTGGTTGATAGTGGGTTTGTTGAATGATCTATGCATGCAACAGTGATTATGATCAGTCAGCCTTTGTTTTATTGGTCACTACTAGGAAGTAATCCATTTTTATTGTTTGCTTTTTATGTGGATTTTTTTTTCTTAAATATTTTGTGATTTGGCCCTAATGGAGTGTTCATTCATTGATTGTTGAAAAACTTGTATTGATCTCAGCCAGTTTCCTACTTACTTAGGCAAATTCTTTCAGGAATTATTGAGTTTGGTTGTGACTTATGTAGTCAGCAGGCTTATTTAAAGTAAAAACTGAGATGTGTGTATTTAATAATCCCAGATTTCACACTTCCCAAGCATTTTATAGTGATTGCATCACAGAAAGCTACAAGCAAAGATTATATCCTGACATAATCAACCCATTCCATGCTTGAGAATTCATTGACATTTTGGTTGGAATCCTCCAGACCATTTTTCATCAAAATTATGTTTTCAAATGATTGCAAAATGAAGCCTCATTAACATTTTTTTTTACATCATATCAACTGAACCACGTCAATTTTAGAATGTACAGGTGTTTAATATAGAAATAATTAAAAAATGATACATTTGGAAAATTTATGAAAACTTGATATTGATAACAGAACACTGACTGCATTGTCGTATTTCCTCTTTGAGTACCAGTACTTTGCATGATTTCATGAATTTTGAATAGAGCTATGAACAAATTTGTACATTTTCCCAGACTCAGAATTGCAATGCCTGTCACACTTCATTTCTTAATAGGTCTGAGAAATTGCAGCTTCTAAATCATAGGCCGACAACAACAGTAGAAATAATGGCAGTAAGTAGCTCATTCTGTAATCAACTAGATTTATATTATTTTTTCTACAGTATTACTGAAATTATATTAGTTTCAATGTGCAAGAAGTATAGACTGTATTTATGTAGTTATGGAGGTATTCAGCTTTAATTTGTATTTTGTTACTGAAATTATAAATTGAATCGGTTTGCATTTGTAATATTATCATGCTGTATTTAAGACAGCCAGTTTCATGAATGGTGATAGTAGTAATTGGATTGAATGTCAATTCACTTTATTTCTTCTGTGTGAATATAATGCAGTATTCATATTAAGGGGTTGGGGTGGGAGGGATTTATATACATTATTTCTCACTAAATTTCACTGGAGATGTTTGAAGAGATTTGTTTGAAAAAATAAGAAAAATAAATCAAAATCAATTGTTGCATCACTTCTCTAGATGATAGAGGAATGTGAGGAACGATTGACAGAAGAGCAGATGGAATCCCTCATTCAAGTCATCACCTCCATCCTACCAGGAGAGCAAGGGGAAGAAGAGGATGAGGAAGGAGAAGAAGAAATGGAAGAAGGAGAAGAAGGATAAATCATTGCTTTCATCTAATGTAGAAAAGTTGTCATTCAGAGAGGATGGATGTTGAACCGGTAGAAATGAAAGAACTTGAAGGAACTTGAAAATTCATCCCGACATCCATCTTAGTCTTACTCTGATGTCTTGCAGAACTAGCTAGAGTTGGAAACTGAGTTGGTAAAGGAGGGAAGGGAGAATGAAGAGGGAAGCTGTTTAGCCAGTGGGCTGTGTGCACCGAGGAGCTGGCTGTTAGTAGGTTACAGTACATATTGCTGCACAAGGGTCCCTGCGAGAGGTTATACATTCTATTTCAGGATTTATTAAAAGAAAGTGGAAGAAAATCAAAACCTGCGGCAATGATAGATGGAATGCATTATGTCACATGATGTCGATTTGTCAAATCAGTGATTATTATTCTAGTATGGGTATATAAAATGTTTCATCATTGGAAAGTTTTGTTGTACAGTATGCTTGACTTATGACATGCCAAATGGGCGTCTCAATCAATAAAAGAATACTGCTTAATGCATCAGAGTGATGTATCTTAGCCATTTACATCAGCTGAATTACCAGGAACATGTGTTTATTCAAGTTCTTGCAGTTAAAACACATGTTGCTGTAGAGAACATATTTGCAAAAATTAGATAAAAATTCTTTGTACTTCATGAAAACATCACATTTCCACTTATATTCCAATCGCTGATAAAGTTGCACATACATTTTGTAAATTTTAGCATTATGAAATAGCCCTTGGTTTCATTAGAATGTACACTGGATAATGCTTTTGTGGGAGATATGGTAGGAGATCTTGCAGATTGGATCCATTAATATGATAAAATTTGCAACAACCCATGGCCATAATAAGATGCCTAGTATCAAAAGAAAATTCTATCCATCACAAGAAAGAAGAAGATAATTGTATCCAGGGGAGGATCCAAGATTTTCCAAAGGGGGAGGGGAGGCGAATGTTCTCAAAGAAAATTTTACAGGCTTAACCCTATATTTAGGCCCCCCCCTCGACATTTTTTGCGATAATTTCTAAATGCAAAAAAATAATACGCTGAAATTTCATGACTTTTTTATTTCACATCTCCCGCACATTTTGAGACCCTGTTTGCGAAAATCGGCGGTACACTTGCGGAGATATAGCATGCTTGACTCCATTGCATTTTCTCCAAAAATGGGGGGGAAACTACAAAAAAATGAAAATTCCTTGAAAAAATTTGAATATTTGCATAATTAATTAGATAAAAAAAATGATAATATCACAAATTTGACAACGCATTCTTGTAAAATATATAATGAGACACCCACACACCAAATTTGGTCACAATCCGCCGATAAACGGCCGAGATCTGATGGGGGGGCCTAATAGCCCCCCCCCCCCGGGCTATGCAATTTCAAGATAGCCCGGGCTATATAGGGTTAAAAGAAAAAGTGTATGAACAACATATCTACATTAAAAATATTGACTTTGACTATCAAAGGGAGGTGGGGGCACGGGCTGGATCTGCCACCAATTGTAGCTCAGTATTGCTTCTTAATTGCTATTTGAAGATGAATGTCAATTTCCTGGACCCATACCACCAAGCTTAGTTATTGATCATGCAGCTGACACATAGTGATCAATATAATCAATTATAAAACCAGCCCTATGATCACATTCTAAGCTTTGAGTTACAGAGCCCTGGGGAGTGTTCCATCAACAACATTTTTTCCGACATGTTGGATCTGACAACTTTCCTTGATTTTGATTGGCTGAGAAGCACTGTTACTATGGTAACTATTGGACTCAGACAAGTCCTTTCATGAAACTCTCCCCTGGCCAGGTCGTGAAATACGTACATGTAGTGAGTTAGCGTGACCATTGAAAAATTTCATGTGGGATCAACAATATAATGTGAATAAAATTGTCATTGATGAATTCCAAGTTAATCATTTTGGAAAATCATGTATAGTGTGGTCATGGTTGTCATGAAATTTTAGTACGTAATAGTTGTATTATTAAAGAGCAGAAGTGGAAACCACATAGTAGTCACAAACTAAAATGAGTACAGAACAAATGAAGGAAATAATTATAAGACTGGCATTGTAATGAAAATATGATTATCATGGCTCTTAACAGAGTATCTGGAGTCAACCATGCTGTGGAATTGCCAAAATAGTCTGAAATTATTATTATACCATAGAGCTGTTAGCTCCATGATTATACCATATTTTGGGATATAGCGTGGCAAAATTACCTCTTTGGAACATTGGGAAGATGATTTTCTGCTTACATGTATGCAAATTGAGCATTGTAATCCCCTATAGATGAAGAATATCAGTATAAGCTTTATTAAACATGATTTGTCTTTTAAATATTTGGATTATGAATATTTAAGATCTGGAGGTCTTGGAATAAATTCTGTCATATATTTCTAGTACGGAAGCATGTTTGTTGGTTTCATTTTTGTCTGAATTGTTTGACTGAGAAGGGTAATACAGAGTTACACCCTAGATTCTAACTAATCTTTGTTGAATCATACCATCACCGCCCCCCTCCCCCTTATCCTCAAGTTCCTTATACCTCAGTCATATTTGCCTCCAATCCCTAACCCTTCATTTACTCTTTCCCCAAACCCTTCATTCAAATCTGTCTCTACTCCCATCATCAATAAGGCTAAGCTCACCAACTCCTCACACCTTACATCTTCCACTCCAGTTTTATCTTCATTCACTATTTCCCCAAAACCATCACCTAGGCTATCATCTACACAGCCCCGCACCAACATGTTTTTCTAGGTTTGAACTGTACATTGCCCAATAATTAAAATGGGGTGATAGGTTCACCATCGGAAAACTTGGAAAATATGTTGGTGAGCTTTGCCACATGATTTCTGAACAAGAGTGAAATTTTGGTCAATCTCATCACTTTCCTTCATGTAAGACGACTTAAAAAAAAATACTCTGACATGCAAAATATATTTCACTTTCACATTTTCTTTTTCATCAATGTACAATAATAAAATACTTTGATACATTTTCAGGTTTGAAATGTCACATACGCAGGATAAAAATCAAATCAACACACATAATATTGCTGCAACAATCCAATAACAAATAGTCATATTCAGCTCACAAAACTGCAACAATACATGCAACTTCTGACCATTCCCATAACATGTTTATCAGTCCTGCTGCACATACATAATATTCTATTACATATACCGGTAGAAGATGAGCGTTCTTTATAAATGATTGTCGATCACCATTTGAAGAGAACCAAAGCTCGTTACATTATTTAATGTATATTTCCTGGTAAAGATATATTACATATCATTGAGGAATACCTGCAGCAAGAAAATCAATACATTTACTCTTAAATGATTCCCTAAAACCTAAAAACATGAAATAATGATAGTTTGAGAATTTCATTTGCAAGTTGCAACAACATCCCAATCAGGCAAACTTTGGCTATTACAGAATCAAATTTTAACATTTAGGCATGTTCAGCTCAACGAGATTTGAATAAAAAGTATTAAAATAAAAAAACTTATGTTTCAATGAATTCTCAATTTACAAATTTGTCTGTTTTTTCTGATTTCGTTATAGAAAACACAAATATAGAGAGTGTGTGCATATCTTTGCTCCTATCAATAGTCACTAGTGCACATACCGGGGGTAACTGTTGTGTGAGATAAAATAAAACTTTAACACGTTATTATTTTTCTTATTTTCACTCGATATTGACGGCATATCAGTGTCATACTGATTTAAATTTTTTGTGACTTTCTCGCTTATTCACAATGGCATGCTGTTAGGGTGGACATAACTTTCTTAATTAGTGTGAATGCAAGCAGCTAGAGGTAGAAAAAGCAGAACAAAGGATTAACTGAATTCATGGTAACATTTTTACTTTCATAATTCTGACAATGACGAGCATCTAATAAATACTGATAACATTCCTTTGGTGAAACTTACAAACTTTATTCCGATGGCTTGGCGGATTTAAAACAGTTAATTTCAGAGTTCAATTTGGTTCCACCAATAATAACTTATACAGTTAAAAGAATACGTCATATCATATGATGTTGCATGTAATAGCTGCAGTGGACAGAGGCCGACATCTGAGAAAGTATAAGGCAAATCACGCTCACCACTGTTACGCCAAACCTATGGTGGGGAGAAAGGATAGACTGTCATAGACATGATTAAAAATTTTCAAAAGAATTATTAAAATCAAAATCTGGTAAAGCATCAGACCAGTTCCCAAATGATCTCTAATATTATATTCTTTATACTGTACCAATGCTTTGTACTTGGGTCACACTCCATCATACTTAGTTAAAAATAGCCCCACTTGTGTTGATGGGGACATAGTTTCTTGAATCTTAAGACTGAATTAAAGCAGGCTTATCAGGCTAAAATCTTGAGGTTGAGCAAACCTAGGCTCATGGGGAACTGCCTATAAGGGGGCCTACACATCATTGGGAAATTGAATTAGTACGAAAATTTTAAAGGCCAATTGACTTGCATAATACAATCCATCCGTCATGAGAGCCAGTCGGACTAATGCTATAAAAGTTCAGACAGCACAAATCTGACCAAACTTTTACTTCGGGTTGTTTCAGTTTTCAACAATCCAAATTCCTAGACTCAAAGCAGGTTTCTTGAGTGCTAAAGCAAAACAAATATCCTCTGTGAAGTTACATGTTTCAAAGTGAAAACATGCAGTTTACTACTGGTTGGTTAGTCTACTAACTATCGCTCTCCTATTAGACCTCCCAGACATACCGGCGTCTATTACATGTATACAGTGCGTACCAAAAAAAGTTTACACTTTGAAAAAGCCCTGGGAATTAAAAAATATACAATATATGAGTAATTTTTACACAAATAATCTTGGGTTTGGGTCTTATCTATCCAATGAAAGTAAAAGTTTTGACAGAATGTTACACTTCAGTGAGCACTTTCCATTGTTGTAAAGCTTGCAGATATCTATTTGCGCAGAAATGCTCGTTTTCACACTGTCAAGGGGAAAGGGCGAAATCAAACTTACACTGCGAAACATTTCTCATACATTTCCCATTACACTTTTTGTCAACTGTAATAAATGGATACATTCAAGTATTTTGCAACAATTCTGCCACCCAAATTGAAATTTCAACACTTAGTAAGCATAACTAAATCTGAACAAAAGTTTATATCAGACATCTCCAGCATTTTTCACTAAGTTTTTATCATTAAAGTGGGTTTACATTTTATTTTTCATTTAATACTTGTTTCTCCACACTTTTTCCAAGCTTGACAATGATTAACAAAATGAAAATCAAGCCTAAGCCATTTCATGTAAATCACAGCTCAGTGTAAAACAAATATTGTCACGATGGCCTCGGTGTGTGGAGGAGTGGGGTGGGGCGCAATGCACTCTTCAAAGTGTTTTGGGCAAGGAAACAAGTTAAAAAGGTAAAAGATATCTTCAAATCAATTTTATTAGCTAAATTCAACGTGTCCTTCATGATTAAGGTCTACTTTTATTTGCATAACTATTTCAAAGTTCTGCGCAAATCATTTTTTACTAACATTTCAAAAGTAACTGGTGCTCACTCAAGCGGAAATATTTTTTGACAGTTACTTTGTCATTTGCTTAAATGGATCTGTACCAATGTTAAAATTTGAAAAATCTTCAGGATATTACAAATGTATAATTTTACAGGATATTTTCTAAGTGTAAACTTTTTTTTGTATACTACCCCCAGGCAGTCTGGAAGCAGGCCTTGTAGTTGCTCTTCCGTATCATAAGCCGTTTTCTCGTCAAGCAAAATTTGAAACGGGGCAATAAATCATGGAACTTGGAACAGGCTATCCTCATAGTGAAAGTAAGCTTAGTGGACGACTTGAATGCCTTCTCTGTTCTAAGATAGGCCTTGATTTTCCCATGATTTGTCAATGGTAGGCCGCTTTCGAACATGATACCTATAGTATTTCCGCAACCCACATATGCTAACCCTGTCGACCAAAAAAACACCTATAGTGTGACACATTTTTCTTGAGAATTAAAACCATGATAATTCTCACCGTTCGCTCTCTTGCAATCTTTGAGAACCATGTTGAACGCATCGCACAAACTGAGGTCACTCTGGGTATCGGCACACTGCATGAATCTCTGTAGCTCATACTGGCAAGGGTTCTGTTGCTGCTGCTGTTGCTGTTGTGGCTGTTCTTGGTAGGTGACATCTGGATGGCTACTTCCACCACCAGTCATGGCATGTCCAACGGCATGCCCCTGTGATAGTGCAAAACCATTAAGAATGGATTAAGTTATGGGATTGGATCCGGGGGGGGGGGAGGGAGGTGTACTTAGATTTGGTTTGGACAAGGGTGTGCGGCCGAAGGTTCAAAACCCAAACTCATATTTACGGGTCATTTGGCTAAAAAGGTACCCATTATTATTGATCGATTAAAATTTGACAAGCAAGAAAAAAAGGTTATCACCCAAAATTAGAGGAGAATATGGACCCATGTTTAAGGCCAGTATCTAAAAATTGGGGCCATGTTTAGGGGTTTTCCAGCATAAAACCATACCCCATGTTTAGGGATTCTTCAAAAAAAGCAACCCATCGAGCAGCACATCCCCGTATGCCTTATTTCATGAGTTATCCCCCCCCCCACCGGGACTGGATCAAGACTTGTTACTTGACTGGGGAACACTTTATGAAACAAAGTCAGTGATTTAAAAGATATGAAGAAGATTCCAACTTAACCCTTAATAAACTGGGGTCAATTTGACCCCACCCTCGGCAAATTTTGCCGCTCAGCCGCTGCGCAAATTTTTTTTGACCGCACCACTGATGGACTTTTTACTTTCAAGTCTTGCGCATCTTTTGAGACCAAATTTGCGTCCCATTTACGATGTTTCAAAATTACACAATATTTTGTAAGCGCAGCTCGGTCCTAAAATTGCTCAAAAACGTGATTACTTGTACAAAGTCAATGTAAATTGTGTTTTCCAACCCAAAATCATTAATGTATGATTATCTTTATTTTTGTTGGTTCAGATGGATGTATTTTATGTGATTTATAATTGCAAAGGGGTCCCTAACAAACTTCATCAAAAAAATAAAATAAAACACACAGGCTTGAAAAAACAAAGAAATACATAAGTAAACAAGTGGAATGTCTCAGGCCGTCTCACCTGCATCACGCGGTTCAATATAGCAGCAGTGCTGACTTTGAATACTACTCTAACTCGCACAAGATGTTCAGTGATACATGGTTACTCTTATGTCCACTTTTTATGAACTAGACCAATAAACTTACAGAGATATGATGGTTATTCAACAAAAAACCCCAACATGGCCAAAGTTCATTGACCTTACATGACCTTTGACCTTGATCATGTGACCTGAAACTCGAACAGGATGTTCAGTGATACTTGATTACTCTTATGTACAAGTTTCATGAATCAGATCCATAAACTTTCAAAGTTATGATGGTAATTCAACAGATACACCCAATTCGGCCAAAGTTCATTGACCTTTGACCTTGGTCATGTGACCTGAAACGCGCACAGGATGTTCAGTGATACTTGATTACTCTAATGTCCAAGTTTAATGAACTAGACCAATAAACTTTCAAAGTTATGATGGTAATTCAACAGATACCCCCGATTCGGCCAAAGTTCATTGGCCCTAAATGACCTTTGACCTTAATCATGAGACCTGAAACTTGCACAAAATTTTCAGTGTTGCTTGATTACTATTATGTCCAAGTTTCATGAATCAGATCCATAAACTTTCAAAGTTATGATGGGAATTCAACAGATATCCCCAATTCGGCCAAAGTTCATTGACCCTAAATGACCTTTGACCTTGGTCATGTGACGTGAAACTCATGCAGGATGTTCAGTGATACTTGATTAACCTTATGTCCAAGTTTCATGAACTAGGTCCATATATTTTCTAAGTTATGATGACATTTCAAAAACTTAACCTCAGGTTAAGATTTCGATGTTGATTCCTCCAACATGGTCTAAGTTCATTGACCCTAAATGACCTTTGACCTTGGTCATGTGACATGAAACTCTAATAGAATGTTCAGTAATACTTGATTAACCTTATGGCCAAGTTTTATTAACTAGGTCCATATACTTTCTAAGTTATGACATCATTTCAAAAACTTAACCTCAGGTTAAGATTTGATGTTGACGCCGCCGTCGCCGTCGGAAAAGCGGCGCCTATAGTCTCACTTTGCTTCGCAGGTGAGACAAAAAAACGATAAGATACATAGGAAATTAATATTTTGTGGGCCATTATTATGTAGATTTTTGTTAGAAATGTACAAATCTATATTTTCACCAAAAATTATCATTCTACTAGCTATATAAATTGAGTTAAAGGCAAAAACATACACAAAAACAAAATTAGGGCAAATTTCATACGCTTCTTTGCAGAATTATCAAAAAAGAAAGCAATTAATTTTTTCAAAATTTTACTATATAGTCTTGTAGTTAACAAATGGCTCCACATTTATATATGTGCAAAACATCTTCAACGACAAGCAATTGTTGCAGGGGTCGTTGTTAGGTACCCAGTGTGCTCACTTACCACTGCTGATCCAATGGCTACACCACCAGCAGTCGCTGCCATCTGACCCAGGAGACCGGGCTGACGTGGTTGGCCCATGGCCGAGGCTGGCTGCTGGGATTGCATGGGTGCTCTCTGTGGAACAGGGGCTGGGGCCATCGTTCTGGGTGGCGAAGACCTGAAGTATGGACGTGAAGAATACAAATATTTGAGACTGACTCTGCAGTTTTTATAGAGAGTGGCATAGTACATGTACATGATTAAGTTTAGAACTTGTTGCTGATTCAGTTTGTCCATGTGTGTACATACAGTTAAGGCCAGAAGTTTACACCCAATAAATTCGAAGAAAGTTGCCACTTGCCAAACATCATAAAATATACTGCATCTTTACAAACAGATGAGTACGTCATGTCCCTTCATCTCATTGCTTGGTCATCAGCAGCTGAAAAAAATTTAGGTGTCATTTTTCCAAAAAAAATCTTTATATTCCAGACAAATGAAAAATAAAAACTTCACAAAAACATTCATATTTGTGCTAGTTACTTCTGAAAACAAACATTTTAGATTACACATTTTGTTCAGTGGTGACATGTATCATGATAGAAAATGTAATAAGAATCATAGATTTGACAATTATATATATTTCTATGAAATGTTTGAAAATATAATAAACTTGAATACATAGGCTCTCACGTACCGAGTGAAAAGGCAACTATACAAATGCACCAAACTGCTAGTTATGTTTAGAATCTGAGGTTAACGCTTCAACTGATCTTGAAATACACATGGTCGCATGTCATAAGGTGGTCCAATTTCGCGAACAGGGTAAAAATGGTCAAAAATTTTATTTTTTTATATGTTATAGCTATTACCATTCTCTAAATAATGAAAAAGTTTTAAGTCTCGAATACCTTTATTTCTCCTTAAAATGACTAATTAACAGCTAATTATTACATAGACATCAATGTAAATGTGAATTTTGAAATGTGTTTTTCTCAAATTGGACCTGCTGCACATAAAATGGTGTCAAAAGTTAATGCAACATTGGATCACCCTAGTAAATTGCAGTTATAATCTTGAAACATCAATAATTAAATCTGTACAAAAAATCGAATAATTATCTATCATTGTATGCATATTAATTATACTAATTAATTAACAGTATTTGATTTCACATTTTTGCCCCCAAAATACCTGTCACTGTATTTATATGCTTGGCAAAACAACAACATCATGGGTAGAAATGTTTGTTGCAATGATACACAACATTTGTGCTAAAAATTGAGATTACAAATTAGATAATTAACCAAATCTCTCCGGTTTACTAATTGATTAGGTTGCAGATCAGAGCTGACATACACATGTATTCAATTGCTGCATATTTTCAAAATTGTCAAATTTTTATGACATTTAGTTGTTCCCTGCTTTAAAACACCCAGAAATATGAGGATAACAGTCATATTACAGATTATAGTAAGTTGTTAATTAGGTTTAATTAATATTTTATCATTTACCGCATCCACCGGCTCCGCATCCACCGGCTCCACCACCCCTGTTACTTCAAACTTAATGTGCTATAGTTTTTGTTCCTGATATTGTATTGATCTAATTCATAGTAATATATTTAGCCTATACTTCTAGCTTCAAAATGAGATATTACTCAATAAATTTGGTCAAGATGCTGTGATGTAGCAACAATTTATCCATGGCACAGTGTGGAAAATTGTTCATACGCCACCCTTTTTGCATACCCAACTTATGAAATGCGACCACATTTTCAGGGACATTTTAGCACTTTTTAATCTAGCACCGCTCATGATTTTGCCGCCCTCTATACGCGTCACGTAACTAGGTTGCATTAACAATGGATCAAAGATGGCGATGACAACAAATGTGAGTAAACTCTCTTCTACTTTTGTTTTTTCATCGCATTTCTGCGATATTATAACCATAACTATCCATTTTTTGCCAACCCATATTTTTACCCATGTACAGAAGTGTTAACCTCAGATTCTAAACATAACTAGCAGTTTGGTGCATTTGTATAGTTGCCTTTTCCCTCGGTACGTGGGAGCCTATGTTAATTGTTATTCGAGTGCCAGGCGTTACTTAGGGGAGTGACTACGTAGGTAGAAGACTTCACTCCCCAAATGCCTCCAGGCTAATGTAACTGAGAACAAGATTATATCATAACCTGGCTTCTGGCTCGTTCATTGAATGAGTGTTACTTATCCGGTACATGACTTACTAACTTTAAGAGTATACCCAGTTGTTGTGTGTCCGAACTCTGGACAGGTTGTGTGTCCGGACGATCAATTTTTTTTAGAAAGTCATTTGTTTTTGGAAAAAAATACAAGCAAAGTTTCATCAATTTTTAGTACAAAATGTTAGAAAATATTATAGAGAACAAAATAGAAGATGATTGCAACTATTGAATTCATATTTTTAGTGTAATCCAAAGACAAAAAAGAAGGCTTTAAAAATATAAAGTGTCCGGACACCCGACCCCCCATCGCTAGGATGACTCTGGGAGGGCCAGCGGCCTGGGATTGTGCGATGAAGGTTCGAAAACTAGACATTCGCAACACGCATACTTGAACGGTTTTAGTTCCATAAAGGATCAATAAAACAACCAACAATACTTACCGAACTGGTGAAACGGACCTTCCACGACTTCTTCCTCCTCGTGGCATCTTTAAATATGTGAACTGGTGACAAAAACCGTTAAATTTTGCGACTTTTTCTCCAATAGAGGTGTTATCTCGTTTCGTGAATGAATTACATCAGCAGCGAAGTAACAAACAAATGCGCATGCGCAAATGTACCACGCTCTATTTGATTACGCAATATTCTTGGTTTTAAATCGAAGCTGGTGCATGTGAAATGGGACTTTTAAAATCGCAATTGAGAGAAATGTTGTTTGTTTAAAAGTGAATATATACGGCAATATGGCGAAGATAATCTACTAGATTAAAGAGCACAAACCTAACTCTAACATCAACCAATAGTTAGGCATATTGTCGAAGAAATCGGTGCCTGGGGGCTTTGGGGCCATGAGGCATAACCCCCACGTTTTACCGAGTCGGCTGCTAAGAGCCGTTTTTTTTTCTTTTTATAGGGGGTAGTCCCCACTAAAATCTGAAGTTTGAAGTACATCTGCGGGGGGGGGGGTTTACAAACAAGATTAGATATCTAATAAGGCGGGCGTGTATAATAGGGTATATTCATATGTAAATTTTTAACAAAAAAGATCAGATATCTAATAAGGCAGGCGCCGTGTATCCAGAATTTTGCACCTGGTGTGTGTGTGTGTATTTGAGTTTTGTCAGACGTGTATCAATCAGATATGATTATTTACGTCTGGGACCGACCTTTAACGTCACCATCCGAAAGACGTGACCAGGGCTCGAACCTCGAACCTCTGCATCAATTTGTAACTTCCCCACAGCTTGGATTACAGGCGCACGCCACAACGCCCAACCTGGGGCCCCGACCTGATTTAGGTGCCCATCAAGCGCGTAGCCAGGGGGGGGGGCGGTGGGGGCGGTCGCCCCTCAAAAAAAAAAAAAAAACGTCCCCAAAAATAAAAAAAAGAAGGGAAAAAAGAGAGGAGAAAAGGAAAAGGGAAGGGAGGAAAGGGAAGAAAGGTAGCTTTGTTTTTTTTTCTTTTTATTCTTTATTTTTTTCTCAAAAGAGAAACTCCTTCACTCTTCTTGCTCTAAATTCATATATGAATTTTGCTTCCGCGCTGTGCGCGGTTAAATGACAATATTGAAGTTCTCCATTGTTCCCCCACCTTTTCTCTAACCCTGTTTTTCCACCTCAGCTATGTGCTTCTTGCCAGTTAAAGTTAAAATTGTATACATTAGGGCATGAATTTGAGTAAAGTTAGGCCGAAGTAAATATATGAAGTTATCTTTTTTTTCAATTGATCGCGCAACTTCTGGTCTGGTCGGCTCCGAGCGGGTAAAATCTTTATATCAGTTTCTGCCGTCACCTCCATAAAGTCAGCTTCTCCCGCTTTTCAGCTCATTACTATAAACAACCATAATTTGGGGGCAAACAGGTTCCTAAGTTAAAAAGAGGAAGGTATGGAATTCGTGTCGTATTAAATAAAAAAGTACAATATTTTTTTAATCAAATTGTATTAAACTTCATGTCATTTCCCTGTATACATTCATCTCCTGTCCTGTTTTGCGCCCTCAGTTTGAAATTTTGAATGACACTTAAGTTTCTTTATATTCAAAATGAAGCGCTTCAGGATAAGTAAAAAAAAAATCATCCTTTATTATATAGATAGATAATTTCAATAAATCACAGAAGTTTCAACTTTATGCGCACTATTTTCCTTGTAATGAAGTTCAATAATCTTAGAAAATCAATTGAATTAGAGACGATTGGGTATTAGAGATATCTACATTTGATGAAACGTCCGCCCTTTGAAATTTCAGAGTTTCATTGCTCTGCGCGGGGAGGAATATCTTCCTCTACCAATCTTCTCCTCTGTTTTGCGAGTTAAAAATATGCACTGATGCTAAATTGTTTGTAATCAAATCTGATCTTTCCAAAGAAAGTTTCAATATATCTTTGAGAATACCCTTTTCTCGGGACCCTTTTATGGCAAGAAAAATTGATAAAACACTTTAGCTTCCGCGCTTCGCGCGGAGTTATTTTAATTTCCTCCATTGTATACCTCTTTTGTGCGTTCACAATCACTTTTGAAAACAAGGTTCAAAATCGCAATATAGTCAACCGAATTGGAGGTACTAGAGACAAGAGAAACGGCTCCTTTTCATTTTAATTTATGAAACACTAAAACTCCCCCTCCCTGCACCCACCCCCTAGGGAGCGCGCTTCGCGCGCTCTGTAAGTGTTGGCACGCTTCGCGTGCATTTACCGCCCCCTCCAAAATGAAATCCTGGCAACGCGGTTGGTGCCCATGTGTACTTTTTGACTAATTGGGCCCCCATGAACAAGAATCATGAACGGATGGGATCTAAATAAACATTTCATACTGAAAAGTTTTGATATTCAGAGACAAAACTGGACATTCCAGGTACTTTTTTAAACCATGAACATGATGTTTATCTATCTAAACTGATGCAAGCGCGAGCTAAAAATCATGTAGGACATGTATCTAACTTTATGCGAGTGCGTAGCGCGAGATGAAAGTTTTTTATATTCTGAGTCAGACTCAAAAGTTGTGATTCTAAGCACTTTTTTACTCTGCACAGAATGGGTATATCTAACATGTGATGCGAGCACGAAGAGCGCGCTGAAAAATATAAATATTCAGACCGATATTCTATAAGCACTTTCAGTAATCATGAAAAGGATGGGCATCTATCGATTGATACTAGCGCGAAGCGCGAACTGAACAGTTTTGATATTCTGACCTAAAATTTTGATATTCTAAGCACTTTTGATAATCATGAACAGGATTGGTATCTAACAAAACATTTTAAGCGAGCGCAAAGCACGAGCTGAAAAAAATGACATTTTGATCTAGAATTGGAATATTCTAGCACTTTCAGTAATCATTTACAAGATGGGGTATCTAACTAAACGTTTTATGCGAGCGCAAAGCGTGAGCTATTAGTAATCATCATGAATGAACAGGATGGGTATATTACTAAACGTTTGTGCAAGTGAGAGAAGCGAGATTAATACAAGTTGTATACTGGCCTGAAAAGGGAACTCTTAAATCGATTGCTGCTTACTGTATAAAGAATACCTATCTTCTCGATATTCAGTACTTTTTTTAAGCATGACCAAAATGCAATGAAATTCGAATAGCGAGCAAAATAATTGGCGCATATTGACTTTAAAATGAGATATTCCAAGCTCCTCGTGTTATCCTCGTGAGCAGATTACCTCCCTTTATACAGGGAATGCAAGCGCGAAGCGCGAGCGAAATTTTCATTTTCATGTAATGACCAGATTTTTCAATTTTTCCAATTATTTTCCTCCCCTTATTTTATTTCCTTTTCTTTTTCTTCTTATCTATTTTTTCGCTTCTCCTTTTTTTTTCATTTTGTTTTCTTCCTCTTGTAGCGCGAAGCCCTCGGTGGGTGGGGTTCCAGAGAGCAGAGCCATGGGCCGCTTCAGAATTCGGATGTTTCCAGAGGGCATTTTGCAACAAAAAAATATTTATTTGAAGTCAACATCCTAAAATTGTCAAATTAACCTCATTATAACATTTTTTTTTAAAAGAGGCATCGAGTGAAATGTTTAATCTTACTCTCAATAATTTTGATTTTCTTATTTGATTTATTTTGTTAATTCGCCTATCTATGTTAATATCATGCATTTTTCTATATTTTTTGAAATTTGTATGCAATAAACCGAATTGAAGTTGAATTTGGAAAATGAGGGTTTTTAGAAGGAGAAATTAGGAAAATGCGAGCTAGCACAGAGAGTGAGCTTGAAAAGTTGCGTGCATTTTCAGATTCAAATTTCTTTCAATATTTTTGTGTTTCCAGTCTTATCGCAACTTTTCGTTTTATTTCATATAACACTATATTATGAAAGGTAATAAACACATTCCCGAAGGGAAGTGTGGGTGTTGAGTCACCGCCAAGATGTTTATTGAACTTGGGTTCTAAACTTTGATTTATATAGGGGAGAGAATTGACCTAAACCTCCTTCATTTTGGTGCAATTATTATTTTTTTTTGCTTGTCAATTTTTTTTTTCTGAGCAAAATCGCATTGGATGCGAGTTCAAAATTCTTGGACTATTTTCCATATGGTAAAAACTGCAATTTATTGTTATTCTACATAGGTTTCAATTTCTCGTTTCAACTGTTAAGTATAGGCCTACACTTGTTAAGGGTTTTTTCTTTTTCCTCACCTTTCCTCTTTTCTCCCCCCCCCCCCTCTTTCTCTTTTTTTAGGAGGGGCGAGGGACGCCCCCCCGCTTCCGCCGCCTATGGGACCCCCTATATTAAAAAAAAGCTGAGAAAACAATTGAGAAAAGGTAAAATAAGAGTTTGAAATTTATTTCCTGAATATTTTGTTGAAATCTGTCAAAAAATAGATATGCCAGTGCACATTTAGAATGAGCAAAAATGTAGTGTCCAAAGCGAAAAGTTGTTATGTGTGACATCACACATCTTGGACTTTAAAAAAAATTAGATAACCCTAAAAAGTAAGCCTATCATTGTCCACTGGCTTAGGTACAGATGGAGGAGGTTTGGGGATCAAGACCAAGAAAAAGGGAAATAATTAAGAAAAAGGTAAGATAGGATAAATATCTTTTAATACAATGTCAAAATCTAAAATTATTTTTTCCTATGGGCTTTTAAAGACATTTCCACACGCCATGTGCCTCTCTTTTTTTTGCTAATGCGACACTGATTTGATGTTTCAAATATCATAATGATAGGATGAAATATATTCCCTCTGCACAAGGTAGTTAGAAATCTAGGCCTATAGGTCCCTTTTGTTTGATTCTTGCAATTATTAGGCCTAAACTTTTCACTTTACGCCCAATCGAAAAACAATTTTTTTACATGCTTTTGTGGACGAGCATGGCATCTAACCTGTATTGACACCAACCAGAAGGAGGGGGCATGCAGGGGGGGGGGGGGGCGTGGAAAGCACTTCAGCGCACTTTGGTTTATACTACTACAAGTCCAATATCAACGTTTTTTAGCCGAGGGTTTGTTCTTTAGATCAATCTTGCTAACGAATCGTCTTGTGTGAATATATAAAGCTATTTCTCAAATATGAAAGCTAAAATGAATCAAATCAGTTTCTTATCAATTGCATAAAGATCGAGAAAGTGCTTTGGCCTGAGAAAGCCTTATAGTGCTCAAAATGGAAGAGAAAATGTTTCTGGTTGGAATAATTATTATAATGGGAATTGGGTAGGCCTATACATCTTTTTACTGATAAGAAGGAATTGGGGATCGAATCTGGAAGGAGGCTTCCCAAGACTATTTGAAAAAGAATATTGGAAAATATGGTTGCAGGTCTGCAGGAGCCACATGGATGGGGCTGACCCAATGGGGGATTTTTGGT
Source organism: Lytechinus variegatus (assembly GCF_018143015.1). Classification (NCBI taxonomy): domain Eukaryota; kingdom Metazoa; phylum Echinodermata; class Echinoidea; order Temnopleuroida; family Toxopneustidae; genus Lytechinus; species Lytechinus variegatus. Next base: position 58,793,217 of record NC_054741.1, read on the forward strand.
ATTTATGTGGGAAAATAGTATACCGATATATATTCGCCATTTCCCAGCTCCATAACGTCTTGTAGTTCTTTCTCCTACCTCATTCCTCCTTTTCACTTGTCACTCCCTCCCCACTCTTCTCTCTCTTTCTCTAATAAGCTCTCAGCTAGTTTGTCTCGAGGCCCTGGGAAGGGGGGGGGGGGTGATCGAAGCACCCTAAATTTTCTCTAGGGGTGCTGCGTGTATTATTTTCTATATACGCAGCATCCCAGGTATTCTGGAAGATGTGTAAAAATGGGAAATGCAACCAAAATTACCTTAATTTTGTAGTAAACCTCTTTTTTTTTCTTTCAAATTCACATCAGCACAAAAAAAAATCGTTCGTTGGGCCCTGCCCAACTCCTGTGTAATTTCCCGCTGATCTCTAATCATATATATAAAACGAGAAAACAGGTAAATTGCCAATTTGTCTACTGCCATTCCGTCCGCTCACCGCATGGTCTACCTTCATTTTGTCTAATGCCATTTCGTCCAACAACATTTTGTCTACCACCCATTTCGTACAGTCACCATTTTGTCCAATTGCCATTTTCGTCTACCGGTAATTATCAGTTCGTCTATAACCATTTCGTCTACAACCATTTCGTCTACCACCCATTTAGTCTAATTCAATTTATGCGAATGCCAACACATCCGTTAATCAGTTCGTGCAATGTTCATTTAGTCCAAAAGCCATGTCGGCTAATATCAGTTGGTCCAATATCCAAATCGTCTACTTATCACTTCGTCCAATTGCCATGTCGTCTACTTTATCTTTTCGTTAACCACCCAAGATCAAATAATCAGTTCGACTAACAATCAAATCGTCTTATAACCATTTCGTCCAATTCCCAAATAGTCATTTAGTTTAATAGCCAATTGGTACAATAGCCATTTTGTCTAACACAAATACGCTGCGTTATCCGAGGGGCTAACCCGAAATGACTTCTTCATTGTACCTTGAAATTATTGAAGATAAAATAAACGATAAAAAATCATGATAACTAGGCCTACTATCAGGAATGGACATCGATACAGCCCCCCCCCCCTCTCTCTCTATCACATCACACACACAAAGGGGGGGGGGGTTAATGGAGTGGTTAAAAATAAAATTGAAATAAGGTCCTTCTATTTGGAATTTACCCTCCTTTTTTAACGAGTGCACACCTAAGAATGATAAATATCTTTCATCTTCATGACAACAATAATGACGATAAATAACAATAGTAATAATAGTAATAAAAATGATGGTACTAAAAGTAATAAATAAGGATGGCAACAAAATAATAATAACATTAAAAGCTATTGGCGGCACAAAAAAATGTAAAAAAAAAATAAAAATGAAAAAAAAGAGGAGAGGAATGTGGGAAAGGAGGGGAGAAAGGGGAATAGGTAAAATAAGAGGAGGAATTAAGACAAGTGAATAAAACGTGAGGGGAAGACCTGGAAAATATAAATTCTTCCATGCATATCATATTTTTTTCGCTAGATCGTGCTTCGCGCTGGCATTGCCTGTTCGATGAAATACATTATCTTGCGTAAGAACATAATTAGGCTCCAAACTTTAATCCTCAGTATCAGGTCATTCGGAGAGGACCTTATGCTGTCGGTCCTCTGGTTGCTTGCATACAAGCATTCATGCCTTCTTAAAATCACCACCAATCACCAACTAAAAATCAAACGTAAGTCACTCAACCGTGCATCCGATTGGTTTAAAGTCATTTTTGGGGGGGTTATGTTTCATTACAAGTCTTTCTGCTACGGGCCTAGTCCAGATTGGACCTTGGTGTTTGGAAATTATCTTTCTCACCAAGGTAGAATCTGGACTACAATGGGCCCCAAGATACCGAAGGGGTCACGTGCCTCGACATTTCCACCACTGAGGAGCGAGGTTGGGTGCGTGATTTAGGGGCCACGCCCATGTCGCCCGCCCTTTTCACTTCTCCATGTTTCTCACTGGTTTAATATACTCATATTCACATTTTTTATGTTTTTATTTTTCGAGGTGGGGGGGGGGGGGTATAGCATCTCCTTGCCATACCTCCATGTAGACATGACATGCTAGCCTTCTGCAATCTCGTGCTTAATTTTAGAATCGATCGGTGTCATGAGAATCATCCACCCTCATGTTCAATAAGCACCATGGAGTTTGAACATGACACTAAATAGGCCGGTCTAGTGTTAGAATATCATGGAAAGTTCTATAATACGCCAGTGGTGTTGACCTAACACCATGCATGAATTCAATACTACAGCGTGTCCCACGAAAAATGTTGATGGCACTCTAGATATAATAGAATTACAATATTATATCGTTTATATTATTTACGCCCGTAAACTACCATTCATTTCCTACAACTGGATTAAGTTTTGTGATATGATTCAATCATAACAAAGATATGCGTGTTTGTTCATTACATATCAGGAAACCTCTCCATCCAAGTTTTTGTATTAAAGGACAAGTCCACCCCAACAAACATTTGATTTAAATAAAAAGAGAAAAATTCAACAAGCATAACACTGAAAATTTCATCAAAATCGGATGTAAAATAAGAAAGTTATGACATTTTAAAGTTTCGCTTCATTTCACAAAACAGTGATATGCACATCTCGGTCGGTATGCAAATGAGGGAACTAATGACATCACTCACTCACTATTTCTTTTGTATTTTATTGTATGAAATATTTGGATTTTCATGACATTGTCATGTGAAATTAAGTTTCATTTATCCCTGAACACTTGGAATTCCATTATTTTAATATTTTGTACTTCAGGCAAGGAGGTCCTAATCATCAAATTCGTAAAAATTGAAATATTTGTATAATTCAAACAATAAAAAAACAAAAGAAATAGTGAGTGACGTCATCAACTCTCTCATTTGGATGTAACAGGCTCGTTCATATAACTATTTTGTTAAAAATAAGCGAAACTTTGAAATGTCATAACCTTCTTATTTTACATCCGATTTTGATGAAATTTTCAGCAATGTGCTTGTCTGATTTTTCTCTATTGATTCAAATCAACATTTTTCTGAGGTGGACTTGACCTTTAAGTAGTATGTGTAGTCAGGTTCAGTTAACAAGATTCACGTTCAACGGTTCAGCCATGGGAGTAACTCTGCAAGGATTTTCTTTTATTTCTGGGCCCTGTTGTACAAAGAGTTACGATTGATCCGATCAATCGCAACTATGGACGGCCAGCAACGTCATCATCTATTATGCATGTTTGTTCAAATTGTTTTCTAGCTGTGATGTATATTCATGCATTCATTGTTTTCTTGAAAAGTCAATGCACTTCTCTTTACATAAAAAGGACATTGTGCACATTTTTCGAAGAAAAAATTATGACATGCACTGATGGATTTCCATAGAGTTACGATTGATCGGATCAATCGTAACTCTTTCTACAACAGTGCCCTGGACTTGGGGATTACCTATTCATTCATCCCCTCTGATTATTACATGAGATAAAGATGAGATCATGGATTAAAAAAATATTTAATTCATTTCCTTGTATTTGTCATTTAGTTGGCCTATATAACCAACCAAACAACCAACCAACCAATATGTTTGAATAATCACGTTTGATAAAAGATATCATGCCAATCTTCTTAAACCTTCAATTTACTTTTAACTTTAAGAATTAGCCCGCAAGTTGTGGGCCAAAAATCTAAAAAAGGAAATGAAAAAGAGTGAACGAAGACGTAAATGGACTGTATACTTTATTCAACGCAATAACGAAACTTAGATCGAGAGGTATTTCTGATGAGTTCTTCGTTAAAGAAGGCGAATAGCTCTGTGTTTAAACTGGGCGTTGTGGCGTGCGCCTGTAATCCAAGCTGTGGGGAAGTTACAAATTGATGCAGAGGTTCGAGCCCTGGTCACGTCTTTCGGATGGTGACGTTAAAGGTCGGTCCCAGACGTAAATAATCATATCTGATTGATACACGTCTGACAAAACTCAAATACACAAACACACACACACAATGAATCATATCGCATGAAAATCAAGACAGTTGTATGAAAAAAAAATGATTATTAATTGTTATAAATTTATATACAATTGGATTTCGTAATTTTCACTTTATACTCAGTTAAAGTGCCATCCCATGCAGTAACATTTTTTTGTGGGACACGCTGTAGTGTACAATGATTGGTGTGTTCGCGTCCTCTTTAAACACCGGCGGTGTAGTTTTAACATTACTGTTTTTGAAAAGAGCACACAAACAAATAATTCTTGTTGTGGTCGTATGCTCATTACTGACAACACTCCAAATATGAAGAAGAGACAGTGGTTGTAAACAAAGTCATAGATCACTGTGAAAACCAATTCGGTTAAATCCAATTCGTGTTATAAATATTTACAGTACAATGCACCCAAAATTCAAAAGTTCATGCCGAAATATTATATCATCATTGGTGTCTGATTTACAAACAAAAGCAACGAGTCGTTATTGTTAAGCTTTCCCTAGATAGGGAATTGTGATTAAGTAATTGCAGTAGACATGGTAGATAGAGCAAGTCTAACAAGAAGAGTCCAAGAAGCAATTCGGTAGTGTGCTTGTGACAATAGATTAGCTATTAAATCTCTTGTCAGAGGCACACTCTCTAAAAAAATATTGGGTAAAGTGCACTATGAGGGTAATTATGTGTCCAACCCAATATTGGGCATTTCTTTGGGGCATTTTTATTTATCCAGTGTGATGAAAAATTTGGCCCATTCTAAAGTGATTGCTGCTTGTTTTGTAACCTTACTGGGCAATATGCTTCCTGCACTATACTGCCCAACATTGGTTACATAATTACCCTCGTGGTTGTAAAACAGTTACCCAATATTTTTACAGTGCACTTGTCTCATTTTAGAGCAATATCGAATAATGTATACTGACAATATCAATGGTATTTTGGTAAAAATTTATTTTTTCCATTGAAATTTTAAGATGACCCTCATGATTGTAAAATTTTGAATTGTCATTTGCAATGAAAACATATAAATTAATTCACAAGACACTTAAGGTAATGTATATTTTTTTTATTTCTGCAATGATACACCGGAAACCTATTTCCAACTCAACTACTTCGGAACCGTCTGTAAAAATGTATTTGTTTCTTTATACTTGTATCTATGAACTTATTTATTTGGTGAAGCAGCTAGGTTCTGTCAACCATTGGAACAATATCCCTTTTCAAGTCTGATTGCCAAAACTCATAGCTCTGCATGCTCGGAGTTTTATTTTTGTAAACTTCTATATTCATTAAATAAGTACTTAAAATCCCCTTTTCATATTAGTTTATTAAAAATATTGACTCGCACTTTGCGCGCGCATTTATAGTTAAAATGTGCATTAACACGCGCATCCTGTTCACGATTACAAAAGGTGCTTAAAATGTCCCACTTTCAGGCCAGAATATATATTTAAAAGAACGCACTCACATTGGGCCAATTAATGAGATACATATCTTTTTCATGAATTCCTACGAATTTTCCTAGATCGGAACATCAGATTATTTCAGATAGCATGCACTGCGAGCTTGCATTATTGACAGGAAGATACTTATCATTTTTAATGATTACGGAGAAAAACGTTAAGTTTATTTTCCGCCCCTATTGGCAAATGTATGAAAACATCAAATAATTTCAATTTCATGTAACAGAAAAAGGGAGGTGGGAACATGAAATCATGAGCCCACCTATATTTGCCTCATTACGCCACCGCCTCTTCATACCATGATTACGACCGGGAAATTTTTGGTTCTTGCCCCCCCCCCCGGTCACCGACCCCCGTTATGCCCCTGCGTAAAAAAATGTTCCCACTGAAAATGGGAACTTGTGGAATTTTTAGTACAAAATATGGGCCTATAAATGAACTGCTCAAATGTTGTATCACCACATTAAAAATTTGTAATTCTTTGATGGATTCCTGTCAAACTAATTGACGAGTAGGCCTATCTCTTTTTTCTACTTTTATTAGAGTTATTTAGCATTAGAGTTATCAACATTTTGTGTAACAACCATTTGGTCCAATCATCACATCGTCTAGTCACCAGTTCATCTAGGAACATTTCACTGGCAGATTGTGAAGGGCACAGCCGCCCCATACCCCCCTTTTGAGAAGCAAAATTAAAATTTGTAATGTAAAAAAGCCGTTAAGACAGAAGTATGCCCCCCCCTTTTGAAAATGAAGACCTTTTTTTGCTTGTCAAATTATTTCAGGGACGAAATATCCTTAATTTTTGGTTAAAAACAATTATTTCCTCGGAAAAATGCGCCGCCTTTTGGAAAATCCTGGATTCGCCCCTGTACCAATATATCTCATAACTAGTTGGTCTCACTTGAATATCCATTTCATTTTCGTTCATTTTGCACAATTCACACTTAATCCAATTAGACCAAATGGTATATAGACCAAATGGCTACTGGGCTAACTGGTTACTAGACGAAATGGTGAGTGGACGAATTGGCAATTAGACAATGTGGATAGTGGACAAACCGATGGTAACCAAATGATAGAAGACGAGTTGGCAAATGGACGAATTGGCATTAGACAAACTGGAAATAAACTGTATGAATATAAGAACACAATATAGGGACACTAAAGAGTTCCTATACATGTTACTGGAATGCAAAATAGGGAGTGTCCCAATCAAATGGGGACACTTGGCAAGTATGTTATCCCATAACTGCAACTGTGAATAAATAATGTCATAACACAATATAATTCCTTTTCACTTTGTAATGGAATAGCATACATGAAAATAGTCAGGCTATACAGGTGTCATTAATTAAATTACACGAATTAAAATTTAATATGTAATAAAATCAATCTATAATTCAAAATTTATTTTGACAAGATAATATATTTTTTACATCACTTATTACATTTTTGATGGTTTGCATACATGACAAATGTTGAGGTTGACTCCTCCATAATTCATATACAAAGTTATCATAAATTTGTCACGAACAAAGACATATTTTTTAAGACTGGCTTTATCATACAGTACTATTGCACCTATTTATAGCTAAAACAGACATGAATTTGAAACCATGTTATCAAGATTTGGAATGGAAGGAGAAATATGCGACTCATTCTATACATTTTTGTAATATAATTATTCTATTCCAAGTCAGCTACTTATTGCTTAAAACATTAATAGTTCAATCTAAATGTGTTTAAAAAGCCTTTATAAAATACTCTGCTCAGAAGGCAACAAAATATTGCATAGTTTTGTTCATTTATAGTAATTTCTTTTGATAGCAGATATTCCATGCCCATTATACAATTCATATATCATACTTAATGTAACAGTATTGATCATTAATCAAAGTTATTACATTGAATAGTTGATTGTGATGGTTAATGAAAAATGATTGTTTTAAAAAAAATACCCACCATATAATGTGTGGACATATCATGATATAACATTTGTACAAGACAAATTCTTTTCTTCAATACTTCTATGGTGAAGTAGGATCATATAATGCCTTTGGAATAACAAAGTAAGATAGGTACAGATAAATGATACACGATAAAATGGTGAAGTAACCACAATATCAGTACTTTTTAATATGAATAAGTCGGTGGCTCATGCAGATAATGCCAATGGGGCTTGTATTGTATGTAAGTATACCACTCGTCTATCGCCATTCAAACAATTTTTTTCAACAAGAGCATAACAATTAAAAACAATCAGAGAAGGACTGCACAAATGGCTTGCGATCAAAATATGTGATTCAATAATTGAGGGTTATGCAGCCTTAAGTTGGCTCAAGTGTGTGTGAAGTTGAACTGAGCCCCTTTCACATGCCATTTTAATATGCTCGATAGACCCAATGATACCTAGAACCATCTTCAGGGAAGATTCCGTCCGAACCTATTATACATGGGAGACGAGAAGAGAGAAAAGATAAATAGAGGGGGAGAGACAGAGGGGGGGAGAGATGGAGGAGGGCGGCAGAGAGTGGAGTATGAGACAGAAGGGGGAAATGATGGAGAGAGATGTATATCATAGAGGAGGGAAGTGAAAGATATAGCATGGAGGAAAGAGATGGGAGATGATGGGAAAAAATGGGGAGAATAAAATGAAAATAAAATGAAAAAAGACAGAGGGATGGGGAATATGGGAGAAAAAGCGAGGGGGACAAAGGAAAAGGTCAGAAAGTAGACACAAGCATGAGAGAAAAGGAGAAAGGGAGGAGAAAGGAGTACAGGGGTGGGGGAATGTAAAGGGAGAAGGGATAAAGAATATAAGTGGGTGAGATGTAAGGGATTAGGGAAGGAAAGAATGAAGAAGAGAGAGGAGGGAGAAAGACAAACACAAAAAGAAATTTAAAAGAAATTAGAGTGGAGAGATGAATGAGGGGGTAGGAAAGAAAGCAGAAAGATGATAGAATAAAGGGGAAAGAGAGACAGGAGAGGGGAGAAAAAAAAGAATACATAGACAGAGAGAAAAGAATAAGGAAAGAAGGAAAGACAAAAAGGGAAGAATAATGTAAGAAGAAGACGAAAAGAATAGATAATAAAGTTAGAGAGATGCCAGATAGAGAAGTGAGTAAAGAGGGAAGAAAGAGGAAAACAGATGAGAAAGTAGGTGCACAGACAAAACAAAATGAAAGTAGTAAAATGAGAGGTAATGGGGGCAGACAAGGAAAAAAAGAAAGGTAAAATGGTATGAAGAAACAGGAGAAAGAAGGGGTGACAGATGATGAAAGACGAGTTAAAATAAAGGAGGAAAAATCAGAAAGAGACAGTATGAAAGGAGAATGCAGATATGGAGAACAACAGGAACAAGAAGAGTTAGTATATATCCATATAATTGCTTACAAATTTGGGTAAATTTGACATAAATCATAACCAAGATCGATGATAAAGAATTTCAGGTTTCGATAAGCTGCCACAAGGACACAATATAGTGTAGTACACAATGTTCTAGTTCTATTGAGTGGTACATCATAGGTATGAGATGAGCAGATGCCAAATAGTCTTGCCTTCAGAACTGGTATCCATGCATACAAGCAACATTTTGAAATCAGGAGGGTATTTCATAAAGACTTGCATGTGACTTTGATAAAGTCAGTGCTGACATGCGTATAATGTGTAACATGCAATCTTATATACGCAGTAAGTCCTCTTACTTGCCATGATTATCCTAATGCAGTGATGCTTTTTATGGTTACACTTCGTAATTCCAAAGGTTCTTTATTCCGAAGGTTCGTAATTCTGAAACACGTAAATTGCCTATACCTCGATGTTCGTTACTCCGAAAACGAAAAAGGATTTGTTAATCCGAACATTTGTGGTGTAATTCCGAAGGTTCGTTAATCCGAAAAGGAAATTAGAGTCGTAATTCCGAAGGTTCGTTAGTCCGAAAACTAAATGAGGTTCATAATTCTGAAGGTTTGTTAATCCGAAAACGAAATGAGGCTCATAATTCCGGAGGTTCGTTAGTCCGAAAACGAAATGAACAACAAACCTCATTTCGTTTTCGGATATACGAACCTTCGGAACAACAAACCTTATTTCGCTTTCGGATTAACGAACCTTCGGAACAACGAACCTCATTTCGTTTTCGGATTGTCGAACCTTCTGAACAACGAGCCTTATTTCGCTTTCAGATTAACGAACCTTCGGAGCAACGAAGCTTCGGAATTACGAATGTATACGGCTTTTTATATGGAAACCTAACTAGACATATAAGAGTGACTCTAAGTATACTTAACCCTTTGTGAAGACCCCCTCATCATTTCAATGACATGACAGACATTTAGACCTACACGACATCATAAAACCAATGGCCCGTATTCTGAAGTTGGGTTTAACTTAATCTCAGGTTTAAAATTGTGACTTAAGCATGGATAGCCAATTGTTACATAAATCACTAACAGTAGAGATATCATATATTTGGCTCTTAAATCATTCATAACTGTCTAGGAAGTATAGATAGATGATTGTCTTCACCATCAACGAATCAGGAAAGAGCACACTAAACATAAGAAACACAGAACTTCATAAAATTTTTGACACTTTTGGCTTCCCATAATTTTAGCACAGAGTTAGAACATGGTCTAAGTTAAACCCAACTTCAGAAAATATGGGCCAATTAATTCACAGAGCATGAAATATTCTTTAAAAAGGGGACTGATAAATCTATCATTTACTTACCAGTAGTAGCCAATGATTGGTCATCATTCTCATCCACTGTATATATAAACCAATAGAGACCGTTGGCATTATCATTCACAACGTCATGGATTGAAGTAATATAGTTGCCAAACTGGGTCAATTTAGATTCAAAACTGCAGAAAGAAACAATAAAAAATAAGAATATTGTTACAAGTAACATTGCATCATGCTTGTCCGATATTCAAATGTCAATTCTATCCTTAAAAAAAGAAAAAACAATTTGCTTGAGAAAAAACTAAATTGTTATTACTATAAAGCAGTACAGATTCAAATGCTACATTTAGCGAGATTCCTATAAAGTCGATTATCTTTAGCAACATATTACATATTGTAGCGCATAGGAATATGCAATCTGCTATGTGTTAGTTTCATGTCACATGATTGAGGTCAAAGATCAATGAACTTTAGCCAAGTTGGAGTATTCGTTGAATTACTATCATAACTTTGAAAGCTTATGGATCTTATTCATAAAACTTGGACATAAGAGTAATCAAGTATCACTGAACATCCTGTGTGAGGTTCAGGTCACATGACCAAGGTCAAAGGTCAGTGAGCTTTGGCCATGTTGGGGGTATTTGTAGAATAAACATCATAACTCTAAAAGTGTTAGATCTAGTTCATAAAACTTGAAGATAAGAGTAATCAAGTGTCAATGAAGATCTCGTGCAAGTTTAGGGCCAAATGACCAAAGTCAAAGATCATTTAAGGTCAATGAACTTTGGCCATTTTGGACATAATTATTAAATTGCTGTCATAACTTTCAAAGTTTATGGATATAGTTTATGAAATGTGGACAGGGGTAATCAAGTATCACCGACAAGTCTTAGGTCACATGATCAAGGTCAAATGTCATTTAGGGTCAGTGAACGTAGTATTGTATCATTGTATGAGTGGTGTTTTTTGTGAATCATTTTTTTATAGTAGTTTTCAAAGCCAGCACTGCTGCTATATTGAATCGTGTAATGACTGCCAGAGGCACTCCACTTGTGTTTCTGGGGGTGCTGATGTAATTTTGAAAAAAAAAGTTTTTCACTACAAAATGAAGGTCACATTGGATACATTTTTCCATTTTTACACATCTTCCCGAATACCTGGAGGTGCTGCCTCTTATATAATGATATACACAGCACCCCAAGGAATTTTTTTTGGGTGCTTCAGCATCCCCAGCACCCCTGATTCCCAGGGCCATGTCCTAACCCCACCTTCTTCCCCCTCCCCCCAGAAAAAAAATTAAAACGTTTCCCACCAACCTGAAGGAGCCGGCTTGACGAGCACGTTCCATGGCCCTATAAAGGTTTTCTCCTGGTAGGATGTCAACAGAGAATGGAGGGAAAGTACTAATGACATTATGACCCTCGCTATTAAGTAGTTTCTGACTGATCTCAAAGTTAACCTGGATGGTTTGATCTCTATGTCCAATCGGGGGTATGCTCTGCATTGCATCTGAGTAAATGAGAATAAAAACAAAATCTCTACTTTAACGAGTCTCGCCTGATAGCGATCGATAGAATATGCAATATGATCTTTTGACCCCTCGATGACCTTTGACCTTATCATCCTCATGAACACACACATGGTATTAACCAACGGTTAATTCTTCCAAGTGTAAACACACTTGATGCAGAAATAACGAAATGAGGGCAATTTTAACGAAAGAATTGACATTCTGACCCCTAGATTGCCTTTGACCCCATCATCTTCAACACATTTTTGGTACTACCCAATGAACATTTGAGCCAAGTGTGATCAAAATTGATGCAGAAATAACGAAATGAGAGCAAGATTAAATTTTTTTATACAAAGGATGGACATGACCTCATATCATTTGACCTTTTGACCCCTAGATAACCTTTGACCCCATTATTCTATTACCCTAGCATGTGGTATTACCCAAGGATCATATGTACCACGTATGAACTTAATTGATGCTGAAATAAAGAAATGAGAGCAAGCTGAACGAAAATTTTAACATTTTTGTAACAGACCAACTAACAGGAAAAGTGATCACTAGGTATCTGCCGAACCTCGTTCAGGCGAGACAAAATGAGACTAAACAGACTAAAAAGATTGAGCAAATAGTATTCAGGTCAGCATTAACAGGCGCCTTGTTAACACATTGAATAATACGTCTATTATGTAACTCTATTCATCTGTATTCAATTGATCAATGCATACTTCATCTACATCATCTGGTCTGATTTCCAGATGGGTCTTTTTAATGTCTTTAATGTCTTTATTTCCATATTAGTAAAAAATCAAATTCATATTTACAACACATAAATGCATTTCTAGTCATTAACTATTTACATACATTCAATTCTATTCAATTCAAATAAAACATTAATTTTCTTCCATTTCAGTACATTTTTCATAAACATAAATTCATACATAAATCAATTTGCTATAAAAAAAATTAATAAATATGTACGTATTGGGTTTAAGGAAGAAAGCGTATACCCTAAAAGCTTAGGCTTGTGGCGGGAGAGAGCAGAGAGCATAAAGAGAGCAGGAAAAAAATGCATTTCATAATTCATGTACAATAATATAGTAGATGAGGAAAAAGGGGGAACTAAAAAGCAAAGCTTGTGGGTTAAATGTTCCCCCCCAGGAACAAAAATTTAGTAGATTGTGTACAAGAAGAAGATGATAAAAAAGTGTTTAAACAGAGTACTAAGCAAAAACAAAAACAAACACATCCACACCACACAGTCAATCACACAGGCATGGGGGGGGGGGAGGTATTTGTACCTAGTCAATTGTGCCTGGAACAAGTCACTCTTAAATTTGTAAATGAAAATAAAGATTTCAATTGGACCAGCCACAAAGAGTGGCTTCATTCTCAACTTTTTGTTTGAGTCACTGTTTCCTCGTCTCAAACTGGCATATGGCCTAATCATCAGAAGGTCTGTTGATTATTTGGTGAACCATTGCCAAAATTGATATATACTTACTGCACATGCCTACTTGAGTGGAATTTAGACAAAATGGAAAGAAGACAAACTAGTTTAAGACAAAAGGAAAATGTAGACTTTCACTACCTGGCAACCCATAGAGGTCTCCTTTAAGAAGGAATTTCAAAGTTTATCTTGATCCTGAATGCTAGCAACTAATGGAATATATATAAGGAGAGAAATACATTTAGAAAATTGATACCATTTGCGATGCTGTTCCTGAATAAAAGATTGTAACTGGAGCCTATCGTTACACCCTCTCAGTTGGTAATACAATATTAACAATGAAACCTAACTAACATCTAAAATGCATACGGACAATTATTAATGAAATGATGGAATTTTCGTTCAATTTGACGTTATATCCATTTATCACTTTTTAGCTTGGCACCAAAAAATCGCTGTCAGTTTGAGGAGAGAAAAAAGATCAATTTAACCTCAGAGAAGTTGGGTACCTCTGCAAGTTAAACTAAACCAAGTGAGGGTTTACTATCTATACTTTTTTTTCAAATTTCATACTTCTTACAATTATTATTCTTTGTCTCATACTTTTTCAGAATTTAAAGATGATTTATATCTTCTACGTTTAAAACATTTTTTTGAAGGGGGGTGAAATAACCTTGTACTGGACAATCCTGCTGAATATCAGACAAGCTCCCATGGTGACGGTTGCTAAGCAATGGCAGGATCTGGATAGTGCTTCCTTGGTTACCAAAGTGACCATCCTCCAGCTGGGCATCAAGGACGTGAGTTAAGGCATCTTCACATCGCCATAGTGATGGTGATTTACGGGCAGCGATTAAAGCCTAGGAAAAGTATCAAATTGAAACCTTTGAACTGAAAAGAATCATGAGACACCATCAACTCATTTTTCACAAAGCATTTATATGCACATAATACAGTACAATATTCAGATATTAATCTGAATATTACTGTATTATGTGCATATACATGTAAATGCTTTGTGAAAAATGAGTGAAATACTAAAATGTCATAACTTCCCTATTCATTCAAATCACTTCTTTGTTGGGGTGGACTTTGAACTTTGAATACAATTTTAGTTCATTTATACGATTTTAAAAAACGTCCAAGTGCATATTTTGGTGATGTTATACATAATTTGAAGTGTAGCTTTATGAAACAGCTCAGAGGGATGATGAGGTTTTTGTTTTTCAACTGATATTGTACATTCTGAAATGGCAAGATCCCTCTTATTAATTCAATTTGTAAGCATAGGTTTCCAGGAAAAAATAGTTTTATTGCTCTGGAGCAATGGAGAATCTACAGATCAACATATATCTCCCATTTTATGTCACATAGTTTAATACAGGTCAGCAATTTAGGCTTGTTGGGACATGGTGTAACAAGTCAGAGCAACAAAATACAGCAGCATTTCTATGTACAATCTAACAGGGTATAAGAAATCAACAAAAATGTTGCAAAGGCATTGATTTGGGGGGATGCAAGACACTAAAGACAAACCAAATTTGTTAATAAAGGATGTTAATGCAAATTGAAAAATATGGAGCAAAATGATCTTTCTAGAGCTACATAGACAACCCATGTGTCAAGACACCATTAAACATGACCTATGCCATTATTATAAAGTCATTGTATGAAATGAGTATTGATATTATAATTCCATTCCTGAATAGAGAGTTTTGTGGCAACACCATGTAGGTTAGTCCTGAAAAGGACTGTTTATCTTTCTGGTAATAGTTCTGAAAAGAACTTTGCGGCAACACCATGTAGGTTAGTCCTGAAAAGGACTGTTTGTTTATCTTTCTGGTAATAGTTCTGAAAAGAACTGTTCTGGTAATAGTTCTTTTTCAGAACTATTACCAGAAAGATAAACAGTCCTTTTCAGGACTAACCTACATGGTGCTACCGCAAAACTCTCTATTCAGTCTTACCACCATGCAAACCTTCAAAGCTCGCAATTCTATTCCTCATGTTGGGAATTGCCTGAACAAATATGGGCCATTTCTGGTCCTGTAATGCATGTTTAATGTGTCTGACCATTTGAAAAAGTATGAAAAATCTTGCTGAAATTTGCTACATCATATCTGAACGAGTCTTTTAAAGTGCATACCTGAGCTGCTAATGCAGTGCTAATAATATTTGTATTATCAGAGTTACTGAACCCGCCATCGGATGTCTGATATCCCATGATGCAGCTGGCACCTTTCTGTAGCATGTTCCTCAGAGGGATGAGTCTTTGAGGACGATTGAATGAACCCTGCATGCAATCCATAGCCATGACTGCCATAGACGTCACATCTTCATGGTGATATCAATTTCAGATAGAAGACGGAAAGGAAAGAGAGGGAAAGAGAGGAAGAATAGACAGAAAGAGTGAGAGAAGAGAGAGAGCATGAGAATACTGTCATCAAAATGATTCAAGAGAGTTCAAAACAAAAAGCAAGGAAGTGAAAAGTATCAGAACAAAGACAGAATTAGGGGGGGGGGAGTAAATGAGGTGGGAGGCATAAAAACAAAATTTGTCTGATAGATTTTCCACTGCAAGCATTTGAAATTCAGGCCTCTGCCATTACTAGACCTGAAATAAATTATTCTAACAGTATTCAAAAATTTAATAATCTAAATATATTGTCACTGATATACATTATTCAAGTAATGCATCTCCAAGTTATTGTGACAATGAGCTTTGTGTACTTTGACCTTTACTGCATTACCTCTAAATTCTTATCCGGCCATAAGCCTTGTTGGAAGTCAATCCCTCAACCAGTGCTTAAAAAAATAATAAAGAAAGAGATATTTTCCGATATTTTCAATTTTGTAAACAATTCACTGATGCATAGACTATACTTCAAAGCCAATATATCCCCTATTCGGATGCCTATACATATGACTTTGTACCATACCGTAGTGTCCCTTTAAATATTAACCAATATTTCATGCAACGAAAAGCTATTACAATACCTTAGATAAAAATAAAGATAATTTAATTTTCCTTACCGACACCAAATGGAAAGCATCCATCCTCCTGCTGCATCCCCTCCAGAGTTCCTATGGCACTGTGTGGCACGTCACTCCCGGTGCTGCACAAGGCAAGCACCGCCAGGGAGTACGGGAAGTAATTTAAGGTAAGACTAGCGTTAAAGTTGTCCACCCGTTGATGCAAGTGTTTCATGATGTTGTGGCCATGGAAGTTGGAGGCATTATGGCAAGTAGCATGAAGTGCCATGGCATAGTAGCCTAGCTTTCCTAGAGACATTTCCTTGAAGCCATGTCTAAAAATGAAGTTAAATACGATGATATTGATTAGTTTGGGCATCTACGATCTAACAAGAAGAAAATCCCCAGACACCCCACTTTACCATAGCCTAGTGCGTCTACTAACCATTTGGTCTAATAGCAATCGGGAAAATTTACTACATTGTCTAATTTCCAGTAAGGCTATATATTTACTTCTTCTGATATCCACTCCGTGTAACACAATAAAAGGGTACTCTGAAAATAATTAATCGAAATAAATAGAGTAAAATTCACAGAGCAAAATGATGAAAATTTCATCACAATCCAATCCAATAAAAAATAATGAAGTTACAGAATTTCAAAGTTTAGCAATATTTTGTGAAAATACTTATATGTACATCGTCATGAATATTCATTTAGGTAGGCTGATGATGTCACATCCCCACTTTCCTTTTTCTTGTTGTTACATGAAATCATAATTACTTAATTTTTTCATACATATATAAAAAATACATTTCCCTTACAATGGAATAAGTTGCAACAAATATCTAATGCATTAAATCAGCTTTCAAACCATTTTTTTTAGTTCTTGGAGGATATAATTTGAAAAAACATAATTTTCTGAAATGAACTACAAAAGAACAATTGGGGATATGACTTCATCAGTGTACTCATTGAATATTCATGAAGACATGCATACTATTTCATCAAAATAATGCAAAATTTAAAATGTCTTAACTTTGTTATCATTCCTTGTCCGATTTTCTTCAAATTTTCAGTGTTTTGTTTGTCTGATTTTTCTATAACCGTTCAAATCATATCATGTTCAGCCTGCAGTACCCTTTAATGTTTACATGGTGATTAGATAAACTGCTTATGAACCAAAATGTGACAATATGTATGCAGAAGGAAAGACTTTAGACTAAATGGGAATTATGCTATTTGACCGAGTGTAGTCTAGTGTACATTGTAGACCAAATGGATATTACATATGGACATTTATTAAAATCAGGGGCGGATCCAGGATTTTCCAAAAGGGGGGCACATTTTTCCGCAAAAAAATTTTGACAAGCAAAAAAAAAGTTCAAAGGGGGGGAGGGCACACTTAATTCTGTTCATATGGCATTTTTACATAACAAATTTCAATTTTGCATCACATAAGGGGGGGGGGCATGGGCTGGTTGTGCCCCTCTGGATCTGCCACTGATTAAAATGTTTTAGTGTGTGTAATAATGGACTATATGACAAGTAGAAAAGTTCACTTACTTGTGTGATATTTCACTCAACAGCTCAATATTGAGTTGTTTTATGGTCTGCTGTGTTTCCATTGATACAAGGTCATTCTTCCAGGTCTCGTTGGCTAGCTGAAGAGACAAGATGGCCGCCCCAGTACTAAGGAAGTCCCACCCCCAGTCTTCTGTCTGCTGGTCCAGGAGCCATTCTGTAGCCTTCCACTGAGAGGTCTGGATTCTCTGGGCTAATGTTGAGTTGGTCTCTGGACCTAGAGTGAGTGGGACAGAAACATGACATCATTATCATCATCATCATCATCATCATCATCACAAATCATCATTGTCTCCTTCTCCTTCTTCATTAAATTATCAATATCATATTCATTTATAATCTTATACTAAACAATAATTATTATCATTTTATTACAATCATTATCATCATATCATCATCATCCTTCTCATCATTATCATCATCACAATCACCATTATCATCATCATCATCATCTTCTTCTTTGTTATCAATATCATATTCATTGATAATAATTATTATTTACTACAATCAATATTATCAGATCATCATCATCATCCTCCTCATCATCATAATCATCATCATCATCTTCTTCTACTTCTTCTTCATTATAATTTTCATCTAATTATCAATATCATATTCATTGATATAAAGTTCTGTAATAAACAATACTAATAATCATTATTTTATTACAATCATCATCATATCCTCCTCCTCCTCATCATCACCCTCATCATCATCCATCATCACCAATCATCATTACCATTTCATATTATGAATAATCATTATTCAAAGAAAAACATTTTCTGGAGTTAGGCCGACTTATAATGCAAGCTCACATCCTTTAAAAAAATCTCTTTTCATAGTATTCCCATACTTGCTGAAACAGATGACATCATAAAAAAGGTTCAGCAGTTTCATCATGGGATGAATAGAAAGTACTTCTCCATTTAATTTGGCAAAAAATATGTCATTGTAGGAATAATGTGATTAACTGAGCAGAAATGGAACCACTTGATTGGGACGTCTTAAATTTTGAAATGGTATCATACTTTCTCCTCCAATAGATCTTCCTTTCTTTGAATATTGTTTATTCATTACCGGTACCTTTATTCTTCATTATTGGAACATAAATATTTTACACACTTTACTTTGCTTCATCAGAATACTCCCAGTCCCTTCATGCACTTGCATGTTTTATGACAGTAGATATAATCATTTGGGCTATTTTCCAGGGCTGTCACGCTTTCAAGCTTTGCTTTTGTGACAACCCTTGCAACCATCCTATTTATTGTGTAACAAAAAATACCACTTAAATTGTTTATTTATGTATGATATATTTGATATACAAAACTATTGTTCATTATCTTGATGTCAAATTTCAGATATTTTCTTGTCCAGAATTTTGTTATGAAAACTGTTGCAAAAACTAATAAATGAAAAACAAAACAATGAAAATATTAATAGCATCATGAAAGTTCATCTGTGTTGGTAAAAGATAACCATTTTGTTGAACTTTGGTTCACAACACAAAAAACAGAAAATAATGAAGAGTTACCTCGAAATTTTCGGCTGCTGACTGCAACCTTCGTCAGCAATGTGACCAGATTTTATCTTAGTGACGTAATGGTCGATGATCGGGTCGTAGACATTCGTAAGCTTGTATCACCCCCAGTCTCTTTTGAGAGAAGGTCTGAACGCCCGGATGTAGACCCGATCATCGACCATTACGTCACTAAGGTCAAATCGGGTCACATTGCTGACGAAGGTTGCAGTCAGCAGCCGAAAATTTCGAGGTAACTCTTCGTTATTTTCTGTTTTTTGTGTTGTGAACCAAAGTTCAACAAAATCGTTATATCATAATAGCATGTTGTCTCAGTGGGGTAGTTAACTAGGTATACAAAATCATCACAGACTTAAAAGGACTTTTCAATTTTTTTACTTATCTATTGTTCTTTGGCATGAAGGAATATGTTAGGTAGTCAATTGTAATATTTGTATGTTTCAATAAATTCTGCCTACTTACTGTATCATTATTAATGTTGTTGCTACTGTCATCATTATTCTATTATCATTATAATTATTATTATCATTTTCATCATTATCATGATTTTCATGATCATAATCACGATCATTGTCATTACTATGAATATTCTTTTACATCTTTTCAGTCATTTGTTTCACGATTGACCTGCCATTTGATGTTAGTTACCAATATTAAACTCTAGCAGTATCTTAGTTCTCAAAAATTGTAATAAGCTTACCACAAATACTGGAAACGTCAGGGTTTGGTAGAACTGATACAAAGCATGGTGTGAACAACCCCAAGAACTGCCACAAAAACTTTAACCTGAACATTTTCTGAAAAAAGGAGATAATATTGAATTTCAAATTAATCTGATTCAATGAAGAGTAAGTGCTCTTACAAGGCAGCAAAACCCACCTTTTGGGTGAAGTTGTCATTGAAATAGAAAACCAGTGATGTACGTAGGGGGGGGGTTACAGAAATTCAAATCCCCCTTAAATTTATTTGATACCCACCCCCCCTAAGATTTTTTAAAGACACTTTTTTTGCTTGTTAAATTTTATAGCGGTACAAAATGACATAAAATTTGTGGTGAAGACCAATTTTTTCTGGGTTGTAAACATTTCATTCAGCTTCAAACGAAAATCCTGTGTATGCTACTGTAGAAAATAGTATAGATTATCAATCTATAGTCCATGAGCACCATCTCAAGGGTGAACAACTCTTTCATTTTGCTGCACTAGATCCATGTGTGTAATATTGTTTAAATCAAAACTATGAGGGAAGATTAAATTTGAAGCAAGGAATTATATTTAAAAATATCGTCATACAGAATCCCCAACATTATTTGCATTTAATGTCAGTGATGAATGTACAGAAATAATCATGACAAATTGCCAATTCATCTATTGCCAACTCTTCCACTCATCACACGTCTACCTTCATATAGTGTCATGCCATTTTGTCAATCAACATTTAGTCTAGCAACCATTTGGTCAAAAAATCACTTCGTCTATGATCATTTTGTTGTTGTTGTTGTTTGTTGAAAATTAATGGCGACCAGTCATATTTGACTATTATCGCCAACTCGTTAGGCCAACTATTATTTCTTTTCTTTTTTTCGACGTGTCTTTAAAAAATCGTTCCTCTCCTTTTTTTTTCTTTTCTTTTTTATTATTATTATTATTATCATAAAGACTATCGTATCTTACAGGTTACCGCATGATCCCGTCCTTTCTAACGACACCGTCCAGACATCGTCCTGTCTCTCCGGTGTAGACAGGGGGCTCCCTTTGGGATACTCTATAGTCTTGAAACTCGAAAAAGAAAATAGAAATAAAAATGAGTCTTTTCCCGTGAAATGATCTCGCATATACCAATCAAATACATGTATGTCTGTTTTGTTTTGTATAAAAATGATAAAATTTGATATGGGGAGGTTAGGATGATTCGAAATTTATGGGGCATCCAAAATAAGGGCTTTAATAAATGGAATGGTGCATTGTTAAATCAAGGTTGTAAGTTAGATGAACATGGAATTAGTAAATAACCTACATATATATACACACATGCATATACATATTCTTTTTCCTTTCCTTCCATTTCTTCATTTTTATTATTTTCCTTTCATTTATTCTCCTCTTCCTTCCATTCTTCTTTTTTCTTTTCCCTTTTCCTCCTTCCTCTCCTTTCCCTTTCTTTTCCTTTTTTGGTTTTCTCTTTCTTTCCTTTGTCTTTTTTTTTTTTAATGGATAATAAGCTCTACTGAATGCAAGGCATATAACCTAGAGAGAAAAGAGATATATCTTATTCTAAAACTAAAGTGAACAAGGACCATCATCTCATATGGTCATTATACTCATATAAATGATATATATACACACATGTGTATCTACATGAATAAATATACTAATCAAATATATATATTTCTCTCTTTCCGCCACGGAAAAAAAAATCCTATCGAATTATTCTTTTTGGAAACGTTTCGTTCTTTGAACGAAACGGACCAGTGCATTTTGGACACCAGGGTCCCAAGAATTCAGGAGCCTGGGAATTCCCTCGGGATCGGCGATGTCTGCCTCGACAAGAAGCATCGACCTTTCAATTAAATACTTATGACATTTCACGATATAGTGTTCAATTGTTTCTTTCTCCGGACATGAATTGCACTGTCCCGTTGGGTGTATTTTCATTCGCCAGAGATCTTCATTTAGACCTATATGGCCTAATCGGAGTCGACGGAATATCTTTTCTCTTGCTCGGTCTAATGAGCAAGTCGGTGATTGTAAGACCGACTTTTGGATTACTTTATAGTGGGTGTTAGGGGAGTTTTGCCATCTAGACTGCCATTGATTAAAAGAAATTATCTTTAAAATGTTATTCACTTCGGACGTACATAAGTAATTTGTTATTTCTATGGGTTTATTGAGAGCTGCTTTGGCATGAAAATCAGCACGTTCATTACCCAGTATTCCACAGTGGGAGGGGATCCATTCAAACCTAACATCAATATTTTTCAATTTTAGATGGGACAAACTTAATAGTATTTCCGAAATGAAATTTTCCTCTTTGTTATTCTTTAATGCCAGTAAAGCACTTAAGGAGTCTGTGAAAATAACTGTACCTACATAGAGGTTATCTAGCTGGTGTAGCCAATTAAGGGCAAGCATGATACCTGCCAGTTCGGTTCTGTAAACAGAAGTACCATCTGACAATCTCTTTGATTGTTGATAAGAGAATGCTGGAACGCAAAATGCTGCAGAACTGCGCCCTTCCTTGGGTGTTTTGGATCCGTCCGTAAAAATGTGGAGCTGATTATTCCATTTCGTATTAATGAATTCTAAGCTTGTCTGTAGCAAATGAAATGGATTATCCGACTTACTTACCTGGTTTGTCAGTTCCGTTGATATAACTGGTTCCGTTAGTAGCCAAGGGGGGAAATTTGTGGGTTTGAATTTTTCTATACATAAGTAATTATTCGAATTTGCTGTTCGATACCCGAAAGGTTTATTGCAATTCTTACCTTCCATATACTGATATTGCCAGCAAGGTTGTAAGCTTGAGAAAAGAGGATGCTTAGGTTGAAGTTCTATACTATGTTTGAATTTATGAGCTAGCTGTTGTCTTCTTAGATCTAGTGGAGTTTCTCCCATTTCTACTTGTAGAGATGCTAAAGAGGTAAGTGGAAGTGCACCTGCACATATCCTTAAAGATTGGTATTGTATTGAGTCTAAAGTTTTCTTAACACTTTCTGAAGCACTATCATATGCCTCACATCCGTAGTCCAGGAGGGATCGGATATAGGATCTATATATCATCATTAGAGACTTAGAAGAGCTTCCCCATGACGTACCAGTTAAACATCTGAGGATATTCATTTTTTTTTCTTACATCTGGTTGCAATGTTCTCTATATGTTCAGTCCAGGTAAGTTTCTTATCAAAAATCATTCCTAAAAAGCGATGCGAATCTTCACATTTTAGGGGTATGCTATTTATAGTAAGATTTATCTCAGATAATTTTCTACTCTTAGTAAAAAGTATGGGGACAGTCTTCTTTTGAGAAAGCTGGAGGCCCCATGAGGAGAACCAATCATATAGAACATTCAGATAATTTTGTATTTTCTTGGTAATGAAAGGGATGTTACTGCCAGAGATCCATATTGCACAGTCATCGGCATACAGTGAAATTTTAATCGAGGGATCTGTAGGGATATCATGTAACATAATGTTAAAAAGTGTGGGACTGAGAATACTACCTTGGGGGAGACCTCTATCCATCTTGAATTCTTTTGATAATTGCTTATCAACACGAACTTCATAAGTGCGGCCTTTCAAAAAGTTGCGAAGAAAACTAAGCAAGTTCCCTTGTATACCTATTTCATTCAATTTATGAACTAGACCTTCTATCCATATCGTGTCATATGCTTTATTTATGTCCAAAAAGATAGCTAATGTATGTTCCTTGTTATTTATACTCTTTTGAATGTCGTTCTCAAGGTTCACTATACTATCTATGACACTCCGGTTTCTTCTGAAACCGTTCATGAAGGATGGTAATATTTCATGTTTTTCGAGGAACCAATCAAGCCTTGACTTGATCATGGTTTCCATGATTTTTATCAAGCATGATGATAAGGCTATGGGCCGATATGATGAGGTATCACTTGAATTTCCGTTATGTTTTAAAATTGGGATCATTATTGAGTGCTTAAGCTGGGATGGGATTTGTTGTGTTTCCAAAATCGAATTGAAGAGCAAAAGTAAGTACTCTTTTGCTACGAGGGGAAGGTTTTGGTATACTATGTAAGGTATTTTGTCCTTACCCGGAGCAGAATTTCCTTTCTTTTCGATAGCTCTATTGAGTTCTGTAATACTTAATTCCTCATTCAGGACATGCGTGTTTGTTTCCTCTGGTCTATTATTTTCCCTTTTTTTAAGTTGTTCGAAAATAAATTTCTGCTTGTTTTCAGTGAAATCCGTTGCTTCTTTGGTAAAAATCGTTTGAAAGAATCTCCCAAACAAATCTGCCTTGTCTTGGTCAGATTGGACAATTGTGTCTTTGTCTTTCAATATTGGGATTCTTTTGGGATGGGATTGTATACCGTTAAGTCTTTTAATGCACTTCCAAATAGTGGATTCTGGGACAAATCGATTAAGGTTCTTACAAAAATTATGCCAGTACTGCTGTTCACTTCGACGGAGAATTTTCTGCGCTTCCGCCTTCTTTTTCAGAAAATTATTCAAATTTTCAATAGAAATTGTTCGGTTTAATTTCCTTTTGGCTTTATTTCTCTCCTTAATTTTATCCGAACACTCTTTATTCCACCAAGGGATCGGCATACGCTGTTGTTTTTTCTTTTGGGGGGAAATTTTATTTAACACCCCAGTTATTTTGTCTACAAACTTGCCATATAATTCAGTTGGATTTTCTTCAGTGTTTTCTGCATTGTTTTGCTTAAATACCTTTTCACATTCAACTGAAAAAAGTGCCCAGTTCATAGTTCGAAAAGGCCATCTGATATCCTCTTTTTCTTTTTGCATAGATGTATTATTACTCAGTAATTTGTCGAGAGTTATATCAATAAAAATTGGATAATGATCACTGCCGAACTGGGTTGGCGATGTAGACCACTCGCATTTGCCAGCTAAAGAAGGTGAAGTTATTGAGAGATCTAAAGCTGATGTTTTGGCATTCCTCGGGTCCATTCTTGTGGCAGATCCATCATTCAAAAGAACCATATGTGTGTCATTAATAAGATTTTCAATAATTTTCCCATTATGGTCTGTTCTTTCACCTCCCCACAGGGTGTTGTGAGAATTAAAATCTCCTACTATTATATAATTGCGGTGGTCTAGTATACTCACTTTAATTTCTTTAACTATATCATCGTTTAGTTGTTTACATGGATTATAAAAATTAACAATTCTACAAGTAAGACCTTCAATATATATATCTAAAATTTGTAGTTCTAGGTCCGTTTCTATTGAGGGGTAAGCAAATTGAACTGAATCATGAATGTATATTGCACATCCACCTCGATGTTGAGATTGTCTATTTTTGGGGATACAGGTATATTCTGGAAAGTATAAATTAATATTGTCATTAAACCACGTTTCTTGTACACAAATAAGGTGGACTATTTCATTTGCTTTATTTTTGCTATTGACAAATTTCAAGAGCTCAGCTCCATGAGCTGGTAGACCTTGTGCGTTCCACTGAATAATGGAAAGCACAGCTAATAATGATGTAATAGAACTAGCTCTGGTCGTTCGGCTGAACTGGGCCTGAGCCCCTGAGTAAAAGTCTTTCTGATGACACCTTGATTAGGTGAATGATATTCTTTTCACTTATATCTTTGTAAAAAAGTTTCAATAATTCAACTATGGAAATTATCAATCTCTCACATTCTTCTGTTGTTGGTAACATCTCTGTTGGGGGGTTGTTCACATTATCTTCTATATCTAGACTCTGGGTATTCAAGTATGTGCTAGATGGAACTTTCCTCGGTGCTTCATAAGGTGGGGGTATAGATCTACTTGAAGTTTGGGTTGAGGGAGCGCTGTTGGATGGGGGACCTCTATTGGATTGGAGTTCAGCAGGCCTAATTGGTTGATGAGGCCGATAAGAGCCCTGTTGTGGGGGGTCTTGGTGAACTTGTTCTGGGATTGGATTTGAGTTAGGAACAGATTGGTTTTGCCTTTCACCCCAAACTTTTGTAGCTTGGGCGTATGTTAATTTACTTTCATATTTAATTCTCTGAACCTGTTTCGCCTTTTTTGCTTCTTTACATCCGTTGTAGGCAGCGGAGTGTGCCTCTCCGCAATTTGGGCAGCCCGGATTGTCTTTTCTTGGACATTCATTGAAAGAATGAGGTTCTCCACATCTTACACATCTCAATTTAGATCTACATTGAACAACTGTGTGCCCAAACATTTGGCATCTGTAACACCTAGATACTGGCGGAATATAAAGTGCTACTTTAAATGATTGAAAACACATAGTAATATTTTCTGGAAGTTGCTTGTTGAATGTTAAAATAACACTCCTAGTTGGGACGAAAACGGGTTGGTAATCGTTTTCAGCATTTCCAGTTCTTTTTGACATCTTTCTTTTTGCTGCTATAACATTTTGGTGTTTCAATTCTTCTTCTATTTCTTTATCTGTCATATCTATGGGGATTCCTGAGATTATTCCTCTAGCGCCAACAGCTTTTTCTTGGACTTTTACCGGAATGTTACCAATTGACTGGATTTGCTGTAGGCTTCGATGTTGTTTTTCGTTTTTACATTGGACTAGAATTCCAGCGTACACATGGTTGATTCGCTCAATAGGAGACAAACCAACACATTCTTTAATTGACTTCGCAATATCTTTTGGGTTTATATTCTTCAATGATTTTTTCTTGTCGATTGGAACAATTAGAGTTTTCAGATGATTGGTGCTATGAATGGAAGTGCTGCGGTTAGGAGAGGGGGTTTTGTAGTCAGTATTTCGTGATTCAGAATCGCTGGAAGAGGAGTCCGCTCTGAGCGAGATAGATTCTACCGCCAGACTTCCTTCACGTTTGCGTTTATTTTGGCGTTTTTTATACGTGACAGTCCGGACATCCTCGTCCATGTCAAAAGGGTCGACTTCCGGAGCGGAAGTCGACGCCATATTGGGTGCGCCGGGGAGAGGCGGGAATTTTAAATTCCGCCACGTGTGTGCGTGTATTAGTGCTAGTAGTACTAGAGTGCAGTTAAAGCCCAAATCTTAAATGCTACCTTATCTCGTAAAATCCAACTCACCCATGCAGTCTCTGAATCTCAATTACAAGAGTATATGCCCATGAAATCAAATTCCAGAAGAAAAGTAAAAATTTTCTGTCAAAAAGATGAAATTTTCTCCAAAACTTGAT
Organism: Lytechinus variegatus; assembly: GCF_018143015.1. NCBI lineage: Eukaryota > Metazoa > Echinodermata > Echinoidea > Temnopleuroida > Toxopneustidae > Lytechinus > Lytechinus variegatus. The sequence continues at coordinate 58,820,273 of NC_054741.1, forward strand.
CCGATCGGGAGAGTCACGTCAGTACGTCAGAGCACGTCAGCTTCAGCTGTCACATAACCAGTTGATTTTATACCCATTTTCCTTTCATTCATTTTGCTAAATTAACACATCTTAGTCCAATTAGACCAAATTTATGGACTAAATGGCTATTAGACCAACTGGTTATTAGACTTAATGGCAATTATACCCTATGATGGATAGTATACAAACTGATGGTAGACCAACTGATAGTAGACGAGTTAACAAATTGGCATTAGACCCACTGAAAATAAACCATAATGATGACATATAATATGTTTTGTCAGATCCCAGTGATCATCGTCATTTAATGATTTTATGATGTGTTCTACCTTTTTAAAGGAAACCAAATCCAAGAAGAGAAGTAATCTTATTGGAAAGAGTAAAATGAGAGGAACAATTTAAAAAAAGTTTCATCAAAATCGGTTAAGCAAGTTATGAGAGTTTGAAAACTCTTGTTGTACCTTCTATGGGTATCCTCAAATTGGCAAACGTGCTTCAAAATGGCTGATTTTGTGGACAACTCTCCATTTGTTTTGTACACAAATTTTCAGATTTTCTGCATCTTGCCTACTTCTGAGCAAAACATGTCATGGGAAAATATAATCCATACCATATATGTCAAGGTCAGGAGGAGATAATGTGAAATATGTAAAATAAAGGGGAAAATCTGAAAATATGTGTACAAAACAAATGGAAAGTTGTCCACAAAATCAGCCATTTTGAAGCACGTTTGCCAATTTGAGGATCCACATAGTAAGTACAACAAGACTTTTTAATCGTCCATAACTTGCTTATTTCATAACCGATTTTGATGAAACTTTTTTTAAATTGTTCCTCTCATTTTACTCTTTCCAATAAGATTGCTTGTCTTCTTGGGTTTTGGTTTCCTTTAAGTGCATTAATTCTTCATGTTCAAAGGTCAATATATATAGCAATCCTGTTTGGACTGTAGTGACATGTATGATTCTCATCATCACAGTAATCAGTATTTAAATCCAATTTTCATGATAAGATACAAATACAATTGATATAATTAAAGAAGTAACAGAAAAGGAAAGCAAAATTAAATATCAAGTTTACATCAAACAAACACAAAAAAAGCCAAAAGAGAACTTGTTGAATCAGACATGCCCAACTTGATTGATGACATGTTTATGGTTTAACTCTATGAAATGATAGTTGTGGCAATTAAGAGAAATGGCAAAACAGATAGTCATGCTAGTGGTAAATTAGAAAGAATACTATGTATAAGAAACTGCAATCAATGAATGAAGTCCCGGGGGGGGGGGGGCACTCGACCAAAAAAGTGGTAGGGGTGTGCCGCGGGCGAGACAAAAAACGGGGGCCCCGGAGCGGGCTTATTGTAAAAAGGAGGGTCCTCGGAACGGGCTTCGGAACTACAATTTTGTGAAAACGGGGGTCCTTGGAACGGATCGCCAGCAAATGAGTACGTGCATAGTGCACCCCTATGGAATGGGCAAGCGTGCATGATGCAGCTAGCGCGGCCTCCGCCGGGTGCGCTCGCACAGAGACGATGGTCGGACAGCGCTCGGCGGCCGCTTTTCACCAAAATCGCAGCAGATCAATGCGACCGGAACGGCGTAACGAAAAATATGCGAAGCTTTGGAGCGGATTTCTGTCTTATTTTTTTCTCGATAAGAAGAAAATGGTATGCCTTGGAGCGGCTTTCTTTGTTCTTTTTCTCAATAAGACAAAAATGCTATGCCTTGGAACGGAAATTTGAGTGTAAAAATGGGGGTCCCCTCCGCGGCACATACCCACTATGCATTATATACTGAGTGCCCCCCCCCCCCGGGAATGAAGTAGTCTAATTAAATACTAAAAATAAATCAAATCAAATTGACACACACATAGTCCATATAACTACCTGTAAGCTAAGTTCTAGTAAATTAGGAATAGAAATGGTCAAACAAGGCAATTGCAACAATTAACTCCCTGGTCAGAAAAAAACAAAAACAAAGAACAAGCAAAGTTTTTTTTAAAAAAAACATGAAAAAGAACACCTATACTCAATGAAAAGGCTATAATATTAAAGGAGAATGAAACCATTGGAACAAGATAGCTTGTGTGAAAACAGAAAAATCAAAGAAACAGATCAACAAAAGTTTGAAAAAAATCGGACAAGTAATGAGAAAGTTATGAGCATTTGAATATTGCGATCACTATTGCTATGGAGATAGCAAAATGGCAATGCGACAAAGATGTGTGATGTCACTGATGAACAACTCTCCCCATTATACTTTATATTTCACTTGAATTGCCTCTTTTATCACATCTATCCATAGATCATGTGTTCTTTCTACATGAGGGCATGTAATACATATTTTTTAAGAATACATAATGGATAAAGAGTTTGTATCATCGTAAGAAAAAGCAAAAAGAGACATTTTGAGGGTATTTTATAGTCCACCAAAGGGAAAGTTGTTCATCAGTGACATCACACATCCTTGTCGCATTGCCAATGGGAGGATCTCCATAGTATTAGTGATTGCAATATTCAAATGCTCATAACTTTCTCATTGTTTGTCCGATTTTTCTCAAACTTTCTTATTCTTTGATTTTTCTGTTTCTACACAAGCCTATTTGTTCCAAAGGTTTCATTCCCCTTTAATATTGTGCGACGATACTCCGTGGAGGTTTATGCACACTACTGGAAGAAGAAGAAGAATACAGGGCCAATGCCATACCATTGATTACATGGTCAGTGACACCCAAGCAGGTGACTGACACCAATAATATAGTCACACTCACACAGACAAAGTTTATAGGCCTACTCTCTTTCGTTCATTTGCTTGCTTTCTACAATTCTGTTCAAAATCACCTACCGAATACTTTTCCTCAAAAGCTGCTGTGGCTGTGATCTTGTGACTAGAGTCCAAGAAATTAGCCTCGTCCTCGACAATATGATGCAAAGCCAAATGTTGTCTTATTCACCCTTAGTACACAGGCCCGGGGTTCCTACCTGGCAGCTGCCTTGGTGTTGCAACCTAGTTGGTGAGATATGTGCAACAGACCGACCCCAAAAAGACTCAGACAGACAGAAGAATAAACTGAACAGCTGATATTGCGATCAAAGATCATTTGCATACAATACAATACATGTTCCGTGTACTATCAGTTCGGGCCACCTCGCCTCCGCGCTGGCTACATCCTTCGGCTTCTCGACGTCCGGAGTGTTTGGAAGATGGGGGAATTCCCTCCTTGCGCTTTGCTAGTACTTAGCGTGACTTCATACGTCACGGTCTGTCGGGAAGGAGACCGGGGGGGGGGGTGCTCTTTTTCCATTTTGTGTAGTTCGTACGTGTGTGGGATGGGCGGGTGTGTTTATTACTTGCTTTCCCTCCACTTTTTTGAAAAATGAATGGATCAATTGAATTTATTCATAAATTTTATGTAGGGCCTATAGCATATAGGCCTATGTTTCATCGATTTTATTTTGTATTAGTTATGAAGTTAACACTGTACATAGGCCTATTATTTAGGAAGTTATGAAGTCAGTTTGTTTGTATTCACTGGAAGAAGCAATACAAAATACTTTTTAAAAAAGAATGTAGAATCTTTGTTCTAATAATCTATGTGTGGGTTTTTGTCCTTTTTTTACTATAGGCCTACATTTATGATGATCTACAAGTTTATTCAATGTTTAAAATAAAGACGTTTTACAGGCGATTGTTGGCTATATCAGCCATTGTGAAAACAATGTTTAATGATTTACTCTAAAAGGAACTTGGTTATTTTCCAGCTCTTTTTCCGCATTGAGGTATCAAACTAAACAGAACTTGCCTTTTCGAAATTTACTTTTCTTTTTGTAACTAAAATCCTATCCGCCAAGTGATTTTTGGTATTTTTTCTCTTCAAATTATTTTTTACTCACTCAAGCATGAATTAGCTAGTTGAACGAGGAGACTTGAGCTATAGTCTCTTGCATTTTTAACTGCCTGACAATATTTCTCACTTACATATTTTTTTGTTGTTTTTTTTTGTGTGTGGGAAACTTTGTATGACTATATCTCCACTGGTAATGCTACATATCAACTAGTCCTTGAAGTTCGAAGCAATGAGAAGTTTGTCTAAAATATTCTAACGTCCATTTCGGTCTAATGTCCGAATTTTATCAAACATCAAATAACTTTGTCAATATTCATTTTGTCTTAAAATGTACCTGGGTATAGGGCCTTTTTCAGCCACAAAGCATTCATGAGTTTGGCTAATGTACATACAATTTTCAGGTAGGCCTATGCACATGACTCACAACTATGATAGGCCTTATTCCCCCCCCCCCTCCTCCCGGGGGGCAGTCAAATATATTGCTGTACTCACCCGTGACCCCAAAAACGCGTTTAAAGGGGTGTTTTCAGTTTTGGACGCGGTCCGAGCGTGGACTCGTAAAACATTGATTTTCAAGAAAAAGGGTGGTTTTGAAACGCTAGTCAATGGTCATTCGCGGGGTCAAACGTATTTTGGGGTATGTTTTTCCCAAAAACTTTTTTTTCTAAGACTAGCCAAACGTGTTTAGGGTATTTTTTCCCCAAGCTTTTCAGCCGAGGTCATATATATTTTGGCGACAACTTGTTTAGGGGCCAAAATGTGTAAATAAAGCCCGCGAAAAAAACTTGTTTAGGAGGTAATTTTGAACACAGAGAAAAATTCGTTTAGGGGTTTTTTGGAAATTCCTTGGTCCTTGGTTTTTGGAAATTGTGTACAGCAATATATTTGACTGCCCCCCCCTCCCCGGGTTATTTTCCTATATCATTATTAGGCCTATGTACAAATGAATACTTATTTTCTTTGCTGAAATTGATTGCTTTCTTCTGAATTGCTCTAGACAACTGGCGCTCGTCCTCCTCTCATTATTATCTATCTACTTCAGCCCCCCCCCCGGGCCAAAATGAATAAATGAGGAAAAAATAAATCTAAACACATGCAGAAAACAGAAAAACTCGATAGAGCCAAATGTCATCTGTCATTTTTGGCAATTTTAAAAGTCTTTATTTACAAGTATATATAAATAAAAACACAAATATAGCTTAGGAATATCCCCAAAGTGAAAAACGTGATACTTTCGTAATTGTAAAATGTGCCGATCGATGTCGTACGAAAAGCTGTTGTTCTCACTAAAAATCAAACTGGTTCACCGTATGCGTGTAACGGGCAAGTAAGAAACCGAAATTTAAAGGAGAATGAAACCATTGGAACAAGATAGCTTGTGTGAAAACAGAAAAATCAAAGAAACAGATCAACAAAAGTTTGAGAAAAATCGGACAAATAATGAGAAAGTTATGAGCATTTGAATATTGCGATCACTATTGCTATGGAGATAGCAAATTGGCAATGCGACAAAGATGTGTGATGTCACTGATGAACAACTCTCCCCATTACTTTAGTATATATTTCACTTGAATTGCCTCTTATCACATCTATCCATAGATCATGTGTTCTTTCTACATGAGGGCATGTAATACATATTTTTTTAAGAATACATAATGGATAAAGAGTTTGTATCATTGTAAGAAAAAGCAAAAAGAGAAATTTTGAGGATATTTTATAGTCCACCAAAGGGAAAGTTGTTCATCAGTGACATCACACATCCTTGTCGCATTGCCAATGGGAGGATCTCCATAGCATTAGTGATTGCAATATTCAAATGCTCATAACTTTCTCATTATTTGTCCGATTTTTCTCAAACTTTCTTTATTCTTATTCTTTGATTTTTCTGTTTCTACACAAGCCTATTTGTTCCAAAGGTTTCATTCCCCTTTAACTTTATCCAACGTGTGTAGTGAAGCATATTTTTTCTCTATCCTTCATGAATGCTTCTATTTATTTCTTTATGTTTTCTTCATCTACTAATGTTGTTGTTAATGCTATTTTCCCTCTCTATAATGAAATGAACGATTTTATTGTTTTTACTTTCTTCCTCCTATAAACTCTCTTCTTTTCTGTCTCCTCTTCTCCTTAGCAGGCTCCGGTCCTCTTCCTTTCCTTTTCTCTCTTTTTTAATTGCCGCCGCTAATGGGGGGGGGGCTAATTTGCCCTTGGACCCTTTAGCTACTTCTTTTTCTTTTCAAAGTGAAATTCCTATTATGCAGTGTGCCCCTTTTCACCAGTCCTGTGATCATGTGCCCCAGTGTCTTGTTTTAATTTTACTTTTTTATTATAAAAGTTAATTAATTTTCTAAAAAACGTTTCTTTTTTCTAGTTTGTTCGAAGTTTTTCCTTTCTAGAGGGGCAGCGGACCGAGGGGAGGGGCAGAGGGGGGAAGCATAGGGGAAAAATGAAACAAGGACAGGAATCGTTATTTATTCACTCCTTCACTCGGATAAATAGCAATGAAATTTTCTTTTGATTGTGGTTTTCTCTTCTAGTTTTTTCAATATTTATTTTTATGATTATACAGTGCGTATCAAAAAAAAGTTTACACTTTGAAAAATCCCTGGAAATTAAAAATTATACAACATGTGGGTAATTTTTTCACATATAATCTTATGTTTGGGTCTCATCTATCCAATGTGAGTAAAAGTTTTGACAGAATGTTGCACTTGAGTGAGCACTGTCCATTTTTGTAAAGCTCGCAGAAATCTGTTTGCGCAGAAATGCTAGTTTTCACACTGTGTCAAGGGGAAAGGGTGAAATCAAATTTATCATGCGAAACATTTCTCATACATTTCCCTTGCACTTTTAGTCAGTTGAAATAAAACAGATACATTTAAGCATTTTGTAACAATTTTGCCACCAGAATTGCAATTACAACACTTAGTAAGCACAACCTCTACCCTTTTGTGCCAGCTGGATCTGAGAACATAACTGAATGCGAATAAAAGTTTATATCAGACATCTCCAGCGTTTTTTTTTTCAATAAGTTTTTATCATTTCAAGTGGGTTTACATTTCATTTTTTATCTAATACTTGTTTCTCCATACCTTTTCCAAGTCTGACAATGATTAACAAAATGAAAATCAAGCCTAAGCCATTTCATGTAAATCACAGCTCAGTGTAAAGCAAATATCGTCACGATGGACTCCGTGTGTGGGGGAGTGGGGTGGGGCGCAATGCACTCTTCGAAGTGTTTTGGTAAAGGAAACAAGTTAAAAAGGTAAAAGATATCTTCAAATCAATTTTACTAACTAAATTCCACGTGTACTTTATGATTAAGGTCTACTTTTATTCGGTTAATCATTTCAAAGTTCTGCGCAAATCTCTTTTCACTAACTTTTCAAAAGTAAGTGGTGCTCACTCAAGCGGAAATATTTTTCGACAGTTATATCGTCATTTTCTTAAAGGGATCTGTACCAGTGTTAAAATGTGGAAAAATCATCAGGATATTACAAATTTATAATTTTACAGGAATTTTTCTAAGTGTAAACTTTTTTTTGATACGCACTGTATAGAGTAGACCGCCATCTCGCAGTGACATTTAGATAGTGGCTAGACGCTCACGCTTTGCAACATGGCGTTAGTTTGTTCAAGTAAGCAAATATTTTATTTAATTATTTCACCGTCATCATGCCGATTCCGTAGTTTTTTTAGAGGATTCTTTTGGATTGATTTATTAGATTTGTATGATAATAATGATGTTATACGGTTTGCTTTGAATGGGAAATTGTGGGGAATGCGATGTTTTGGATTCTTGGTCGTAGTTTTTATCTCGGTCCCATCAATGCTTTTTAGCGTATGGTCGTGTTGATGTTTAGGCGCCAATGCAGTTTCGCACCGGCCGATTTCGAGATAATTTCCCCACCAGTAATTGTTCGAAAATATCATAGCACTGTCTCTCAATCACATTTCACCTTCAAGATCAATATGTCCAGTGCTTTTCTGGTTGTACGGGAGAGTAAAGTGCCCACATATATCAAAAATTTTGATATCTAAATCTAAAAAAATATAATTATTTACATACCAAACGCCGGACCTCATTCGGCGACGTCTTCGTTCAGCTTAATGTGTGTCCATTCTGAACACGAGGGCACGTGCATTTACTACACGCATTTGCAATTTGTTTGGCCAAGATGTCCAATAGTTGGGGGAGTGCCAAATTTGGGAATGGTGTCAAAATCAGATGTAAAAAAATAAGAAAGTTTTGCTTAATTTCACAAATACAAGTATTTATAATATGCACTATGCACATCCCAATCGATATGCAAATGAGGGAAACGATGAGTGATGACATCACTCACTATTTCTTTTTGTTTAATTATATGAAATATAATGAAATATTCTAATTTTCTTATTCTCCTTTGAAACAAGGTTTTATTTCCCCCTGAACATGTGAAATTGTTTGTACCTTTTTTTAACATTTTATGGTTCAGTCAAGTTGGTCCTTATTGTTAAATCTGTAAAAATTGAAATATATATAAATTTAAAAAAGGAATATTGAGTGAGGGACATCATCGATTCATTTGTATGTGACTAAATTGTGCATATAACTAGTTTGTATGACATGAGCGAAATTTTAAAATGTCATATAAGATTTTCATTAAAATATTCAGCATTATGCTTGTCTGATTTTTCTCTATTGACATTTTTCTGAGGTAGACTTGACCTATAAGGCTTAACATCACTTGTTCACTGCAACCATCCTGCCTGTGGGGAATCATTAAAATGGCACTTTTGTGAACAAAATTACTAATTTCCATACAATTGCAATGTATTTTCCATGAGTAACTTGGGAATAATTTTTTTATTCACCAGAGCGCTCAAAAACTTGAATTTTGGGCATATTTTTGTGTACGCCCTCTATTGGTGGAAAGTAATATGGCAAGAAAATTTTCATTTTTCAATCTCTATTTTTGATTAAGAAAAAATAATTTAAAGAATTAAATTTACATAAGTGCCAAGTTATATGATAAATAGAAATAATGAAAACTTACAGTGTAAGAAAACCAAGCATTTGTCCCATATAAAAAGAGAAATTAAGCCAAACATTGCCACCATTATTTTGCCACACATGGGGATGTAACTGAGAACAAGGTTATATCATAATCCAGGGCTCGACACTAGCGGCGGTCCGACGGTCCCAGACCGGTAAAAATCGCTGTTGGGCCAGTAGATTTTCAGAAATTGGAAGATTTACTGGTCCGACATGACCAGTAAAAAATATCATTGTCGGGCCAGTAATTTTTCCAAAAATAGCAAGATTTAAGGGTCCAACATGACCAGTAATAAAAACCGTTGTTGGGCCAATAACTTTTCCAGAAATGGTCAAATTCACAGCAAACCATTTCCCCCCGTTAAATTCTGCAATTCACACACAGAATGAATCGCACGTGTTACTAGAGTACTATACAGCATGCATACAGTGTACATGTAGTCAGCCACACAATCCACATGGTGAATTCTCCACTGGCCGCACGAACGAAGCCTGGCTAAACTCTGGCAGAAATCTCTCACAGAACTGTCAAAATTCACGGTTCATACTCATGAAAGGTTCTTATAATGTCCATATTTCCTAAAAATTGGAGTAACTCTGTCATCTGTAAGCAGTAAAAGGGTAAATTTTCACTTCTGTTTGGTTCAAACAGATCGGGTCTCGGGTGGTATCGTCTGAATACATATTAGCCCCACATATGCATTGATGTGTGTGTTGTCTGACTTTCTTTCGTAGCTATTTTTATTGAGCCAAAAAAGAAACATAAATTATTTATGATAATAGTTTTAGCTTTCTTCCTCTGTTTTCTTCCTGTTTTCTTTCCTTCTTTCTTTTCAATCTTTCTTTTAATTTTTTTTCTCTATTTCTTTCCTTCCTTCTTTCCTTCCTTCTTTCCTTCCTTCTTTCCTTCCTTCTTTCCTTCCTTCTTTCCTTCCTTCTTTCCTTCCTTCCTTCCTCCTTTCCTCCCTTCTTTCCTTCCTTCTTTCATTCCTTCTTTCCTTCCATCCTTTCTTTCTTACTTTCCTTCCTTCCTTCTTTCCTCCCTTCCTTCTTCCTTCCTTCCATCCTTTCTTTCTTACTTTCCTTCCTTCTTTCCTTCCTTCTTTCCTTCCTTCTTTCCTTCCTTCTTTCCTTCCTTCTTTCCTTCCTTCTTTCCTTCCTTCCTTCCTCCTTTCCTCCCTTCTTTCCTTCCTTCTTTCCTTCCTTCCATCCTTTCTTTCTTACTTTCCTTCCTTCTTTCCTCCCTTCTTTCCTCCCTTCCTCCTTCCATCCTTTCTTTCTTACTTTCCTTCCTTCTTTCCTTACTTCTTTCCTTCTTTCCTTCCTTCCATCCTTCCTTCCTTCTTTTCTTCCTTCCTTCCATCCTTTCTGACTTTCCTTCCTTCTTTCCTTCCTTCTTTCTTTCCTTCCTTCCTCCTTTCCTTCCTTCTTTCCTTCCATCCTTTCTTACTTTCCTTCCTTCTTTCCTTCCTCCTTTCCTCCCTTCTTTCCTTCCTTCTTTCCTTCCTTCCTTCCATCCTTTCTTTCCTTCCTTCTTTCCTCCCTTCTTTCCTCCCTTCCTCCCTCCCTCCTTCCTTCCATCCTTTCTTTCTTACTTTCCTTCCTTCCTTCTCTCCTTACTTCTTTCCTTCCTTCTTTCTTTCCTTCCTTCCATCCTTCCTTCCTTCTTTTCCTTCTTCCTTCCATCCTTTCTGACTTTCCTTCCTTCTTTCCTTCCTTCTTTCCTTCCTTCTTTCTTTCCTTCCTTCCTTCTTTCCTTCCTTCCTTCCTCCTTTCCTTCCTTCTTTCCTTCCATCCTTTCTTACTTTCCTTCCTTCTTTCCTTCCTTCTTTCCTCCCTTCTTTCCTCCCTTCCTCCCTCCTTCCTTCCATCCTTTCTTTCTTACCTTCCTTCCTTCCATCCTTTCTTTCTTTCTTACTTTCCTTCCTTCTTTCCTTCTTTCCTTCCATCCTTTCTTTCTTTCTGACTTTCCTTCTTTCTTTCTTACTCTCTTCGTTTCTGTCTTGCTTTCTTTTTGTCCTTCATTCCTTCGTTTTACGGGGGGGGGTCACGAAAGGCTAGAAAAATAAACTTGCGCCTTTTTTTTAATGTTTTCTTTACTTTTTGGGACCAGTAGATTTTAGGTTCGGACCAGTAAAAATTTGAAAAACTGGGTATCTACTGGTCCGACATGAACAGGTTGGACCAGTAGAAAAAATGGGTTAGTGTGGAGCCCTGCATAATCTTGTTCATTGAATGAGTGCTTAACATCTGAATCATGCAACATCTGAAAGGATAAAACAAATTCTATGGATTCACATAGCCCTTGACAGGACTGTTCCTAGACAGCTGGCAGCTGTCTGTTTCAAGGAGTTTAAAAAAAAAAATTATTTTGTAAATTTCTCCTCGTACACAGACGGCTCGCTATCGTGCAGCCACCATTAGGGGACTTACAATGTAAAATCCCCGCGTAAGGGCTCTTCAATTTTTGTCTTTAATGAATCAAACTTTTGAAAATTAATGCGACCGAAATGCAAATTAATATTCCCTCTTGGCATTAATTGCCAAAAAAGGGGGAAAATTTACATGTAAGTTAAAAGGAACAAAAACAGTGACTTACCTCGTCTGTCGCACAACTTCACTTGGACCCTATTTTATCCGAACTAGTACATAAATATATGGCCATAGAGTCCCCTGTACAGATCGTGCTAGAACTTTGGTCTCTGTATTTGGTGAGTGAAGCCAACAGAGTTCAGCTGAACAACCAACATAACAGAGACCGAAGCTTTTGGTCTAGACTGTTCCATGCTGATATTTCACAACCACACAGGGTAACTTAAACTATTCAAGTTTCAACAATAAAAAACTGACATTTATCAAAAAGCAAACCCTGAAATGTATTAAGAATAAGGCCAAACATGGGAAGAGCTTTCAAAATCTTCAAATTATCAACAGATTTGAGAGGATTTTTTTGCATTTGGGAGATAAATCAGGTTGAATGCGAGTTGGATTTGAGCTAAGTTTACAATGTAGATTCTTCTGTACAAAACTGTAGTAACCTAAGTTATTGTAAATTTTGACGATGCTACTTCGTTATGTGAAGGTAAGGCATTGGCTGGACAGATAAATCTGTTTCGTCAGAGTTTTTCAACATTTTCTGATTTTTTTGTTTGTCCTCGTACACAGACGGATAGTGGCCTTTGGGCTCGTAGGGGTGGAGCTCTACCGACGCCTTAACTACAGCCTCTATGTAGAAAAGGGTGCAATTTTGCACCCTCCTCGATTACTCATAAATTTTGCTTTTTGACGGGAGGGGAGGGGAAGCAAGAAATGATAAAGATAAATCTATATTAAATACAATCAGCATACCAAGGTGGTAAGCTGAGGCAGACGATGTCTCAGTGGAGTATCTCTTCCAGAAATAGACATATTTATCGGTCTAGGAATTGCCTTTCATTTATATCCAACAGAAAGCCTTTTTGAAGTCTTCATTTCACCTTCGTTCCAAGCAAACATCCTTCTACATTTTAATAGAATTTTCTTTTTCTTTTTAGAGTGTATCCTAATTTCCTAAAAACGCCCCATTAATTTCACACTGTTTCCAAATTTCCTTCTTTTTTTGTTTTATCTCTGTAAGTCTCTAATGAGGTGCCTGAGGTTCCTGTTGTATCACCAGCGTCAGGTCGAGTCTTTGAGAAAAGACTGATTGAGAAGTTCATCTCCGAGAATGGCACTGATCCTGTCAATGGAGAACCTCTTTCTGAAGATCAGCTGATCGAGGTCAAAGGTTAGTTACTGTAAAGTCTTTGAGATTTCTCAAGAGGGTTCTTACAGATCAGTAAACCATGTGACTCTACATTTTCTCCTGTTTTAATTTTCACTTCAGCTTAGAGTTGAAGTTGTAGTAGGGCTTTTTATGTAAAATGATGTAAAGGTTACAGTAAGGTTTCAGTAGGAATGAGTCGTTTGATGAGACTTTTGCTTAGTGTTGAAATTGTGGTAGGCTGTTTTTGTTAACTTGATGTGAGGAATATAACTTGTGTGTAAATGTAGGAGTGAGTTGTTTAAGACTATATTGATGTGAGGTTCCTGTTGTATCACCAGCGCCAGGTCGAGTCTTGGAGAAAAGACTAATTGAGAATCCAGAATTGGGCTGCCCGTATTATTTTCGAAGTCTGCCGTGAGACACCTCCTGAACCCCTGTTATATAATTTACACTGGCTCCCGATTAGACAACGTATTATTTTTAAGTTACTACTCCTTGTATAAAAATCACTCTATAACCAAGCCCCAAAATACTTGTCTCATTGTTTAGAAATTTATGTCCCAGGTAGAAGAACTAGATCCTCTGAAGACCCACTTAAATTAACATATCCAACAAAAAGGAAACAGACTGGAGATAGAACATTCACCGTTGCGTCCTCAATGGAATGGAACAAGCTCCCTCTCACAATAAGACAATCCCCAGCAATCAAGTCCTTTAAGATTTTTCTAGGCAATTGCCTTCATTATAATAATATATCATTCTGATTTTTGTTTGGATAAATATGTTAATTGAAATTGTGAGCGCTTTGGGCCATTTGGGAAAAGCGTGTTATAAGTATTGAGTACTATTATTATGTGCAGATGCCAATGTACAGCAGATGTCGCCAGAGCATAATGATGGAATACATACATACATCATGTATATTTTGCCACTATGCAAAGTGGATTGACGTTTTAAGTCACATTGTTTATCATTTTCGTACTAAAATATGTTTCTTTCCCCCAACTAGTGAATCCATTGGTGAAACCTAGACCTCCTACAGCAACCAGTATCCCTGCGATCCTCAAACTCCTCCAGGATGAATGGGATGCTTGCATGTTGCACAGCTTTACACTCCGCCAGCAGCTTCAGACGGCTCGTCAGGAGTTGTCTCACGCCCTCTATCAGCACGATGCAGCCTGCCGTGTCATTGCCAGGCTCACCAAAGAGGTTACAGCTGCTCGTGAAGGTAAGCGCTTTGTTCTCCATGTAGAATATTGTACACAGCGAAATCGGGTATCCCAGGAAAGCAGAACATTTATTTATTTGTATTGGGGAAGGAATTTATGACAGCTATGATCCATCTTTCGTAATAGGACACCATTGGAATAAACAAATAAAACTTCTGACTTGGCTTGGCCTAAAATATGGGTTTATTTTCAGTTAGTTTATTGCCAATCCGTCCAATTGCCAACTCGTCTACTATCATTTCGTCCATTATCCATATGGGCAATTGCAAATTCGTCCACTAACCATTTTGTCTAATAACCAGTTGATCCAATAGCCATTTAGTCCATATACCATTTGGTCTAATTGGATTAAGTGTTAATTGTGCAAAATGAATGAAAATGAAGAGGATATTAGACCAACTGGTTGTGAGACAAAATGGTCATTGACGAAATGGTAATTAGATGAAGTGATGATTGGACCAAATGGTTATTGGACCTAATGGTTGTTAGACGAAATGTTGATGGACGGAATGGCATTAGACTAAATGAAAGTAGACCATGTGGTTGGTGGATGAGTTGGGAGTAGACAAATTGGCAATTTACCAAAATATGCACCTGATTGGTCTATTATTTTGGATGAAAGCTGACCATAATTATATTGCTTGCTAAAATATAGACATATTCACATAGTCTGACATCATGATCTCTGCTAAATATTTGTTTTTCAATGATATAAACTTGATATCTACATGCATACTGATCCTCTCTTACTCCTTGTGATTACAGCTTTGGCTACTCTGAAGCCCCAGGCAGCCCCAGGAATCGTACCAGGTGCTGCCATGCCTGCTGCTGTGGCTGTTCAACCTGTACCTGAACCCATGGAAGCTGCTGAAGCTGGCCCAGTCGGCATGACTGAAGACATCATACAGAAGGTGAGATAGCTGACTGTGATGTAACTCATTCATTTTGTTCATGGAAGATTTTTACACACAATGTGTAAAGATATGAATCATCATCTAGGATTAATTTTTGAAAATTAGATATGAAAATAATGATCGTGGGGAAACTGTAATTATGCTTCCTGACCAAAAATGTTTCATTCCAGGTTGGCATTTCGTAAAGCTGTTTGTAAGTTACAAATGACTTTACTTAAGACTGGTGACTCTTTTGTGGCTATATGAAGTAGCTGACCTGGCACCTAAGAACATGTACCAGTCGTGCGTAAAGTTGTGTATAACTTTACAAACAGCTTTATGAAACACCCACCAGATACGGAAAGTGGGATAGAATATGAAAAGTTCAGGAGTTTAGCTGATGCTATTTAAGGTGGGTGTGGCATTTTGCCCAAAGCCCAGCTCACACTATGCGATTGTTGCAATCTGATTTTCAAAGAAATCATAATAACATTTGACATGAACATTCCAATCAGTAAAATCTTAGCGATCCGAGGTCGGAATAGTTGTAGGACTTCTGAAATAAAATTCAATGTAGTTCGAGCCTCAATGTAGGAAAAATAGCAAATTCAATTCCAAATCATAATGACGGTTTATTGCCATTTCGTCCACTGCCATTTTGTCCACTACCCACATGGTCTAATATCATTTCGTCTACCATCAGTTGGTCCACTATCCACATGGTCCAATTACCATTTCGTCCAATCACCATTTCGTCTAATAGCCATTTCGTCTAATAGCCATTTCGTCTATTATCATTTGGTCTAATAGCCATTTGGTCTAATGGTATTTTTTTGCCAATTGGTCCAATAGCCACTTTGTCCACTATCATTACGTCTATTCCCATTTGGTCTAATAGCCAAATGGTCTAAAGGCAAATGGTCTAATAACCACTTGGTCTACTTTCATTTCGTCCATGTTCCATTTGGTCTAACTGCATTTGGTCTACTATCACTTGGTCTAAACTCATTTCGGCTAACAATCATTTGGTCTAATTGCCATTTGGTCTAATAACCAATATGTCCAATTGCCATTTTGGCTAATCACCATTTCGTCTAATATTCATTTCGTCTAATACGCATACTGGTCTACTATGCTGCACTAGCGCCCTCTACGACCCGAGTCGACTCTATTCGCGATTGTGGGCCTAATTAATTACCAATTTTCTTCAACTTCTTGATTTATTTTATCACTGTTGACTAGTGTTGTTCGTCATTGATTACTTTGCATTATGGAAGTGTTTTCCACCCAAAGGGGGAAGCAATGTGTGTCTTATCGAGGTTATACATACACGATACGGTTTAAAACGCCCCTGTTTCATGTCAGTATATGGAAAATTCTCAGCTCGCGCTGCGCGCTTGCAATCCTCGCATTAGTTATTAATCTAGAGAAATGTTCAGGATTTCAAACAGTGTCAAGACTTACGATTTTATGTGTAAAATAATAGTGGGCCTACATGAAATAAAATGTTTATAAAAAAAAAAAAGATCAGCTCGCGCAAGCAAAAAATAGTATAGTACAGGGAAAGAAGATAGGACAGATCGGGAAGAGCTCTTTTTTTTTGGGGGGGGGGTGGGGGTATATTAATCAATAATATTTCTTTAAAAGGCTATATTGTCTTTCATCTGTTTATCGTATTTTGATATCGGAATACAATATTCTCCTTTCTTTTTTTTTAATAAAAATTGAACGACAAATTGAAATAAAAGGACCCTTTTCCATTTTCCCCATCTTAGTTCCCCCTTTTATATGTGTGCGTGTGTGTGTGCGTTTTAGGGGGGGTGGGGGTGCCTGAATTGTTGTTCCCACTGAATCGACCCTTGCGATAGTAGTTATCATCATAGTATTTAGGTTTTTTTTAAACTAATATCATCTGTAATTTCAAGGTATTAAAGTCATTTCGCTCCCCTCCTCGGATAACGCAAATTATTTGTATTAGACGAAATGGCTATTGGACCGAATGGCTATTAGACTAAATGGCTATTGGACGATTTGGGAATTGGACGAAATGGTTAGTAGACGATTTGGTTGGTAGACGAACTGATTATTGGACCTAATGGTTGATGGACGAAATGACTATTAGACGAAATGGCAATTGGACGAGTTGATAAGTAGACTGTAGCGGCATGAATATAATTTGGTGTTATCTGCCAATATTATGTACTGTTTACATGCATGTACAGAGTCAGTTGAAAGAGAAAGTAAAAAAAATGTCAATGCAAGATTGTACACAGCGCAGTGCTCATTGTGCTCCTTGATTCCAAGAAGTCCAGGAGAAGATGAGTCCTATTCGCTAATAGGGGTGGGCGAATAATACCTTTTTTGTGAAAATCAATTTCAAACGAGTGGTTTCTGTTGCCATTTTTGCTGCTGAACACAAATCTAATGAGTATTTTTGGTTTAGAATACGTCTGATATTGGTTCCAAGCGATTTTTCAAAATGGCCGCCAAATTCCTCCCAAATTAGGTTTATACATGTAAATCTTCAGTTATGTATACAAATATGGCTTGCAATATGTCTAATTATATGTTTTCTTGGTCACTGCACACAAAAATACACGAATCGGATATGTTGGGTTGTCTAAAATGATGTTTTTTGGTGAAAAACAGCATTTTTGGGTCATTTTTAGCAAAAAAATGCAGTCAAATCACAATTAATGAACATAAAATCTTTATTATTTATTCATCTGTAATTTGCAATAAGCCTAAATATATGTTTTCATTGCCATTGAATCCAACTATCCACAACTAAGATCTCTTTCAACATGCATAATGTCTTTTTTATGGAAAATAATCATTTTGTATTTTTATTTTGGAGTGATAAATATCCATGAATCACTATTTGCGTACATAAAACTTCAATATTCATGCTACTGTGCCTATTTTGTATGAATTAATATATGTTTAGGATCATTAATTAAAAACATGATTCATACATATATAAGTTATTGCTTTTTTGGTGAAAAATTCTATTTTTCAAGCCGGGAGGGGGGGGGTGCATGAATGTGGCTTTAAAATATTTTTTTGTGTATAATGTAGTCTAACTATGGTTCCCAATTACATGTTTCAATAAAATTTAAAGCAGGTGGTTATATCAGTCATATTTCATGAATCGCACATAAGTATTTTCCTTTAAGATCTATATTTCTGTTTTAAATTGTCTAAATTTCACCCCCCCCCCCATCAAAAAAGTGATTTTTTGTCAGATATTATTGCTAAACTTTAGACAGAATTATAGATATTAAAATGTTCTTGCATCTGTGTCCAATATGCAGTACTGGGTTAAGTGATTCACATGAGCATCTCAACACATTACCATAAATTCAAGCATAATTTTTTAGTATTACGATTCCCTTCAGGTAATCTTGGTCAAAGTTTGGGAAACATTGTTTTGCCAAATGAAAATTGTTCATATGAAATTGTAGAGTCTGAGCACAGAGTGTACTTGGTTGGCATGTACATCCATCATGTCCATGAACTTTTATATTGCATTCAGTAGCAGAGCATCAATGTTTTCAGTAACATTATCTTCTGGTCTTAGTGCATTTCTTATCGAAGCTTTCAGTTCCTCCACAGAAAATTTTTCCATCTTGTACTTGCCATCTACTCCTTTCACACGCCTCATTTGACGAATGTCTGGAGTTACTGTGAGACGAAGATAACCAACTTCATCAAGAAGCTGTTTTTCTGTGAGACTTGCCAGCATCTCTAGGTTGTTTGGAGTCAGTGGGCCATTATGGTCTTTGCATCTTTCTAAGATTGTTAGAGTTTTGCTTGCTTTCTTCTTCTTTAACTCCTCCTTCTTATGCAGTGCAAGTTTCTTTGCAGATTCAACAGTTGCAAGAAAGTCTGCTTCAAGCTTCTGTACTGCGTTCACCTCTTCAGAACAGCGAGCCCACTTCCACCTTTCTTTCCTTTCTTCTATACTCTTACTTTCAAATTCAGGGTGTACCAGAAGACCACCAGATGCCAGTAGATTTTTTCTGGACAGAGTCTGGACAGAAGAACTTCCACCAGTAACTTTGATTCTGTGGTCTAGCTTTGAAAATTCAGACTCACACCCCAAGTTGGTCAAAGGAGCATACATCATGCCGTCATGGTCATCACCATCTGATTTCGAGAAGTAATTGGTCTTGGACATCTGGCTCTTCACTGTATCAATAACTTCCTCAATCACAGCAGCTACCAATCTATCTCTTCCAGATCCTGTTTCTTCCCTCTTGTCCACAATAATTTTCTCTAACTCATCTAGTTTCTCCTCAAGGAAACTCTTCACTCCTGCCCATGTTCTATCCCCAGCATTCTGTTCACCCATCTTGTCGATGCCCAGCAGTTCCATCATCGGGAAAATGATAAGATGACCCATCATTGTGTAAATCTCTGAACAGCATGTGAACCACTCATTCTGAATGAATGTAGCAACTGCAAGAACAAGTTTGTTGCTGTTGGTGTCCACAACTGCACTGAAGAAAGCTTGGATGGATTCACGCCATGTCAGGTACTCCTTAGCAAGTTCTGCGATTCTACCAAATCTATTGGCTACAAATCCTTTGAATCCTTGGCACTGAATATTGTTATCTTCCATCCAAGACTTAAAGTCATTGTAGAGGGACACTGATTGCTGAGCATGGCTAGGAGACAATAACTTGGAGATTGCAATTAACCCTAGTGTATGGATTGAAGATCCTGGGGATAGAAAGATCTTCTCCCCTGCTGAAACCTCCAATAACTGGTGAACGCCAATCTTCTGTTCTATGTTCCTGAACACTTTATCTATTGCATGATCTATACCCAAGATTATATGAGCACAGCATTTTAGGATTTTAGTAGGGTCTACTCCTAGGGTCTGAAGAAGCACCTCACAGTCAGCAGCTCGATCTGTCATCCAGAAGTCTATTTCTGATTTCAATTCATCAACTGTGGAGTTGGCAAGAATGGCTAAGCACTTGAGCTTGAACTCATAAGCTTTAGCCCCATCTTGACCACTATGACTCACATTTTCCACATAACCTGTAGTCAGTGATGTCCTTTTACCCGAAGGTCCAGCTATGGTGATGTGGTCTGCTTTCACATCGTAACGACGATGACCAGCTGCCTTCGTTGTGTCATCAAGACCTACAGTGACAACACTGTCTTCTTTGTTAAGGATTTGTTGGGCAACATATTCAAGGCTTAGGTAAGATGCATCTTTTAAGTATCGCATAATTGATCTGCGACTTGGAAAAACGTAAGTTAAGTCAGAAGATAAACGGCTGACCCCTGGTGTCATGGGTGTAGATTCTGTTTGCCCACTTTCTTCATCACTTTCAATTTCTTTACTATCATCTTCATCTTCATCAGTCAGATGTTTCCAATTCTGACCAAATACCATATTTGCTACTCTCACAATCACTTTGGAAACTTCATCAGGTGACATTCTTGTCTCTGCAAGACACTGTACAATACATCTCATTAGATTTTCATTCACACTTTTCCTTCCAGTACGTACTTTGATGTGTGGAAATGGAGAACCCAGTCTTTCGGCAGTTTCTTCAAGGTTTTGATTTTCTTTCATTGAACGAAGTTTTCGATCTGCGAATAAAGATTTTTTTGATGTGTGTGCCTGTGGTGTTGTAAAATTTAGGTCATTCTCAGTATCAAATGAAGTACTGAGTAATTCGTTCATTTCTGATTCATCCAGTCTTTTTTGCTCTTCTCGTTGTTTCTCTGTTGCTGTTTTCTTCTTCTCTGTGGATTGTTCTTGTTTATGTTTCCTTTTCTGTTGTCTCATCCATTTTTGGGGAACTGTAGAAGTGCACACAGCTTTGTAACCTCCAAAACAATTATCTTCATAGAAAGCATCATCCTCTTCGGTCATTTTTACTCCAAATTCCTCTTCAAGTTGCTTTTGGTATGCCTGATCATTTGTTCGAATGTTGTAAGCATGTTTTATCAGCCCGTCATTGAATTCATTGGCACTTTTCAACCATTCCTCAGTTTTCTTCTTTTCCTTAGACTGCTCCATTTTTCTCAAAGTCTTGAAGCGCTCATAGTCTGCTTTAATTTTCTTTGCTACAGAGCTTTCATGCATAGGATAGACATTCTTAGTGATCCAATCTTGTCTAAGTTCATTAGCAACTATCTTGCTGCTTGCATCACGAGACACTACCTTCTGTCCCTTGGCTGGCCTTTTACAAAGTGCTAGCATTCTACCAATGACAATGGTTCCAGATGGTAATTTGCCTGTTGATTTGAATTCTGTGATTTCTTTGTAACTTTCTCCAAAAAGTTCCTTTTTTGTACTACTGCGTGATTGTCGTTGTTCAGCCATGATGGCGTGAAGTTACTCAGAACGTATGGAATTTATATTGAGAACTGTTCTAATTTTCATCAGAAGGGGATACTACTGATCTTGAAATTCATTTGTCCTGAAGGAAAAAAGAAAAACATATATACATGATATTAAAAAATGAATAAAAGCACGATTAAAACAATATAAGTTTATTCATATTAACACTGTATGTAGTTTCAACATTAATCAATTATTGAAAGCAGCTGGTCTGCAGATTATTTAATCTTTGATATTTTCATAACAATGAATTAACTTACTATATGATACTTATATTTGCATTTATCTTAGACTGAAAATTTATATTTTAAAATATTTTGCTTAAAATGTTGATCTTACCGTTTCTCACCACCCCAGTACCATCAAAACATAGAGAGACATACACTGTATAACACATCCATTTTATGCTGCTTTATTTACAAAAATGGCAAAAAAGTCACTTTCCTGGGGCTAATAATATGAAACTAGCCATTACACGTCATGCCTAAACATCCAATGTCTTATATGTGGAGATATTTGAACAAAGCACCCTCAAAAACATAGAGAAATATTACTCACCTTTGTTTGATGAAAAAAAATGTGGTTGAACAAGCAATTTTCCCGCCTTTTTTTGAAAAATGGCGGGAAACTAGCCATTTCCCAGCATGCCTACACATCCAATGTCTTATACATGTACATGTATGTGGAGAGATTTGAACAAAGCACCCTCAAAAACATAGAGAAATATTACACACCTGTTTCTCGCTGTTTGATGTAAAAACATGTGATTAAACTAGCAATTTTCCCGCCTTTTTTGAAAAAATGGCGGGAAACTACCCATTTCCCAGCATGCCTACACATCCAATGTCTCATATTGGAGATATTTGAACAAGGCAACCTAAAATCTTAGAGAAATATTACACATCTCTGTTATGCTGTTGAATGTAAAGGAAATATGACAAAAAAGTAATTTTCCCGCTATTTTTTGAAAAAATGGCGGGAAAATAGCAATTTCTCAACATGCCTATACATCGTATATCTTACATATGCAGATTATTGAACTCAGCACCCTCAAAACATAGAGAGAGTCATATTACACACACCTTTTATGCCATTATATGTATAAATATGGCAAAAAGGGCAATTTTCCCGCCATTTTTTTTTTAAATGGCTGGAACCAATATCAAACCTCATTTAAAGTAAAAATGATTGGTGGATTCGTGTTCAGCGGCAAAAATGGCAATAGAATCCACTCGTTTTAAAAAAATTTTGTCATTTGCCCACCCCTAATATGGGTGCAGCATCACCCAAAGAATAGAACAAAGAAAGTAAGATTCAGAAGTTGCAAAGATTCAGAAGAAGATAGTCAAGAAATTATATTTATTCCTGTAAATTGTGAAATTCTCCAGGATTGCAAACAGTTGCGAAACACTCAATTGTTGCTCAATCGCTCAGTCGTCGCTCAATTGCACAATCATCGCTCAATTGTTCATACAATTGTTGATTTACTGGTTGTTGCTGGGTAAAGGTTTCTTCGCTGGTCGTTGGTTATGTCGACCTAGAAACTTCATTACAAGGCCGTATTTGATGTCAAGTTGTTGATTCATGTGTCGTCATAGTTACGGAAGAAGTTAAAGAAGGAATAAACGGACAAGTAACTGTAAAGCTGTTGTTTGAGTCTTCAATTAGCGTGTTCGAACTAAGCAATTAAGAATTTCCACGTGTAGTTTAAGAAAGGCAGCTACACGACAGTTCGCAACTGCATTATGGATCCCTCAAATAAACCAAATTCAGAAGCCCTTGCTGGAGTTGGACCTGGAGCTGGAGATGACGAGGATGATGTAAAGTCTACCACGTCCCGGGGGAGCGCCATGTCCAGAGTTTCTTGTGTAAGCGAAACATCAAGCGTGAAACTAAGAGCAGCGAGGGTGAAGGAGGAGCTGGTGAATAAGAAAAGGGAGCAGTTCTTACAGGAACAAAGACTAAAACGAGAACAATTTGAACTAAATGAAAGAATAGAACTTCTCAAGATCGACCATGACAAGGAAAATGCCAAGGTTGAAGCCACCATGTGGCAAGAACAAGTAAACGAAGAAAGGGCAGAAGCAGGATTTCCGCCCTTACCTAACAAGGACTTGGACAATGCACAAATTACAGAAAGGTGGTTCTCCACCCAGGGAGAATCAAATCATCAGGGTAATGTACAAAATGTTCAAAATGATAATGTATGTGTAAAAGGTAGTGAACATGTAAGTACTGGTGTAGTAGGTGAAGCTACTACAACAATTCATAAGCCGGGTAATGAAGGGGTAGGGTTAAGCAGGGGATACAATGGTAATCACCAAGTTAATAACCAAGCACAAGAACTGAAACCCTTCATACCCAATCCGTTTCAGACCCCGATTAATAACATGTACAATCATAATATGATGGCAATGGCTCTAAGTCTGCCAAAGCCAGACATGCCAACTTTCTCAGGCAATCCGATAGATTATTGGAATTTTGTGAATAGCTTTGAAGTTAACATTGCTGATAGAATTCATGACAGTAGGCTAAAATTGTCTTACTTAATTCAGTTTACCTCAGGCAAGGCCAGAGAGGCCATAGAAAATTGTGTGTTATTAGATCCCGACACAGGTTATTCTCGAGCTAGGATAATACTACAGGACCAGTTCGGACGGAACTACATAGTGGCTAGAGCTCACCTGGAGAAGGTCATCAATAGGTCACCACTTAGGGCGACGGACAGCCAGGGTCTGTGGGATCTAGCCAGAGACATGAGGAGGTGTCAGATGACAACTTCTCAGATGGGGTACTCGGCTGATATGAGTACAACGGATACCCTACTGAAGATCCAACATCTTCTCCCGGTCCACATTCAGTCAAAGTGGGCAAACCGTGCACATTCACTGATGGAGCAATCAGTGATGCCCAATTTCTCCCATCTGACAGACTTCATCGAAGAGTCTGCTAAGGTGGCGAGTAATGTGTTCGGTAAGAGCGTAGGGCGTCCAGCCGTACAAGACAAGAAGGCATCCACGGGGAAGCCTAGGCCAAAGGTTTCGACCTTTAATACTACAACAAGTAAGTCTGAGAAACCGAAGGAATCGAGCTCATGCCCATGCTGCTCAGAGAAGCATGAGCTCGATAAGTGCCGCAAATTCAAAGGTCAGTCAGTAGATGAAAGGTTTGCCTTTGTCAAGTCTAAGGGTCTATGTTTCAATTGTCTCAAAGGGTCGCACATGGCAAAGGGCTGTACAGCTACCCCTAAGTGCAGCAAGGATGGGTGTAAGAAAAGACACCACACCCTTCTTCACATGGAGTGGTCCACCAAGGGCAAAGATAAAGGGCAAGAAACAGGTAAGCAAACTGGGGCCGGGCAAGGATCTGACTTAGATAATCAGGCTGACACTAATGCTGTTGGTGGTCAGAAAGAGGTTTGTCTCCGAGTTCTACCCGTCAAGGTTAGAGGCAATGACAGAGAGGTGACAACATGGGCCTTGCTTGACCATGGCAGCGATGTTTCCCTCTGCGAACAGCGTCTTGCAGATGACCTCGGCATACAAGGTAAGGAGACAAACTTCCGACTGACCACGGTGAACAACACTAATACCCAAAGGGGAGGACAGGAGGTTAGTTTCTCCATTCAAGGAATTAAGGACAGGGATGTAATTGATATGCCCAGGGTGTGGACAGTGGAATCACTACCAACAACCCACAGAAGTATACCAAGGCAACATGACATAGATAGATGGTCCCATCTGAAGGGAATAGAGCTTCCAACAGCTGCTAAGAAAGATATCACGTTGCTCATAGGAAGCGACACCCCAGAGGCCTTCTGGGTCCAGGAAGAAAGGAGGGGAAAGAAGAAAGAACCATATGCTATCCGTTCCCCACTGGGATGGACAGTCATGGGCCCCACAGGACGCAGAAGGAAGGGAGCATTTGAGGTGAACAACATCTCCTCAATTGATGACCATTTACAAGAGCAAGTCCAGAGATTCTGGCAACTGGACTATGCTCCTGGTGATGAGAGTGAAAGGTTAGGTGACTCGGCAGAAGACAGGAAGGCTCGTGCCATGATGGAAGACACAATCCGTCTTATAGATGGCCATTATGAGATGGGTTTACCTTGGCGTCAACTCCCTCCGTCTCTACCAAACAACCAGAAGATGGCAGAGTCACGTTTACAATCTCTAAAGAGAAGACTGGAGAAGGATGACAGCCTTCACCAGAAGTACACAGAAACTATGACAAATTATTTGTCGAAGGGATTTGCAAGGGAGGTTGACGAGGACCCTAAAGAGGAGGGCTCTATCTGGTATCTACCTCATCACCCAGTGACTCATCCCTTCAAGCCGGAAAAGGTGCGTGTAGTATTCGACTGTGCTGCAAAATACCAAGGAATCTCCCTTAACAGCCAATTATTGAGTGGACCAGACTACACCAATAAGCTTGTTGGTGTGCTTCTTCGCTTCAGGCAGGAGGAGATAGCTCTGGTAGCAGATGTGGAGGGTATGTTCCACCAAGTGAGGGTCACACCCAGCCACACTGATGCACTCAGATTCCTATGGTGGGAGAACGGCAACACAGACACGACACCTAAGACATACAAGATGCAAGTCCATCTGTTTGGAGCGACTTCGTCTCCGAGCTGTGCAGGCTTTGCACTCCAAAGGACTGAGGAAGACAACAGGCAGGACTTTGAGCCAGAAGTTTGTCGGATAGTCAAGGACAACTTCTATGTTGATGACTGCCTGAAGTCTGTTCGCTCTCCAGAGGAAGCGATAAGGCTCATTCCTCAGTTATGCAGTCTACTAAGAAAAGGAGGATTCAGACTGACAAAGTGGGTCAGCAATGACAAAGAAGTGTTGGCAACAGTCCCTCCTACAGAAAGGGCTGCATCAGTAGTTGATCTAGATTTGGACCATCTTCCAATCGAGAGAACACTTGGAGTCTTATGGAACATGGACTCTGACATGTTTAGCTTCAAGGTTTCTCCCAAGGACGTACCAGCAACAAGAAGGGGTATACTGTCCGCCACAAGCTCCTTGTATGACCCACTTGGATTTGTGGCACCTTTCACAGTAAATGCGAAGCTTCTTTTGCAGGATCTTTGCGCCCAAGGTCTTGGCTGGGACGAGAAGATCAAGGACCAGGACTTGCAACGCTGGCAAGCCTGGCTGGCTGAGTTACCAGAGTTAACCTCAGTACACATCCCCAGATGTTTCAAGCCATCTGACTTCAAGGACCCTGTCTATGACCTCCATGTGTTCTGTGACGCGTCAGAAAGAGCATATGCAGCATGTGCCTATCTACGGATAGAAGATTCTGGTCGCGCTCACAGTGCACTTGTGATGGGGAAGACAAGACTTTGTCCTCTAAAGAAGATGACGGTTCCCAGATTGGAGCTGTCTGCAGCAGTGCTAGCGGTCAAGCTGGGTCGAACCATTATGGAAGAATTCAGGCTACCAGTGAGGAGCGTCACGTACTGGAGTGACTCTACCTCAGTGCTGCTGTACATACGGAATAACAGCAGGAGATTCCGTACATTTGTGGCAAACAGAGTAGCTGTCATTCAAGAAAAGAGTGACACTTCACAGTGGCGCCACGTTGATACCAAGAGCAATCCAGCAGACGATGGCTCAAGAGGATTGCATGCCAGACAACTATCAAGATGGATCCAAGGACCAGACTTCCTTCTGAAGCAAGAAGAGGACTGGCCGGAAGCATTCCAAATCCCGACTGGCCAGAGAGTATTGCCGGCTCAGGACCTCAAGGATGATCCTGAGATGAAGAGGACTAATGCCATATCAATCAAGCCTGAAGATAGCATTGGTAATCTGATCAGTCGCTATTCCTCATGGAATAGATTAAAGAGAGGAGTAGCTTGGATCCTTCGCTTCAAGGCGCACTTGATAGCCCGCACAAGAAAAGGTACACCGCAGAAGACTACAGATTTGACACCTTCCGAATTATCGGAAGCTGAGCTGGAAATAGTGAAGTACATTCAGAAGGATGCTTTTCCAGCTGAGTTTGAGAAAAACAAGAAGTCAAGGGTTGAACAGTCCTCCATGAAGAAATTGAACCCTACTCTAGTTGATGATGTCTTAAGGGTAGGAGGGAGATTGGACAGATCACCTATTGACTTTGATGCCAAACACCCCATGATATTGCCAAGCAACCATCATGTGACCAGACTGCTCATTGAGCACCACCATCATGAAGTTGGTCACTCTGGCGCAGGCATGACATGGACGGCACTAAGGTCGAAATATTGGATCTTGAAGGGGGGTTCCACTGTTCGACGGATCATAGGGAAATGCATTCAATGTAAGAAGAGGAATGCACCAAGAGGAAGGCAAATGATGGCTGACTTGCCGAAAGAAAGAGTGACACCAGGCAGGCCACCATTTACCTTCACTGGAGTCGACTACTTCGGACCATTCGATGTTAAGCAAGGCCGGAGCCAGCCCAAGAGGTATGGCTGTATATTCACTTGTTTGACAAGTAGGGCTGTACATCTGGAGATAGCAAACTCCTTGGATACAGATTCATTCATTAACGCTCTTAGAAGATTTGTAAATCGCAGGGGGCTACCTGAGAAAATCTTTAGCGATAATGGGACAAACTTCAGAGCAGGACATAAAGAACTAAAGCAGAGCCTAGCAGAGCTCAACTCAACAAAGGTGGGTCGCTTTCTAACTCAGCGAGGGATTGAATGGGAGTTTAATCCTCCGGGTGCGAGCCACATGGGTGGTGTTTGGGAAAGAGTAATCCGGTCAGTAAGGAAGATATTGGGAAATCTTCTCAAGCTGCAGACTGTAACCGACGAAACTCTAAGCACACTCATGTCTGAAGTAGAAGCAATCCTAAATGCTAGACCATTGACACCCTTAAGTGCGGATCCCAAAGATGAAGAACCGCTAACTCCGAACCATCTTCTTCTCATGAGAAGAAATCAGTCACTTTCACCAGGAGTATTTGATAAGAGTGACTGTTATACTCGAAGAAGATGGAGACAAACTCAATATCTGGCCGGACAGTTCTGGAGGCGTTGGGCAAAGGAATATCTTCCCTTGCTCCAAGAACGCCAAAGGTGGCTTAAACCACAAAGAAACTTCCAGACTGACGACCTTGTACTCATAGCTGATGACGCTGCTCCTCGTGGGCACTGGCCACTAGGTAGAGTGACTATGACCTACCCAGACAGACACGGACTAGTTAGACAAGTTGAAGTTAGGGTAGGATCTAAATACTATAAACGACCAATTTCTAAATTATGTCTTTTAGAGAGCAACGATTAGGCTACTTTGACATACGACCGACATAAGACCTAGTAGGGACCACACCCTCTTTATTATTGTTACACTTATGATTGTTGTAAGATTGATTTAATGTATTTTAATTTCATTGTTGTTTATTACTATGTTATGTTTATAGCGTTAAGTATGGTATATTGGTTAATGATGCCGCATTACATGTTTTTGGTTTAATGAAATGAGTAACTGGTGGTTGCCTCATTTGGGGCCGGGTATGTAGCGGCATGAATATAATTTGGTGTTATCTGCCAATATTATGTACTGTTTACATGCATGTACAGAGTCAGTTGAAAGAGAAAGTAAATAATGTCAATGCAAGATTGTACACAGCGCAGTGCTCATTGTGCTCCTTGATTCCAAGAAGTCCAGGAGAAGATGAGTCATAGGGGTGCAGCATCACCCAAAGAATAGAACAAAGAAAGTAAGATTCAGAAGTTGCAAAGATTCAGAAGAAGATAGTCAAGAAATTATATTTATTCCTGTAAATTGTGAAATTCTCCAGGATTGCAAACAGTTGCGAAACACTCAATTGTTGCTCAATCGCTCAGTCGTCGCTCAATCGCACAATCATCGCTCAATTGTTCATACAATTGTTGATTTACTGGTTGTTGCTGGGTAAAGGTTTCTTCGCTGGTCGTTGGTTATGTCGACCTAGAAACTTCATTACAAGGCCGTATTTGATGTCAAGTTGTTGATTCATGTGTCGTCATAGTTACGGAAGAAGTTAAAGAAGGAATAAACGGACAAGTAACTGTAAAGCTGTTGTTTGAGTCTTCAATTAGCGTGTTCGAACTAAGCAATTAAGAATTTCCACGTGTAGTTTAAGAAAGGCAGCTACATAGACGATGTGGATATTGGACCAACTGAAATTAGCCGACATGGCTATTGGACCAAATGAACGGTGGACGAACTGGTTAATGGACGATTTGGCATTAGACCAAATGGATTTAGACGAAATGGTTGGTAGACGAAATGGTTGTAGACGAATTGGCTATAGACTAACTGGCTATTAGACTAAATGGCTATTAGACGAAATGGTGATTGGACGAAATGGGTGGTAGACGAAATGTTGATGGACGAAATGGCATAAGACGAAATGAATGTAGACCATGTGGTGAGTGGACGGGATGGCAGTAGACGAATTTGCAATTTACCATAATGACGTCATCATCAGCTGCGACTTGAAGCCGATTTGGAATCTGCTTCAACAATAGGGCTTGCGGCAAAGCAAAATTATGATTTCCTTATTCGTGACACTTTGACTAACTTCAAATAAAGTGATTTTTCTTTTTGGAACTTTCAATTTTTTAAACTTTCAATTTATATATGTTATTTCAGAAAGTTTCTTTTATGGAACCAGTACCAAGTATATAACAGGCAATTAATACTAGATTACAGCAAAATAAATTTGAATGCAAATAATTTTCTTCTCCTGAAAGTCAATTCAGTTTCTTCAAGGTGTGTCTGTTTTATTTAGATGTCTTAACTTATTTTCATTAACTTTGTAATTTTCTGGACATTTGAATTTCCTCCAACCCAGTTGCAAGAGCGAGCCAACGTTCTCACCGCTGAGCGTAAGAAGCGAGGCAAGAAGGTTCCAGATGAGCTGGCTCCATCTGAGGACATCAGGAACTACAGACCGAGAGCTTCTCATCCTGTAAGTTTTCTTAAAGATGTATACCAGTTGTTGTAGGGGTCACAAAATGAGTTAGAACAGAATCCAATAAAATGAAACCTAAGTGTTTATATGTATAAATAAAAAATGTGTGCCAAATGGCTTTGGAAAAAAGAGTTTAATAGCTAAGAAATGAGCAAAATAAGCATGGAATTCTATATAATGACAGCATTTATCCAAAATATATTTAAAGATTTTCCCATATGGGCATTTTGATGGTAACTGACTTTACACAGTGTGTAAAATTGTGTCGTGTAATTAGTTTCCGTGAAAATGCCCATACATGCCTTTTTGTATTAGTGATCATCAGAATTAGCGGTTTTCAGGTAATACATGATTTCACAAAGATAAGTTAATTTCAGTGTAGCAGTAGTAGATATATTCTTTATATGATGGCATTTAACCTTAATTTTAAAGACTTACTAATGAAATAATTGTTACCTTTAAATTAAAAATAATGATTTATTTTTTCATACTCTGCACAATTTAGGAATGTTCTTAATAGATAGATTTACACGGGTTGTGTGGTCTAATCATTGGAGCATTGGACTCATAGTTGTACAGTTGCGAGTTCGCATTCCCGCTCTGCCATTGTCTCCTCTTTGATAAAAAGACCAGAGAGCAAATTCTGTCGTCTATAAGGCCAGGCACTATGCCAGATTGACTAAAACTTCAAAATGGTTTTCATGTAACTGGATATAAACCAGCTTGGTGTTCACTAGCAAAGAAAAAGAAAGCTGTCCTGTCGAGTTCCTACAGGAGTTACTATGTAGCAGAAAAATAGAACAATTTATATATATAAATGTACATGAATATTGTAGGTATGGATTATTTCTGTAGAAAATTACGGAATTGAACAAAGGTCCTTTGTCAATAACTCACTTGTATACTTTCTAAAGAGAGATAGCTGTTCATTAAATGTCTACCTATTCTTTGATTATTTAGGGTCTACACAGTGCCAGTATTCCTGGTATTCTGGCGCTTGATTTACAGGCGGCTGATACCTCCAAGGTTCTCACTGGTAAGTTCACTAACACAACTTTTTTTTTTTACAGTACTTTGTACTCCTTCTTTAGAATTGTTTTAAGAAAATACAATTCTTTCATCTTCCAGCAATTACTTTATTTACAAGGTTAGAATCCCTACTGTAACAGGGCCTAATGAATATTTGAACTTAGAGGATTACTTTTAACAAATAAACCTCCAAAACTTACTATAAGAAGGAAAAAAAAATTGGTGTGAATTTATCATTTTGCATATAGATCAAAGTCATTCAGTAAATATAAGCATTACATTAATCTGTGATTTATTGTAATAATGATATGAATATTCGTAATAGCCCGGCTCTATCTTGAGAAGATGCTTGTGGCGCATCAAAAGAAAGAAGTGATTTGTGCCACCTATCAGATGCTTTAAGGTTCTTGAAGTTTGAAGGAAGCAGATTACTCAAAGGAAGAAGAAGTCCCCCCCATCTCTTAACTTTCTTTCTCAGATCTGCAAATTATTGTGAAACACATCCAGATTAATTTTTTTTTGGGGGGGGGCTGTCCAGGGGCCTGTTGCATGAAAGAAAACTCTTGCAATTTTTTTTTGCCACGGTTTTAAATGTTTTATTGTCAATAGCATAATTTTGTTTGCTAGTGTTTTTGTTTATTTGCTACAGTTTTTTTGTGACAAAATTTTTATGCAACAGACCCCAGGAAATCATGAACAAAACACTAAACCTCCCCTCGCCATCACCAAAATATAGATGCCCATCAGATCATGTTGTATATCTCCTTTGATTGAAATATTTTTACATTTCTCAAGGCAGGTTTCGTTTGTCAAATATCAGTGTCCTGAAAATTATAAGCAAAAAAGAAGAAAAAAGACGGTCACTCTCAAATTAATAAATAAATATCAAAACATGTCAAAGCTCTGTTAAAGGATGGTTTGGTGAACTACACATCCATCATTCACACTTGGATTTGCCATCAATTTCTGATTTTCATTGCAGGAGGAGCCGATAGAAATGCTGTGGTATTCAACAAGGATACGGAGCAAGTGACGGCCATCTTGAAAGGTCATACTAAGAAGGTCAACAATGTCATCTACCATCCTACAGAGGTATGAATTGCAAGGGAAATGAGAAAAAGATGAGAAAGTTTGACAAATTCCATCAGAAAAAGCCAGTTATGGACTGTCAATGTTTTGATTTGTTATGTAATATACAAGCAGCCCCCCCCCCATCTCAGTATATATAATTTACCTTTATTTGTCATTTGCCATAACACAAAGCATTAACAATACATCAAAATAGGCTTGATGAAGATGGAAATAATATGTAATCTGTTAAGTAAAAGTGGAACAATTCTATATGCAGAGATGCTAACTTGAAATTACAATCACATAATATGTGCATATTTTTTCTTCCTCAAGGAAGTTGTAGGAGTTGGGTGTTTCAAGAAATTATTTTCAATCAATTGCAAATATTAATTGCATATTTGCAATTGATAGGACAGTTCAGCTATATCATATCAAGTCAACCTTTCTGTTACATAAAGCAGACCTGGGGGGGTCACAAAGAGTTAAGTGTGACTTAAAGTCATACTTAAATGCTGATGCGCTCAGGATATATATCATGGAACCTTATTAATTAATTAAGATACAATAGACTTAAAGTGCATGTCCTCTTTGCATGATTAGACGAATGAGACGATGCATTATATAGCCTACTGCTCGCAACTGAGAATTTAAGTGCGAATCTATGTCACACTTAAAATCTTTGTGAAACATCCTCCAGCAGTCCATTTGAAATTAATAATAATAATATAGGGTATTTATATTGCGCACATATCCACCTTGTTAGGTGGTCAAGGCGCTCCTATATTACCCGGCTAAGCTAGGCGTTCATAGCGCACACAGTTTTTTAAGGAATTACTTCCTACTGGTACCCATTTACCTCACCTGGGTTGAGTGCAGCACATTGTGAATCAGTTTCTTGCTGAAGGAAATTACGCCATGGCTGGGATTCGAACCCACGTCCCTCTGTTTCAAAGTCTGAAGACTAATCAACTGGGCCACAACGCTCAAATGAGATATTTATGATTTTGTTTTTCTTTTACTATCAATCTATTGCTATTGTTTTTGCACCGCTGCCTAAGTTACTTCAATTTGGCTTTGCACCATTTTCCACATTTATTTTTTCCGCTGACAGGATGTTGTCTTCACCTCTTCGCCTGATGCTACCATCCGTATATGGCTTACCCAGAATGCATCTTGCACCCAGGTTGTACGCGCTCACGATGCCGCTGTGACCGGTCTCAGTCTCCATGCCACTGGAGACTTCCTACTCAGCTGTTCCGAGGATCGTCACTGGGCATTCTCTGACATAGCAACAGGACGTGTCCTCACCAAAGTCTCTGATGATTCTGTCGGCCATGGTAAGATGGGCGAAACTTGCAAAACATTGCAGTTTTCTGCTTTCATTTCCTTTAGATTTGAGTAAATTAATGTATTTATTAATGACCAGGAGGTCGGGGTTCGAACCCTGGCTGCATCAGACCAAAAGACGTTAAAAGATGGGAGTTGCTGCTGCCCTGTTTGGCATTCAACAATTAAAGGTATAGAGCCTCATTGATCTGGCGCTGCACAGCAGCTACCAGCCCATGATCAATTGGGCAAAACAAATTTTCTGAGTATTTCATTTCTGGTGTCTATTTCGGAAATGAAATATGGATTTCAAGACTTTTTAAAGATTTTAAGATTTGCTATAATTTTAAAATGTTTATTGAATATTGATTTTGTCAGAAAATAGTGCCGACTGAAAAAACGTTATTGATGATGAGGTTAAAAATAATTGATGTCGTTGATTTTTACACGTTACTGTTGTATAGTTTTCTCAAAAACCTGCTTGGGATCAAATGATTGATTCTTTTAAAAACTTTTGAACAATGCATTAGTGAAATTTGTAGTGGGGTCATTAATTTTGAGTATGTGTGTGTTGCTAAAATCCCAGCTCTGACCTGTGCTCAGTTCCATCCCGACGGTCTTATCTTTGGGACTGGAACCGCTGACAGCGTCATCAAGATCTGGGATCTCAAAGAATGCACCAACGTTGCCAACTTCCCTGGTCATTCCGGTCCCGTCACCGCTCTGGCCTTCTCAGAAAACGGTTACTACCTGGCTACGGCAGCCGATGACGCCATTGTCAAACTCTGGGATTTGCGTAAGCTCAAGAACTTCAAGAACATCACCCTGGATGACAACTACGAGGTCAGTTCTCTCTTTGTTTGTTTTTTGAAGGGTGATCCGATCTTGGTAATGAAATGATTAGTTTGGAAAGGAGAATATTGAGAAAAACAGAGTAATTAAAGTTTGAATGAAAGCAGACTTTCGGCTTGTTGTGGAAAAAGTTACAATCAAATATGTTTTGTAAAGCAGAAGCATGCATCTAGGACTTGCATATGATTATCTGAGCAGGCCCCTGGAATGGATATATTTATGCCTGGTCAAAATGAGATCACTGTAACAAGTGTTTATCTCAAATGGCAAAGTGAGTAGTTAGGTAGATTGTTAGGCACTACTCTCCTGTTTGCACTGTTCTCATTAGAAATTATCTTTAAAGACAGTTCTCTCAAAATAAAAGAGTTTTTCTCTAAGGCCTGTATTCTTAGGAGTTGGTAGAGCGTCGGTCCAACAACCGGGAGGCTTGGAATTCAAAACCATCAGACTAGATCCTGTTTGGAATGGAATCCTTTAATTTTCTGCACACAATAAAGAGAAACATTATATTCATATTTACACTACCAGTCACAATTCTTTGACTCACTATTACCTGTTAAAACCAGGGGCCCGTTTCTCAACACCGTCTAACTTCTTGACTAAATCGGAGATAGTGAGCTACTTGTCCGCTAACCGTTTCACGAAGCCCTCTTTACCAAGATCGGGTACAACAACCTCACTAAATATTTATGACACCTCCGAAACTGTCATAACTTCTTTCTCAATGACGTAGTGGCATCACGTGGGTATACTATGACATGCAAAAGTGCCTAGCAGTTTTAAAATTATAATCTTACGTAATCAATCATAGAGGTTGTAATACATCACAAAACAAGTGGGATAATGCATTCAATGATAATTGTAATACAAAGACACTATAAAAAACAGTTGGTAAAACACCAAAACCATTTATTTTGAAATAGTGAAATAATTTGTTTGATAAAGATTCTACCACGTCAGGCCATCCATAACTGGACTTGTATTTGATGTTTTCAGACCCCTATTAACAGGTTGAAAAATTCTATCTTTAATTTGTGCATATAATTTGTTAACTCTATCGTATGTTTCTGTATCAAAGATTAAAAAAATGTTTCGTTAAACTATATTTTGATGACGTTTGACTGTATAATTATGATTTTTTTTACAAAGAAAACCGTTATGGTTTACTTTCGTAAACTATTAAAATGGATATCCCGGGGGTACCCATCTCAACGTCCACAAGTTATTTTTTAGTCATGAAATGAATTATTCATAATTTAATTTTCTCAGCAATTGAATGCTCCATTCTTTATGGTCTGAGTATGTAAGATCCATAATTCTCCTCTTCTATTATTTTGAAAAGATCTATTTCCCAATTCATCACAATATTTGCAATTTTGTCATGATTTTTCTTTTTGAAAATTATACTATTTTGTGACTAAGGCTACGTCTCGTCTACTCTTTTTACCGATAGTATCGATATCAAGGTATTCCAGTTAGGAAGCCTTTTGTGAAGCAGGTTTAGTAAGATTGGAACTAACTGCGTGGTTGGTGGATAAAGATATGACTAACTTGTCCAGGTATTGAGAAACGGGCCCCAGAGAGCAATAGATTCAGGGGACCGAATCTATTCTTTGGTTATAACAGGTAACAGTGAGTCAAAGAAGATTGACTGGTAGTGTAAATTTTCACGCCAAATATCTTTCTATTTCAGAAATCTATATTTTCATACAGGTATCAGTTATTTATATTTCCATATCAGATATCTGTGTTTCTTTATCACATGTACATTTGAACTTATCAGTATCATTATTTTGCTCCCATCAATCATTTTAAGTGGCTTGTCTTGGGATCTGATATTTCCTAGTCAAGTTGATATGTATCCTTTTCTGTCCATGTAGAGTGGTTTCCCATGGGAGATTTGTCAATATTACTGGTACTTAACTTTTATTAGATAACTCATGTAATAAAAAAAATATATATTAGCTTTGTGGATTTCTGCTATATTTTACTTTCTGATGATTGGGAAAATAATATTGTAAAAGTATGAAAATTGGATAATAAAGGTTATTTCTTTTGGGACCAGAGAATTATGTTTGACTTGGTGAATTTTGACTTGGAAGAAATTATAAAAGCATGTTATGCATATTCTGGCCCGAGATAATGCTCTGAGTTAAGGCAATTATTCGACGTGTGGAAGGTCGATGGAGTCTACTGTACGTGTATCACAATTTTTTTTATTTTGAAGGCAACTCTGGAAAGCCATATTCTAGAATTACATGTATGACAATGGTGGCATCGCCTTGTCTGATAATAGTCTCCTAACTCCTGTAGAAAAATCATTCTAGGCAAAATAGCGTTGCTACTTACAATGTCTTAACTCTAAAATCAAGCTTTTCCCGAGCTGTCCTCCAAATTTTCAAATATGATGTTTTAAAACCCCATCAATGAAACACCAATGGGTCATCAAAAGCAAGTCAAGGATCATTTGTTGTTTTCTAAAGTTGGCTAATGCATTAGTTTGACAAGAATGAATTTCTGTTATTTATTTTTAATAATGATTTCTGCCCTAAAGTTTCCTCATGAATATTGATCAAAATTTGGGTAATACAGGCTGTATGCAAACTATTCAACCTCCCTGATGATTTATTGGGTCACCAGCTAACATGTCCTTTTTATATTCTGTCATTGAATTTCTTTTAAATTTTCTACTCTTGAAAAATAATATATGGTTACGGTAAGTCATTATGTAGTTATCTGTTAAAGCCACCTTCTTGTAAGTATTGCTCATTGCCATTATTTAAGTTCAGCCTTAAGTCTATGTGTTTTAATGAATCAATACTTTTAAAATTATTTCTCTCATGTTCATTTGACAAGAGCTGATAATCCTGTCTGCTTTTTATTTTGTGATATCTTATGTTTCATTATGCCTACCATCTTATTTGATCTTATCTGTATTTTCTTATCCCATCTTATCTTTAATATCTTTAGATCAAATCATTGACCTTTGACCAGAGCGGTTCCTACCTAGCCGTAGCAGGCACTGATCTACGAGTGTTCCTCTGTAAACAATGGCAGGAGCTAGCCGTCTTTACAGGTACCGGTATAAATAAATTTCATTCAGATATTCCAATTATGGGATCAGCAAACTGAGGAATAGAATTAAAAGTAGTGCAATAGTGATAGAGTAAATCTATGGCCCAAATTCACAAAGGTGGTTTTAAAACCATCCGTAGTTGAACCCATGGCTTATGCAGATTTCCTTTATGAATAAAACTTATCTACCACGCATATTTGAAAATGTACAATGCTGATGTGTGCTCTTGTCAAAGTGCGCCAAATCGACGCCTGTTGCCATGCTTAAGTACTCTATCTTATTGATGAGTCCACTGTTTGAAGAGTGGACTCATTAATTCAAAACAGTGGACTCATGAATAAAATAGCGTAGATAACCACGGCAACTGGCGTCAACTTGGCGCACTGACATTTTGGACATTTTTTAATATATGTGGTAAATAAGCGTATTTCATACATGAAATCTGTATAAACCATGGGTTCAGCAGATGATTTTAAAAACCACTTTGTGAATTCGGGCCTATGATGTGAACATGGCAGTTAAAAAGACATGACTCGTGTGAGTAGTCAGACCTTCAAGCATCACAGTAAAAAAAAATGTGGCACCGTGTTGAGCAGGCATTTGTTTACCCTACCAAACCTTTGTGTGACCTGGTGGGTGTTTCATAAAGCTGTTCGTAAGTTAAGAGCAACGACGGGTGAACCTTTCTTATGGGCTAAATAATTACCAATGAACATTTAATAGTGAATATCATTTATCACAAGAAAGGATCACCAGTCGTTCTTAAAGTAACTCTTAAGTTACGAACAGCTTTATGAATTGGCCCTCGAGTTGGGGGTTTTATCAAGCTGTTCATGAGTTACGAGTGGCTTTTTGAACAGCCGTTGATCCTTTCTTGTAAATTATGCCCACAAAGTTTTTGTTGATGTGGATATAGTGCCTGTGAAAGGATCACCAGTCATCCATTGTAAGTCATTGTAACTTACAAATTGCTTTATGAAACACCCAACAGAACATTAAGGTCCCACTATCATGTAAATTAGTGTTTTAGAATACTATACAAAATTTGAAGAAATAAAAGAAGAATAAAGTAGAATCCTTGTTAACTTCTGCTGCTGACAAATCTTTTTGCCTTCATTATTGTACTTGAGTGTGTCATCTTGGGTGTCGGTTCTCCATAAGTACACCAGCATTTGTCTCTGTGAGGTCAATACCGATTACATTTTGATTTCATTTGCCCGAATTCACAAAGGTGGTTTTGAACACCCACGGATGAATCCATGGTTAATGCAGATTTCCTGTATAAATTACGCTTAATTTACCGCGTATCAGGTATAAAAAATATCGTGTATAAAAAATTTCAATGCTGATGCGCGCTTTTGTCACAGTGCGCCAAATTGACGCCTGTTACCATGGTTAGATAAGCTATTTTATTCATGAGTCCACTGTTTGAAGAGTGGACTCATTAATTCAAAACAGTGGACTCATGAATAAAATAGTGTGGATAATCAAGGCAACAGGGGTCAATTAGCGCACTGTGACAAAAGTGCGCATCAGCATTGGACATTTTTTGATATACGTGGTAAATAAAGTGTAATTTATACAGGAAATCTGCATAAACCATGGACTCAACCGTGGGTTTTTAAAACCACCTTTTTTCAATTCAATTCAATTCAATTCTGTTTTTATTGTGAAAATGGTACATGACAAAAGTCCGAAGACTCATAGATTTACAAATTAAAAATGTACATGTATATTATTAAAATAGAAATTGAATTGACTTGAATAATAATAATAATAAGCATTTATATAGTGCCACCTTTGTGAATTAGAGCCATTCTTACTAGGAGTGA
Source organism: Lytechinus variegatus (assembly GCF_018143015.1). NCBI lineage: Eukaryota > Metazoa > Echinodermata > Echinoidea > Temnopleuroida > Toxopneustidae > Lytechinus > Lytechinus variegatus. Next base: position 58,859,562 of record NC_054741.1, read on the forward strand.
TTTAGAACTTTTGGAAAGTCTAGACATGCTAGCTTGATATTAGGCTAGTTCCGATCTAGTCACCAATCAGATGTGTACATACGAGTACCTTGTTTACAGCTCATATGTTTTTCTAGTTTTTCGAAGTCAGCTGGTTGTACTCAGCCGCGATTCAGCTAATCTCCATCGTAGGCTTCACCTCGTCTTTGAATATTATGTGTATCACACGTCACTTGCATTTGCTTGTTTCTGTTACAAGCTACTGAAAATCACACGTTGGATTGGTGAAGAATAAAAATGAAGAATTGTAGCAGTTGCTGTTGATGATACCTTTAATGAACAAATTCCATGGTAGAGAGTAAATGAATTAGATGCCCTGGTTTCATCAGAATTAGAATCAACATCTATATTTTCGAAGAATGCAAACATATTGAAAACATATTGGTTTCTCCTGTGGAACTGAAGGGTGCTGCCTTCTAGAATTGCATCTTGACAAAATCCTATGCAAGCCTGCAAACGAGATACAAAATAAGAGAACGGTAGTCGTATTAACATGATTCTTTGTCACAGATGTTGCATCAGAAATCTAATGCTGCTTGGACACCTCAAAACTTCATTGGACCCGTCATATCTGACCATTATAAAGGCAATAGTGCGGATGGTATACAAAACTGTTTCTAAAATCATTCCTTTCTATATGAGAGTGTACTTCGATGTGAAATAGAACTAAAATAAATCTGATAAGTTGATAACTGTTTTCATATTTGCAATTTATCGGTGTATTAGAACTTACCAGTAGATGTGATAATAAGTACATGAATAAAAAAGTAAATAAATAAATGAATAGGCATTATAACCACGTTCCATTCATGTATTTTTGTGTTTGTAGATCACACCAGCACGACTACTGGAGTACGCTTTGGGCAGCACTCTTCATTCTTAGCATCATCCAGTATGGATAGGAGTCTCAAGTTCTACAGCCTATAAGGGTGATGCTCACATTTCATCGCATCCTGCTTTTGTTGGCTATTCTGGTATTTGTCTTCAGTAGAGTATATCCAAGTTGATGGTAGGATGATTATATTGTGTGAACAGCACTCATTTTAAGAAACGTATTGTAATACTACATAATATTTCCAAAAAGCATCACATGAATCAAGCATCTACTAAGCTCACTCATGTGTAAGGTACTAGACAGAAAAACATTGGTATCAGAATTTAAACTAGTAGCTTATGAAATAGGAGTATTGAAATGTATGGAAGAATGTGCATTGTATTATATAAGCCTGAGTCGAATCGATTTTAAAATCGGTGTTCGATCGATGTCATCGAACACCGGTGCAGATTTTGCAAAATCGGTGCATCGAAAAAAATAATTAAAAAAATACGTCGGCCGGCCGATTCGTTTGGTTCACACAATCAATCAGCAAAATATCAGTAATGTCCAACTTGACTACTACTTACTTGATTTCTATTGCCCCAAAAATGAAACCGATCGTGTGATTATGATGCCTATTCACCATTAATTTGAAGTTTATTTCGATCATAGTTCGAGTCTTACTCGTCTGCTCATGCCGAGATAATTTATGCACGATGAATTCATGAATGGAAGTCATGGCCATCGATCGTGCATGCGCAGTACAGTTCTTTAATCAAACCAGAAAATGGCCGGAAATTGACGCGATCAACGTAAAATAAATCTTGCTTCATGAACAATATTCATATCATGACCACAGAACATTATTTAATCGTAATATTTAACAATAATTTGCATATGATAATCATTAATATGAATTTAGAGCTTGATGTGAAACGTTTGTATTTCGTTTCAATTTTCAATGGCGGACATCTCATGACGATCGACTTGAGTGCACTTGTCTAAAAAAATAATTATCACGTCAGGATTGATTCTCGAACATTGTCTATTTGTCTACATGCAAAAACTCTTTTCTAGAACGTAATATCACCATATAATAACATTTTACATGACAAAACAGAGAAATTGCGTTTGATATTTTTTTTCCCCATCAATTTGAAGCTAGTTTGTGCCCAAGTTTGGGCTCTGATTTCATGGATGGAAAATATGTCATACGTCATCGAATACGCATGCGCATTGTGTGCTTCCTTTCTCGGAGCTCGGAGACGTCCAGACATGGAATAACAATAGAAATAATTCCAGTATTAATTCTTCCATATGAACTTAACATACTTTGCTGACATCGTCAATATTCTTAGAATGACCATAAAATCTTGTTAAATCATAATAATTTATATGAATTTAGGGCTCGATTCGAAACATTCGTTTTTATTTCGATATGTAAGCCTACACTTACATTTTACGTGGAAGTGTCGTGGTTCTGACTCTCGCCTTGCAGTCAGAGGGTCGTGTGTTCGAATCCATGGCCTAGCGTCCTTTGGCAAGGCATCAATCCACACTTTGCCACTCTCTAATCTGTAAAGTGCTTAAAGACGTCATTTTGATGTATTAAGCGCTATATAAAAGTGGACTATTATTATTACACTATCAGCAACAGTTACATGCTTAAAAAGGATGAGACCCTGTCTTACAAACAACCGCTATACATTCAAATCAAACTCAAATGGAGACTGATCACATTTCTTATCTCTTATTTGCGCAATTTGAGATAAGTCTCATTTGGAAGACGGGGCCTTAGAAGTGTGATGTCCAAGCCACTCCCCATGTCAACTGGTTTGAAATTTTGCAATGGTTGGTTGCTAACAATACAAGTTGTAGCTTTATCTCTCTGATACATAAGTGGGCTGGTATTCTATTGTAAACTATTTAATTTTACTTGGCAAAGAAATGTTATTTTGTATTTAGCCCACAGTATTAAAAAAAAAAGCATTGTGATGTCATATTGTGGCAAGAAATTGTGCATTTTAATATGTTTGTCTCTAAAAGTGGTATTGTATGAATTTTGCGTAAATCAGGATGACTGTGTACGTATAAAAAAATCTTTACCTGCCAATTATATTTCCAAATAATTGGCATCAGTCTTGTATAGAGGTGCCCTAGATTTAAGATAATATACTAAGGCAAGTTAATTCACTAAATACCAAAATTAGCAAGGTATTTTATCCAAGCAAAATTCTAAGTAATATACTTTAATGAAATGAACATCAGCCCTGGAGCACAGGTTTCTCGTTCCAAACCATGGCTATGCTGTAACAAAAGACTGTGACATTGATACAGTACTTTTTGAATTGTCAATTCTTAATTCTTTTTTTTTCAAATACATTTTTGTGCTGTATATTCTTTGTCGTAGGCAGTTATGAAATAGAATTATTATTCCTTTTTCTGTACATATGGATTCAACAAGCTCTGTTGCATATTTTTTTTTCAAAACCATTTTCTAATCAGAGATTATTATTACTTGATTGCAAAGTATGTACTTCATGAACCTTGTATCCTCTGTAGACTCTTTTGTTTGTTTGTTTTGATAGCTTAATGAATATGGAATTATTTTTGTAATGATTGTATGGACTTGTTTGTAACTAGTACTTTTTGAATGTTCATGAAATTACTCTGCCAATGTGTTTGGTAGTGAAGTGGACCTATTGCAGCAAGAAATGGGAAGACTTTGCTGGGATGGACAATAAATATATAAGATGCTGCCCCCGACTTCTAGGGTTGCTTCATAAAGCTTTGGTTAAAAGTTAGGGATGACTTTTATGAGTGACTGGAATATGGCAAACCATGTGCATTGCCTAATTAATCAATGAATCAGTCACAAATTGAGATGATAATGATGTTCATTTCCAAAAATATTTGTTTTAAAACAATGTTTTTGTGCAAAGTGTATCGACATGACATTTGATATAGAATCGCTTGAAAACAAGTCACATTTTTTTTAATTATTGGGAAAAATTTGGAATCTCTTGTCGCACTTGGTGTTCAAGTCATTTGTTTACTCCGAAATAACTTTACAAATGATTTCATAAAACAGCCCCTTGGCATTATATTTCAATGGTCCTAGCAGAGAGAGAAACAATTAATTAAATCTTACTATGTATAGACTTCTCGAAAATGGAACACGGTTATTGAATTTGATATGTCAGATTGAACCTCTATTTCCTTGTTTCTCTGTGGTGTTATCGTTTTTTTTTTTATTATGTATCTGTACAGTGTATTTAGGAACAAATTTCACACAAGCCCTTTTGTTCCTGCAATTCAGCCACACATATTATAGTTCAGACTTTTCTGTATTGACCTGTGTTTCTGGACTTGAAGGGTTGAATCAATTATTTTGTGTAATTAAAGTTTGTGGCACCATCATTGAAGATGCTATGTATATAAACTGTTTTGATCATTGTACTGTATCAATAAATTGCATTTCCATTGACTTGCATTTTCCAAACCCCACTTTCCCCTGCATTATCTTTGTTAATCAACTTATGACTTCTCTCCCCATTTAAAGAGAAATGCCAGTAGTTGCAGTAAACTCTGATTTCATGAGAAAGTCTGTAAAACCAGGCTTAATTGTCAGGATATCATCGAGGAACTTGGTCTGGTACAGTTACATAAACTGAACTTTGTGAAGTCTTGAAATCTAAGCTGTAAAATGTTCACACTGAAGATCACCAACACAGATAGGCACACGTGGGACAGTGTATTATTATTGCTGGAATAAAGACCCGACGGAAGTGACCGAATCTGCACTTTTTTTACTTGATTCTCAGCAATTACACAATTTCTTCCAGAATCCATTGGCACATATTTTTTATTCATAAAAACAGACACTTGAGTGGTCATTGTATTAGATTCTGTCAAAAGTCATTTTGAGATCGTTACCAAAACTAGAATTTATCTTTAATCAACTACGGACTTCTCTCCCCATTTAAACCTCCACAGTTTACCACTTTTATATCATCTCTTTTTTTCAAGGGGAAATCCTAACCAATAAAAAGTTGAACTGATTAAATAAAAAGTGGAAAATTAATCAAGCCTATTGCTGAAAATTTCATCAAAATCTGACGGCAAATAGGTACGACATTTTGAAGTTCGCTTAATTTCACAAAACTGATATATGCACATTGTGTACTGACTGCACGGAAACGTTAGCGCAAACAGAGGCCCTGTTACAACTGGTAATGTGGCAGCGATGCCTAATGTTACAACAATGCATTACTTACACATTGAAATAAATGTTCTGACTTCACAATCCAAAAGATGTGACTGGCCTTACTGTTAGTGCTGTTAGGCTAACAACGTTACTGGTCGGTATATAAAGGAGGGAACAGATAACATCACACACTCACTATTTCTTTTCTATACAAAGTACTTTAACTTTTCCCCTCATAATGGGAAACAAAGTTCCTTCCTGAACATGCAGAAATTGCCATTGTAACCGATTAAATGAGTTTCCTTATTGTAATATCTGCAGAAAAATATCAATTTTCTGTAATTCATAAAATGAAATATGAAAGAAATATAAGTAGTGTGGGATATCAACTGTCATTTGAGTAAAAGCCAAGCTGTGAAAATAAACTTCAAGATGACATCACCTTATTTCATATTTGATTTTGATGAAATTTTTCAGCAAATGCTAATTTGACTTCTGTTTGGTTATATAAAAAAATCCTAGGTGGGTGTGCATTCTCCTTCTGGTGATATTGTATCCCAGAATGCAATGTTCAGATCAAGATTAAAGAAACCTGATGATAAGCAGCACTCCTATGCCATTTGTATTATTAATATTATACTTTTGTTATTCAAATCAAGTTTAAGTTGGGGGTGGACTTGACCTTCAAGAAAGAAAAAAATGTGATGAAACCCAGAAATAATGAGCATTTTCAAGATAGATATCATTCAATGACAGGAATATTTTATTTAATACATGACTTCAATAAAGACAAAAATAAAATTCATGTCATAAATATTTATATGATACATTCATATAAAAAGAAGAAATATGTTAGTTACATACATATACATAAAAAAACATTATGTTCAGTTGCATTGATATAAAATAAGAATTATAATGGTTTGAACATTGATTTTAGTCCTGTTTATTGGAAGATTAAATAACTGCTCGCAAGAATGATATACAAAGACAAAAAACAAAGAAAAGATATAATCCCCCAAATGCTCCAACTCAAAATAAGAGGAAACTTGTTAAAAGAGATATTACAAAAATACCGTAAGTAAATTTCCTGGATGACCTACTTGTTTTAAACGCCCGATTTGAGATTTCTGCTAAAAAGGAAAATTATGATGGTACCGAAGCAGTCTTTGTACAGAGCTTCCTCAACAAAAATTCCTCTTTTAAGAATAACTGCTTTTGCATGTGGATTTCATGGAATCTCAGGTACGAATCCAAGAATCTTGTTATTTTGATGGTACTAAAAACCTGTTCATACCCAGTTTCCATTTTAATACACAAACTCCCTGTTCATATACACCACCTAGACATCCACCTATCCAATGTTACAGATATGGTCATTTAATTTGATGGCATATACATATATAAACAGAGGTCAATCGCTGATATTATCTGCCTCCTGCTCGTAACATTTAGTTGTTGGTTTTTGCCATTTTACAGAAAAGGCCCTATACAAAATATTGCAATATCTATAATTAATCATATTTGAAACCATAAAATACATCCCACAAAAAGCTGTAATATTTTTTTTTATTCATGCTTACTTTTTAAACCATTTTATTGTTGTACAATGATTTCTTTTATGACTGAGATGAACAATGCTTCACTTTTTACTTTTGGTAGATGAAATTATAGTGGACAATTGGAACATTACAAAATACATGTACACTATACTTCATTTTTTTAAAGTTAGAATTAGTTTAAATATGATCATTGCTTCAGTGATGACCAACATATATTTGTGTTTGGCATGAGTCAATATATTGAGAGAAATAGAAATTATGTTATGTATACATTATCTATATGGATAGAAATCTCTGCATAAAAAGATTGTCGGATAATTATATCCTGATGAAAGCAATTCAATGAAAAAAAAAGAAAAAAAATAATTTGTGACATTCAATTATCTAAATGAAGTAAAAGCCAAAATATTTTCAATAAAGATTTTAAACCAAATATTCTTCAAAGGGATAAGTTTGACTGAAAGTGACTTATTGGGGATTAGCATAAAGTAGAGATGTGTCGCTGATACCTGTAGTAATATTTCCTCATTCAAAGCAGATAATATCCATATATTTTTTTATTTTATTTACATCAAGTATGGTTGTATAACTGATTACTTTTGTAACAACAAAAAGCTGACAAGTCTCATCTATATCAACATGAATAATTTTCATTTGAAAATAACTTTGAAAATTTGCAGATGACGAGAGGGTCGGAATCCTAGCATAATTTGTGATATCCAAATTACGCAAATCATTCAGTAAAATGTTGTTAAAATCCTATATACAAACTGTATAACTTTATTTTATAGTAGATATATTCCTGCCTGATAAGCCTGTATAATGGTATTGAAATTATTTTGTTTCTTGATTCATTTACCAGAATATGAATTGACATGAAATGACATAAGAAAAATATATTTATGTAAATTACAGACTTATAACAGCAAGTAATTAAGCAATAATAACACATCATAAAATTAACAAAAAGTACTCACATGATGTAGAAAATAATAAGATATTTCATCTCTTTATAAAGAAAAAATATAAAAGTATAACATATTTTGACCGACAATTTATGTTTGAAAACTAATATACATAGATATTTCATCTATTTATGTTTGAGAATAAAGAACTACATAAGATGACTATAAAGGAAAATATATCATCGATATAATTTATCTCTTATTTAAAAAACTAATCTAATAACACTTGAAATTAAAACCAAGAACTGCTACACTATTTTAAAAAGTCACAGAAGAACAAAACATGAAAGACATAAAAAATGCATAGTATGGAAATGTTTATCCATATTATCAGTTTAAAACAGTCAAATAATAACTAACATAGAGACTTTCCAGATCACAAATGTTGTATTTCAAAAACATATTGACCTGAAGAAGGAGAATAGTGAAAATAAAATCATTTTTCTATACAATTACCACTAATACTGTTCAGTATCTCACTAGTAAACCAATTATGTACTACTTTAAACGACAAACAAAACAAACACTGACTGATAACCTTTCTCAACATTTTTCATCAAACAAAAGTGACAATGATTTTTTAAATATACAGCCTACACATGCATTAAACAAATTCTAATGGTTTGCCTTAACCCATTGGTGACTGATTGATTTTGCAATAAAACATGTGTTTTTCGTAGCTTCCGGCCTGGATATATGCCAGCTCAGCCTCCAACGTGTTAAGAGTTTTGTATTGTAGAAATCTAATAACATTAATGGAGTAATCTCTGGATTATTTAAGGAACAATTTGACACAGATGACTTCAACTTCATGGGCAATGTTAATACAGAAATAAAAAAATCAAATACTTTCAATCTTGCTTAAAATAAATTGTATTGTATTAAAGAAATATACTTAAAATCACCAGGTATATGTATATCAAAATATATCATGCCTTTACTTTCTGAAATCATGAATTTCTTGTGGACTGTAAAAACCAGTGGCCTGTTTCATAAAGAGTTACAACTGTTGTTACTTTGCCACTACGGCAACTACCATGATAACCTTGATTTTGATTGGCTCCTGAGCCCTGTTGCCATGGTAGTTGCCATAATGGCAAAGTTAAAACAGGGCCCCGTCTAACAAAGAGTTACAATTGATCCAATCAATCGTAACTCAATGGAAATCCATCAGTGTCGTATTTTTTTTTATAGGAAATTTGCAAAATGTCTTTGTAAACAAAGAACACACCAAATTGTCAAGAAATCAGTGAATTCATGGATATACATTCATATCTAAATTTTTTTTAAACTAACATGCTTTTTATATGTTGACTTTACTTGCTTTCCATAGTTGCGATTGATCGGAAGAATCGCAACTCTTTGTAAGACAGGCCCCAGCTGTAACTCTTTATGAAATGGACCCCTGGCCGAGACCAGGGGGCCCTGTAACATAAAGCTATGCAATTGATCATGAATGGATTTTACGATTGATTGACTGTTGATGATCAATCATAAAAATCATAATCAAATGTGGCTTCATGTTACAACACCCAGGCTACATTTTCATAAAACCTGGTGGGTGTTTCATAAAGCTATTCAAAGATAGGAATGACTTTTTGCACGACTGGTGATCCTTTCTTGTGCTATGTGATATCTCTATGTAATTGAGTTGTGACCTAAAAACATGTTCCAGTCATGCTTAAAGTTGTGCGTAACTTCACGAACAGCTTTATGAAACACCCCTTGTTCTAATAACAAAATTACAATAAAGCATTTAATTTAAGAGCAAACTGAAATCGAAGCTTTATTGATTAACAACAATTTGTCATTGAAATTTTACCTTTGGTATCATTGAAACTTGACCCCTTTTTCATCAATAACCAAAGATTAGTTACGGCTTATAAGCTGCTGTTATAAGTCACTGAAATCATGATATTTGATCGGATGGGAGCAAGTTTCTCACTTCACAGTATTTTGATTAAAAGCTTTATGAACATGTACTTGCATCTATATTCTCAGAAGACCGGAAGAGTAACAGGATAAGCTGGAAGAAATGCTTGTAGTCTTGGAGAAGTAGAGCCAGAAGACCAAATCTTGATTTGATTAAAACCACGTTTATCCTCTTTACACATCAAGGATTATCATTTTTGCACCTGCCAAGCAAAAAAGATACAACATAGCATTCATTTTAGTCAATACTCAATTATTAATGACTTAAGCAAAAATCCTGTGTAAAAAAAGAAAATCCTCTTGGAAACTTGATACAATGGAAAACATCAATTCAACAACGTACAAATCATACTATCAAATTTAAGTTATGTGATCTGAGTAAATCATGTAAATTGTATTTCATTGTAAATATGAAAAGAATCAAATAGTAAAATCAAAGAATTGAATTGAATTGTATGTTACAAATGTTTCAAGTTGTTCTTTTCATTTAATATATTTTGCAACCAAGTTTTAATTTTCACAGAACAACCAAGGCTATGAAGAACTAATACTGGAGCTAAAATGTCAGATCAAATTTTGAAGTTGGCAATTTCTTCAAAACTTCAACAAAACAAAGCAAAAGATCAATATTAATGGGTCTACGTCAATAGAGTTAAAACTTGGACAAGTACGATAAAGAATATAAAAGACTGTATACAACCTTACGAAAAGTTCATGAAAGACCTTCGTATGACCTCTTTACTTAATTTAAGGATTTCCTATTCTCATTGAATAATCTTGAATCATAGCTGAGCCAGGATATATCATAAATATATAGCCCTTATATAGTTCAAACATAAGCTATACATGAACAGATATGCCCCCCTTAAAGACAGTTCATGATGTGAAATGACTGTTCACATAGACAGAAAAAAAAGATTCACGTTGTAAAAGTGTGTTCACATAGCAACCAATGTCTCAATTGATGGTCAAATATATCTCATGATATGCAAGATTCAAACCCAAAAGAAAATAATGACTTATGGTAAATTATGATATCCCAAAGTTTGACAGTTTCTAGTCATTCCTTTTTTTCTTTATTTTTCATAGATGTAAATCATTATTTTCTTTAGTGTGAATGAATATTTACTCATACGTCTTGGACCAAGCTAATAATAGGATTTTTGACATTTTAATCCAACCGTGGTTGGTTGGTCGTTAATAGATGTGTCATACAGGTAAGCACAGGTAAATAAGTATAAAATGATGAGATGATTTGACAAGACAAGATAGTTTAAAAATATTACTTCCTCTCTTTCCACTCAGTTTTGCTTCTCAGTGTTCTCAGTGCAATTTTGATCTATTACATATTTCATAAATACACTTCTTTCGGATTCCGGGGGTGGGGGGGGGGGGGGGGGGGCACTTACATTGACGAGTGGATACCACGCGCGACCAAAAAACATGTAAAAAGGATGTCTTTTTCAAGATAGGGCATGTTACGTACGTAACGTGATAAGGGTGTCAAAAACACAAAAATAATGAAAAAGGGGTATCTATTTCGCTAGGAAAGCTACGTGTTTAGGGTTGAATTTGCTGGGATGATAAAACAAAATTAAAATGTTCTATAAAGGACGTCCTTTTTGCCCCAACACTACGTGTTTAGTGTCCGATTTGGTGTGGAGGTGGGGCCGTACTAATTAAACCAAATGGTGTGTAATTTAAAGGTGAAACCGACGGACCTGTGACATAACAATAAAATATCGCTGTACTTGTTCAGGGGTTCATTTCAGGGAATACTTGCCAAGAGTATCGTTTTGTTTCCAATACTTGTTAAGGGTATGGTTTCAAATGCCAATCCTTGTTAAGGGGTGCACTTTCAGAATATGGAAAATACGTGTTTAGGGTGCTTTTCGAGACCCCATGGTCGCGCATGGTATCCACTCGTCAATGAAAGTGGCCCCCCCCCCTCCGGGTTTGATTTGAATCTTAGCATGTTTCACTATCATTTTTTGAAAGGCATTTGCACACCTAGATGAAATAATCTGCCGGGTTATACCGCACTTCTGTTGCTTCAATTTAACCATTATTTGAAGACCTGCCTATATATTCAATGCTTCCCATTCTTGATTGTCCTCCAGTATTTAAATTATTTACATGTATTTTTGTCTGCTCTCTTTCATTGAACCTTGAGTAATTTACAGGAGATTTGTGCATAATATACCATATCATTTTCAAACATTTTATGAAAAAGTAACAACTACTCCTACATAGAGTTTTCATGATCACATGCAGTGTCTTCTTGTTGGTTCTCAGATTTATGACAATCTGGCTGCAAGAATTGCAAGAAATTCATCATTATCATAAAATATGCTGAAATATGGTTTGGAGATTGTTAATTGTTAATCAGATACAAAATTGTCACATATTTGGTACAATCATGCCTTTTTGGAGCCCCACCCCAAAAATCAGCATCCTGTTCATTTGATGCCTCCCCCCTTGGGTATGTTATTAATATGTTATCATATTGAGTTTCCCTTTTTAATTTCAAAGACATTGTGGGTCTTTATAGAAAACAGTAGATTAAATCTTTTCTATATAAAATGCCTTTTCCTTACTTATCTAAGTTCATTACAAAAATCCTTTTATGTTTAATTCTTACATTTTCTAACGAGCGTTCATACTCTCCACTTCTCCATCAAGTCATCAATATAGAAATAAATAAATGAAAAGGGTGTGCCCTAGTTTGTCATCTATTAATGTACAAGAAGTCTGATTGATAATGAGCTAATGTGCAAGTCATTAAGTTAACCAAAACCATATTCACCTGTCGGATGACCCCACCCTAGACGATTCCCCTGGGGGGTGGAGGGAGGGCCGATGTCATCTGGAGGCTTCTGGGGGTTTTAGCTCAGAGACCTGTTCTGGGGTGACAAAGAAATGAAATCATATACTTCAGGGGTCACCTCTATTTGCATGAGATTGGTTTTGGTTACAGAGGAGATAAGTCTGACGATTAAGGAGACTTGATCAACCTTGCCTTATCTTTCATTTGTATAAGATCTTTTTTTGATTGCAAAACAATGATTTGATTAATAAGGGAAGATTATGAGTCATGTACCAGTGCTTTCTTTCTACTTACAATGGGGTCGATAACCTCTTCTTTGTTTTGAGCTGATTATAATTTTTTGTTATTTAGGAGTGCATGTAAATGTTGGATATAAATCTTAATCTCTCTCTATTTCCCGAACTACTACTACTCTTTTGTCTTAAATCCCTTTTCTATTCCCTCTCTTCCACTCATGTTTTTTCTTTTGTTTTAATCATCACTTTATCCTTGCATTTCTCATATTTATTGCATAATCAAAATACACATCCTAGCACAAAACATACATTCAGTGCACGAATCCCATTTGTAATATTAAAAAAAATGTGGCAAGAACAATTTTCAAATTTTATTCTAATCTTTTAATCTTTTTTTCATTATCATAATCAATATTATTATTATTTCTCTTGCAACAGTGACATTTATACCATTTTTCAATATGCATAAATATTAGATAATGGTACAACACGCGTTTTATGACATATTCTTTCATTTTATTTGCCAATGAATTGAAAATGAATAATCTTTTGATTTACCAACCCTTAAAAGGCTTCAAAACCAAACTAAGGACTCTGTTAAGATCATTTTTTAATAAACAAGTGATAAAAGGACTTTGAACTATTTGGTACACATCAGTGACAAGCTGGTATTTTCTCTTACTTGAATTAAAGGGTTTATTCTGCCTAAAGATGATTTTGATAACGAGGAAAAGCAAAGAAAATATCAGTGAAGGTTTTGCAAAAATCCTCCAAAGAGTAAACAGGCAAACAGGAATATCATATAAGAAAAATACCGTTCATATTTTATATATACAATGTCTTATGCTTTCTTCTTTGCAAATTCTGCAAAGGCTTTATGAAATAATATTTCTTATAACGTATATCCATAATTTGAAGGCAGGTGGTTAAAATAACTTGAATACGAACTGTTTCACATTCCCATTTCAAAGGTGACTCTACAATGCATCCCCCCCCCAAAAAAAAAATGGTCATGGTTGATCATTAATCTATCACAACAACCTTAACTTTTTTGCCTCTTAAAAACTGACATAAATTTGAAGGCTAATTCTAGCCCAGCTTAATTTTCATACCCTTTGTTCAGTGAGCAGTGCTCGCTCAAGCATGCATAGTTTTTCAACTTTTTGGTGTCATTTGAAAGTTGACTTTATTGGCTTCCATATATTCCCCCAAAGCGATTTATTTCTATTTTGGCAGCCATTTCAAAAGTGTATATATTTTTGGGATGCACTGTATACACTCTCTAACCAAGTACCAAATAATAAACAGAAAATCTGTAGAACAATCAAATAAAGATACTTTTATTCACTTTTGATAGACTATCATTTTGGAAACAGAATAATGTTAAATTAACCTGACATATGATTCTTCTTATCCCAGAGATTTATTTCATAGACAATTTATCAACCTTTGCACGAGAGATTGTTTTTGGTTGAATATAAGATCTATATTTTATCTATATTTCTATATTTTAAAGATTTCTCTATTAATTTCTTACTAACACATGATAATTAAGATACAGGTGTGTGTGATATCAGGAAAATTGATAATTCAACTGATAATAGGAAATAAATTGGTCATGAACTCAAATAAAATAGGAGTTTTACGCCAATTGATCAAACTGCTTGTCATGCCCGGAACAGAAATCCGCTCAAATTATCCCCACTATGTATTCAACATGATGCCACAATAAATATCATTAATTATTTTTGCTCTGGATCGCTGTGAACTGTATTGCGTCATTTCTGAGGTGGTTAAATGATCAATGCCTCTTTAAAGAGCTTCTTATCCTCCTCAGACAACAAGCTTATCACCATTCTAAGGCTGTTTTAGCACTTCATCAAGCAAACCTGATCTTTGGACCGAGAGTAAACAGATTTGAAATATTTGATCAGTTGTGATTCGAGCAAACGTTCAGAGTTAGGCATATAGTTGCAGGTCACTTTGTTTCTGAAACTTTTGTGGGCAGCATCAAGTTTTTATCCCTTCCGTTCTGTTTGCACTCCATAACTGTTTGTCGTCATCCCTGCTTTAATCTAGAAACCTCTCTCTTTTGGTACATTTATGCAAATATATTTTTCAGAAATAAGGTATAGAACCACTTGTAAGCTCTTGTTGATTCATGTAGCAAAGTCTTTTGAGAAAGCAAAGTAGGAGAACACACATGACGCACCAAATGATAAAAAGAGTTCATTTTTAAGGTAATTTGGAGGATCTTTTCCTTCTGTTTGCCAAAATCCCATGAGAATTAAAAAGAGAAACAGTGTTTGAAGTGTTTTATATCATTGATACAATGTGGTTACACCCTATTTCTAAACAGAAAAGTTTATTAACATTTAGACTGCATACAGGTCCCCCCATTACAACATCACTCTCATTTTTCTTCAAATTGACTTCTAAAATGTGAGTTCTTCTGTTTAGGATCCTTAAACTTCATAAGAGGGGAAAGGGATGCAATTTGCATGTACTTTAAAGGGGAATTTGTTGGAAGTTGTGAAAATAGCAGAAAAATATTGGTGAAGGTTTGAAGAAAATCAGAATTATCAGAATTTTCATTTTGGGGTTTGTGACATCATAAAACGAGCAGCTGCCCGTAATGAAATGCATGAATTTCATTTTTTAATGGCTCCTGATGACTTACATTTGTTTTCTTTTTATGAGCAGGTGTCAAAATGGTTTGTCTATTGATATAAAAAAGGTGCAATCAAATCCATTTTCAATTTTCTGAGAGAATGACATTGCATTGATTTTTAAACATTCGCTATGAAGGAATGCTGCTCATATATGATGTCATAAATCAAATAATCAGAATTCTAATAACTTTTTAATTCTTTAATGGATTTTTCTCAGACCTTCGGCAATATTTCAAATTATTTTTTCTGCTATTTTTACAATAAACTTTCTGTCAGGGTGAACTTCCCCTTTAATTTTGCTTGCAGTCCCAAATTAAGCATATTTAATGTTTTATGCAGTGTGCCCTCTTTCTATTACTAGTTGACAAACCAATTGATGATGATGGGGTGGGGGGGGGGGTGGCACTTGCAGCCCCTGAGCCCTATCTTTCTACATATCTACCACGGTTTAAGATTACAACAAAATTCCTGGCCAGCATATTAGCCTGCCAATAACAATTTCCAAATAAATGGATGAATTCACTGCGGGTAAAAAGGAAGAGACAGGCAGAACATTAAAATTGGGCAAATTCCGACATGTCCACAATAATGTGACATAATTGAGGGTTCAAAAACAGACATAGTAGGGGATCACAGTGGTTTCAGCTGATGGGGTCTTGGAAAACTTTGGTGATGATTGGAAAGGTAGATTCCAAGCAAATCAAACTAAGAAGAGATCAGCTGTCAGTTTCATTTGATATTCATTCGATAGTCAAGGACGTTAACAAGTTCAGGAGTAAATATGGAAGGTGTTTCTTCGTAAAAATGTCATAAATCTAGTAGTGAAGAAACGAGTTTCACACTGCTGAAAATTTAAAAAATCAGTTTTTAGAGTTGTGTTCCAAACAGAAACATCTATACCTTGTTCTTTTAAACATTTATAATTTGTTCTTTTAAATCACTTACTAAATGCTTAATCCATAAGGCTCCCATGCAACATCATTCAATTCTGTATGAATAAGAAACCCTGACTGAAATCAGCGAGTAGGTCTGGAGACAAAGTCTATCACATTTCAAATTCTTTCAACTTCAAACATAAGAGGCTGCAGATTCAAACCACTTTCCTCAAACCTAAGTGGCATATCAAAGATTTCTTTCGAGGGGGGGGGGGATGTCTGGAAAATGTGTCTATTTGAGGGGAACTGCCTCTGAACTTAATATATCTGTAAATTATCACTTACATACAGTAATCCAATAACACTTTTAGAAGGAAATATATATAGTTGTAATCATTTTTCTTATCAACCCTGATGGACAAACTACAGTCATCCATGGCACACATAAAGCAGTATTAAGGACGAGATCTTGATACCTGGGGGTATACAGTATATGCCCGTATGTAATACTGGAATAATAATTCAAACCTAGGAATGCACCTTTAACGTGATGAATTAAATGACATATTTTCTAACCGTCTTGGCATTCCTAAAACTGGCGTAACACTACAGGTGTCCATAGCACTGCATTCCGGTTCTGAATAGTTATCCTTGTTCTATGTCATCATTCCTCCCAACTAATCATGATGAGAGCCTGTTTTAAAATAGTCGGCTCACAGATCTGATAAATAGGTTAAAGCTTTCACATAAAATTTGTTCTTATGATATTTATATAAGTAATTAAATAAAACATAAAGAATGTATATTAAGATAAAAATTCAATTCAATTAATTAATTCATTCATTCTATTTCTAAAATTGCTAACTCACCTTATGTTCATAACTTCACTTTTGTAACTCTTTCATTGAATTTTCACTTCTTGATATTAAATTGTTTTTGATATGTATTGTCAATGATAATGCTAAACAAAGCATAATATATTATCACTGTACATAAAGGGAGTCTAAAAGGGGGGGGGGGGCTACACCCACAACCGCCACTACTAAATGAAACAACATCATGAATATGCCTAACCTCTCTTTCAAATGAACCCTAAACACTAGTTGGGTTCATGGCTACCATCATTTATACAAATATGTCAGGAATACCTTGAGCTATACCTGTGGTTTAGGCTTGGTAAGGCATCTTCATACCTCCCTTGTCGAGAAAAATACTCAAAACTTATAAGAACTTGATCATGCAGGCCTCAGATATACATGCATTTAGAGCTACACTAGAATCGGCAGAGGAATTTTCTGTAGTTGATACAACACTTTTGTGTTCCTGTACCAGCAAAGGTTGTAGGCCTATGTTGTCATTTCCTCGAATAAAAGTTCTTGAAAGTTGTTTCTATGTACTGCAAATATCTTCGCAACCAGGACAAAATCTGTGTAAGAGGTCCTCATAATTTTGAAAATTCTCCACTGATTTTACAAGAGGATGCACCTAGATCGAGTACTTTATTATTAGGTATTTTTCATGATTGTGGAGATATGAAAGCAGTTCAAAGCACCTAGTGCTATCATTGCCTCCTTATCAAGGAAAAGAATTTTCCAGAAATATGATAAAAAGAACAACTGTTAACTTAAAAGCTGGTCCCCCCCCCTTCACCAAGAGTGTGTAACTATTTGGTTGGAGCACAGATCTCCACGGTTGGAGAAAGCCTTCTGGAGATACCATAAGGGGGTATGGATGGGGGTCAGCTGAGTGGAAGAAGGGCGCAGACACAGACAGACTCGGGGCAAGTCACCGGCCTAGCTACCAGAAGGATTTCTCCTTTAGTGACCCCATCGCTCTGAAATACGAGACAATCTAATATTTGTGGTGGAATTTTCTGTGCCGCTGGCGTGCATCGAAGGCAAGCCATAGCCACTGGTCCCTGGGTAGAAGACAACTCTTCTATCACTCACCCCTCTCTCTCTCTCTCCCTCTCTATCCTCTCCCTTCATTTCTCCTCTTTCTACCACTCACCTTCACTTGTGCTCTTCCGTTCTCCATTCCATCTTGCCTACTCCTTCATCTCTCGCTCTTTCCAGTTCTCTCTCCTCTCCCTCCAACAGACACCACTTTCTCCAATCACTCACATCTTCACTATCATTTTGATTCCTCCTCTCATTCTATCACCAACTCCCTTTCCCAAACCTCTTTCTTTCTATCAACCTGTTCAAATGTGTACTTTTAAAAATCTTTAAGTATATTTTATCAACTTCTTTCTGTCCCTCAGTGATTCTCTTTTCTCCCCATTTCCACAACCCATAGTGTTCTCTCTCGTTTTTTTTTTTCACTCTTTCTCTCACTCTTCTTTCCCTTCACTCCATCACGCTTCCAGTCCTACCAGTCGCAGTGACATGGGGGTCAGCCAAAGCCCTAACAATGGGAATAATTCTTCTCGGCTACCGCAGAGCTCCCAGCTCCGTTCAGCGATTTGACATTGCATGACACAAGCTGGGTTAAACGCCAGACAGGGAAGGCTTGAAGTAAACTAGCCACGAAGTAACGGTATGCAGGGTATTCTCTTCGGCCTCTCGTCACCCGGTTCATGGATTTGTTTTAGGCATCCTTCGGGGAATCAACATCCAAAAAGTTCAAGAAAAGTTTTCATACTTTGTTTTTCCTCTGTTTTTTTTATCACAGAGTTAAAGATGTATCTCTTTCTCTCTTCTTTGTTTTTTGGATTATTCTTTCTTCGCTGAAAAGTATGACAAAATCTTCTTTCTCAAAAAAAAAAATCTGATCCCATCCTCAAACTCAAACTTATAAATATCAGGGTTACACCTCAAATTTTCATTTTTTGAAGTGGATGGAAAGCTTATCTTTTTTGGCTAGGAGTATTCCAAATCTTTCTGTTTTTTAACAATTTAAAGGCCTTTTAATTCAATATGCTTTTAATTGTCATCATTGGTACAAAAACTCAAACAATAACTATCAATTTAAAGAAATAGACAAGACTTGTGGACAACATAGGAGTTTATCAAAGAACCCCTACTATTTTCTGTACTTAACAATCCTTTATCGTTCGTTTGTCCATACTTCCTCAGTCCTCGCGGTTTATATTAGCAGATGCCGAATTTGCATTTTTATTAATTTATATAGTTTTCTGCTGAATTAACTTTTCTCTGTGCATGTACCAACTTTTTTCTTGATATTTATTCAGATTCAAATTTATTTTTTTCACTCATTTCCAAAAAAGCCCCCTATAAATATACTTACTTCGTATATATATAATACTCATCTATTAAATTTGCTTGAAATAAAAACTTTGATTGCAATATCTTATCTAGTGCATCTGCTTCCCTCCATGTTAAAATGATATAAATTACCTTCCTCCAAGATATAAAAAAAATCCTTCATGAAATCTAATTGAATAGATCATAAGGTAAACTCTGAATTTCACTTTCAAAACATTATTTACTTGACATCGATAAAATATGCCCTGTGCAACAAAGGAATATTGATATTGAGGAGGAACAGTTCATTGCTTTCCATTGAAACATGTTGAAATATAAATGGTCATCTCAAACAATCATATTTCACTGCATTTGAATGAAAGGTACCAATCTCCATATACATGAGAAATAAAATTCTATAATTATTCATTACATTTCTCAAGCTAGGGCATTGGCTGAAAATTTCAGAATAGAGTCTTTGCTAGTAGCCATCTGCTATATGTGATTACTTAATAGATTGCCCATTTTTAAAAGAACAATAAAAAAAACAAGATAGGGTGCTTTATATCTTCAAATATAAAATTCAAATTTTCACCCAATGAATAATCATTAGATTGAAGCTTTATACAGGCTTTAAAAGAAAGCATAAAACAGCATTTACAATCGTTTTTAGCCTATGCACTAAAAATAAATTTTCAACTCATATTTCCCCATCCACTATAAAGGAAACAAACTGTGCAACAGGTTGCTTTTGAAAGTATAAATAAATACTCTAGAACATAAAGACATGAGGCAGTTATTAAACAAGAATTCCAATTTAAGACAAAGTGACTCAAGGGCGGATTCTCTATGGATCAGACACAGATGAGAAAACAAATACCATCCTAGATACACAATCATTTTAACCTTAAAACCCGGAGGAAATGTTCCAATCTTTGAGTCATGCCTTACTTCTTACATCCAACAAAGAATTTAATCAAAGAAAAAGAATTAAGATTGTTTGGAATTCTGCGACTTTTACAGGTCCTTGATGGCGGAAGTGTTGCCAATTTTGTGTTAGTCCACCGTTTCCTTCCTGGATTAGTCATTAGGTTTCCGTTTAAGACCTTACAGTAGAAATACTTATAACTTGTCTGGTCAAATATTTCTGATTTTGTACTTTCTCCTCATTTCATGTCTTGAGCTTACAAACTTTGAGCTTGGTAATTTGGATTTTTATTTATTTCTCACCATCTCAAAATTTTCTTGTGGTCATATGTTCCTACTGCAAGTGAAAATTGGGCACCCATCTTTCAAACAAAAATTTAAAAAGGGGGAAGAATAGTGAACATTATCCACTATACTACAATGATAAGATGATATGCAGATTAGAAAATGCCTCCTTTTATATAGAAATCAACTACATTAAAATGAACTACATGTCCCTGGAAATGTTTCAAGATGAATTCTTCAACATCAACTCATTCCCTGAATCTTGTCAAAATTTTATCAAATCTGAGTTTCAAATCTACAATGCTGACATATTTATATTTTAATTGTTTAATTCTAATTGCTTATTTGTCGGGATACTTATATGGATTTTGTATTTCTTTTGTTAGAAGTAAGAAAAAAAAAAGATAAAAGCTGAAACTTAAACTACAATATCTCCAATCCTCTTTTTCTCCTTGATCATTTTCTTTCATATTATCTCTTTCTTCTCTCAGTTGTGTATTTCTCAAGTTTTTTTTCTTTTGATTAATTACTGACCATGTTTCCTATACCTATATCTGATCACCTTTCTTTCACTCTCTATCTTTGATTCTTCCTTCCATCACACTCATCTCCAAACCATATCATCCTTCCTTCCTTTTTCTTAATTCACTGTTGATTCAATCGCAAGCTTTTCATTGTCTGTCGATTGACAGACACTTTGCACCTTGCCAGAGCTCCAACACTGGATTAATCTTCCGGACTAAATTAAATGTTTCCTCGGCGAAACGAGGGGAGGCGGGGTGAGTAAGCGACAAAGTCTACAGCTTTTGGCTAATTTTGACTTGTGACTGATTCAGAAATGATTAAATGGAATTATCAGGATAGGATAAACAGCTTAATCAACTTATTTTGTGTCACTGAAGTGTTTGTTTCGCAACTACACTGGACCAAACAGGATAATATTATCACACTAACTTTTGATTAAAAAAAAAAGGTCTCCTTCAAGGTTGAAGGCAATTAAAAGCTCTTTTTCACCTCTTCATATTTTTATGAGCTAATGATTAATCAATCAATAAAATAATGGACGCTAGTTTTGAGAATGCTATGATAGTTAATAGCTTTCTTTAAAATTAAAAAAAAGAACAAGTTTCACAAGAAAAAAACTTACAAGAAAAAACAAAGAGAGAGAGAGGCTGGGGGTGGGGGGGTTGTGGGGGTAGTGGTAAAACGAGTAAATGAGAGCATTAAGGATGTCTTATTACCTCCCTTACCTGATTGTGTAATTACATTATTCTTGTAGAAGTTGAGTTTGTTTTGGAGAGCTTGCCTTGAGGTCTGATCTAAATTGATAGAATCCTTCCCGACTTCATTACTTTCTTCTGGTCTCATCGCTTCACCTGCTAAACAAGAAAACCAGACAATAAATTCTATTTAGGTCAAGGTACACTTTCATCCCGCAAACGTTACGTAAGCATAGATATTTTCATCACAAATTTCATATTTCTCAATATTTTTTTTGTTTTGAATGGATGAAAAACAATTTCTAGATGACATCAGGTTTAAAAATATTTGGTAAAGAATCAATCAAAGTGAATTATTCTTGAGCACCTTCTAACAATCCAACCTTGCTAATGAGTGTAATGGCAAAGATTTTTTTTCACCCAATATTTCACATCTTGAAACTCAACTCAGTTTGATTTGTGTCTGAGATGACTTGGACAAGGTTCTATTAAAAATGTGTAGGCGCTATGGTTTTCGACAGCATAATTTTATAAGCGGGAACATTTGGTAAAGATGAGGAAATATGGAAAACAATCTGCTTGGGGACATGTAAGAAGAAAAAGTAAAACACGACTGCAAGGAAAAAATATAAACATTGAAATCACATGATACGATCGCAAAATTTTACGATTATAAATATAAGCACACTTTACTTGAAATAAAATCATGCTTCACTTTCGATAACATCGAAACAAGGAATATTCTCATTTTAATATGTTAATGTTTACAAGTTACACATCAGCTAAGAGCAACAAAGCTAAGCAAATATTGATTCCTCCATCAAAGTTACTATCTGGGTCATGATGTCCAAGGGCCTTAGGTCGCTGAGGTCAAAGGTTAAATATATACAGGTCAACAGTCCATAGGGTATTATTACGCCTTGTATTTGGGTCACTAGTCTACTACTTTGCATTGATATTTGTCCTGGTTTCAAAAACATTTGAATAAAAACGAGTTCTGCGTGCCTCCTATTTCATCTAAATCATATCGATGGCATTAGTAGGACACAGCAGGTTCATATTCTGAACAATCAAGCTCTACAATAATGATGCTCATTATGATGGTGATGATGACAATGCAATGATGATGATGAATGCTAATAATGAAAACAATGAGAGTAATGATTTTCTACTACTACTACTACTACTACTACCTACTACTACCTACTACTACCTACTACTACTACTACTACTACTACTACTACTACTACTACTACTACTACTACTACTACTACTACTACTACTACTACCTACTACTACCTACTACTACTACTACTACTACTACTACTACTACTTCTACTACTTACTACTACCACTAAAATTTTACTTGCATATTATGTAATCAGTACATCATCTGCTTCTGAGAAATTCATTGTGTTATAAACATTTTTTTAAAGATTTTTTTCTATGATTCTCACCTTCATTGGAGTTTAAAATAAATCTCAATGGAGGTATATGATATTAGATATTAAGTGGTGAAAGTTTATAATCTACTGGTACAATATTTCCGTAGAAAACACGAAAAAATGTAAAGAGATAAAATTACAGATATAAGTACAGTTGCATCCTATTCAACCACAAATTGTAATTTCATATTCAGAACTGATATTAGAATTGTTATTGTTATTATTATGTTGTCTTTGTTATGATTATTAATGGTACCCATAGTAATAATGTTTTTAATATATTCTATTGGTAAAGAAAAAAAATATAATGTCACCCCCACCAAAATACAATTACACAGCTTAGAACACAGTATAAACAAATCAATTATATAAAAATGATGACGTAAAAGGGATTCTTAAGAAATAAAATGACAAAAGGTAATATACATCCTGTCAAGTGAAAACAAAATTACAGAATAGAAATCAATGAGACCGTGAAAACACAAGCAACAATATCCAATATGAATGCATTCAGCATCTGAAGCAAAACTGAGTAAACTAACTTTCATGAATGGAAACACGGAAATCAACATCAATTGGTACAAATCTGCCTGAAATTATCAACTTCCATCTTATATTTTCAAACATCCCCATGTAGGAAGAAGAAGCCCTCCTGGTTCTCTTTCCTGGCCGACTTTCGCTTGCACTTTACAAGAAAAAAATATGATAATAGGAAGTGGATACATATGTATCTAATTATAATTCCCCACCAGACTAATTACTAATAAAATAATGTTATGTGTTCTATGACTTTCCGACATTTCATTTTCTTGTGGCTTGTCTGGTAGACCTTTGTTTAATTGAAATCATCTTTTCTTTGAGATGTTATTTTTAGACTAAATATTTCAGTAATGACTGTTATTATTTATAAGTGCTTCATTTTGGTAAAGCCTCCCCTCCCACAGTCTACCCATGTGTTTCAACAATGTTCTTCCAAGAAATTCTCTGCTACGAAAGAGAAATTGAAGTCTCCGTGGGAAATAATGGAAAGGAGTATTAACCTATCTCACCCTTCAATTTTATCTAAATCTGAATTTTAAAACAACTAATCTTCTCCTTTCTTCATTTTCCACAGGACACATTTTCTCCTTTTCCACTAACCTTCCTCCTCCTCCTTCTACTAACTCCAACGTTTTTCATATTTTTTCTTCACCTCCTTCTCCCTCATCTTCTTCTCTTACTTCTTCTTTTCTTCTCCTTCTAACCTTCCTTCTTCTTGTCCTCCTAGTTCCTCTCTCTCTCTTCTTCTCCCATTTTTTCTCCTTTCTTTTTCTTCTCTCTGTATCTCTTTTCTTGGATAGAGACAGAAGGCCTTAAGTTAGTATGAATACTACTAGTATACAATACCTATCTGGCCCCAAAACATATAGATATATATATATATTCCTGTCACTTGTCAATAACTATTTGATGAGTGCTCCTGGTAGATTAATAGGCATACCCAAATGGAAACTTGTTATCATTATTAATTAATAACTTCACACTCTTCCTTTGCTCAACGTAAAGGTTAAAGAAAATGAACACTTGCCAGCATCTGGTTTAACCTATTTTCAGCTTGCCCTAGTTAATTGTCGGCTTAATTTAGGTTTAAATAAGGAGGTTACTTAATCCCATTAATCCACTTCCACAACCATCGTCCTTGTAATGGAAGAAATATCATAAGCTAAATGAGCTTAAAAGCACAAAGAGGAAGTACATGACAAAATCCATTCAAGAATCACAAATTTATTATGGTATAATCATGGATCTCTATTGATATTCCCATGGTACAATGAAAAAAACAACAACTCAATTTCTTTATTACGACCCCCAAATATTTTCTGTAGGACCTAAAATAAAATGACAAAAAGCCAATGAAGAGCAAGATAAAAATATGAGAGCAAGATGTAGAATTCTACCCATCTGGATAAATCGTAAACAAAGTAGAAAAGAAATATTGTCTTTGCCGTTGAATCATGAGGTGTGAAATTCATGAGAGTCCTCTTTGTCTGCAAAAATTGAACAAAGCAAAGAATGTATCAAACGCCCTAACATAGGTAAAACAATTGACTGTTGGGCCTGAATATTGCCCATATTATTTGGCCTAAATATTGATAAAAAAATCAAACTGAAATTCACCTTTAGTCATAAGTTAGGGATGAGACAGATGGATGGGGGGGATGAGACGTTAAAAAAAATGTTTGAAAATATTGCTAACCCCTCTCCCATGGGATACGTTGCTATAATCTCACACACATATTTTTACATCCAATCAAAGACGGTTTATTCATGCTTCATTCAGTTTCATATTTGATATTACTTTTAGCTCCCATGACTGGACATCTTGCTTTTAATGTCTTTTTTTGTAAAAATAATGAAGACACAAACAGGAAGCAAGACAGAATACAACTACAAAAGTAAATATACAATTGTCTGAAACTGAATGAATCTGAACATTTGGGAGTGGCGATATGCCTACTACCTTTCAAGTAAAAGACAGAAAGAAAACAAAAATAGAATTGATGAGAATTGAAAACAAGTTGATATTTGGGTGTGGCAATTCTAGTTACAATTTTTTCTTTGTTTGCACTTTGTTTGCATTTTATATATGCAGAGGAATTTTAGAGATAATTTTTCACTTTTATCATATTCTGAATTTATAAAGTGAAGCTAATTGTCAAAGTATATATTTTACTACATCTTGCATTATCCACAAGTCATACATGAACAGAATAAAAGTTCTGTGTTAAGTAATCCAATAAACTTTTGTAGAACACAAAAGAATAATAAAAAACCCTCTGTTTTTGAATTTGAAAAACTGTTATAACAACACATGAGTTGTAAAGTGCTCAAGTGAATGGACTATGGCAAAAAGAAAATATACAAGTAGCTTTCTACAGAAACAAAATATGGAGAAATAAGGGTGGAAAAGAGAGAGAGAGAGGGAGAAAAAGAGAGAGAAGAAAACAGTATATAGCCAATTAATCACATCTCATATAGGCCTAAAATTCTGGTTAAACATCACACTATTTCTTAAAGAGAAATGCCAGTAGTTGCAGTAAACACTGATTTCATGAGAAAGTCTGTAAAACCAGGCTTAATTGTCATTATATCATCGAGGATCTAGATCTGGTACAGTTACATAAACTGAACTTTGTGAAATCTTGAAATCTACCCTGAAAAATGTTCACACTGAAGATCATCAACACAGATAGAAACACGTGGAACAGTGTAATATTATTGATGACCCGACAGATGACCGAATCCGCGCTTATTTTGCTTATTTCTCAGCAATTATACCATTTCTTCCAGAATCCTTTGGCACATATTTTTATTTATGCAAACAGACACTTGGGTGGTTATTATATTAGATTCTGTAAAAAGTCATTTTGAGATCGTTACCAGAACTGGAATTTATCTTTAAATCAAGAAATTTGCAAGACCAATGCAATATAGAAAATGCAGAGACACCGTCATTCTGTACCAGCAGGGGACCATTTCATAAAGCTATTCGTAAGTTACAAATGACTTTACTCACAACTGGTGACCCTTTTTTGTGCTATATGATATATCCCTATGTAGCTGACTTATGTATAAGAACAGCTTTATGAAACACCACCCTGGTGGGTGTTTCATGAAAGTTGTCAGCACTGACTGCTGACAATTTCGGTGAAATCCTTGGTTTTGATTGGCTGAAAGGCACTGGCCTCTGACTGTTACTATGGTAACTGTCAGAGAAAGACAACTTGTCAGTGCTGACAACTTTCATGAAACGGTCCCCTGGTAGTGATATGAATGGATTTATATATTTATAACAAAATAAAAACAGAAACAAAAACCAACAATTCTACAAATATAACAAAAAATGCAAAGTTGTAAAATTGTAAAGTATTCATGATTTTTGTTCACTCTTGTAAAATAAGTAGGTCTACTCCCCCATAATTACCGACAATGAAGTCTGAAATTCCTAGTAGCCTCTCAATTGATATCTACCAACTTTTCAGCTTGACTACTGAGCTGCACAATAATGGCTTTTATGTGAGGATATATACTCCCACGTTTTTCAGTAATTTGTCGTAATTTCATCACAGCAGTTCTCTGCAAACTGTGGAAATTGTCTGGCATATCTTAAACATTTTGTGGTGGAACTTTGAATGAGTAAACTCAGCCAGAGTCTGGAGCATTAGGGTTCTAAATGACGCGTTTACACCCGTCAAATACACCCATCAAATCAAGAAAATACCTGTGAATGATACATTTACACCGGATGACCATGATAAAGTTTTTATTTTTCACAAGCCAACAACAAATATGCATTTCTATACAATTCCAATTGCCTCACAATAAAAGTTCTTGTAGTTTTCTTTTACAAGTGCTGCATATATCTCTGTGACCTTGGAATCCCTGCAAAAAAATAATTTCAAAATTTTGAAAAGAACCTAGTACAAGGTCTTTTCTTTAGAGATATAACAAGAAGCTTTCACACTAGCATAATTTCTGGTATTTTTTATCGAACGGGTGTGTCAGCACCTTGCGTTCGCTTTCAAAACCTTTATTTTTCTAGGGGTGTGATATACCACTGCCCAGCTGTGTATATAAATAATGGAGTTACATTACAGAGAAAAGAGGGTAGGTCTGGAGGTCAGACTAGCTAGGATGCTCCCCTGCAGATAAGGTAGTTTTAGTCTACATTCACCAAACTTATTCAACAATTTATTGAACTTCATGAAGTCTTGTGCCTAGAGTTCCTTAATCACTCGGCTCGGTTCCATTGAAATTCAGGAATAAACTTAGAAATGTGATTCATAGTCCTCCAATCTTATGTGCCTACATGGTCTTTTGGTCCCAGACCATGCAGACTCCAAAGAGATTGTGCCTGAACGCAAGTCTAGACGCAGACCCCTGGTGGTTCTCTGTGGGTTAGCTAAATAGTGCTGAGCTGCCAATCATTTTGAGTGGCGGGCTGTGATCAATTGCTTCCCTGATTGGCTACGGCATGTGTAGGGGGCTGGGTGTAGGTAGTGATTGGGACTCATTAGCGTTGATAGTTCTACCAGGTTCTTCAACTCTTGAGGTGTTTCAGGGAGCGCGCTACACAGGGTCCACCTCAGCATCCAAGAGTTACACAAAAGAAAACTTGGGTTGATTCCTTTTCCACCATCCTGTCTCCGAAACTTTTACATCTTGTATCAATGTTTTCTGGTACTAACAATTCAGGCCCATAGCCAGGGGAGTCCAGCTGTTTGCCAACAGCAAAAAAAGAGAGGGGGGGGGGGGGTAAAAAAAGAAAAAAACGAAGCAGATGATAAAAGGAAAAGAAAAGAAAATACAGAAAAGGGAATAAAACAAGGGGAGGGAATAATTGGAAAATAACACAAATCTTTAAGGTCATTATATATAAAAAAAATTCGCTCGCACTTAAATTATCTCAAGAAAATATGGCGCTGAAATATTTCAATTTTTAAAGTCAATCAAATATGCACAAATCATTCTGCTCGTAATTTAAGTTTCATGAATTTGTTTCAATTCAATTCAATTCAATTCAATTCATTTATTCAATTCCAATAAAACTTACACATATCATACAATTGCGTAAAAAACTTGAACAGTGAAAAATTCAAAATATAGTATTGAAATATGATATACAATATAAAAAGAACACATCATTATTGGAATAGGGCGGTCATAAAAAACCAAAAGGAATTGTCTGGATAACCACCCTTGATAACATAGTATAGAATTAGATTAATTCAAATTTATAAATCATATTTAAGTAAAGAAAATTTATGAATAGGTAATGGGCATATAATTGTATAATGAAAACAAAACAGAACACAACAAGATACAAAGTCCGCACAAACCCAAAACAATAACAGGCAGTGCAGTAAAGACAGAATTTAAGTACTATTGATTAAATAAAATTTCAATTTCCTTTTGAAAGAATACATTGAGTTGAGAGACTTAATTGCAATGGGGAGATTATTCCACACGACTGGTGCATGATGTCTAAATGAAAATGATACATAATTTTTATTAACAGTCCACAAATGATATTTATTTTTATTTCTTGTGTTATAATCATGCACAGATGAATTTACAATAAGCATCGAAGATAATGATTCATGAAGTAAATTGTGTTTATGTTTGAAAAGTAATATTGCACAGTGATATAAATTCAGTTGAAATACAGTAAGAATATTGAATTTGATAAATAATTCTTTTGAATGGGCTAATCTAGATGAGAATGTACATATGCGAATTATCTTTTTTTGTAACATATATATTGGGTTCAACTTCGTGGGATATGTGTTAGCCCATATTACATTGCAATAAGATATATAGGGTAATATAAGAGTATTATACAGAGTAAAAAGAATTTTTTGGGGTAAAAATATGCTGAGTTTGCGGATGATACCAACATTTTTTGAAATTTTGTTTGTGATATCTAAAATGTGATTTTTCCATGAAAGTTTTTCATCAATTATGACACCTAGAAATTTTAAATGAGCTACACGTCTAATATTATGATTGTTCATTTTGATGTGTAAAAAATCTGAAGTATTATGGGAAGTATTACTGAGAGAGAAATATATATAATTTGATTTATCCATATTTAAAGATAGTTTATTAGAATGAAACCAGTCAGTTACGTTTTTGAGCTCAGTGTTTATAACATTATTTAAAGATAGTATTGAATCATCAGAAATTAATATGTTGGTATCATCCGCAAAAAGTAGAAACTTTAATCTATTTGTACAATTCGGTAGGTCATTTATGAATATTAAAAATAATAGCGGCCCGAGGATTGATCCCTGGGGCACGCCACACAAGACATTCAAAGGTTCAGATAAAACATTGTTAAAAAAAACATATTGTAATCGGTTTGATAAGTAACTTTTAAACCAAAGCAGCGGAAGACCCCTTATTCCATAGTACTGTAACTTACGTAATAAGATAGTAAAATCAATGCAATCAATGCAATTTCAGCGAGAAGCACATTCTGTTCATAATTTTCAGCTTGCGCAATCATAAGACTGCTTAATCCAAAATTTCTGCATTCTGGGTTTGATCTATGGTTTGGGTAATTTGGGACTCCCGATGCCATAGAAGCTTGGTGCTAACATCACCAGTAGTTAACCTTAATAGTGACAAACATCAGTAAGCATGGATGATAATGACAAAGATGGCACATTGTAGGGTGTGCGGTTATCATGTCGGGCAATTAATGTAGATGTCGTGCATGGTCAAATATTTTTCCCTAATTACCGTGGCGATGAAAACAGGAAGATACAGGTATGATGATATGGAAGGGTGACTGCCCTTTAGTCAGGGAGGGAAAAAGAGAGAAAGAGAGTGTGAGAGATAGAGGGAGAGAGAGGGGGTGGGGTGGGATGCACTGACAATAAACAGACTTTTTATTGGTAATGACTTATTGGTACCATACCATAACACTTCTGTAACCCCACAAACAGTACACAGACTACAATATTGTAGATTGTATGCATTTGCTTGTGACACAAAAGTGGAAATGCCCATCATACAGTGGTAAATAATGCTGAATTCATGGAGTTATTCAATTAAAGTATCCAATTTAAAACAATGCATCATTGTTTTCTTACAAAATCCTGTATGCTGTTCAAATGTGCAATTTGAATATCTTTCTATTACCTTATTTTTTAACACAATTGTTTAAGTTGTAATTTTTTAAATAAATAAAGGTGCCTCAAACCAAGTAATAACCATTAAGAAGAGCTTAAAAATAAATATAGCATTTTATTATTTCTAATTGTTATAATCTAGAAATATATCAATACTTACTCAAACTATGTTAAACTCTACTTTAATGGTAGTGACATGCTATAAGATATACCCTCAAAAAGATAAATCAAGAATTCAGGAACTGCTCAACAACACAGTTTAAAAAAAAAAGAAGCAATGACCTTAACAGATATTCATAATAAGAAATAAATACTAGCTGATAAATTCACATTAATATCCACAAACTATATCAAAAGAATGAATCATATATGTATGTTTGCTTGTGATTGGTAATGAAACATATCCCAAAGAGAAGAATATTGTAATGACAACATCCTAACAAAAAGAAAATTGCAGTTGTATTGGGTAAACATAACATGAGAGCTTTATAAAGTGAATCAGGAGTCTGTTTTGTATTGTCTTGGATGTTTACATGAAGCAATTAGTGGGTAGGTTAGCATGAGGTTTTTCTTTTTAACTGCAATAATAAAGAATTCAACTGAGATGTAATGAGAGTTTCTAGGTCACCGGAAACCCACAGACCTGTTTACCATTTATGATTGGGTAATATCCAAGTGGTTCATAATCACCCAACGCCATTCCCAAGAGAAAAACAAAAAAGTTATTTGTTAACTCTATTACTAGTGAATTCTGTAATTTCCAGTGAATTGTACAGGGACAATTGAATTGGCAACAGATTAAATGAGAAAGGGAGAGATAAAGAGAGAAATGAGATAACTGCCAGAGAGGGAGAGAGAGAATGAGAGGGGGGGGGGGGTACACAGACTGATCATGAACATTTCAAAGTATTTCAAATTAAGCATGTAGAAAAGTTCAGTCAACTTTCATTATATTTTAGTTCAAAATCATTGACTCTTTTTTGTTGTTCTTTGTTTTTTTTATTATTCTAGATGAATTTTTTTTTCACAAATTCTCAATTCTAACTTGCTTTATTTATCTGTATTTTTAGTCAGAATTCAGTTATGAGTAAAATATTATGCCTTGAGAGGAACAGTAAACTAAAGCCAGACATATTTTGATGCCTTATAGAAGAAATATTAACTATTTGCAAATGAACTATTGTTGCCATTTAATCTATCTTAATTATATCAATCAAATGCAAGGAAAACAGAACATTAAAAAAATCTTGATTGTTTATTTTATGCACATTTGTATAGTACCTCGATTGTTATTCAATTTTCTTTCTTAAATGCATTTCAAATTCACTAAATATAGGCAATGAACTTGGAGAGAATGCATCAATTTCCCTGGTATTTTATCAAATTGAGAATAGAAATGATTTCACCAACTCATCTTAAGAAATGATTATCAACATCTGGGATCCATTAAGTCAAGTACGAGGTCATCCTGAGGTCACGATCAACTCCACATTGAACCCTGATGAGGTAAATCTAGTCTTCATCAAGCCAGTGCACAGGTCTCCCCCAAAAAAATCTTATTTTTTCCTTCCATGACATTGGTTTTTAACAAAATAGTAAATTCCCAACCTCACCGTTAACATGCCACTATCTGAAATATAGTGGTGTAATAGATGTAATAATTGCTATAGGAGTGCCTCACGCGTGTATGTGTACATTTTTAAAAAGATAAAAAAGCAAAAGTCTGTCAACAGAGACTAGTTCATTGCAAAGGTTACTTTCATTTTCATGAAGGGGGGGGGGGAGCATTCTGTAACAAGAGCAAATTTTTTTCTAACCCAGAAATTTGGATCACTGCAAAATTGGATTGATAAAGGTTGATCTCACTTTATGGTGCACGCTAAAGGGGTAGAATAATATAATT
Source organism: Lytechinus variegatus (assembly GCF_018143015.1). Classification (NCBI taxonomy): domain Eukaryota; kingdom Metazoa; phylum Echinodermata; class Echinoidea; order Temnopleuroida; family Toxopneustidae; genus Lytechinus; species Lytechinus variegatus. Next base: position 58,892,356 of record NC_054741.1, read on the forward strand.
GGAGGGAATGGATGGGGTGGGGGAATAAAGATATCATAAATGATATAAAAAATAACATGAATCATAAAAAAGGGAAAAATTCATTAAAAAAAAGCAAATGTCATGAAAGAGCAAATTTACTCTTTCTTGACAATTACTTTTTCAACTAGATTATAAGGACCAACAAGATACAGTAGAGATTCCATAATCAGTCTCAACTGTGTTTCATCATAGTTACAAGAGGCAAAAAAAAAGATGAGGGCATCGTGGGCAGTGATGCTGAATTCCACAAAGTGTTCTAACGAAAAATATATATATCTGGAAATGGCTTCAGGAAAACGATCCTATTGCATTTTCCTGCCCTTAGTAAGCTATAGTTTTTCCCAATGGAGGGGGGGGGGGGGGCTGCCTTCCTCTGAAGATATGAAAATAAAAGAGACATTTTTTTTTAAATCAAAGATCATCACAAAAGGAAAGGGGGTATGTCAAGCTCCACTTTCAGGCAACACAAAACAAAGTTAGAAAAAAAACACCACAAAAGTGTCTTAAAAAAAGATAAGAAAAGCTTTTTTTCTAATGAACAATCAAAATAAGAGGTGTCAGAAGGCTGACGGAGCCCAAAAAGTCAGTGGTTGCCCCTGCATCATAAGTTGAAATGGGTACTCTAGTCTCTGAACATGCTGAATGAAATGTGCTTACCCAAGTTGTGGTAGATATGCCAATGGTTGATCTAGGCCTTTGACTCTACAATGTTCTCTGATTTTTCAGATCAGGCAAAAACCTCCTTGAGGGACCACAGAAAAAAATTTATTAGTAGATCTGAGGGCTTTGATATCCAACTTTGTCATATTAATTCAGATGGGGGGGGGGTTATTTGAGTCCCTAGACTAGCCCCTGATCCACCCATTATCCTTCCAAATAATTGTCATGCAAGTTAAAAGTGCAAAATATTGCCCGGTAATTTGCTCAAATTATGTGGATAAAGATGTGTCTCCCCGCCAGAGGGGGATGGGAATCTGTGAGGATTGAATTAGATTGTTGAATTTATGCTACATGAAATTATCTTGGATTGATCAAAGTCCCCATTGGACTGGGAGAGGACGCTAGGATTGGAGTCTCAAGCTCAAAATTGTAGAATTGGCAATCCATTGTCAAGACATTCAGGTGATTGGGTAAAACTTTTAACCGGGGGGGGGGGGGGGGGGTTGAAGTCAAATTTATTGTTGTACACATGCGTGACCAAATCATTTCCAAACACCCCCAAGCGGGTTTTTCTCTATGTGGAAAATAAACACCTAAACAGGTTTTTCGCAGGCTTCATTTACACATTTTGGCCCCTAAACAAGTTGTCAGCAGAATATGAACCAACCCCCCCCCCAAAAAAAAAGCTTTCGGAGAAAAAACCCATAGCCTAAATATGTTTGACCCTGTGACTGACCATTGATAAGTCTTTCAAAACCACCCTTTAAAAAAAATCAGTGTTTTGATACCCTTAAAGTGATTGGTTAACATTGGTTTGACTTTTAAAAGAATATGAGCTAGAAGGTCACACTTGTCACCTGTGTCTGTGATTTATGTTACAAAAATGAAGCCCAGAAAAAATTGCATTCGAAAATAATTATTTAGTGCTTCAAAAATTGAAATATAAAGTGACCGGAAACTCTATCTTAATTTCATCCCATACGCTTACGTGTACTATTTAGGTGTCTATAAGATGCCTATTTACAAAATCGGGGTTTGCCTTGTATATTTTAGCTTTTCATTCTCAATAATGGTTGTTTTCAGGGTTTATTAGTTCTAATACATGCACTTGTACACATGTTTCATCTTGGTTTGAGAATTTTTTAAAATCTCACAAAGTTAAACAATACCTTTAACAATCGCATGCGCAGCCTGCATCCAAAAACTGAAAAAACACCCCTTTAAACGGTTTTTGGTCACACATGTGTACAGTAATATATTTGACTGGTCCCCTGGGATTTTTAGATTATAAACTCATTGTGATACCTGAAAATTGTATGAACATGTGAGTTGTAGTATTCTATACAATAACCTGAAGTGGGAAGAATTATGCAAATAGTACAGGATCTGAGCCATTATTTGAAAAGGGTATCACTGCATATCAACTTTTTAGTTCTTGAAACAGCTGTTTCAACTTACTTGTTACAAACTTACATTTGCAAAAGAATCAATTTTGTTACTTTAAAATGGTGAGGACATTTGATGAATAGTTTTAAAAGAACATTCTGAATGTCTTGATTTGTGATAGCTTACCCACATATCCACACTGAAAATCTGAGCAAGTTTTTCAAAATGATACAGTATAATTGTAATCATTCCAGTAGCCATGTTAAAATTCCTCTCTCTGAACGTATTCATGACATCACAGAGCATGATCATCTCTCCAATGCATTTAATTCAATTCAGTTTTTGTTGGTTTCAGGCATGTTTAGTGATTATCATGCTATACTTTGTCTTGACTTGGAGGATACATTATAAATCAAATGTTCCGTTTTGTCTTTGCACAATGGTGAGAATCATTTTAATCTCATTAATCCCAGGCATAATAAACATATGCAGATATAAACCTTTTCAGGATTAATCCATTTTTCACAATTAGCACTTGAAAGAGGCCAAAATTTCATAACTTAAACCATGGAGTAGTAGCAGGACCATGTTTAAACCAATGGAAATGATAGAGTGACTTTTGGAAATAATAAACACTTTTGAATGCAATGCATCACAGCCCTCCACCGACTCTCCGTAGGGACCATTAATATGTTTTTCAATCCAAGAGAAAATGTTTATGGTGAACTGTCTTTGGCCAGGCGCGAAGGTGATGATTAAAGTTGTGTTCATTCCTTTATCCAAATGGTACAACCATGAAATATATTATTCAGCATTATCAGTTCATCCTTTGGCATCATTATAATCCATAATAAAAAGGTTATTCCATTGTCTGTATTTACGGATGAGCAACTTCTAATCAACTTTGATTCATGCAGCTTCTCTTTTTTTTTTGGGGGGGGGGGATAAAAATCTGTTGAATTTATGATAATCTTCTATCAATTCAAGAAATAAAACGGAGAAATGCTATCTTATAATGAAATTGTAGTTTTATTCTTAATCATACCATGGACCTACTACTTTGTCAGAGTAGAAGTTCTATGCTCATAGTAAGAAAATTGCAGTATAGGTCTTACTAAAAAAATAGTTGGACAAATTATTGATATGTCTTTTGATCTCAGGGACTTGTATCCAAAGCTGTGCTTTGTGTGCAGGCGCTACTGTTAATTCCATTGTCATCATGGTGTTAGCTCAACACCTACTGGTGTCATTATCACACATTCTGGTCACAGTATTGGGTGCTAGGTTCAAAATCCATGGTGTATTTTCAACACCTTATGACGTGAGCCTCTCAGAACACAGACTGTTGTTCTTAACACCTTCATTTTTCTTTACACCGTATCTATACAAGATTTTGTTAAAAATCATGCTTGGGACTTCATCAAAACTTATTTGAAATAATTGGATATCTAATCTCTTTAAAGGTCAAGTCCACCTCAGAAAAATGTTGATTTAAATCAATAGAGAAAAATCAGACAAGCACTCACTCACAATTTCTTTTGTTTTTTATTGTTTGAATTATACAATTTTTCAATTTTTACGAATTTGATGATTAGGACCTCATTGCCTGAAGCACAAAATGATAAAATAATGGAATTCCACGTGTTCAGGGAGGAATGAAACTTCATTTCACATGATAATGACGAGAAAATAAAAATATTTCATATTTTATATAATAAAATACAAAAGAAATAGTGAGTGATGTCATCAACTCTCTCATTTGGATGTAACTGGCTCGTTCATATAACTATTTTGTTGAAAATAAGCGAAACTTTAAAATGCCATAACTTTCTTATTTTACATCCGATTTTGATGAAATTTTCAGTGTTAAGTGTTTGTTGGGGTGGACTTGTCCTTTAATAAATTTTCTGAGATGCTTGAATTATTATAGTATCCCTGGGAGCTCATGAGAAATGAATATTTGTGCCTGGACAGTCTTATTTACTCTGAAAACTGATATTCTCAAGGTCATGGGGAGGTTGTTCCTCGGCTTGAATTAGGTCCATTGCCAGAGGGGTTACTGATGTGCACCAGAGGGAATACAAAGGGCAAGTTCCAACTTATATTTCTTCTAGATAATCATAGTAACTTTAAGTATGAACATGATTTTTTTTTTCTAAAATTATTTTTCATATGAGTTACTTATATTTAGTCATACAGTCATACATATATGACCCCACCAGTCAATTTACTTCGGTGTAAGTTTGTATTAATACTACAACACATTTTTGTTGCTATTTTAACACTCTTTGATGTTATGTTCTAACAGTAGTGTGTAATTATAACAACATACAATGTGGTTCTCTAGCTGTGGAAGAGCAATAGTCATGAAAGTGGTTCTGACTTTCGCCTTGTAAACAGAGGGTCATGTGTTTGAAATCCCACCACGGTCTTGCGTCCTTTGGCAAGGCGTCAATCCACAATTTGCCACTCCCGACCCATGTGCTAAATGGGTACCTGGTAGGATGTGAAAGTCAGTGTAGCTTAATTGTCTAGTACTGTGTGTGCCCCAACAGCGACTGATTGGAATACTCCCTAGGGAGTGGAGGATGTGCACATATTGTGTGCGGGAATGACTGATCAAATCTGATGACCGGGGTAATAATATATCTGTAAAGCGGTTAGAAACGTCGTTCTGATGTATGAAGCGCTATAAAAAGCGGAATATTATCATTATTAACACCAACATGTGTCAGTTTCAACTACTAAGTTTTTACATTGTTTTCATCTTTCAAATTAATGTTCTTGTGGTTGATGTACAAAGTACCAAACCTTCATATCTTTAACTCTCGATTTTCTTTTCATTTGCCACTAGATTTCTCTTAAAATTATAGAGTTACTTGTTAAATATCAACATTAAAATACAGATCCTGTATGAAACTTTTAATATGTTGACAAACTTCAAAATTATCTTTGCTATATTCAATCAAAAGTAATCAATAGAATGTTGATCTTGGAATGATGTTAATAGTCCATTTATTTGTATACCTTTAAAATCACTTTATTCTTCCTTTTGATTTTCATTTATGATACAAGGAAGTCATTAGGATTGATATTGTTAAAAAGGCAAGGTATATCAGTGATGACGAATTCTTCTTGCTCCAAATCCATTATTGGTAATACAATATATGAATAAATATAAAATACAATAAGGATTTGGTTACATTTGCAAAAGAAATTAATCTTGTCAAAGATTAATGTCATACAATATCTTAGGGGCAGTTTTGACATACTTTTGGCTAGTTAATTTGAAAATTGATATAAACAAAACCAAATAATACAATTACTTCATCCTTTCTTGTGAAGGTTGGAGACTGGTAATATAAAAAGCAATTAATTATCACACTGATCCAAGAGAGTGAGAGACAGAGAGAGTGTGAAGGCTGGAGAAAGGGTCACCGGTAAACTCATCCGTGATGATTGTTTCCAGAGGGCAGTTTAAGAGATGGTATTCTCAAAATCAAAACCAAAAAAGAATAGTATGACAAGGATTGGGACCCGTGCTTTCTCCAGGGGGCGAATCAGAAATCTGAGCTGGAACCAACGCAATGACATCGATATCGCCAACAGCTTTCCACCGCTGAGATAACCAAACCACATGAGAATCAGATTTATTAAATACAATTGTAAGACGATTCCCATCGGAACGCGAAATGGTGGGGGCAGACTACGTAATAAGTAAACTCATATTGGTCAAGACAAGTATGGAATAGAAGTGACAGTCAAAGTGAATAGATTAGCAAGTTTTTCCATTTTAAGGACTATTTGCTAAAAGCATGATACTTTTGATTTTTACATATCCTCAGGATAAACAAGAACTATAAAATACTGAATAGGCATACGCTGCTTTGCTTTCTTCCTTAACCCTTCTTAGCATAAGCATTTGGTATTTTTTTTAGTAACTTGCAAACCACACTGTGCATTATAGGCTACACCAATTTATCCATCATTCATCCGTCCAATCAACATACATACATTAATTTATTCATATATTTATCAATGATATCAATAATACAAGGCTATATTTCTAGAAATGATATAATCCAAGGCCCACTATTATCATAACCTTGGCTTTAGCTTGAGCTGCCTTCCAGTGCTCCGCAGACCCTGAGTGCATTCAAGGAATGTCTGGTACCCATTCACCTCACCTGGGTCAAGTGCAGCACAATGTGTACTGTAAGTTTCTTGCTGCTTGAAGGAATAAAAAGCCATGGTTGGAATTTGAAACTGCTACCCACAATGCCCAAATTGATTTATTTCAAAATTAATTGATTAATAGACATTGGCACATTAATCATCAATACTAAAATATAAAACCAATTACTCTGAAATTATGGACCAGGACCTTAATTTTTTTAAAGAAACTGCATTTATAAAGATCTTAATTGTTTTCACAAACATATATAGATTTTACAGATCTTGTTTTCACAAACATAAGACAATCCCAAACATTACAAAAAAATATAAGTATGCTAAACTATCATAGATGAAATTAAAGAGGGACTAATCTAAATCAATAGGTGGTTTCAAACCGCCTCGATCATAAGAATTCCCGTTAAATTACGAGAACTTTTTAGGCTAAAAAATACGCATTAATTAGTCCTGCATTCACACCGCCCCGAAACATACACTTCAGGATAAGTTCCTGAAGTTACGAGCATGCGCAGTATGGTCTGATAAGCAGGCAAGGCACGAGATTCAAAATCACTAGCCCAGCAGCCGCCACGCTGGGCTAAAAGTTCCTGTAAATTGCTTTCACAATGCCAAAATACCTGCGACCTTGGAAAAATCCCCGCGAAAGTTCTCGTAATTTCGCCAAGTAGGCCTACCTACAATTTAGCAGGTATTTTCTTTTGGGGGGAATTACACCTAGTTTGCTTTCACATTACCGAAATACCTGGTATTTTCTGATCGGGGTAAATTTCCCGATCATAGAATACCTTGAACTGACGAACTTCGAGGCAGTCTGAAACCACCTAGTGGGCAGTTCCATAAAATAGTAAACCTTTTGGTCAAAATTTCAAAATCCTACAAACAGAACAAATTAGGTATCACTTGAAAGCTAAGACACTGAAATGTATAAATCTGAAAGAAATAATTTCAAACAATGTATCGTTTCATTTTGGCAAGGCATTGAAGTCACCATAGCAACAAACTAAAATGTTCCTTATTTTAAAAGGTCAAGTTTGCAACAAGTTTTAAACCTTTTAAAAGCTTTGAAATGATCAAAGTTGAATGTTGTCCAAGTTGTTATCATGTCAGGTTTCTAAAAAATAAGTTAGGTTTTTTCTATTGTTCTTATAATTTTAAAACCAAATATATTAAAAGCAGGCACTTTCAAATGTACGTCCGACCCCCTTTAACATACACTTTTTTTCTTACAAGCAAAACAAAAGCAGATAAATTTTCCCAAAGTCAGATGCAAAGCAAGCTTGGTTTGTTTAATATATACACCAGAAGGTAGCTCACCACTAGTCCAGGATTTCAAGTTAAGTGGGGTTCGGACGTACAGCTTTTTTGTACGTCCGACCCCCTGTACGTCCGACCCCTTTGAAACTTTTTTTTATGAAGTTATCTTTCACTGCTCAGATGTTTTTTGCAAAAGTTTAATATCATAACATCTTTTACTCTTATCAATCTTTCAAAATTGAATACAAATTTCAATTTCAATCTAGTTTAAAATGACCTTTTTTGTATTTTTTTTACCCAACTAATAGTGGGGGCAAAATTCACCTCCATCTTTAATATTTTGCATGATAGTTCTTTAACACACCTTGATATCGCTGTACAGTTTTATTGGTTTTTTCATTGAAATCTTGCACAAGTTTTGAGACCAATTTCACAAAGAATACCACACATTTTTGACAATATGTAGATTTTTAAATGATGATATCATCTTCAAGAAATGGTGATTTATTTGTGTTTTGTGTGCATATTCAATGGAAAGTGCCTTCCTTCATGTCAAATTATCACATAACTTAATGAATTTAGTGGTAATTATGACTGAATAATAGCCTGCAGGAAATTAAAAAAGAAAATCAAAATAAAAAACCTACAAATACATGAGAAATTTAATAAACAAAGAAGTTCAATATAAAAGAAGAAATTGCCACTTCCCCTCAATCTCAGGTACAGCAATTGCCCCTCTATGGGAAATAGATCTGCCCATTTGCTATAATAATACATGGATGTCTAGACTATTCTACTTTTGCCTATAGGGGTGTAAGTTATGAAAATGTGAAGGGTTATTCATTTAATTTTGACTTGTTCTCATTTCTTTATTTCTGCATCAACCTTGTTCAAACTTGGTACAAATGACCCTTGGTTGATACCATGTGTGTGTTGATGAGGTCAAAGGTCATCTAGGGGTCAAAAGGTCAAAAGATAAGAGGCCATTCAGTAATTTTTTGAAGACTTTGTTTAAATCATTTTTTTTTTTGCATCAATATTGTTCAAACTTGAAACACAAAATCAGTGGGTAATAAAATTTTTTGGTTGATGAAGATGATAATTTCTAAGGTTATTTAGGAGTCAAAAGGTCACTTTTGCTCATTTTGTTATTTCAAGGTCAATTGTTCAAGCTCTCTAGGGGTCAAAAGTTAACTTTTGATACCGGTAGTTTTTTATGTGTATTGTATTCAAATGTATTCAAACTTGGAACAAATTATCAGTGGGTAGTACAACATATTTGTTAAAGAGGATGGAGAGGTCAAATGTCATCTAGGTGTAAAAATGTAAAATGACATATTTTTGCATTAATTTTGCCCAAACTTGGAACAAAACGATCAGTGGGGAAAATTACATGTGTTCTTGAGGATGCAGAGATCAAAGGTCATCTAGGGGTCAAGAGGTCATATTGCATGTTTTGTTGATTGCAACATCAGGGAAGACTCATGGTTCATAACCCACCTTATTCAAACAAAGTTTGTAACAGGACAAGTTTTTTAATGTTGAAGAAATTCTTTGTCATGCCTTTTGCAAACCATTAAAAAAGATACATTTTACTTGAAGTTTAACAGTAAAAAAATATCCTGCATTGTGTGAATAGTTGAGTTGTTTCATTATTGATGTGATCTAAAAATGTAGATATCAAAATGGAAACAGTTTAAGCCCACTGACTCATTTGTTATAGATATGAGGAGCATTTTGCTTGACTGTGAGAAAAATCAGTATGGGGGTCGGACGTACACTGTCTGAATGCATGTCAACTTTAGTCAAGCATAACTCTTCACCAGCATCAGATTCATTTGTTAATTCCATCTTATTTGAAAGACAACTAACCAAACAGTATGTATATAAAAAAAAATCCAGTTTAGAATGTCTATGTTTTGTGTAACTGATCTTCAAAGGGGGTCGGACGTACAGTGTGCAAATATTTTGCACAATGTACGTCCGACCCCTTCAAAGTGTACGTCCGACCCCAAATAGATCAGCCTGTAACTAAAACAAGGCAATGCCTATCAATTTCTTTGCTTCATTTCTTTTAAGATTCATCCTTTAGCTAACAGCTCATATTACAATTTTAGTACCTGCATCACAAAAATCACAGAGATTTTGACATGAACTCTAAAAGCATAAAACCTGTTTTCGTCTGATGTACGTCCGACCCCTCACATTTTTGCCCATATTTTCTATTCTTCATATTGCAGCCTATTCCTGTCATGGTGTAATGATAACCTAGGTCACGTGTTATGATATACTAAAAAAAATAAAACACTGCTATCAAATCAAAGGAGATACAGCTCTTAAATGTGTCCGAATGTACGTCCGACCTTTATGGAATGACCCTAGTGTTAATTTTATTAATCCTTAATTCACTTCCCTCCTCGTTCCAACCAGTTCTTAACTACTTATAATGTTTCAAATGTCGATCATTGCTCCAGCTCTTGACAGCTGGAAACCAACCAGGTTAGTAGCGATGCTTTTACAACCAATCAATTACTGGGCAATGAAACATCTATTCTCTGTTATTACTGGGCACATAAAAACTACTAATCGCCTTTGGATTGCACCAATTGCCAGACCAGGAAGTAATTCTAATAAATCATCTCTGCATTCCTATCTGCTTCCAGATTTAGAGCATCAATTTGTCAGCTTGATAAAAATATATGTCATATTCTGATACTGCCGGACAGCTACTACTGATTGATGGCGTATCCATGAGACTGCTACTAACTAGAGCGCTACACCACCACTACACTACCAATTAAATCCAACCTCTCAAATGTAGAATAGAGACCATCTGGGGAACACAACTTGCTCTGAATTTCTTGATGTTGTACCATTTTCATACCAGAAAAACTGACTGGGTGTATTCACACCGGGATGATCAGGAAAAATACCTGAATAGAACTATCTTGTTCAGGCTTTTGAAATATACACTCTTAAAATGTTGGGCAACATACTGTCCACAAAACAATTGGTTAAAAAAATTCTAGGTAGTTTTCAACCAATATTGAGTAGTCTTCACCCAAATCACACATTATTGGTTTAAAACTACCAAGAATAGGATGTTGCCCAACATTTTGAAGAATGTATTTCACACTTTAACACCTGCCTCAACTAAATAAAATGCTCATAGAAAGGTAACAACAAGACCCTCACATTTCTATAGCCTAAGCATATGCATAGTCTTGTTAAATATCTCTGTGGCCATAATATAGAAATACTAACGAAAGTTCTCATTAACAACAATGTTTGTCTCTTTCATGGTATTGCTTTGTTCTTTCACTGGCAAAATACCTGGTATTTTCCTACTTATATTCATTTTCTTATTTCCAGAATGGGTAAGGTGTAAAAGCATCTCATTTTTCTAAACAAGAACATGGGTCAACTCCAGTATCTTTTTGTTTACAAGAGTAATTCCCAGATGAGAGGATTTTGTGGGTCAGCCATTATTCCGACAAGAATATTCTTGAGAATTAACTTTACTACTAATAAATTTAATTACCCACACCATAAACAACGTTGATAGATGTAATAATTAATTGCGGAGTTACATTTGTCTGACTTTTCTAATTTAGCAAGTTATCAAATGCTATTGTAGTAGAGCTTCTGTCTCCAACCTCCATACAAATAATTTCTTGAATAAATCTTAGACAATTGATTTGATCAGTTTACACCAAATAACATTACAATGTACACTTTGCTTTCATATATATTTATGCATTTAATTAATATTTTTTTGTTTTGATGATAAGCATTATTTATCATAATTATTACTATTTAATTATGTATTCATTTTTTTTTTTGGGGGGGGGAGGGAGCTAAGTCTGTGATACTCTTGAGATATTGAAGAAATTATGAGAGGGAATCAGAGAATAATGTCTGTCTCTTTGTTCTTATAGCAAGCCAAATGCATCTTGCAAAAACAAACAATTTGAAAATAAAAACTGGAATGATGATTCAATCATACACAATGACATTAATATATACATTGCTATATTTACTCCTTAAGATAAATTTGGTTCAATGTCATAATGTAGAGATTTGGATCTAAAGAGATATGGCAATTACGTCAAAACATCAAAAAGTGCATGGATTTCTGAAACCTTAGTTAAATTAAAGGTCAAGTCCACCCTAAAAAAATGTTGATTTTAATCAATAGAGAAAAAATTGGATCTAAAATAAGAAAGTTATGACATTTTAAAATTTCGCTTATTTTTCACAAAATAGTTATATGCACAATTCAGTGACATGCAAATGAGAGAGTAAATTATGTCCCTCACTCACTATTTCTTTTGTTTGTTTTTTGTTTGACTAAAAAAACATTTCAATTTTTACCAATTTTACAATAAGGACTAACTTGACTGAACTATGAAGTAATTCTTCATGTTCACGGAGAAATAAAACTTTTTTCACATGACGATGAGGGAAAATTTTTGATTATTTCATGTAATAAAATACAAAATAAATAGTGAGTGGATGATGTCTTCAGTCCCCTCATTTGCATAAAGATCAGGATGTGCATATAACTCTTATGTGAATTTAAGCGAAATTAACAAATGTCATAACTTTCATATTTTACATCAGATTTTGATAAAATTTTCAGTGATATGCTTGTTGGATTTTTCTCTTTTTATTCAAATCATTTTTTTGTCAGGATGGAATTGTCCTTTAACAAGGACGATTCCATTATTGAGTCCACTGTCAAATAATTACATTACAGCCTTTGGCCAAAAATCATCAGTCAACTTTACTCTAGTCATGTGACTATCTTTGTATAAGTTGGAATTATTGTCTTTCTTAAAGCCTGTGTATAGCTGGTGCCAGGTAAAAATGACAGTGGTAAAAATGGCAGAGGTAATAATGGCAGGGGTAAAAATGGCAAAGGTAAATATGGCAGAGGTAAAAATGGCAGAAGTAAAAATTGCAGAGGTAAAATTGGCAGAGGTAAAATTGGCAGAGGTAAAAATGGCAAAGGTAAAAATGGCAGAGGTAATAATGGCAAAGGTAAAAATGGCAAAGGTAAATATGGCAGAGGTAAAAATGGCAGAGGTAAAAATTGCAGAGGTAAAATTGGCAGAGGTAAAATTGGCAGAGGTAAAAATGGCAAAGGTAAAAATGGCAGAGGTAAAAATGGCAGAGGTAAAAATGGCAGAGGTAAAATTGGCAGAGGTAAAAATGGCAGAGGTAAAGATGATAAAGATAGGCTACATTATGATTATCATCCATGACCGGACTCTTAATTGTCGACGAAATGGGCTATAAAAACTGATTAAATATTATGTTGTTTTTCGTCATTTAAGATCTAAACTCAATCATTTTCTTGCCAAAATGATTTCAATTAGTGACTGCATGATGAAAGGATCTTAAGCTCGTAAGCAGAACAACGCTTTACATACAAACCCAACGATTTTTAAACTGTAAACACCAATGTGTGCAGCCACTAACCCTCTGAAACGAACAAGTTCGGGTCTACGTCGAACTACTTTCATAATCTAAACTGGATAAAAAAAAGTAACTGAACATTCTGTAATAAAAGTTTTTTTTTAATTTCCATATCATGATGGATCATGATGAATAGATCCGCCAGTGATGTCACTGGCGGATCCATGGGGCACAGCTGGCCCGTGCCCCCCCCCCCCCTTGAGAGGTAATCATTAAAATCTTAGCAAATATGCTAACTCAAGTGTGCCCCCTGTTTAAAGCGAGACCATTTTCTGCTTGCTATTTATTTTGTTTACGAGTTAGTAGGCGGAAAACTTTTTTGCATGTCATTTTTCAGGAAAATGTGCCCCCTCCCCCCTTGGAAAATCCTGGATCTGCCCCTGATTAATGTGATACGTTAAATGTAAATGATACAATTATTGTTCAGTCTTTATAGAGCAATACCTCAATGCAGCTAGTCCAAGTGGATGCCAGGTTCCCAAAGGGTTTGACGTCATATATGGGAAGCTGCCCCATGACATTTTATGCACTAAAAAATGGTTCATAATTGCTTTAAAAAATATTTCAGGAGCGTCAGTGAAATGATTTGTCGCTTGATATATACTGAAGATTACATTTCATTAATATTTTCTATACACCAAATATGGGAAAGCTGCTCGCAAATGACGTCACCATTGAAATATAAAAGTATAGCTTTTTAAATCTTTGATTGATTTCCTAAAACCCTCACCATTATCATTTTATTTTTTCTGCTATTCTACAATGACTTTTAACCGAGGTTGAACTTCCCCTGTAATGAATTAAGTACAATTGCGATCAAGAGTGTGCTTCAAATTTGAATACTAATACAGCGATTTGACATGAGAAGGCCATCCATGAGAGTCCAGAAAAAATAAGATATTCTAGCCAAAAGATTATCAATTTGGTGCAGACGATCTATCTATGATTTTAAGAATGTCACCCTTTCCATTATTTTTATTTTCTTAGAACCTTTCTTAGTTAATCTATGTAGGGCTTACATGCGGGGGCTTTTTGATTTTTTTTCATGGGGGTTGAAGACTCTTTTTACCTATACCATTATGACCTCTGCCATTTTTACCTCTGCCATTATTACCTCTGCCATTTTTACCTCTGCCATTATTACCTCTGCCATTTTTACCTCTGCCATTTTTACCTCTGCCATTATTACCTCTGCCATTTTTACCTCTGCCATTTTTACCTTTGCCATTTTTACCTCTGCCATTTTTACCTCTGCCATTATACGTCTGCCATTTTTACCTCTGCCATTTTTACCTTTGCCATATTTACCTCTGCCATTTTTACCTCTGCCATTTTTACCTCTGCCATTTTTACACCGAGCCGTATAGCTTTGGTAAAGGGTCAATAATGTGATTGATAATCGAATATCATTTAATATGACAGTCTTACTGAAGCGTAGAGACTGTTAGATATTTTTCCAACTGCACTTCTTTGAGAAAATTTCAAATATTCAAATCTTGGATATATAGCGCCCTCTCTCGGCGATGCTTGTTTTAAACTAAAAAAATGGGCGTTCAAGCGCTTATCTTATAAATTTAGTGATTAGATATCCAAAAGTTACAGACAAAGAACATATCTTGAAAGTTTCAGCCCATTCCATGATTCGGAATAGGATTTAATTGAAAGAAAAAAACACACAGATATTTTAATTTGATCGGGTGACCCGATCAAGTTAAATTTCCATGTAAAATCGCAAAATTTATCCTGTATAACACATTTCCATTTCATATCCTCCACATCATAACTGTTATAGGGCATATCCATTCATATTAGCTAGCAATGAATTGGAATAGTGATAGGTGCATTTTGGTGGATTTACCAAAACTATACACAAGCTTTAACACCGACAGAAATTGAAATTCAACTCTCCTCAAAGCAGAAGCATAATGAATAATACACACACATGAAAATATACATAGCAACAAACAATTTCTTATTTATTTTTAAATATGTGAAATGATTTTGTATTCTTTCAGACTTTCAATTACAGAAAAGGTGTAAACACGAGAATTAAGTGGAATTAAATCAAAATAAAGGAATTATAATTGTATTCATCTATCCAGTCCTCAATTCAATTACCTAGTTATTCATTTAATAATTCATGAATGCATTCGTGTAATAATTTTCCATCAATTCTGTTATAGACATTAATTCATTTACTACTTAATCAATACAATAATATGCTTATTCATATATATGCTTATCATTCATTTATTTATTTATTCATTCACTCATCCATTCATTTCTATGTTGTTTCATTTATTTGTGCATTTACCTATTGGTTTATTTTGAAACCATAAAATTCTAATGAATGAAATAATAAAAGCACATTTTATCATCATTCAAGCGAAATACAAATTACTAGACGGAAACACTACCCCCCCCCTCCCCACCTCAAAAAAAGCCCCATGATAGAATGCACATTTTCAGGGAGGGTTCCACTACACAAAAGTACAAACTTCAGTGGTCAACATTGAACTCTAAGGGCAGACTATAGTGTGGTACCAATTAAATCTCATAAAATCTATTTTTAGCTTGCCATGTGAAAATGTCTGATGGGAATTCTATTTTTATGCCACCTGTTGCTGGAAACACACTTGTCTGTGGTTACATTTTACCCACTATTTGGGCATTTAATGCCATTTGTGTTCTCAAATCACACCAAAGGTATTTTAATTGGGAAGAAATGTACATCAACCTTTTACTTCCTACTAGTACCACTTTGGACCATCTTCAGCTGCCCAAAAGGCACCTTTTTAATTTCAATTGTTTTTTTTTTACAAATGTAAAATTGTTCTAAGCATTGTACCATTCACTCGATCTAAAATGTAATTCTTGTGGTATTACCATGAAGAAGTGGACCATGTCATAGGTATTCCACATAAGCAGAGACAGAAATATTGCAAATATGATATAATTTCAAATGCAAATTGCAGGAAAAACAACCCAGAGAATTATAAAACATAAACTAATGAAGTTGCCTCAAAGCAGACAAAAGTAGACAAAATATGTTTGATAAATCCTGCAAGATTTCCAGATTGCTAAGTACCTATTTACACAACTTCTCCCAAATTAGCAGAAGGGGGAATTTCTCCCCTTCTGCTAACTTGGAAGAAGATTAACAGAATGTAAAAAGTGAAAACAGTTGGAAAAGCATGTGCATATTGCTTTGAGCTAAAAAATAATATTGGACAAAGGAGAGTGTTTTTTAATGTACATAATCAGGGGCGGATCCAGGATTTTCCAAGGGGGGAGGCACATTTTCCCAAAGAAAAATAAAATTTGGCAGGTAAAAAATACACACAAAAAACAAAAAGGTTCTAAACAAAAAAATGAAGGGCATTTTGTTAACGAAAAAAAAGAAAAGCAAAAACAAAAACAAAAAATTAAAAAGGGTCTTCCCTTTGGAAAGGGGGGGGGGCACAATTTTACAGTACAAATTTTAAATATGCCTTTCAAAAAGTGGGGGCACTTTAAGCTTTGCCCCCCCTGGATATGCCAGTGTGCATGATGTACATTTCACAATGGCCAACATTGATTCATTCTTAATTAAATGATATGTTGGAAGATGTGAGATGGGGTGATGGGGGGGGGGGGGGGATTCAAAGACAAAGTTTATGGCATAAACATGGTAACCAGATTTTGACCTTTCACTTGGTCAAATTCTTGGGAATGAGTCATAGTCAGAATCCATTCATTGAAAGTCATTTGTTATGAGGGTTATAAGGATAAGAAATGGTGAGAAATACTGAGAGGGGTGGCAAGAGGGTAACATAAAGAAGGAAGAGGGAACGAAGAAAAAGAGAGAAGGGGCAGAGGGGTGGGGTGGCAGAAGAGAGAGAGGGGGCAGAAGAGGTGGAGGGGAGATGGGGGAGAGAAAGAGAGAGAGCGTGAAAGAGTCTTGGCTGAAAATCAATCTCTGTCAAAGCCATTACCACAGAGTGACCCCTAGAGTATGACCTCTGGAACTTCTCAGAAATTGGGGGTCAATAGATTGGTGGGAGAGAAGAAAGAAAGGAATTTTAGCTTTAGTTTAGTAATGTGTGTGGGGAGGGGTGGGGGGGGGGCTATTAACCAATTATGGTCCATTTTTCTAGATATATGAAATGCCCTATTAAAGTAGGGAACCATCTTAGTTAAAAAAGTATTACATTATTAAATGCTCATAACTTTCTCATTATTTGTCTGATTCTTCTCAAACTTTCGTTGATCTGTTTCTGTTTTTACACAAGCTATCTTGTCCTAAAAGTTTCATTCTCCTTTTTAACTAATTGAAACATGTATGCCTAATGTAATGTAACTTTGTTACATCCTATCTGGGTTCTGTTTCATAAAGACTTTTTATAAAAACAAATGCACAATTTCTGTAACAAATTTACTATCAGCCAATCAAATTGAAGGATTTCAGTAGCTTTAAACTGTTATTACACATTTGCTATTGTAACAAGTTTAATGAAACGGGCCCCTGATCTAGAAATTTATCTTGTTTGGGGGAAAAATTGATCATCATATTTGTGTTTTGATGTTCGATCCAAATTCTATATGAACTTGACTTTTCTTAATTAAAGGTCAAGTCGACCCCAGAAAAAATGTTTATTTCAATCAATAGAGAAAAGTCTAACAAGCATCATGCTGAAAATTTCATCAAAATCTGTTTCATGGAACAGTTATTTGCACAACTCAGTCACATGCAAATGAAAGAGTCGATGATGTCCCTAACTCACTATTTCTTTTGTTTATGTTGTTAGAATTATCCAATATTTTAATTTTTACAGATTTGACAATACCGACCAACTGAATAATAAAATGTTAAACAATGGCAATACCACATGTTTAGGGAGCAAAAAACTTTGTTTCACAGGACAACAGAGAGAAAAATTGGAATATTCAATATTTCATATAATGAATTACAAAAGAAATAATGAGTGATGTCATCAGTCCTCTCATTTGCATACAGACCAGAATTTGAATATAACTGTTTTGTATAAACTAAGCAAAACTTTAAAATGTCATAACTTTCTAATCTTACATCCAATTTTGATGAAATTTTCAGTGTTATGCTTGTTGAATTTTCCTCTTTTTAATCAAATCATTATTTTGTTGGGGTGGACTTGTCCTTAAAAGAAGGTTTCAAGGTTTCTTTCACCAGCCTTACCCTTATCAGAATTGGGTATGAACATGGAGACTATGAGAAGTGGAAGGCTGGCCTCATGATGTAGTGAATGTGAGTTAATCCTCATCCTGAACAGATTTCTGCAGGGTTATCATGGTGACTGGCACCTGCCTGTTACCAGCTCCACAGACTCATCCATTATTCTAATAGGGGTGTCAGGGGTATTCAAAGTGTGAGGATTTATAGTTCATGAGGAGACCCTGCAGGGAAGGGGAGAAATAGGGAATACCCCTATTAAATTATGGATTTATCATGAATCAATGATGCAGTAAAACATTCTTATGGATCATTAAGTCTTTATTAAGTTATATAAAAGGGTAAAATTCCTTCAAAACTCAAATAATCATAATTGAGCAAAACTCG
This sequence comes from Lytechinus variegatus, assembly GCF_018143015.1. Classification (NCBI taxonomy): domain Eukaryota; kingdom Metazoa; phylum Echinodermata; class Echinoidea; order Temnopleuroida; family Toxopneustidae; genus Lytechinus; species Lytechinus variegatus. The sequence goes on from NC_054741.1 coordinate 58,910,927, forward strand.
ATCATGCCAAAGGTACACCATGCACCAGGGAGGGGGTAATACTCCCCTACACAATCCCTCATTCCCTGACATATTTCATCATAATGACAAAATGCTCCATTTTACACTGAATCCATGTGCTTTAAAGGAAAAGTCCACCCAAGAAATATTTTTTGTTTGAATCAATAGAGAAAAATCAAACAAGCATAATTGCCGAAAATTTCATCAAAATAAAATGCAAAATAATAAAATTATAACATTTTAAATTTCATTTGTTTTTCACAAAACAGTTATATGCAGAGTTGATGATGTCCCTCTTTTATTTTCTATTGCTGGAATTATACAATATTTTGATTTTTACATATTTGTCAATAATGACCCCAAATGACCACTTAACTGAACCACAAAATATGAAAACAATAGCAATTCCACAAGTTCAGGGAGGAATAAAACTAACTTTGTTTCACATGGCAATGAGGAGAAAATTAAAACATTATTTCATATAATGAAACAACAACAAAAGAAATATGCAGGGGATGATGTCATCAATCCCCTCAATTGCATTCTGAACAGGATGTGCATATGATTTGTTTTCAGAATGTCAAAACATGTGGAATATCAACTCATTTCCCAAACTGATATCCCTCCCACACCAGCAACCCAATATACCCCTACCCCTCCAATGGTTGGAGCCAGGGTGTCAGTCAAAGCATCACCTACCCACCACTGTGCATCCTAACAGGGCTCAGTGCTTGATACTCCGCTAAATAGTGCTCCGCCCTTGTGTATACCAACCAGAGATAATTCAGGGGGTAATTATAATAGCCCCATTGGAATGATTGCTGTCTAAACAGAGCTTTGTCAGCATTTAATGGGGTTAGAGCCTCACATTGACTGGGGTTTTATTTATCATGTCATGCTGGTTCATGTACCATGTTTCCATTGTGTGAATGCTGTGTGGAGAATCTGCTTCTTCATGCATGGGAATGCTCCTCTACCAGATTTATGCTGAGAAAATGTTCTTGTTTTGTCTGGTTTTGGTAGATAATAGAACCCCCCACACACACACCCACTCCCACATGACTGGCCATTCCCTCCCTATATTTTGTTATCAAATGAAATTGTGTCCTGGCTGCTTGACATTAAATTTCTTTTTTTTTGAAAGATTTGTTTAATGTCAAAAATTGACAACTTGGTCTTATTCAGTAAATAAAACTTAATAATCCTGACATATAACCTATTTTATTCAAAATTTATTCATTAATTTTCCATATTTAAACATGGAAAGTTGCCCTCCACTGGCAGTATATATAAAAAAAGTTTGAGTAGGCCTAGACTCTCAAGTGAAAAATTCAGAGTGAATAAACAGGTGGCAAACTTTATTCATAACACTGATTTGCCTTGGAAGAACAAAAAGTGTGAACAGAAATGTAACGCTGACCAACGGTGGATCGGTAATGTTTTTTTAACAGACCAGAGTTTGTTGCTGGAATGCATGGAGGGCCTTGCTAGGGTGGCTCCAACTGCATTATGGGATTCTCACAACATCCATAGTCTCAATATCAGACACAATGAAGATCACCGCTTTATCCAATGAAAACGCTAGGTTATTCATTCTCTTTCAGAGAAAACAGCAGAAAAAATTAAAGACAACTTATTTTACAATTTTGCTGATTGCATGTCAGACAGCTGCAAACAGAGATTTTTCAGCCCATTCTATGCATGAACAATTATGTATTTATTCACATTATGTAGAAATATACTGACATAGTGTTCATCACTTCAAACTACTAAAGATAAATGCCAGTCGTGGTAACGATCTCAAAATGAGTTCAAACTGATTCCAATAAAATGACCAGCCATGCAAATGTTTGTATGTATAATTGCTATAAATAAAAAAATATGTGCCTGATAGGCTCTGGAAAAAGAAAAATGTAATTGCTGAGAAATGAGCAAAATATGCATGGAACTCCATAAATTGTCAAGTATTTTTTCCCCAGCAATATCAATAAACTGTCCCACATATACCTCTTTGTTTTAGTTATCATCAGAATCATCATTTTCAGGTAAGATTTCATAATTTAACAAAGAGTTGATTCAATGTACCAGATCTAGATCTATGATAATATGGTGGTAATTTCTTGTGAAATAATTGTTGGCTGCAATTGCTTTCTTTTACTTTAAACATGCCACAATAATCTATATTTTAAAAATACTGTCTTGTTAAAACTTTAAGGAAATGTGAAAAATGTTTTTTTCATGATTGTGAATGACTAAAAATAACTCTATGCAATGAGCACTGCTCTTTTGTAAAGCACGTACTTGTAGCATTAAAGTGAAAAAAAAAGATAATAAGTACAATTGCACAAAAACATATCCCTGGCACACTCATACCCCTTTCATAAACCCAATTATGCGGCTATTTTTTATAGCAGCATAATTTGGTCGTAAAATTGGAGGAGGACCAGAGTTATACGCATTATTTTGATGCTGCTATTATCCGCATAATAGCAGCATCGGGACAAGATTTTGAGTTTACGAACGCATTTCCAAATAATGCGGATAATTGCCATGGTGCGGTCACAAGGTCACCCTTTTCCAACACAACCGCATCGGAGGGGGCGTGTCCAGTTGTCATGACGATTTTTCAGGACGGGCACTCGTAAGAATAATGCGGCTTATTTTTGGAGTTAGTGAACGCAATTTTTATTGAATTATCCGCATTACTCTTAGGCGGCTAATTGGAGGATGGGTTTATGAAAAGGGTATCAGGGTTAAGGGTGCTTTACCAACACTCAAGAGAGGCCCCAATCTCAGCTCTATTTAAATTTTATTTCTACTATAAAGTATAACAAGATTACTCAATTACTCCAAAATTCTTGGACTCAATAAAGTCCCAACAAGTCCTAGCCAGATTCCAGAGTAATTACAGAAGGTAGTGGGATAAGAAAGATGTCATGATGGTGAAGAAATCAATTGATAATGGAGCTCTTAGAACCATCTGATTGCTCACAGATGTCATAAAATCTTGGGCGCGTTCAAACACAAACACTGCAAAAATACTGTTTGAAATATAAGCACGTTATTCAAGCCCGTCACTCTAACAACTACTGTTTAATTTTTTAAAACAACTGTTTGAACTTTTAAACAAGTTGTTTTAAAAAGTTTAAACAATTTTATTACAAAAAAGTTTAAACAACTTGTTTAAACAAAATGCAATTTTACTGTGTACATGAATCCCAAATCATAATGCAAACACAGTTCCTTCTTTGAGAAAGCATGGAGAGAGCATCCAGTCACACTTTGTAAGTTACTCTTTTTAAGCCCACCCACCGCAAATCAGTAAGTTTGACCTAGGAAGTAAAAAGGTTGACTGCAATACTAATCAACAGGAAGGAGGCTTGTCATAGAATCAGGATTGAGAGCTCATTTTTTTTATCCAATCTAATCTAATCTAATCTAATCCAATCTCATCAGATCATCTTTGGTTCTTTGGAATCACCTTAAAAAATTGGTATTTTTCAATTTTTTTATGTCCGCATTTTGAAAACATTTATATTTATTACAATAAAAACAAAACACTTAAAAGAAAAAATGGTTTGAACTGAAAAATCTTCATAAGCCATGTATCTCGGCTTGGACACAAAGTTGATTGAACACAGCCGTGTAAGTCCAAGTTTGACATAAATTTCACCCCTCAAGATTTATGATCTAGAGGAATGGTGGTTATGTTGATGAAGACCTGATACAGCAATAACTACAACCAGATAAACACATAACTATCCAATATTGACAAATGCAACATTTTAAGATGAAATTGAATTTCAATTCAAAGGGGCACCTCAGCCTCGAATTGATAACAAATTATTGAATAAAAGTACAATTAACCAATCTAAACATAGATTTTTGAAAAGTTACTTAAATTGGTTTGCATTCACTAATACTTGTGAAATGATTGTATGCCTATCACTATGAAAAGGTAACAAGTGACCTAATGATAGACATCTCCCGTGCACTCTTGCTTTATATTACTTTGCAGGAAATTGAAATCATTCACATTTTTCTTTTAGTGTTCAAGATAATATGAATTGAAATGAATCCTCTGTAAATATGAAATATCACCATTGCTGTCACTTATTTTGTTACAAGGGAATATAATTTACAAATCATTTCATATGATAAAATTCAAGATCCAAGATAACATTATCAGCTTACTCATTGCATATTCAGGATTACATGCACAGATAAAACTGCTTATGTAAAACAAATTACGAAACATTTTTTTCAACCAAATTTGATGAAATAAGCAGTGTTTTTTCTTGCTATTCTATTTTCATATATTCAAGTCATATTATTGTAAGTCTGTAGTGAGCCCTTAAACTTATCACATAATAAAAATTGTGAATGTTTACGAGCTACATTTCTCAACCAAATGATACTAATGGCAGATCGGCCCACAGGATTTCACTGCAGCCAGGAAGTGGCACAAATACCTGAACATAAGGTGTTCATATATATGTGTATCTAATCACTTGCATCATATTGCTGTCGTTCAGTAAATGATCATGTTTTAGTTAAACCCAGCCACTATCTTCACTGAATCTGAGATACACGCGCACCCTCATCTGCTCGAGTAACAAAGTACGTGTATGTATTTTGTTTGAACATGTCAACTCATTGGTCTGCTGGTGCGATGATGTCTTCATCTTTCAATACAGATCGTGTTTTCATCCAGACAGAAAACAAAATCGTGACAACGTGAATATGCTTTCACATTTCAGGGCACAGAAGGAGCCTTCTCATTATTCCGGCCAAGTTCAGACTGGAGTTTTAGCGGTAAAGAGTACGCCAGAATGGCTTGGCTTGCCACGAAGACATGAGGTGTTACCATGCAGATTTTTTTATTATTTATTTTATTTTATTTTTTTGGGGGGGAGGGGCTACTTTTCAAAACTTACTGTTGAAATCTGTAACACTGGATAAGTTTTAACACTGAGGTGAGAGGAGATTTCCATGGCTCCCTTTTTTAGTTTCCAGGGCGCTTTTGAGTTTTTTTTTTTTTTTTTTTGGGGGGGGGCTTAATTGTCCCCAGCCCTGGTGTACTTTTTCCATTTTTTCCCCTTGGTGTTACCAACTAGGTTCAAACCTGTCTTGGTGCTACCATGATACTTTTATAAGCTAATGTGATTGGTTCAAGTGTTCAGATCTGGCATAACTCCAACTAGCGCAGGTCTACACTGCAAAATCAATGGTGCTAAACTCAACACCATCAGTGCTTACAGAGGAGCGCACCACACACATTATACAGTGTAAACTCATGGTAAGGTCAACGTCCATTGGTGTTATTTTCACACTTTCAGTGTTATGATCAAACTCCAAGGTGTATCTAACAAGAGGGTGTGGTCCTTATGCAGAATACTGCAAAACACTGCACTGTCATGACAGGTGTTTCCCTCAACACAATAGTTTATCAAAGTGTACTGGTCATCATGCTGAAGGGGGTGGGGGTCTCCCCTCTGCAATGAGAAATATCAGGAGAGAATACCAAAGTGCAGTACACATGCATTTCAAATACTGAAGGAATATCATAGTAGCTAAATTATTATTCTCATATAGCTTGTTATTACAGTAGTCCTTTTTACATACAATCCATATCTATGGGTAAATTATTCATAAAATACATCTGCTGAATATTTTAAAAGAATGATAATTCTATCTTCACAGTAAATAAGTCATAGTTAATTAGATTCAAGCCTTTCATGGCAGGCAAACTAGTTTTCATACCTGGGGATAATGTAAACTGGCCAATATTTTGAGTAACATTTTCAGCTTGCAACCACATTCATTGTTTTCCTTCATACCCTGATATGGAATTTGTAGCCGAAGGATAATGGCTCCATGGGGATAAAGCGTCAGGCCTACCAGCTTAATCAAGTTCGAAAAAGATGTATGATGTCTTTCAATCATATCTAGTCCTCTTGGATTTGAGGGGTAAGAGCAAAGAGGTGTAGAAAGAGGGAAGGAAGGGGGGGAGAGGGTCAGGACGAGGATGAAGAGTTTAAAGGAGAATGAAACCATTGGAACAAGATAGCTTGTGTGAAAACAGAAAAATCAAAGAAACAGATCAACAAAAGTTTGAGAAAAATCGGACAAATAATGAGAAAGTTATGAGCATTTGAATATTGCGATCACTAATGCTATGGAGATAGCAAATTGGCAATGCGACAAAGATGTGTGATGTCACTTGTGAACAACTCTCCCCATTACTTTAGTATATATTTCACTTGAATTGCCTCTTTTATCACATCTATCCATAGATCATGTGTTCTTTCTCCATGAGGGCATGTAATACATACTTTTTAAGAATACATCATGGATAAAGAGTTTGTATCATCATAAGAAAAAGCAAAAAGAGACATTTCGAGGGTATTTTATAGTCCACCACAGGGAAAGTTGTTCATCAGTGACATCACACATCCTTGTCGCATTGCCAATGGCAGGATCTCCATCGCATTAGTGATTGCAATATTCAAATGCTCATAACTTTCTCATTATTTGTCCGAGTTTTCTCAAACTTTCTTTATTCTTATCATTTTATTTTTCTGTTTCTACACAAGCCTATTTGTTCCAAGGGTTTCATTCCCCTTTAAAGCCTGTGTATAGCTTTGGTAAAGGGTCAATAATGTGATTGATAATCGAATATCATCTAATATGACAGTCTTACTGAAGCGTAGAGACCGTTAGATATTTTTCCAACTGCACTTCTCTGAGAAAATTTCAAATATTCAAATCTTGGATATATAGCGCCCTCTCTCGGCGATGCTTGTTTTAAATTAAAAAAATGGGCATTCAAGCACTTATCTTATAAATTTAGTGATTAGATATCCAAAAGTTACAGACAAAGAACATATCTTGAAAGTTTCAGCCCATTCCATGATTTGGAATAGGATTTAATTGAAAGACAAAACACACAGATATTCTAATTTGATCGGGTGACCCGATCAAGTTAAATTTCCATGTAAAATTGCAAAATTTATCCTGTAAAACACATTTTCATTTCATATCCTCCACATCATAACTGTTATAGGGCATATCCATTCATATTAGCTAGCAATGAATTGGAATAGTGATAGGTGTATTTTGGTGGATTTACCAAAACTATACACAAGCTTTAAGGATGGGGAGGGGATAAAGGATAAGTTCAGGGATGCAGCAGTATAACGACGACGGGGACAAAGAATTGGGAACATGGAGAGGAAGGAGGGGTATTTGGAAAAAAAGTTTCAAACCACAAGTATAGAAACTGTCCCTTCATCTAACATGCAATGGAGGGGAGGGGGGGGGGGGCTTAGCTTAAAGGAAGGAGAAATGATATGGTATCAAACAGATGAGAATAAATAATGAGAGATGAAAACGAGGGGGAAGAAAACAGATAGGAATAAATTATTAATAATGCCTATCAATTTGGCGAAGCCGACTGCAAACAAATAAAAAAAACTATTGCGTTATTACCAATGACATACCATCGGTCGGTTTGGAGATGGTTCTATTGGTATGACTGGAGCATACTGGTATAAATTGGTGGAAAGTACACTGCAAAAACTCCGGTGTTGTTTTAATACCAGCCCGGAATCTAAATATGTCCACACCAGAGAAGTGTTAAACAACATCGGTTTAGTATTAGTCTATCACCAGATAGGTGTTTATACAACACCAAATAGTTTTAAAACAGCATCAGTTTGATACCAAAACTGGTGTTGTTTCAAAACTTCTCTGGTGTGGACATTAATAGATTGCAGTCTTATTAAAATAATTGAATTCAAATATAGATTAATATGGCAATGAAAAGATCATGTACATATCCTTTTTCTTAATGATCACTTAAAATGGGACAATAAATGCACTTATGACAAATATCATAGAAATGCTCCAATGGGTTTTTTCTGACTAATTCAATATAAGACCAGCATAACATGCATCTAAATGCAAATTGGATCCAGCCTGAATGTCAAACATTGGCATATATCCTTGCTCCCAAATGAGTGATTTTTGCTTTCCCCATCATTTGAAACATGAATGGAAGCAGAAAGCAACATTCCTCTCTTTCTCACCCCCCCCCCCTCTCTCTCTCTCACTCCACACTCCCCCTTTCTATATTTCTATTTTTCTTTACCTATAGGCCCATATTCTGAAGTCAGGTTTGACTTAGACCATGGTCATCATTGTGCAAAAATTATGGGAAGCCAAAACTTTAAAAAATTATGTTTATATTGTATATTATTTATGTTTACCATTTTGTTTACTTTTTTCTTTCATAATGAAGAAAAACACTTCAGTTGTCATTCACAGAAAATTATGAACAATTTTACGAACATTTTTTTCAAACTGATAACACCATTGGATAGAGACATGAAATATAGGCTATGATTTTCACAAGGTTAATAATTTTAACTATTTTTAAAGATGATATACCATTTAATGCATTTCATTTGACAACCAGCACTGAAACTTTGCGACTAGTATTCTGCATAGTTTGCTACGATCAACATACAAGTAATCTCCAATCACCATTATCCACCCAGGTGCTTACTAATATGTCTACATAACAAGGGGGTAGATCTGCATTTGGTGTCCTTGAAAATTAACGATATACAACAATATTCCAATAGGAGCGGAGTGTGGGCATTATCATGTACAGATTAGCGATCATATCTGACAATTAAAAAAGCACAATGCAAAACCACTTTCATATGTGAAATATTGAATAAATGCAACCAAATAAGATGTAATTAACTCTCAATATGACAGTGATGGCAGGCTAATCCCTAGGTTAATTGACCTTAATGAATCCCTCTATAGTATCCTTCTAAAAACATTCTTATAATTGAAACTATGAATGGTTATACCTCCAAAAGTAAGTATTAGTGGCAAATACCAGACATTAAGCGAAAGAATTCACCAACGAAATGAGCATGAAAAAAAAAACATATTTGGACAATGCAACACAAATGAGCACCGTCATCCTCTGGTCATTCTTTCATCGGAAAGCTTCTAATCGACTGCTTGTCAACCGATGTAGAATAACGTGATGTGTTGGCAAACGGAGGGTCAATTTGCAGAGTATCGAGCTCCGTTCAACAGTTTTACCCATGAAATCAGAGGATCAATACGCATAATATAACTAATCAATAAAGACCATTAGCACAAGTTGAAATGATCAGTCTGTCATGTTTGCTCTTCCATCCATCGTATCTTGCCTGTCATAACCCCACATTCTCTTATACTCATTCAGCTTCTCAACAGGCACAATTTATTCTTTCCCTTCTCTTATCTCCCTATCTCCTTTGAACCATTTTCTTTTATTTTATTTAAGCCTACGGTACTTTCTCTTTTTAATAAAACTTCCACACATTCACAGTAGAAACAAATATACAACGCTGTTTACTATATGAACCTTACAGTAACTGTTTAAACACTTTAAACAAGTGTTTAAATCTTAAGCAACAAAGTTTAATTTTCAATACCTAATCTTCAATAAATTAAACATAATTGTTTAAACGGTTAAACAAATACTGTAAGGTTTATATAGTAAACAGCATTGAATGAAATCTTAAACAGCGTTTTTACTGTGTTCTCTTTTGAGTTTTCTTCTTGTTTCACTGTATTCTCCTTCTTTTGCTTCTCATAATTCTCCTTCTCCCCCATGTTCTTCCTATCCCCCTCCTCTCCATTCTCCTCCATCTTATCCCTCTCTCATCCTCCTCACCCCCCTCTCTACAGCTTTTGCTCTCTAAAAAAGATTTTTTCTTGTTTCCTTTCCATTTCTGACTAAATCAGCAAACTATTCCTACTCTTATGTTCTGATGAAGACATTAAATTCATACAATAAAAGGAAAATGCAATTTCCCTCCCTGTAAGTCAAGGAAAGGAAATGTATTTTCTACTATCAAAATGGCATTGCATGATTGTTCCATTTTAAAGGAGACAAATTATCAAATAAATTAATAAACATCCTTTTAATTGAGAGTTTTACCATAATTATGATCATATAAAAAGGCAGATAATTTCATATTAAATGTAAAACATTTAAAATCTTTATGACATTTTCGCTCTTTAAGATTTTAAACAGTGATGGTATGAGGAAAAGTTGCAGAGAATATTTTTGTCCATTCATCAATGGAAAGTAAGTCAAAGTGCATTGATAAAAGTACATTACAAACAAATTGCCAATCTAAATGCACACAAAAAACTTTGAATTATGTATCACAGATAATGTAAATGAATGTCACAATTGCTCATGACAGAGGGTCAGTTATTACTGAATTCATATTTGGGAAATATTATACTGAACATCTTTACTTATATTTAACAATACCAGCTAACCAGGAATTCATGGTAAATATTTTCTCACCTAATGTGTCAACACATCAGATCTTAAGGTGCAAACAATAAATGGACACTCATATCACAACCGTATTTCCTAATGTCCTAGCAAGTTGCTTAAAAGCACACCTGCAATTAATGAAAGGAAGTGTCAAGTATGCACCCCCCCCCTGTATCTGCCTCACGCTCTATCTCTTTCTTTCTCTTTTCACCATTCTTCCCTTATTTCCCCCATTTCTTTCCTTTCCATTCCCCACACTGTTAAAAATGCTAGGCAATGCTGTTAAAACTCGTCACTGGTCACTCTAACAACTGTTGCAAAAACTTTTAAACAATTGGTTCAACTTTTTAAAACAACTTTTTTTTAAAAGTTTGAACAATAGCTGTAATAGAGCGACAGGCTTAAACACCGTTGCTTAACATTTAAACAGCATTTTTACAGTGAACTATTTCCCTTCTCTTCATGTACCCCCTCTTTCCACTCCTCCAAATCCCTCTCTCCATACTCTATCTATTTTCCCCTCTCTTCTTTCCTATCTCTTTCTCCCTAGCTTTCCCTATCCCGTTCTTCCACTACTTCCATCCTTTTTCTTTACCCCTCCCCCCCTTCTCTCTCTCTTTCTCGTCATTTAATTGCTTTAAAGCTCCAACCCCACTTGCAATCTTTCAACAAAATATTGTATTTCTCTCTGCTCTTTTGTTGGTAAAACCACAATTCTGTTATTGTTTGCACTTGAATATGAAGTTTGAACAAGGAATTCTTTATACTTCATGTCAAAAAGATATATCCTGATGTAATGTGATTTACAATTTATGGGGAGTAAAAAGGCTGACAACAGGTTATTCATTTGTTTCTTCTGAATCGTTAATATAATCTTAGATCCAATTTATGTCAAATATGGTCAATGATTCAAAATGTTAAAAGTTTCTCCAATTACCCCATCTATATTACGATCCATATTGACCTGATTGCCTTCATGGATTCTTTTGCAGTGATTTGCCTAAATTTATTTACACTGGTTATCATATTATACCCTGATTTGTGATAGTCATGTATAAATATTTAAAAGATAGATATAATACTGAAAAAGTTCTATATTGTTGTAAGTTTTCAAGGGGATGCGAAATGGTTTGGAAAGTGGGGGTTTTGTACAAGTTTGTTGAAAATTTAAAATTCCAATCACATATAAACACACCATAAGACACACACAAACAAATACTTTGGCCAAAGATCAATTGATGCAATGGTTTGGCTGTACATTGCAACATATTTAGAAAATGTAATTGATATAACTATACAATTGGTTACGATTGGTAGATTATATCTATATTCTGGAATGAATAAATGAGTAACTGATAATACCTGTAAAAAAGCAAATACACAAACTCACAAACAAGATATCTGATAAACTAATATCACCATGATATGTGATACACCCATACATGCACCCATATAATGCAACTCAATTTCAGGAAATTCCATGGAAAAGGTCTTAGGGCTCGTTTAGATGTGGCATGACAAAGTTTACCATGTTAAGAAAAGCAAACTCAACAAAATTCTTACAAACTCAATAAGATAGGATCATCCAAAAGAAAGTTTCCACAGGCAAAAAGACAATATTTGTCACAAGCAAAAAAAAAAAAAAAAAAACTGGGTACCAATCAAAATATTTTAAAATGATAAAGTCACAATGCTGAAAAACTGGTGAAAAAAAAAATTATTATTTCGCATTGAAATCAGTACGAGATCTTATATCGGCAAAGTGGAAATGATGTCATAAGTTTGTAAGTAATGTACACCTATGGGCAATTTGTGAGACTTGAAATATATTAAGCCTTTATTAGAAAATGGGGCAAAGTCATGTCTAAGTTTTGTAAAGTAGCATTCAATTGACATTTCTTACCTTAGAAACACAGTTTTGAAAGATCTCTACTTCACACCATGGTTGTATCCAAGCAAAAGACAATTTCAAAATGCAAACATCTGATTTAGCAAAACAAGGGTTGTCCGAATAAACAAAGCAAGTGAGCATAAATTTGGACCTTTTCAAAATGAAAATGTAAATTTGTGACCAGGTTTGGCATAATATTCAGATAACATCACATCATACTCTTTTTTTCTTTCCTTTATCTTTTTCTCTTTTTTTTTGGGGGGGGGGGTTGTGGAACTTTTAGGGGGCCATGTCCCCCAATCTGTAGGCTAGTGACATACTAAGTTTTCCTATGGTGCATAATTCCTAGGTCAAAGCATGAAATTATGTGCCTAGTGGGTGGGCTTAAAATGAGGGATAATCTGCATTGATAAGAAATCAATTGAATGCTAATTATGCTATCCTGCATTAGCCATCTTTTTCATGTGCGTTTTGATTTGTGATTCATGTTTGTGATGCTAGCTTAATTAGATTTAGTGCTCCTCAATTCTCAGGCACTCCAAGTTCTAGTAGACAGTCTAACCCGAACTAAAAATTCTAACAATTTCAGGGATGATGCAACCAGTAAAAAAAATATTTTATAATTTTTATCACTCAATAAAGACAAGATATAACATATAGGTCTAAGAAGGGTGTTATGAAATGCAAACATGAATTTGATGACACTAAACAAACTTAGATTTTTTGTTGAAGTTTTTATATATTAATTTCATGGATGAAAAGACATCATAAACCTTTGAAGGTTGAAAAGAATTTTACCAAAAGAACTTTAAATAGAAGAGTGACATTGGTGTGGTATGCATTCATATATTTCAGGTCTTGCTAAATGTCAGAGTAATTTCACCTCATGACCTTTGTCAACAAAAGATGAAGATCTAATGTAAAATTACTTTTTAATATAATCATGAAGAAGAAATGCATTTACATTAAAAGTCTTTCCATTAACTGGCAGCATACAAAGTTGTAAAATCCATTCAAACTTAATGCTTTCATTGAATCCTAGAGATAAAATGGGCACTCCTTTACATTCAATCATTAACTGACTGACTCACAAAATGGTTCATCCTTGGACCTACTCATGGCGCAGTCACATTTCCCCTGCGGTGGCCGTACAGCGAGTGGAAAACAGACGTTTTTAACATATTTTGTACCAGCTACATATAGGTGGTTTGAATAAAATGGAATAAAACGGCTGTTTTCGACTTGCTTTATGGCCGCCGTATGGGAAATGTGACTGCTTCACTAATGAACTTTTGGTTCTCATTAGCCATTGCCAGGCTCTCTGTCTTCCCAAACACCTCACATGGATCAATATAGTGATAATGCTTTTGTGTTTATTGCAATCTGTCCTCACCACCCCTATCCGCTTCTCCCTCCTCCTCCTCCCACCCCCTCTCTCTCTCTCTTTCTCTCTCATGACAGACCTATACTGCATCCCCCTTTTAATTTTCTATCCCACTCTCACTCTCTGGCCCATATTCTGAAGTCGGGTTTAACTTAGACTATGGTCAAACTCTGTGCTAAAATTATGGGAAGCCATAAGTGTCAAAATTATTATTAAGTTGTATTTTTCTCATGTTTACTGTGCTCTTTTCTGATTCATCCATAGGGAAGACAATCATCTATTTATACTTCCAAGACAATTACTAATGATTTAAGATCAAAATGAGCTGAAATATGATATCTCTACTGTTAGTGATTTATGTAAAAATTGGCTGTCCATACTTAAACCAGAACTTTAAACCTGAGTTTAAGTTAAACCCGACTTCAGAATCTATCTCCCCCTCTTAACCCCACCCACCCCTCTCTGCCTCACCTCCGTCCCTACCTTTTAAACATTGATCTACAGAAGGTCTAATGTTACTACCTCTTCCCAAGAGGGTTGGCATTCCCAAAACATTCAGCATCAACTTTTGTCATCAACATACCCCAAGAAAAAAAAAAACAGGGGGCCCCAAAAAAGAAGAGAATCTGTTGACATCTTGCCAGAAACAGTCGTCATGGAAACCAGGTGTTGTGGTGTTGGATGACTGAAAGTGGGTCAGAGGGGTCACATCTTGATGGCTCTCTTATAAACCAGACGTTTCCGATGGACAAAGATTTACTGAGATTTTCGACTATCTATTTATGGTCCTCGACACCAAATCATACACTTCTGCAGCATTCAACAAACAAAAGGTGTAATAAGCCGTAAATTATCAGCAATCAAATGATGGTTATAGAATATAAAAGCGTACAGAAGTACACATATATCTTTAATGGTACTAAACAAAAAGAAATTATATTTTATCTCAAATACTTAATTTCAAGATCTATTTTCTTTATTGGTGCTCAGATAGATCATTTCAAACATAAGCGCACTATGTAAGTGCACTGTTTGATATGAGAAGAACTGAATTTGTAGGTCATAGGTTGGTGTGATCGAGTGGATTTGAATAATAAGATCGAATATGAATAGGCAAAGCAGTGAAAATTTCATTGAAACTGAAAAAAAATAACAAAGTGATGAACTGTTTAAGTTTACATTGTTTCCTGAAACAAATGACCTTACTTGAAATGGGAGATCTTTTTTTTTCTTTGGAATCTTGTATGGAATCTGAAATCTTGACGTCTTCATAGCTAAAATTTCTTTTTTTTTGTAGCAAAATAAGGATGACACTACACATTTCAGGTGGAGCCAATTAAACCACACTGTAACTATTTGCATTTCATTCATAGACAAAGTATCGTTGCTCATTTAGGCACTGCTTAACTTAATACAGGCTAGCTCGATATCCCGTAAACCATAAACCGCCAGTTTTACCACTCTCTTCATTAACATCATGCTTCTGAATTAATAGACTTCCTTCTAGGCACCAACTATACACCTGGGTCTAGGGAAGCAGATATAGATTAATGCCTTTTTGAAGGACACTCATGGTATGATGGGGATTGAACCCATGACCTTTGCTTCCTCTGTCAAGTGTTCGAACCACTT